>NC_090646.1:359067136-359667136 GCF_040937935.1 Hyperolius riggenbachi
GAGAACGTGCGTGTGTGTGTGAGAACGTGCGTGTGTGTGTGTGTGTGAGAACGTGCGTGTGTGTGTGTGTGTGTGAGAACGTGCGTGTGTGAGAACGTGCGTGTGTGTGAACGTGCGTGTGTGTGAACGTGCGTGTGTGTGAACGTGCGTGTGTGTGAACGTGCGTGTGTGTGAACGTGCGTGTGTGTGAACGTGCGTGTGTGTGAACGTGCGTGAACGTGCGTGAGTGTGTGTGTGTGTGTGTGTGTGTGTGTGTGTGTGTGTGTGTGTGTGTGTGTGTGTGTGTGTGTGTGTGTGTGTTAACGTGTGTGTGTGTGTGTGTGTGTTAACGTGTGTGTTTGAACGTGTGTGTGTTTGAACGTGTGTGTGTTTGAACGTGTGTGTGTGTGTGTGAACGTGTGTGTGTGTGTGAACGTGTGTGTGTGTGTGAACGTGTGTGTGTGTGTGAACGTGTGTGTGTGTGAACGTGTGTGTGTGAGTGTGTGAGTGTGTGAACGTGTGAGTGTGTGAACGTGTGTGTGTGAACGTGTGTGTGTGAACGTGTGTGTGTGAACGTGTGTGTGTGAACGTGTGTGTGTGAACGTGTGTGTGTGTGTGAACGTGTGTGTGTGTGAACGTGTGTGTGTGAACGTGTGTGTGTGTGAACGTGTGTGTGTGAACGTGTGTGTGTGTGTGAACGTGTGTGTGTGTGTGAACGTGTGTGTGTGTGAACGTGTGTGTGTGTGTGAACGTGTGTGTGTGTGTGTGTACGTGTGTGTGTGAACGTGCGTGTGTGTGTGAGAACGTGCGTGTGTGTGTGAGAACGTGCGTGTGTGTGTGAGAACGTGCGTGTGTGTGTGAGAACGTGCGTGTGTGTGTGTGAACGTGCGTGTGTGTGTGTGTGAACGTGCGTGTGTGTGTGTGTGAACGTGCGTGTGTGTGTGTGTGAACGTGTGTGTGTGTGAACGTGCGTGTGTGTGTGTGTGAACGTGCGTGTGTGTGTGTGTGAACGTGCGTGTGTGTGTGTGAACGTGCGTGTGTGTGTGTGTGAACGTGCGTGTGTGTGTGAACGTGCGTGTGTGTGTGAACGTGCGTGTGTGTGTGAACGTGCGTGTGTGTGAACGTGCGTGTGAACGTGTGTGAGTGTGTGTGTGTGTGTGTGAACGTGTGTGTGAGTGTGTGTGTGTGTGTGTGAACGTGTGTGCGAGTGTGTGTGTGTGAACGTGTGTGTGAGTGTGTGTGTGTGAACGTGTGTGTGTGAGTGTGTGAGTGTGTGAGTGTGTGAACGTGTGTGAGAGTGTGTGAGTGTGTGAGTGCCTGTGATAAGCCCCACTCACCACGCACAGGAAGCCCCGCTCACCTGTGGGAAGCTCCTCCCCATCTTGGACACTTTGGAGTAAAGAGGTCCCATACAGGAATCCTAGTGTAACCATCCCTGCAGCTGTGTGGGGGCAGGTAAGATGGTGTCTCCCCGACAGCAGTGACCTCTCCCTCAACCTTGCACCCACAGTGACCGCTCCCTAAACCTAGGACCCGTACTGACCTCTCCCTCCCCATCATTAGAATGCTGGATGATCCTGCATCCCCCAGCACTGACCTCTCCCTGCCCCAGCACCTACATTGACCTCCTCCAGCTGCACCCTTCCTGTCCCCAACAGAACTCCGTGACCTCTCCCTCCCCCAGCACCCACAATGACCTCCACTTCTCCCAACATCCACCCACACTCACACCTTTCCCCCATAGTTGGCACCCAGTACTCACATGACACCAAGTACTTGCACCTAGGCCTGACACTGCACCCAGTACTCACACCTGCACACAGCCTCCACATGGCACCCACAATCTGCTCCAAGCACCCATTTAACCAGTACCCGCACCCAAATTACCTGCATTTTAAACCTACATGATGCCCACCTATAGCCAGCACAAGCATGGCACCAAGTATTTACACTCGTGTCATACCCAGGAACTGCACTCAGCACCCACATGGTACTAAGTACCTGCTGTCACTGATGAGCCGTGAAAAACAGCAACCAGACTGTTTTCTGCACCTATTGTGATTAATGGTACAATTCCAATTGTATGTGTGGTTATAGCAGAATTCAAATCACTTGGGGTTGCTTGCGTTTGGCTGACATTGGGTCTTTGTTTAACAACTTGAATAGCCAGGTTTTCACAGATAGAGCTCTTCACATGTACCTGTGCCAACTGAGACAGGGCTAATTAGCCTGGTTAAAGTTACGTGCGTATACAAGTCCAACTTTTTCAAGCAATTTGTCGTCCGAATTGTTATTTGAATGATATGAAGTGCAAACGACATGTACACACTGACCAACAAAGCGGCTAATATGTTAATTTACCTCATTTACATGTTGTTTAACCAAATTGATTATGAATAATGGACTGGATAGATCAATGGACTAGATTAAATGACTGATCAAACTACTTGTTTGAAGTCTATTAGTAGGACGACGACAGCGTTGGTTGTACACATGAACGGACCTAACAGTCGGTTTAATGACAGTTGGTCCAACAGATCCAATGAGCGGATCGGGCAAACCGGTTATCAGTCGCTTAAATGGCAAGTTGTTCGAAAACGTTGGACGTGTGTACGTACGTACGTACGTACGTACGTACGTACGTACGTACCTTTACTTACAATAGGTTAAGTCTGTAAATCCAAAGCAGGGGGCCTATTCAAAAACTAGGATCCTGTAGACATTCTGGCACCAGCCCCAGCATGACTTCTAGCAGCACACTTTGGAAGTCATACCTATTCATTTTTTGGTAAGATTTTAGCAGAATGCTACTGACTATCTCTACGGTAATAACACATCCAAGCGAAGATTAAATTGCGTACGTTTTAAGATGTCGTGGAAGTTCATAGCTCTTTCAAAAGTCGAGATTAATTTTGGTGCAACTAATTGTGCTAGACTATTGGTCTTTGGTCTCTAAGGAACCACCGGATCCACTGTGTATAAATCTGTTATCAGCATAAATCTGTTAATTCTCACTTTTGAATTACGGCGTTCCACAGTTTAAACCTAAAAATCTCCCTACAAGGAGGAGAACTGTGATTGGTTTGTAAACCGGAGGGGGCAGGCTTCGTCCCACCTCAAAACTGGCTTTAATAAAACCAAGATGCATGCAAGGAGGAGGATTTCTCCCGTTTTCCATCTGACCGGAAGCAGCTGGAGGATCTTTGATGCTGGGTTCCCTGTTGGACTTCATTTTCCATGTGCTTCCACAAAGCACATACAGTGGTTTGCAAAAGTATTCGGCCCCATTGAAGTTTTCCACATTGTCATATTACTGCCACAAACATGAATCAATTTTATTGGAATTCCACGGGAAAGACCAATACAAAGTGGTGTACACGTGAAAAGTGGAACGGAAATCATACACGATTCCAAACATTTTATAACTGCAAAGTGGGGTGTGCGTAATTATTCAGCCCCCAGAGTCAATACTTTGTAGAGCCACCTTTTGCTGCAATTACAGCTGCCAGTCTTTTAGGGTATGTCTACCAGCTTTGCACATCTACAGACTGAAATCCTTGCCCATTCTTCTTTGCAAAACAGCATTTGTGAACAGCAGTTTTCAGATCTTGCAACAATTCTTGATTGGATTTAGATCTGGACTTTGGCTGGGCCATTCTAACACATGGATATGTTTTGTTTTAAACCATTCCATTGTTGCCCTGGCTTTATGTTGAGGGTCGCTGTCCTGCTGGAAGGTGAACCTCCGCCCCAGTCTCAAGTCTTTTGCAGACTCCAAGAGGTTTTCTTCCAAGATTGCCCTGTATTTGGCTCCATCCATCTTCCCATCAAATTTGACCAGCTTCCCTTTCCCTGCTGAAGAGAAGCACCCTCAGATCATGATGCTGCCACCACCATATTTGACAGTGGGGATGGTGTGTTCAGAGTGATGTTCAGTGTTCGTTTTCCTCCACACATAGCGTTTTGCATTTTGGCAAACAAGTTCCATTTTGGTCTCATCTGACCAGAGCACCTTCTTCCACATGTTTGCTGTGTCCCCCACGTGGCTTGTGGCAAACTGCAAACGGGACTTCTTATGCTTTTCTGTTAACAATGGCTTTCTTCTTGCCACTCTTCCATAAAGGCCACTTTGTGCAGTGCAATGACTAATAATTGTCCTATGGACAGATTCACCCACCTGAGCTGTAGATCTCTGCAGCTCATCCAGAGTCACCATGGGCCTCTTGACAGCAATTCTGATCAGCGCTCTCCTTGTTCGGCCTGTGAGTTTAGGTGGACGGCCTTGTCTTGGTAGGTTTACAGTTGTGCCATACACCTTCCATTTCTGAATAATCGCTTGAACAGTGCTCCATGGGATGTTCAAGGCTTTGGAAATCTTTGTAGCCTAAGCCTGCTTTAAATTTCTCAATAACTTCATCCCTGACCTGTCTTGTGTGTTCTTTGGACTTCATGATGTTGTTGCTCCCAATATTCTCTTAGACAACCTCTGAGGCCATCACAGAGCAGCTGTATTTGTACTGACATTAGATTACACACAGGTGCACTCTAGTCATTAACACTCATCAGGCAATGTCTATGGGCAACTGACTGCACTCAGACCAAAGGTAGCTGAATAATTACGCACACCCCACTTTGCAGTTATTTCTAAAAAAAAAATGTTTGGAATAGTGTATGATTTTCGTTCCACTTCTCACGTGTACACCACTTTGTATTGGTCTTTCACGTGGAATTCCAATAAAATTGATTCAGGTTTGTGACAGTAATATGACAAAATGTGGAAAACTTCAAGGGGGCCGAATACTTTTGCCAACCACTGTATTTCTTCCGAACTTTAAGTATCCATTTCTTTAACCCTTATAAAAAATTACAATGGGCTACCCTTCTCTATAATCAGGGCTGTGGAGTCTGAGTTGGAGTCGGAGTCGAGGAGTCGGAGTCGAGGAGTCTGATTATTTTTGTACAAAATCCACAGCCCTGTTAAGTATTAGACTAAGGAGTCAGAGTCGAGGAGTTGGAGCAATTTTGGGTACCCGGAGTCGTGGTTTCATAAACCAAGGAGTCGGAAGATTTTTGTACCAACTCCACAGCCCTGTCTATAATTGCTACTTTTAATAATTTCTGTATATATTAAATCCTCTATAATAATCTCCCTGTGTCCCTGCATCACGCTGTCCCTGTGTAGCTTGGTCTGTGCTTTTTGCTACTGCGCATGTGCGCAGCACGGACCCAGCCTCACAAACAGGAAAACAGGACCAGGGAGCCGGGCATGTGAGCGGGCGGCCGGGTGTGCGCAGTAACATGTGGCGGGGGTGGCGAGAAACACAGACCAAGAGCCCGTTTTTAAACGGGCTTGGGTCTGCTAGTTTATAATAAAAAGACCAAGTCATTTCATCTCAGCTGCAACCCTGCCTTCACCCAGGCAGAAAGAATCCTAGCCTTTCTGAAGATTTGCTAACTTAAAATATTTTATTGATAGCTAGAGTAGTGCGTTCTAACCATTTTTTCATTCGCAGATTTCAAATGGTTTTCCCTTCTCCAGATAAAAGGGATGGTTGCAGCTCGTTTTCTGAAATCTTGTGTAAGTAAAGGGTTTCTGTAACTCGCATGCTCTTATAGCTGGTCTGCTGCCCAATTCCAGCGATTTCAGCTCATCGATTGCATCCACGAGGTTGGACAGTCTGTGGGTTGAAAGATTAGAAGGCATTGAGCGGTCCAGCCAATAGGAGGCGTGTGACACCTGCAATCAACACCCGCTTGACACTCAATACTTACCCATAGCCAGAGCCCACATGACAACCAGCATCTGCATTCAGCACCCACATGACAACCAATCCTCTCCTAGTCAGAAACGAGGGGAGGGGGGGGGGGGGGGGACCGTGCAGCCACCGGTGACAGGTCCAGCTGACTCCACACCATTGAATTCAGCCAGAGGTTCTGTGACTGAATGTATGTGTCAAGCGTAGGGGCTCAGGGGGATGGGTTTGGGACAGTTGCAGACCTGGGAAGGGGGGGGGGGGATTATTATTAAAGGCAAGTATTCGTTAAGGGACATCACTTAAGGACCGGGGCTGTTCTCTGCGATCTGTGCTGCGCGGGCTCTCCAGCCCGCAGCACAGATCGTGTGCAAGGCAGGGCGATCAGACTCCCCCCCCCCCCTTTTTTCCCCACTAGGGAGATGACCTGCTGGGGGGGTCTGATCGCCGCCGCTCCGTGTGGCCAAGCGCGGGGGGGGGGGGGGGGGGGGAGGGGCGCTCCTCAAAGCCCCCCTCCGACATGGAACGGCGGCTCAAACGAGCAGCCGTTTCCATGTAAAACCACAAACGACCAGCCACCGCCTATCTGCGTTAGCTGGTCGTTAAGTGGTGACTTCTCACTGCATTTTTATTTCAATTTAACTCTGTGGAAATAGGTAAGAAGCAATTGAAATTTGGCAATTTCCAAATGCCAAATTTCAACTGTTGCTTTTAAACTGCCATAGTTCCAACTGCCATTTCCCATGCACCCAGATCTCACATGGCACTAAGTACCTGCAGTCACTACCCCCATGACACCCGATACCCACCCACGGATAGAACCCACATGATACCCTGTACCCACACCCAAAACCCACAGCATCTGCATTCAGCAGCCACAAGACAAGCAATTCCCCCTAGCCAGAAACGAGGGGGGGGGGTCACTGGTGACAAGTCCGACTTACTGCACACCATGGAATGCAGCCAGAGCTTCTGTGACTGAATATATCAAGTGGAGGGGCTCAGGGGGGAAGATCCCCCACCACTTGTAGGTACTACTGTGCATTTCTGGGAGGCGGGGGGGGGGGTGCATTAGGGCAAAGCCCCTTTCTAAAATTTGAGCACCCTCCAATTGAGGACACTCTGCACGGCACTGATGGAAAGGTTTTGTGCAGGACCTGAAGCATAGTTACATAGTTACATAGTTACATAGTTACCCTGGTTGAAAAAAGACACACGTCCATCGAGTCCAACCAGCACAAAGCACAACCCCAGCCCGCTCCCCCACATATCCCCGCCGATCATAAAATCCCTGGATCAACATCACTGGCACCACCTAGCAATTGTAGCCATGGATGCCACTCAACGCAAGGAAAGCATCTAAGCCCCCTTTAAATGCAGGTATAGAGTTTGCCATAACGACTTCCTGTGGCAATGCATTCCACATCTTAATCACTCTTACTGTAAAGAACCCTTTCCTAAATAAATGGCTAAAACGTTTTTCCTCCATGCGCAGATCATGTCCTCTAGTCCTTTGAGAAGGCCTAGGGACAAAAAGCTCATCCGCCAAGCTATTATATTGCCCTCTGATGTATTTATACATGTTAATTAGATCTCCTCTAAGGCGTCTTTTCTCTAGACTAAATAAACCCAGTTTATCTAACCTTTCTTGGTAAGTGAGACCTTCCATCCCACGTATCAATTTTGTTGCTCGTCTCTGCACCTGCTCTAAAACTGCAATATCTTTTTTGTAATGTGGTGCCCAGAACTGAATTCCATATTCCAGATGTGGCCTTACTAGAGAGTTAAACAGGGGCAATATTATGCTAGCATCTCGAGTTTTTATTTCCCTTTTAATGCATCCCAAAATTTTGTTAGCTTTAGCTGCAGCGGCTTGGCATTGAGTACGATTATTTAACTTGTTGTCGATGAGTACTCCTAAGTCCTTCTCCAAGTTTGATGTCCCCAACTGTATCCCATTTATTTTGTATGGTGTTAGACCATTGGTACGACCAAAATGCATGACTTTACATTTGTCAACATTGAATTTCATCTGCCATGTATGTGCCCATATAGCCATCCTATCCAGATCCTGTTGCAATATAACACTATCTTCCTTAGAGTTGATGATTCTGCACAATTTTGTATCATCTGCAAAAATAGCAACATTGCTCACTACTGTATCCACTAGGTCATTAATAAATAAATTGAAGAGCACTGGACCCAGTACAGACCCCTGTGGGACCCCACTGCTAACAGTCTCCCATTTTGAGTATGATCCATTGACCACAACTCTTTGTTTTCTGTCCATTAGCCAGTTCCCTATCCAAGCACACAGACTCTTCCCCAGTCCTTGCATCCTCATCTTTTGCACCAGACTTTTGTGGGGAACAGTGTCGAATGCCTTAGCAAAGTCTAAGTATATCACATCTACAGCATTCCCAATATCCATATTAGCATTCACTACCTCATAAAAGCTGAGCATGTTAGTCAAACAGGACCTGTCTTTAGTAAACCCATGTTGATGCTGAGAAATAAGATTATTTTCTACTATGAAATCATGTATAGTATCTCTTAGTAACCCCTCAAATAGTTTGCATACAACTGATGTTAAGCTTACAGGTCTATAATTTCCTGGATCTGATTTTTTGCCCTTCTTAAATAATGGGAAAACGTGGGCTGTACGCCAATCCACTGGGACTCTGCCAGTTGCAAGAGAGTCACAAAAGATAAGATAAAGGGGTTTATCTATAACTGAACTTAATTCCCTTAGGACCCGAGGATGCATGCCATCCGGGCCAGGTGCCTTGTCTATTTTTAATTTATTTAGTCTTGCCTTTACTTCTTCCTGCGTTAAGTATTTAATATTACAGTTAGAAGATTGAGACTCTTCCGCCTCTGTAATTTGCAACAGTGCTGTTTCCTTTGTAAAGACAGAAGCAAAGAAAGCATTTAATAACTCTGCCTTACCTTGGTCATCCACCATTGAGTTCCCACCCTCATCCTTTAGGAGTCCTATACAGTCAACCTTTCTTTTTTTAGAGTTGATGTACTTGTAAAACTTTTTTGGGTTAGATTTGATATCCCTAGCGATTTGATTTTCAGCTTCGATCTTTGCCAGCCTAATTTCTTTTTTACAATTTTTATTGCACTCCTTATAATTGCTTAGTGCAGCCTCGGTCCCCTCCTGTTTTAGGACCTTATAGGCATTCTTTTTCCTCTTCATTTTATCTTTAACCTTTCTATTCATCCATAGAGCCTTTTTTTATTCCTAGACATTTTGTTTCCATATGGGATATACATACTACAATATTGATTGAGAATACGTTTAAAAGCTTGCCATTTCCCTTCAGTGTCCTCCCCTTGTAGTATATTATCCCAGTTTTTGAGAATCCAAAATCAGCAGGTTTTGAGAATCCAAAATCAGTCTTTATTTTTTAGTTTCTAAGTCCTCTGATTTTTTAAAAAAGATATAAGGTTACACCTGTATATAAATCATTTTTTGTACATGGTGAGAGTCCTTGACAGTAAAATGGGTTAAAGTAAGCCAACTGCTCTATTGACCAAATATACTGTATTAAGTCCTGTGCTGAACACAGCTGCTTACCACAAAGTTGCACCCCAAATATTAACAGCAACACGTTGCCCAAATACAGTAGCAAGAAAAAGTATGTAAACCCTTTGGAATTATATGCATTTCTGCACAAATTGATCATAAAATGTGATCTGATCATCTAAATCACACGAATGTGACTGTCAATTTTGAATGTATGCCCAGGAAAGCTGGTGTCTGATCTAAAACTATGTCCAGATGTCCTCCCTGCTGATGATGGCCTGTTTCTTCCCACCACGAAATTTGCTCTCTTGTCTTCGAGGAGAGCAGAGCAAAAGTGCTGGTACAGTCTTTCACACAAGGCTGCTCCCTTACACACAAGGAGGTCATTGAGTGTATGTGGCACATAGGAAATGGATGGTAGGGAGGTTTAACCCCCATTTCCTGAAGGTACAGCTCCATTAGGTATGCTAAAACCTATAATATGATGGGTGAAATAACATTTAATATTAGTTAAAACAATTTAGATCATATTAAACTCATGATACAAACTTCAGCCTCACAGAGACAGGAGGACAGGGCCAGGGAGCCGGGCGGGCGTGTGAGTGGGTGGCCGGGTGTGCGCGTGTGCAGTAACATGCGGCGGGGGCGGCGAGAAACAGACCTAGAGCCCGTTTTTAAAGGAGTGTGACAAGATTGCATATTCTCTACTTATTTAACGTATATGCTGAATATGTAATGCACAAAGCGAGTTTGTATGAGTAACATGCTGGAATAAAAATAGCTGGCAGGAAGATCAACAATGTAAGATATGCAGATGATACAACTCTGATGGCTGAAACAGAGGAAGAATTGAAGACCCTAATCATTCATGTCAAACAAGAAAGTGCCAAAGCTGGTCTACTGCTTAACACAGGCTTTCTCAACCAGGGTTCCTTGAGTACTCTGCTAGAGTTCCTTGACATTTCCCCCCATCGTGGGGGGGGGGGGGGGGGGGGGTTGAGGGGGGAGTATAATAGAGCACTTTCTAATTGGGGGTACTGTGAAAAGAAGCACTAAATTGAGGATCAGAATAAGGGTGGCCACACAACATACAATTTTTTTAAATATCTGTTCAATTTAAGAATTGTAATCAATTTTTCTGACTGATTGGTCATATTTTTGAAATGTTACAATGTACCACACCCACCTATGTTAAATTTTTCCCCAATTATGATAAAAATGATTGGAAACTGATAAAATTGCTAGGGTGTGTACATTAATAAATTGGCTAACACACACCATACAATCTTTAGAAAGTTTGAAGAAAAATATCTGGCATTCCGGATCGATAAAAATCGAAGAAAACTGGAAATCCGATCGGATTTTTCAGTCGAATGAAAAAAAAAGCTTTCTATTTTTTTGGGAGATCCGATCGTTTTTATCGAATTACCGTAAAATTGGATCATTTTATTGTATCGTGTGTGGACACCTTTAGAATGAGCACATTAATAAAAAGCACTAGGATAAGGAGACAGTAAAATGAGTTGCACTGTAATAGGGGGTAGTGAAATAAACAGCCTCACCAACTTTTAAAACTCCTCCTGCAAAATAAATACAGGGGTTCCTTGAGATCCTAAAGTTACTTGCATGGTTCCTCCAGGGTGAGAAGGTTGAGAAAGGCTGGCTTAACATCAAGAAAAACTAAAGTCATGTAATTTGCCCCAATGAACAATCTACAAATAGAGAAAAATTAGAAGTTGCAATTTCATCTTCTGAAGTTATCTGCAGATGGTGACTGCAGCCATGAGATTAAGAGATGCGTGTTACTTGGGAGGAAAGCTATGGCAAATTTGAATAAGATACTAAATAGAGATGTCAACTTAGCAAAGATGAGGATAGTTAAAGCTAGTCTTCCCAATAGTTACATATTTCTGTGAAAGTTGGACTATAAATAAGGCCATAGGTAGAAAAATCGATGCTTTAAATTGTGGGTTTGGAGAAAGCAGTCACTTCTTACAGATATAATGCCAGAGTGTTCACTAGAAGGGCTGATTCTACTATTAAAACTCAAATACATTGGACACATAATAAAAAGGCCAGCTTATTTGGAGAAATCCTTGATGCTTGGTTAAAGTGAGGGCAAAAGAAAAAGAAGACGGCAGAGGCTAATGGATAGACGTATGGATAGTTTATGTGAAGCTATGAACATGCCTATGCAAGAGCTGAAAGAAGCCATGATTGACAGACATTTGGCATGCATATGGTACATATGGTTCATATGGTTACGAAGAGTCGGCTATGACTAAACTAATAAGGAGTAAATTCATATGCTTGCATCCACTACAAGGTCCCTTTAAAACAACAAAACATCTAAAATAATTACTTTAGATTCTATTTTTAGTGAGAATTTTTTTGAAATCTATAGTTTCAGAAGACTGCAGTAAAACCTTAAATGGGTGTGGCTAGCCCCGGAGTGTTGCCAGGCTTTTCTTGCTGGATTATGACCGATGAAAGTTAGTGCTATAGGCACATATGGAAATGAAGTGGAAAAACTGCATTCATCACATTAATAAAAATGTTCTGTGATCAAAAAGAGTTCCCACTGGTCTCAAATGCATTTGGCTTTCTTCAGCCATATAGTACAGTATCTGTCCGCACGTTGGTGGGCTGTTTTTGCGTGCAGTGGATTTATTTATAAGTTTAAAAAAAAAAAAAAAGTCCAAACACTGCAAGTAGCAGAGGACCAGTGAACCTAATCTTTGTACAGATGCCACATTAATGTTACCCCAATCATTTAAGATTTTAGGTGACAATTTAGAAATGATCACTGAAAGAGAAGTCAGCAATGTGGGGGGAAACCTCTATTGATGCTAGATAAAATAATGGTCTCAGATGTTGAAAATCTAGCATGTGTACATAGCCAAATTGGAGATAGTGCACCTAGATGTATTCATGTTATGCGTACCTGTTATTTGGTTATCTACCAAAAGTGTAATAGGAAGAGAAATGTTATTCATAAATGCCCTAACTAACAGTAAAAAGCACATTTGCTGATATGCTGCAAAATGCACTAAACCATAGCAATAAAACCTTATAGTTGGTTACCTGGTAGGTCAATTTCCAGGACTCTTCCAGGTCACTAAACTAATGATGAATCCACTCATACCCCTTTGTCAACAACCTGCACTTATCCCCTTGTCCCTGCATGTCCTATCTTCCATTAGCCATCTGTCCTCTACAGCCAGAGCACTTTGTTATGCCTTCACTCATCCCTTAGGGCTCCTGAACACATTTTACTTGTGTGTCTGAAGCACTTTGGACATTTTAAAAGTAGGATCTGAATGTTGAATGATACCTTCTGGAGCATTGGTGAAAAGGAACGCTGGGCTATTCAGTTTGGTTCCATAGAGCTTTATGCCTAGACTGTACTTTACACCCAATAATGGGAAATGTCTTCCACTGCTACCTGTATATGCAGAGCTCTATAAGTTTCAGCATTGAGACTTAGTTAACGGAGTACTGCAGGATTTGTTCCCCTTTCACATAGGCAGCTGCAGACTGTGCATTCACCACCTGTCAGCTACTCCCATTCACTGGCTGGGCAATTGCTAGCTCTCAGCACAGGCAGTGAAGAGGCGTCCATGCCACAGAGGCACATTGAGTGTGGCCACAGCCAAACTCAAACGCGACAGGAGACCTTTCCTTAGTGAGTGTCAAGCGCGGACACAGGTGTGATTGCAAACATTGCCACTCGGCAGCAATTAAAGTGCAGGTAGAAAGCACTTGTTGGTCAGCAGATCATAGCTTTACACTGCTTGACAAACACACAGTTCAGCCGCCTGTGTGAAAGAGCCCTTAAAGCACACCTAAATAGAGTGATATGGAGGCTACCCAGTTGATTCACTGCTAATACATTTAGCCATAGACCCTGGACAAGCATGCAGCTCGGAAGTTTCTGACTGGATTAGCCGCATGCTTGTTTCAGGTGCGTCATTCAAACATCTCTGATGCCAGGAGATGGACATAGATAGATAGGTTAATAAAAGGAATAAATATGGCAACCTCCATATCACTTTCACTTTTAGTCTGTCTATGGGTAATAAGCACAATAAGGCTTGAGAAACACTGCAGGAGAGAAGAAAGGGACTAGAAAGCTGGCTGAGATTTGGAGGTGACATGAAACATGGGACCTCAGAAGAGCATTAGTAAATGGTTGCAAAGCATTGGGAGCACAGGAAATATTTACCCCCAAAAGATGTGGTCAATACTACTTTACTTCCTTTAGACACTCTAAACATGTCACAGGTGCAGCGTCCACCATTGGCTGCATCTACAAGACATTTCCTGGGAGAACACAATTATATTTAAGGGGCCATGAGAAACCCATGTGAAATGTAAGTTATACTTTAAAATGTGCATTTACAATCCATTTAAACTATGCTTGTTATTTCAGTGTACAATATTCTATGTTGATTGATGTAGGTTTGTCACTTTGCTTTTATTTGAAAAAAAAAATTGAAACAATTCATGCTACTTGTTATAAAAAGTAGGAAGCTATATTAATCTAAGCGTAACTGCATGAAAAATACACACACAGTTCACTTCTTTAACTACTACAGCTAGCTACAGGGAGTGCAGAATTATTAGGCAAATGAGTATTTTGACCACATCATCCTCTTTATGCATGTTGTCTTACTCCAAGCTGTATAGGCTCGAAAGCCTACTACCAATTAAGCATATTAGGTGATGTGCATCTCTGTAATGAGAAGGGGTGTGGTCTAATGACATCAACACCCTATATCAGGTGTGCATAATTAGGCAACTTCCTTTCCTTTGGCAAAATGGGTCAAAAGAAGGACTTGACAGGCTCAGAAAAGTCAAAAAAATAGTGAGATATCTTGCAAAGGGATGCAGCACTCTTAAAATTGCAAAGCTTCTGAAGCGTGATCATCGAACCAGGGCTGTGGAGTCGGTACAAAAATCCTCCAACTCCTCAGTTTAGGATTCCACTGACTCCAACTCATCGACTCCGACTCCTCTAATTTGCATATTACAATCTTGTTGATTGAAAGTATGTAACATGAAATTTGTCTCTTAACTGTCAACACTTAGGAATTTTAAGAGACAACTAAAGTGAGAAGGATATGGAGACTGCCATATTTATTCCGTTTAGTCATAGACTAAAACTAGTCCTTGGTAAGTGTGCTTGTAAAAGGTACAGACCGGAACAAAAAACATCTATCAGGCCCTAGGCCAGTGATGGCGAACCTTTCAGAGGCCGAGTGCCCAAACTGCAACCTAACATCGACTTATCTCCAAGTGCCAATGGGGGGGGGCGCCGCGCCGGAAAATGGGCGTGGCCATGATATTGTATGGGCGGAGCTAACGTAATGATGTAACAGCGAGGCATAAGAAAGCAGTGTTTCCGCCATGATGTGGTGAAACGAGGATTCGCATCATGGGTGTGCAGAAACTGTATGATGCTATTTATACCCACCGTAACCCCAAAGCAGCAAATATGACCATTAAGGGCTCATTCACACTATGTGCTGCGCTATCAGTTTTGACGCAACGCACATAATGTAAGATTCATATGGTAACATGAAAGTCAATAGACTTCCATGTTACCATTCACACTACAGGAGTGCGTTCCCATGCGTTACGTTGTAACGCATCTGGGAACATTTTAACGCACAACGCATACGTTTCCCCGATGGGTACAGCTGCCGACGTCCACAACGTGCATTCCGTGCGATCACTGTGCGTTGGCAGCGCATGCATGAAATCGCATTCGTGCATACGGTCTGTAGTGTGAATGAGCCCTTAATAATAAATGCAGCAACAGTTACCCTAGACACCAGAAAATAAACGCAATGTGTGCAACATTTCAGCAGAATATCATGCAATGTGGGCCACATTTCAGCAGAAAATAAACGCAGTGGGCCACATTTCACCAGAAAACAAACGCAGCGGGCAGAATGTCACAGGACAAACACAATGTGACAAAACATTTTACCAGAAAATAACACAGTGGGCCGCATTTCACCTGCAAAAAAAGTAATGTACTCACATGACAGAAGTCTCTCTCGGCTGGGCTCTGGCGCGCATCTCCCCCGGACGTTCCTTCTGCAGCTGAGTCTCCCGCGCTGCCGCTGACGGGCAGAGTGCAGGGCTACGGGAAGATGGCGCCGAAGCCCTGTACTGGAGACACAAATAGTCTCCAGTACAGGGCTTCGGCAGCCATCTTGCCGTAGCCCTGGTCAGCCTCCCGGGAGACTGCGGGGCTGCGGGCTATGAACTGTTGCGGCGGCGTCTAGCAGACGCTGCGGCCAGTTCATAAGCAGCGGTGACGTGCCAGCAGATTAGGCTACGCGTGCCATAGGTTCGCCACCGCTGCCCTAGGCAATGTAACTGTGGGTACATGTAAGAGTGATGTGCAGGTCCTCTGCAGGGGAATAAGGAGATTTTTCATCCATTACACATTCTTCACGCACAATCTGAACCAGGTTTATGGGTGATAGACAACACCTCTGTGTTTAATGTGCACAACATTCTCAGTGGATTCCCTGCACCTCTGTGGAGAGTGCATATGTAGAGTATAGTACTACTGTGTAACAAAGTAAACCTGAGACAGATGAAATTAAAGTTATATACATACCTGGGGCTTCTTCCAGCCCCCTTCAGGCTAATCACTCCCTCGCTGTCCTCCTCTGCCACCTGGATCTTCTGCTATGAGTCCTGGTACTTGAGCCAGTCTGGCGTAGTGCGCATGCACACACTCTGCCGCTTGGAGCGTACACCTGCACAGCACTATTGCGCAGGTGCAGAACGCTCCTGGCTGTGGAAGCGGCATGCGGCCGGACTGCGTTGACTGGCTGAATTACCAGGACTCATAGCAGAAGATCCAGGTGATGGAGGTGGACAGCGAGGGACTGATTAGCCTGAAGGGGGCTGGAGGAAGCCCCAGGTATGTATAAAACTTTTCTTTTCATCATCCTTCTCAGGTACCATTTAATTCGTAGTCACCAAATCAAATTTTAACATATCAAATTATTTGATTTCATGAGCAAAGATTTCATCAATTTGATTTCATGAGCAAAGTACATTTGCATAAATCAGAATCAACACAGAATTATTTCCATCTCATTGATCATCTCTATTAGTGACACGGCTACACATCAGGCTTTATACTTACAGCATAGATGTTTAGTTTAGAGATAGATAGATAGAAGATTCCTGTGTACACATCATATATACAGTCACAATCAGATGTGTATATAGGACTTTAAAAATACAGGTACTGCTTTATTGAAGCAGCACAAGTAACTAATTTTGATTGGTTTATTTCATTTTTGTGGACTAAGCACAGCTATTACTGTATGTATAAACTATTTATGACGACTATTATCTGAGAAATAGAACATTTTATCATATTTTCTATTTTAAATTACAGTTTAAATTCATTAGGAGTCGGTGCATTTTTTCCCCGCCTCCAGGCACCCAAAATTGCCCCGACTCCACAGCCCTGCATCGAACAATCAAGCGTTTCATTCAAAATAGTCAACAGGGTCACAAGAAGCGTGAGGAAAAACCAAGGCGCAAAATAACTGCCCATGAACTGAGAAAAGTCAAGCGTGCAGCTGCCAAGATGCCACTTGCCACCAGTTTGGCCATATTTCAGAGCTGCAACATCACTGGAGTGCCCAAAAGCACAAGGTGTGCAATACTCAGAGACATGGCCAAGGTAAGAAAGGCTCAAAGACGACAACCACTGAACAAAACACACAAGCTGAAACATCAAGACTGGGCCATGAAATATCTCAAGACTGATTTTTCTAAGGTTTTATGGACTGATGAAATGAAAGTGAGTCTTGATGGGCCAGATGGATGGGCCCATGGCTGGATTGGTAAAGGGCAGAGAGCTCCAGTCCGACTCAGACGCCAGCAAGGTGGAGGTGGAGTACTGGTTTGGGTTCGTATCATCAAAGATGAGCTTGTGGGGCCTTTTCGGGTTGTGGATGGAGTCAAGCTCAACTCCCAGTCCTACTGCCAGTTTCTGGAAGACACCTTCTTCAAGCAGTGGTACAGGAAGAAGTCTGCATCCTTCAAGAAAAACATGATTTTCATGCAGGACAATGCTCCATCACACACGTCCAAGTACTCCACAGTGTGGCTGGCAAGAAAGGGTATAAAAGAAAAAAAACTAATGACATGGCCTCCTTGTTCACCTGATCTGAACCCCATTGAGAACCTGTGGTCCATCATAAAATGTGAGATTTACAAGGAGGGAAACAGTACACCTCTCTGAACAGCGTCTGGGAGGCTGTGGTTGCTGCTGCACGCAATGTTGATGGTGAACAGATCAAAACACTGACAGAATCCATGGATGGCAGGCTTTTGAGTGTCCTTGCAAAGAAAGGTGGCTATATTGGTCACTGATTTGTTTTTGTTTTTGAATGTCAGAAATGTATATTTGTGAATGTTCAGATGTTATATTGGTTTCACTGGTAAAAAAAATAAATAATTGAAATGGGTATATATTTGTTTTTTGTTAATTTGCCTAATAATTATGCACAGTAATAGTCACCTGCACACAGAGATATCCCCCTAAAATAACTAAAAACAAACTAAAAGCTACTTTTAAAAATATTCAGCTTTGATATTAATGAGTTTTTTGGGTTCATTGAGAACATGGTTGTTCAATAATAAAATTATTCCTCAAAAATACAACTTGCCTAATAATTCTGCACTCCCTGTATAAAGAAAAAAAACTTGCAGCATCTGACTATTTAGGATCGGCACACAAGTCTACAAATGAATCAATACAAAGCCAGCCTAGTTCTCCTACAACAGTTTTAGAGTCTCAGGCAACATTTGGAGTCAGTTTTGTAAGACTTTCTAGCAACTCCAGGCACATGTTTTTCAGTCCTGTATAGGACCATGCTCAGCTGCACTAGGACCACCTGATGTCAAATTATAGCAGCTCAGCGGATTGACTTGCCCAAGACCACTGCTCTCCCCACTCATTCTCATGACGTCACTTGAGCCCTCCTACTCGCAGGTGTACGAGGCTTTAACAGGTTTTACTCAGTCATTTACGGACATACGTTTTCGGCCAATCCATGAGAGTTTGAGCCATGGTTGCATTCTGATTTTCCAAACCCAGCATTCCTATTCTGTTGCATTTGGGAGAAAAGAAAACAATGGAGGGTAGTATGGTGGCCTAGTGGGTAGCACTCTGGCTTTGTATCTGTTCCTAGCTGAAATTTGGTCCAGGACACTATCTGAATGGAGTTCGTATTTTGTCCCATTGTTTCTGTGTTTTTCCTCTGGATATTCTCATTTTCCTCCCACATGCCATACAGACTGGACGTACAAAAAATATTTGTCCTTAAGGGGTTTGTTACACTAAAGAGCAGTGGTTTTGTCATTTTTGTTTTTTAAAAAATGCTTCCATTGACTTGCATTAAATTTGCAGCAAAATAGCCGGGATTGTGATTTTTTGAAAGAAACGCACACACACCAATTCTACCACAAAAAAAAAAAAAAAACGCTCGCCAGTGTGACAGGGCCCTAAACTAGCCATGCTCATATTGTCACTCCAGGAATCAAAGTATGTATGGGCACTTTTAGACTACACTAGATCCATAAGACAGTGGCTATGGTAGGCATTAGACCGCGACCTCCTCTGGAGGGGCAGTTAGTGTCATTTACACATATGACTAATATAAACAAGTCCAGTGAGTGTTGCATTCCCTGTAACAGCAGTAAACACAACAAGAAAGCAGCACTGCACGTTACCCACGCTTTGCTTCCCATAGGGATGATTTGTGTTGACTTGTAGACAAGAGATGGTGCCATGTGAATTTCAACAGTCAAACTAACCTTAAAGTGAACAGCGAGGAGAACGCCAGCGCGTACCACTAAGGCTGCATCTGAAATGACCACCAGCTCATGTGTGCAGCACCTAAATAGACTTTTGTGCTGCACACATGAGCTGATGGTCATTTCAGATGCAGCCTTAGTGGTATGCGCTGGCGTTCTCGCTGTTCAACCAAATGTAAGTTACACATTTTTTTGCTTAGCTGCTCCCAAGGTTTTAAATTTAGGTTAGGTCACTTGCCCGGAGGTCTGCCTCACCGTGGCGCAAGTGTCTAGTATAATATACTTTGCATGCAAACCATATTGGAAGCTAAAGTTCCTCCTAGTTTAATAAATGTTAGCATTTGTCTAGGATGCAGGGCATGCATTTTTCAGTCTGACAGAGGCGGTGTATGCCTGTGCGATTAACCATTCAATTGCAGCATGTGTTTAGGGACGCGCAGCCTTTCCCCCCACTTTTTTTTTTTTTTTTTTTTTTTTTCTTTTTTACACCTTAAAGTGAGTCTAAAGCAAATTTAAAAAAAAAAAAAAAAAAAAAAAAACATACTCACCTAAAGAGTGGGAAGGCTCTGGGTCTTATAGAGTCATCCCGTTATCCTCCCTGTCTCCGCGTACCTTCATAGGCTCCACCATTTGCAGTCCATGACCGACTGGTCGTGGACTGCTCTCTTCCACGTTGGGTACGCTTCGGCAATCTTTGGAAGCACTCTGGCTTCCGAAGACGGGCCGCTCCGTACTATGCTTGCGCGAGCACCCTCACTCGCGTGTGCGCAGTACAGAGCCGGCGGTCTTTGAGAGCCCAGGTTCTTGCAAAGATTGCAAAGTCTCCCGCGGCGGGAGATTCAAATGGAGGAGTCTGCAGGAGAAAAAAAAAAAAAAAAAAAAAAGGAAAACAGGAGGATAACAGGATGTCTATATAGGACCCAGAGCCTTCCCTCTCTTTTGGTGAGTATCTGTTTATTTTTAGATAACAGTAGACAGTAAATAAACCTACACTATACTTTCAAGAGACTGTTTGTGTGTCTTTCACAACAATACAGTCAATGCAAAGTATGCTTCATCATTATTGTTAACATGGACATTCTGCAGTAATACACTGCATGCAGTGCATTACAATGTTGCACGCGTTATACCAAGTCACCCACTGCACTGTGAACATCGCATAGGTGGTGCATTGCAGTGTGGTAAGCCGTATTACAAGCACTGCAATGGCACCACTGAACATAGCCTTGTAGCACCTAGCCAGGGGGCCCATTGACATAAAATTCTTCTAACACAAGGTTACAGAAATTCAAGATTCTTCTAAAGCCTAATGGGAGTCCCCATTAACTCCTTGAGGTGGATTATTAGATTAGCCACAGATTTTTAATACAGTAATTTTAGCAACAGAGCTAGATTTTTTTACATTCTGCTTACCAAGATTTCAGATGGAGTATATTACTGTGCCATTGGAGGTGACTACCTCTACATTATAACTCCCACAAATCAAACCAGCAATCCCAGTAATTACGGTCAGAGAACAAACATGATCAATGAGAAGCTAACTTGGTTGCAATCTATGCAAACTGAAATTGGACCGATCTATGTCAGCTGCAAATGATTGACCACAGCGCAATATGTTGGCGCTTTATAAATACAATATATAAAAAATAAATTTGTCCGATTTCAATCTGCATACAAATTGCAACAAAATTCGCATTGATGGAAAAAAAAAATATGTTTCCAGTTAACTAATTATCTCTACTGACTAATGGATGAAGGCTTTCACATGAGAGAAAAATCTCAACCAAGGTGCTTGTTCTGCAAAGTTTAGGCCGAGAAACTTGTGTACCCCCAAGTCCTGGGAAGTGTGTCTGTACAGAGCTTGTGCAAAGTAGCTGTATCCCAACAATAAAAGGAACAATCATTAAGGGCCATAACCACTAAACGTGTGTACAAGACTTCGGTGTTCCAAACTGATTACACACCCATTGCAAATATTTATTTTTGGGGAGAGGTGACTGACCATTACAAAGCTGCATGATACATCCGCTCACCTCATGGTGTACGTAGTTTCTAAACTCTAGGATTACAGGTCTTCAGCAAGAACATTAACAAAAACAAAACAAAAATCAATCCACTCTTGTATGGGAAGATACAAATGGTACACAGGTGCACAACACAGCTTTACCATATTTAGAACAGAACACACACCATTTGCTAGCATATGATGACCAAGTTCTTCTGATTAATTCGTAACTAATTTTCTACGGCTCTTTCCACACTACATCTGTTGCAAAGAAACATATAACCGTATCGAAACACAATCGCATTGGCCTATCCGTGGTCCGGGGTGCAGTCTGAACACCACACAGTATGCTGCATTTTACCACCGTTGTATTCCTATCACAACACATAAATGTGAAAGATTGGCCCAATTACAAAATGCATATAATTTGCACACAAGGCAGAATTATTAACATTTCAATGATTACCTCTGAGGCCTGGAACCCATTACAAAACGCTATCGCTAATCGCAAGCGTTTTGTATGAGCGGCTTGTAAGCAATTTCGTGAGTGTTTTCGGGAGAGATTTTAAAAAGTGTAATTAATTTGCCAGCGGTTGTGTAGCGATTAGTGTTTTTAATTTTCGATTGGTCCTTTCAATTAATTTTCATTTTGTTACAGTGTGCAGTAATGTAAAAACGCTAGCAAAAAAAAATCGCTCTGTGTAGGTTTTGACGAGCGATCAAGCCAGCCAGCGTTTATATACTTTACATTGCAAAAATACTAACGCTAACAGCTAGCGCTCAAAAATGCTGCATGTCCTGTGTTTTACGATTTAATCGCAATCGCTTCAGTGGAATTTGGCCCATCCATTAACATTAGCTGATCGTTTAGGGAAATCGCTAGCGGTTTGAATCGCTCCCTAAATGCTCTGAAAATCGTTCTAGTGTGTTCCAGCCCTAACTCTGTCTAAAGCCCCATCTACACCATACAATTTTTTGTGCGATTCGATTCAAGCCGACATGTCAGATCGGGATTCGATAGGTAGTGTGATCGATTTGCCATTGTTTTGCAATGACATTCAACCACACAATCGAATCCCAATTGGACAAGTCGTATTGAATCGAATCGCACGAAAAATTGTATGTGTAGATGGGGCTTAAAGCCTTATACACATGGTACAATTTTCCATCATATCGACCAGAGATCTGATAAGAAAATGCATCGTGTGTAGACGTCCAAATTGTTTCTGTTCATATTTGCAATTGATTTTGCGTTAAGTACCCAAAATCGATCGGAGATTATCTAATAGATCTGACGGAAAATTGTACCGTGTGTAGCCAGCTTAAAGCTTTGTACACACGCTTGATCACAGTAATCGCAAAACGAGCAATCCCTGGTTTGTGAAAAATGTACGCCCAAGACAAAATATCCAGAGACCATCACCTAATGTAAATGTACAATATTTAAAACCCAACTGTGCACATATAGGGAAACTGCAATTCAATCACCAAAGAAAAGGGCCCATGAGCGCACTAGTTGGCAAATATACAAGAACCTTTAGCGCTGCTTAATATGTTGGCGCTTTATAAATACAATATATAAATAATAAATATGTAAACCAGTCACTGAAAATCAGTAATCAAATGTGCAAATGAAAATGCCAAAGTGCAGTGCATACAGTGTAGATGCCAAAATACAATGCAGATAAGGTATTCTAGTGTCTCAAATATGCAAATCAATCATAAGCAACAAAGATAAATAGTGCAAACGAGCCAATAAACAAAGTGCATGGTGCTTGCTGAGTCACAAACCAATAATGGACTGAGTTACTGTATAGGAGCATCACCATACCAAACAGCCGCCTCTGATGATCTCCCTATCTAGAAGGATCTGGGCACTGAGCCAGTAGAGGAAGATAAACCACCAATACTACCTGCGAAATTGCCGCAGCTGCCCCTGGGTCTTACACCCACTTCCTCAGACATGGACAGTACAAAGTTAGCAGAGGTATAATATAAAGGTAAGAAGACTACTACTAAAATGTTCTATACAGTAGAATCACTTTATAGCAAACTCCAAGGAACCAGTAAAAGTAGTTTATTATATCATAAGTTTACTTTATAGCGAATTGTTCATACATTGTATATTTATACTGATGCATTTGCTGGGACCTGAGGACTGAGTTTACTATAATGAGCTTCTACTGTATGGTGCAGAGTGATAGAACAGGTAAACAAGCCATATCAGAAAGATATTGATTGTTTCTGTTCTACTACTAAATATAGTACAATGCATTTCTAGCTGAACAACCACTGTATCATGTATTTCCAGCAAGCCAACACCATCTTCACAGCCCTAAACACTCAGTAAAGTTACAGATCTACACAGCATAGCCTCAAGATCTGTAATGTGTATTGTATTCCTAATGCACTACACACATAGGACAAGATAAATTTATCAAAACTGGTTTTCTGGTATCCGGTTGAGAGACATCCATTTATCAGTGTGGTACTAAGTTACCCATTCCATTTCATCTTTGGAGATGGAAAACATTAAGTGGTATTCCTTCACATAGATGTGATCTATAACTCAGTAATCTAGTCAAATGAATAAAGCATATTTTAGCATGAAAGAGGCCTCACCAATTCACTGCTGAGGCTAGGGGAACTGACACAGTGATCTGAAATTACCCAAAACTATAAAACATTTTTTTAAATAACAACTGTAGTAGGAGTGAGGAGTGATGTGGAAGCTGATTCAGACACTACTGCAGCCAAATAGACCAGCAGGGCTGCCAGGCAACTAATACTGCTTAAAGGATACCCGAAGTGACATGTGACATGACAGACATGTGTATATACAGTGCCTAGCACACAAATAACTAGGCTGTTTTCCTTTTTTTCTTTCTTTGCCTGAAAGAGTTAAATATCAGGTATGTAAGTGGCTGACTCAGTCCTGACTCAGACAGGAAGTGACTACAGTGTGACCCTCACTGATAAGAAATGACAACTATAAAACACTTTCCTAGCAGAAAATGGCTTCTGAGAGCAAGAAAGAGGTAAAAAGGGGAATTTCTTATCGGTGAGGGTCACACTGTAGTCACTTCTTGTCTGAGTCAGCCACTTACATACCTGATATTTAACTCTTTCAGACAGAGAAAGAAAAAAAGGAACACAGCCTAGTTATTTGTGTGCTAGGCACTGTACATACACATGTCCATCTTATGTCACATGTCACTTCGGGTATCCTTTAACCACTTAACGACCAGCTAACGCCCATAGGCGTCAGCAGGTCTTAAGTGGGTTACCATGGAAACGGCCGCTCGATCGAGCGGCCTTTCCATGTCAGTTCACGGAGGGTGTCTCCGTGAACAGCCAGAGAGCCGCCGATCGCGGCTCGCCGGCAAAATGTAAACACGCGGGGAAGAAATCCCCGCTGCTTACATCATACGGCCGTAAGGCAGATCGGCGATCCCCGGCCTCTGATTGGCCGGGGATCGCCGGCATCTGATAGGCTGAAGCCTATTCTTCAATGTGTAGGACGGAACTCCATCCTGCGCATTACGGAGAGAGGGAGGGAGGTAAGGAGGCAGAGGGCGGAAATGGCTGCGGAGGGGGGCTTTGAGGAGCCCCCCCCTGCAAAACGCAGATGGCCGGCGGTGATCAGACCCCCCCCCCCGGCAGGACATCCCCCTAGTGGGGAAAAAAGGGGGGGGGTGAAGTCTGGTCGCCCTGGTTTCAAAGCGATCTGTGCGGTGGGCTGGAGAGCCCACGCAGCACAGATCGGACCAGCATAGGCTGGTCCTTAAGTGGTTAAAACAGATCTGAGATGAAAAAAATACCAACAAGTAACTTGTTTACATAGCTTATCTAAAGTTTAGATAATTTACACAGCAAATCTAGTTGCACACAGCTTCAGCAGTATATGATTATTTCTTCCTGTGATACACTGGACAGCCATGTTCTGTTTGTGATCATTACACACAGGCAAGCTGATCCACGTCTCCAGCCCTGAGCCTGTGAAAACTTCACTCCCCTCTCCTCCTCCCCTCTGCCTCCAAAATCTCATGCTAGTAACACCTCCGCCACCTCCTCCTCCTGTTCAGACTGAGCTCCCATAAGCCCTTGCTACATGGATCTGAGAGTGCCAAGGCACTGGAGAAGCTGTGGGCGATGCTTCTTTAGTTTATAGGGAATTAGAGTATTAAAAACAAAACAAAAAAACAAAAAAGTACTGGGCTTGAGGAATGCCCTATAACCTATATGATAGGAACAATTATTCAATGAGTAAAAGTTTATCTCAGATCCACTTTAAAAGGAAACAAATATGGCAGCCTCCACATACCTCTCGCTACAGTTAACCTTTAATACTTTTGAGAATGGCAGCATTTTAAATTATCCCACCTAATAGAAATTCAAAGATATGAGTGACAGCAGTTTCAAAAGTCCATCTATCAAATTTACCTGTCATTAGGTAAAACTTGGCTGTTGAGATATGCCTTTTTTCAATTGAGAGAGTCAAACTGCTCCCATTCTTAACCTCGAGGACTGCAGGGCTAAACCCCCCTAGTGACCAGGCCATTTTGAGTAAAATTGGCCACTGTAGCTTTAAGGCCAAGCTGCAGGGCCGCACAACAAAGCACACAAGTGATCCCCCGCCCCCCTTTTCTCCCCACCAACCGAGCTCTCTGTTGGTGGGGTCTGATCGCTCCATGTTTATTTTTTTTATTGTAAATACAGGGAGTGCAGAATTATTAGGCAAGTTGTATTTTTGAGGAATACATTTTATTATTGAACAACAACCATGTTCTCAATGAACCCAAAAAACTAATATCAAAGCTGAATATTTTTGAAAGTAGTTTTTAGCTTTAGCTATTTTAGGGGGATATCTGTGTGTGCAGGTGACTATTACTGTGCATAATTATTATTAGGCAACTTAAAAAACAAATATATACCCATTTCAATTATTTATTTTTACCAGTGAAACCAATATAACATCTTAACATTCACAAATTTACATTTCTGACATTCAAAAACAAAACAAAAACAAATCAGTGACCAATATAGCCACCTTTCTTTGCAAGGATACTCAAAAGCCTGCCATCCATGGATTTTGTCAGTGTTTTGATCTTTTCACCATCAACATTGCGTGCAGCAGCAACCACAGCCTCCTAGACACTTCAGAGAGGTGCACTGTTTTCCCTCCTTGTAAATCTCACATTTTATGATGGACCACAGGTTCTCAATGGGGTTCAGATCAGGTGAACAAGGCGGCCATGTCATTAGTTTTTCTTCTTTTATACCCTTTCTTGCCAGCCACGCTGTGGAGTACTTGGACGCATGTGATGGAGCATTGTCCTGCAGGAAAATCATGTTTTTCTTGAAGGATGCAGACTTCTTCCTGTACCACTGCTTGAAGAAGGTGTCTTCCAGAAACTGGCAGTAGGACTGGGAGTTGAGCTTGACTCCATCCTCAACCCGAAAAGGCCCCACAAGCTCATCTTTGATGATACCAGCCCAAACCAGTACTCCACCTCCACCTTGCTGGCGTCTGAGTCGGACTGGAGCTCTCTGCCCCTTACCAATCCAGCCACGGGCCCATCCATCTGGCCCATCAAGACTCACTCTCATTTCATCAGTCCATAAAACCTTAGAAAATTCAGTCTTGAGATATTTCTTGGCCCAGTCTTTGAAGTTTCAGCTTGTGTGTCTTGTTCAGTGGTGGTCGTCTTTCAGCCTTTCTTACCTTGGCCATGTCTCTGAGTATTGCACACCTTGTGCTTTTGGGCACTCCAGTGATGTTGCAGCTCTGAAATATGGCCAAACTGGTGGCAATTGGCATCTTGGCAGCTGCACACTTGACTTTGCTCAGTTCATGGGCAGTTATTTTGCGCCTTGGGTTTTCCACACGCTTCTTGCGACCCTGTTGACTATTTTGAATGAAACGCTTGATTGTTCGATGATCATGCTTTAGAAGCTTTGCAATTTTAAGAGTGCTGCATCCCTCTGCAAGATATCTCACTATTTTTGACTTTTCTGAGCCTGTCAAGTCCTTCTTTTGACCCATTTTGCCAAAGGAAAGGAAGTTGCCTAATAATTATTCACACCTGATATAGGGTGTTGATGTCATTAGACCACATCCCTTCTCATTACAGAGATGCACATCACCTAATATGCTTAATTGGTAGTAGGCTTTCGAGCCTATACAGCTTGAAGTAAGGCAAAAAATCTGATCCAGGAAATTATAGACCTGTAAGCTTAACATCAGTTGTATGCAAACTATTTGAGGGGTTACTAAGAGATACTATACATGACTTCATAGTAGAAAATAATCTTATTTCTCAGCATCAACATGGGTTTACTAAAGACAGGTCCTGTTTGACTAACATGCTCAGCTTTTATGAGGTAGTGAATGCTAATATGGATATTGGGAATGCTGTAGATGTGATATACTTGGACTTTGCAAAGGCCTTCGACACTGTTCCCCACAGAAGTCTGGTGCAAAAGTTGAGGATGCAAGGACTGGGGAAGAGTTTGTGTGCATGGATAGGGAACTGGCTAATGGACAGAAAACAAAGAGTTGTGGTCAATGGATCGTACTCAAAATGGGAGACTGTTAGCAGTGGGGACCCACAGGGGTCTGTACTGGGTCCAGTGCTCTTCAATTTATTTATTAATGACCTAGTAGATGCAGTAGTGAGCAATGTTGCTATTTTTGCAGAGGATACAAAATTGTGCAGAATCATCAACTCTCAGGAAGATAGTGTCATATTGCAACAGGATCTGGATAGGATGGCTATATGGGCACATACATGGCAGATGAAATTCAATGTTGACAAATGTAAAGTCATGCATTTTGGTCGTACCAATGGTCTAGCACCATACAAAATAAATGGGATACAGTTGGGAACATCAAACTTGGAGAAGGACTTAGGAGTACTCATCGACAACAAGTTAAATAATCGTACTCAATGCCAAGCCGCTGCAGCTAAAGCGAACAAAATTTTGGGATGCATTAAAAGGGAAATAAAAACTCGAGATGCTAGCATAATATTGCCCGTTTAACTCTCTAGTAAGGCCACATCTGGAATATGGAATTCAGTTCTGGGCACCACATTACAAACAGGAAGCACCCGGCGAGCACACACAGGGGGGACCCGGCGAGCACACACAGGACACATGGGGGCAGACAGCAATGTGCAGACAGCAGGACACATGGGGGCAGACAGCAGGACACATGGGGGCAGACAGCAGGACACATGGGGGCAGACAGCAAGACACAGGAGGACACCATTTGGGGGAGGTCATGTACAAGACGCTCCTGAAATATGGACGCACCAGGCTTAGTTTATATTTTTTTCCCTGGATTTTGCCCTCTAAACCTGGGTGCGTCTTATATTCCGGAGCATCTTATACGGCGCGAAATACGGGTAATTCTGCACTCCCTGTATTATTGTTCGTGGTTTTTGAAAAAAACAAACTGTTTCTTTAAACCCTCTCCCTCCCTCCCCACAGCCAGCCAATTACGGCGATCGGCTCTCATAGGCTTCTGCCTATGAGAGCCGATCGCTCTCTTGTCCCCCAGGGGGACAGCCATGTCACACGGCTGTCCCCAGTGCAGCGCTGGTGCTGATCGCAGCGCTGCACAGTCTAAATAGAAGGCGATCACACCGTCTAACAGTCTCCCGAGCGGCAATAGCCGCTCGGAGACTGAAGGCGGGGCGGAACTCCGCCCCCCAAGCAGGAGATGCGCACGAACTCCTGCAAAACAGAGCCCCAGGACTTTACGCCAATTGGTATTAGGCGGTCCTGGGGCTGCCGCCACGGCCTCGCCCATCGGCGTGACGCGGTCGGCAAAAGGTTAAATTATTGATGCCAAAAACCCTAAAGTTCACACAGTTGGTCATTGGGCGACTGTGTTTCAAGGTTAGGAAAAACAAAGTGGGCTAACAGCCAATCAGATTTTAGTCATTGACTTTAATACAAAAACACAGTATACTGCTGCCATTATCACATTTGAAATGCCAAGCTTTCCAAACTTTGCACAATTACTCACTGGATGATTGCTGTCAAAATTTAGTAAAAGTAGGTGGAGTAACAAAACTGCCAATCAGATTTAACCCATTGAATAATGGGAAAATGTAAAATGCTGCCATTGTCACTGAATTAATGGTAGAGCCCGCACACATCGCATCAAGCTGTCTGCAGTTAGAATTTTTTGGGGGAAAGTGGGTGGAGCCACCAGCCAAACAAAATTCACTTGTTCATTTTTAATAGGGACAGTTACATTTCTGCCATTCAAACATTGTTAACGGCAGGATCCTTAAACTTTGTACAAACCATGGGCGACTGCAGATTAGATCGCTAACGTTTCAAGTCAACATCATGTGGTTTCTGAGTGCAAATTACAACATACAGGCACACCTGGCTACGGAAGGATGGCTGCCTAATACAATGAGGTAAATCTGGCTATGGGGAGGGGGGCTGCCTAATACTGTAGGGTGCAGCTCTCAAAGACTTCCAATATCTAGGGATCACACTTATTTTGGCACAATTTAACAAATGGAATTGGTGACTTTTTATAAGCCGTTGAGCTTGAATCTATGGTTTTTGACCTGTCAGCAATGGCACTGGGCTCAGATTTGTTTATTCTTGCATTAGATATCAATGTAAAGTAGTCACTGAAATAAAAAATAAATACAAATTGAAAGCAGCATTTTTTTTGCAAATACCATTTCCCCAGTAGTATAAAAGAGCCAGTGGGTTTCGGCAGTAGTGCATATGCGTTAGCAAAACTCTAAAGCAATGTACAGCCCATTATGCATTGTTTACACGGTCGTTTCCAAAAACAACCTGAAATTGCGCATACAGTGCAGTAGGTGTTTACCTAGAAATGTTTCAAGCATTTAATGTCTTGCATTACACAACTGGAAACTCATTTGACGTATTTGGCAACGCTGGCATCTGTTTGTGTGCTTTATGCGCAAAATGCACGTTAGACCGCATTTGGGAATGTTTTTCATTGTATAAATGGTGCCAGATGGTCCAAACAATTTGAAAGAAAGTAAACCTTACAATTGGGCATTTAACAAAATCAGAATCCTGACATAAAAGCTTTTAACATGGCAAAGTGTTACCAAGTAACACACTTTGCACATCATCAGAAGTCAATGTGTTTACACAAATGCCGGTGCGCTTGAATTGATTGTTTTTCACCTGCTAGCACAGCACTGGGCTCATGTTTGTATTTATTCCTGAATTAGTTTTCAATGTAAAGTGCTCATTTGTTAACACAAATTCTGCATTTTTATATATTTTAAATGCAAATGCAGCACAAGGGCCATTTGCCCTATAGCGTAAAATAAAAAAAATAAAAATCTATGAGATTCAACAGTAGTATATATTCATATTAGTCAAACACTTGCACCCCTGAAAAAAAATAAAGGAAAACCGCATACAGCCTGAAAGAGCCATTACACATTGTTCACACGAGTGTTTCCAAAAAACGCCTTGAACTGCGCATACAGCACAGTATGTGTTCATCCAGACATTTTTCAAGCATTTATTACTGCCTTGCATTAGACAAGTGGACACTTGTCATTTGTACGTATTTGGTTTCGCTGGCATGTGTGTCTGTGTGCTTTCTGTGCATATGCGCTTTAGTTTGCATTTGGAGAAATCTTTCATAATATAAATGGTCCCCAGATGTCCATAACCATACTTCTCCATAAGAAGCCTTGTCTAAGAACTAGTGACATAAAAACAGAAATACTGTGGTGTACTGTGGAGCACTCTGCTCCCAAATAGGGGGTTGACTCAATCTCCCTACAGTTCAGAGATATAAGCCTACCTCCCCATGTCATGAGTGGAACTTGAACCAATAACCTAGCAGTTAGCAAGCAGTGACATTACGGCATATTTGGGGGAAGCACTGAGTAGACACACTGGAAAGAACAAGCCATTCCACTGGATACCTGAAGGGGAGGCCAGCAACACTAGTCCAGTGTGTGTAAACACTGGACATTCAGCTCTATGCATTGTTTTGACTCAAGTCAATATAAAAAAAAAGAAGGGTAAACAACTTTACCATTAGATATACTGTTGATCTACCATGCCCCTATCCCTGCCCCAGGGCAGGTTCAAGTAACAATTGGGCCCCAGGGCAAGATTAGCCTGGAGGCCACCCCAAAAGACACCACCCCGACCAAAAAGAGTCATTAGAGGCCCTTTGTTGCAGCCAAATTTCCCTCCTGGGCCCCTGAGCTGGCTGCTGACCCTCCCCCAATCACCTCCCAACTTAACAGACTCTGCAGAGTCCCTGGGGAGTAACAGTTAAGATGGGGAGGGACAACTTGGAGGCCCCTACAGGTTCTGGGGCAATTGCCCATTTTTTCCTATGGTAGCTTCAGCCCTGCCCTGCACACCACATCACTTATTCCAACCAGCATGAGCTCAGTTTGCTTAAAAACTACAGATGCTAACTAGGCTCTCTGAGGCAAAACATCCAACTTTCTGACCAACTTACAGCTTAATTTATCAAGGTCTTTTCTTTGGCATGTAATTAGCTCCACCATGAGTTCTTCAACTTCTGTTGACTCCAGGTCCTGCAGATGTAAAATCTAAAGCATTTCAAAGCTCATCTCTAGTCTCTACCAGGTGTATTAGCATTATTTAACTAGGCCGAAGTTTGTTACTTTAAACTCCCCTGATCTGAAGTAGAACTTGGCACTGACAATAACCATATTTGGAACATTATTGATAACCACAAAGCTTGATTACCTAAGCAAGCTTACAGGTAATCATCAGCCTAATAAATCTGATTGGCCCCTGAGCAAAGTTCTGCTTCATCCCAGGTGAATTTAGGTCAGGTTTCCTCTCCAGTCTTTAGAGTCTGGCTAATGGGATCCTCACTTAAACATAAGTATGTTTTTTTCAGGCCTAATTTCAAAGCAGTGGCTATCCCAGTCAACTAAATGCCTGCACGGATCTGGAGCCACCAATGAACTCTGCAGGTTTCCCCAAGCTGATAGTCCTGCGGACAATTTACAAGAAATATGTACAAAAGTGTAGCAAAATAAAAAAAGATGCATCTGCCCAACACAAGCAGCTTGCACCCATGAGCCCAGGCATGTCACTGGTGGCTATGGGATGTTGTCCTTCAGTTCCCTTTACACCTGTCTGTGTAATCACTCCCAATGTATAACTACAGCCCCCAGCTGCATCCTCAGGCCACTTACCGGTGTGGGCATATGACACAGGCACTTTCCAGATGCTGAAGTGAGCGGAGACCGAGGAGAAGTACTTGCCAAAGGCCAGGGGGATGATGTACCAGCGATAATACCTGGCAGGCAGCTGAGTGTGAGGAACCCCCCAGGCTCGCAGCATAGGGGGGAGGAAGCAGCAGATAGCCAGTATATGAAACAGAGACACAGTCACTGGATAGGGAAAGCTGTTTAGGATGATCTTGTTCACCACGTTGCCACCTGAGCTGACCGAGTACCAGAGCACACAAAGTATGGCCACCCTTGCCCCTTCTCGCACACCACCCCCCGCCGGAGACCCGCCGCCCCCCACGCCGGACACAGCCGCCATGACCCGAACCCTCCTCCTGTGCCTGCTCGGGAAAGCCGCACTCCACACCGATCCACACACACTAGATAGACGTGGAAGTGGAGACGTCAAGAGAATGGGAGGGAATAGGGCATTTTCACAATGACGTAACATCCACTGGGGATGGACGATCTAATCGAGCTCGTCACTTCCTGTGTGTATATACAGTATTGGCAGGTTGTGTTTGGTTTGTATTTGATTGTATTGCACAATACTATTGTATGTATAGATGACTGATGCCATAGATACCGATAGCAGTGTGCCCGCAGTACAAATACTGATTTGAAGAATATCAGTTTATTATAAAAAGCTGATTTGCTGACAATTACCACTATAAATACAAGGATCGTATGAACTTAAAAAAAAAAAGCAGCTCTTTAGCATACAGTGGGCACTAAGCATACAGAGGAAAAGTATTGAAAATAACATAATGAGTAAAATTGCTTATTTTTTATAATATCAATTAACAGATTATTTAGTCAGTATTTGCCCATTGTAAAATCTTTCCTGCCCCTGATTTACATCCTAACATTTATCAGTGGTGGTGACTTTTTTAGTTCTGCCAGATGATCTGTTGGAATGTTTGTTACTGAGAGTTCTATGCACAGAGGAAAATATTGTTTGCGTGGCAGTTGGAAAAAGCCATTATATCCCACAATGCAAGGAGGATTACTGGGCCGGCCAGATTTATCAAAAGTGTCTGAGAGACAAAATATTAGGCGGTTTTTAGAAATCAGTGCAGAACTGTCTCAGACATCCTAAGAAATCACTAGATAGTGCAGATTCCATTTTAAACGGTAGGGAATAGAAGGAGTTAGGAAGGTCTCTCAGACAGAGCAGTGTGTGAGGGGAATTGCTGTTGCTGAGGTAACCAACACACCTGCTGTCAGCAAGCTCTGAGTGAGGGGGGAGGAGCCCTTCACAAATCACATCTAGCCTACATTGGGCTCTATTCATAAAACCTTACCGCAAGTTTTCCGCTCAAAACAGCGGATTTTCCCGTCCATTTAGCAAAGTGGGCATTCATAAAAGCTGTTCCCGCATGAAAATCTACAATCCCCCAGCAGAGCGAGAAATTTCCGCCTTCTCCAGTGTTTTTCTAGATTTATCTAGAAAAAAGTAACAAAATGGCCATTCATAAAGTTTAGAGGAAGCGGTATGTGGACGGGAAATACCGCTTCCTCTGATTTTGCGGATTACATACAAGTGAATGGGACAGACCTCCCAGAGAGAGCAGTGCACGGAGGGACTCTGCCGGCTGAAGTGTTTCCGCATGCCTTCCGACAGCTTACCGCCAGCTTTCAGCGGGAGATCTCCGCTCTTGCATCGCAGCTGGCAAGATTTTTTTGAATGACCACCCAGAAGTGTAAAATACCGCTGCGGTATTTTCCCTCCAGGAGTTTTTTCGCCACAACTTTTTTATGAATAGAGCCCAATTGTAGAACTGCTAATGAGCACTTCTTACTCTGCAGCAGTTAAAGAAAGGATTTGCACTTTTCTTAACTGTAGTGTAGCTCTAGAAATCCACGCTAAACTGCTGCTATTACATAGGCTATGGGAAGTTTCTTACTATCATGCAGAACTCTTCTTCTGCTGGTTAGAACAGTTTTAGAAGAAAAAAACTGACGGTAATGCTTTGATAAATCTGGCCCACAGATAGCAACCTGTGAGAACCTTGGTCACGACATGACACTGCGAGAAGCCTGAGTCTCTGACGAGCGCTGATCACGTGCGGGACCTAGAAAGAGAGAGCACTCGGCGGTTTGAGGCAGCCCGAGCTGAGCTCGGGCTTACCGCTTCAAGCTTGTGTCAATCAGCCCAAGCTCAGCTCAGGAATACCACCAGGGGGTGGGGTTAAGGTGTTTCAAGTATGACCAAATGCACAAAAGATCTTAAAGGATACCTTAGCGTTGATTTACATTTCAAAATAACGGCCAGCTTGCTGGTTGTATATTTTGAGTATAGAGGGTTAATGATTGTTTATATGTAAATTAACCTCTCCTCTCAACACCTGCCTGCCCCTTAACCTCCTTAGCAGTAATCCCGAGCTAGGGTCGGGGCAGAAAACCGCAGCTCAGAACGGTAATCCCAACCTCTGCTCTGGGTAGACGCCAGAGGCTGTGTGCAGAGCATTACGTGCAGTGGGCGTTATTACATACCTCGCAGGGGATCCCGACGTCAGCTGCCATTCTTCTTCCGCTCCCCCGAGGCTCTGCTTCCTCCAGGTGAGATCGTCGGCTGTTGTCATGACGACAGCCGGCAATCTCACTTTAGAGTTGCAGCACCACCCGGAGGATGGAGGTAAAACTGCAGCGCTGGAGCCAGGGAGGCGAGTCATTGTTAAACTGCTGCAGATCTCCCTGGAAGCATGATTTATTCCAGGTTTTAGAGCCTGAAAGGGTGCAAAAAAAATTGCACCGCTTTTAGACCGTAAAATCCAGAAAAAATCATAACGCCAAGGGGATTAAAGGAAATGTCAGGTCCTCTACTGCGCCTGCGTGAGCACCGCTGTCAATCACTGGCACATGGGCTGGAGTGTTCTGCACAACAGGATGGACATGGCTACTCTTGCTTAGGAGCTGCACTACTCAAGCACTTGCCTGTTTGTATATCATTAATGTGTCTTAATATAAGTTGTAAAAAAGAGGAGATGCATCAAAATAAAGAGAGACTTCCAGGAGGAAGAAAGAAAAAACACGTCAGTGTTCTCCTCAGAATTTTTTTCCAGCCGGGTGGCATGAAAAAGTAGGCGGGTGGGGCGCGACAGGGGAATGAAAGGCCAGCATGAATCTGCTTACAGCATACAAGGAGGGATGAGGAGGCGAGTTGATAACAGCCAGGTACTCACCAAAATTACCTGAGTGACTAAAAAAAGAAAAAAAGAAAAAAAAATTACCTGAGTGGAGCACCCGGCTAAAAGAGCCTGGGGAGAGCACTGTATGGTGTGAATATCTGTATTATCTGAGATCCTTCATCCACAGCCATCTGTAACTCACCACAGATTGGAGTTTGGGCAGTACCCACTGTTCATTCCTATCATCCTCCAAAAGGTATTGGATCAATATCTGATATTTGGTGAGGTATATCTTCTCACAAAATGTCTAAAAGAACAAATGGGCCATTTATAATACAGGGGTATAGCTAGGAATCAACACGGGCATAGCTAGGAATCATGGGGCCCTATAACAAAATTTTGGCTGCTCCCAACAAAAATATAAGCTACCTGTGTGTGCCACCCCTACCATCACACACACATCAGAGATACTTCTAAGTGTTAGGTAGCCCTCCTCCCCAGTATACGTAGCTTGAGGCACCTCTCAGTATTAGGTAGCTTCACGTACAGTAAAAAAAAAACACCAAACATTTCCAGGCTGGAGACAATCCTACCATACTGAGTTAGAATAACAGATTGGGGCCTATATACATGTGCAATTAGCGCCTCATGTTACAATAATTTTGTTCATAGGTAAGATTTTACCTGTTTTATGTTCCTTTCCTAATGTTTGTGACTGCTGGCCTGATTGTTATGTATAAGCCTTGGCACAACATCAGCTGACCATTCTTTATTTTAATATTTTTACATCCCGATTCATGGGTCTATATGTTCTTACCTCAGTTAGATCCTTGCTTTGTGTAAGCTAGATAACCCACTTGCAGGTACACTTTATATTTTAGCATACCATTAAACATCAAGGCCAGCAGTTCTGGATTAGTATTTAAAAGAAAAATCTGTTGATATGTCCCTTGGGGGTTAAGCCAGTTAGCTTTTTAATTGTGTGCTATGTTTCCTGTACCATTAGGGCTGGTTCACACTGGGTGTTTTGGCATTGCTTTGCAATCACACTAAAATGACTTTCCTGTACAGTAAAAAACAGTGTTTTACTGATCACCGGTGATGAGCAAAACGCTACCAAATTGCCCAGTGTGAACTAGCCCTTTTTCTCTCACTCATCCTTTCCAGCTCTTACACTGGGGAATATTTGTATGATAGTTTATATGTTCCTCTTTGCTTCTCCTTTTTCTCTAAAGTCTTTGAAAGAATCGGACAAACATGTCATTGACCTTTTTTGAGCAATGGTGTGTCACTCCTCTCATGCCATATTAGATGGGCCTTTGCACTCTCCTGTGTTGCCTGTCCACAATTAGTAATCACCTTCTAGGTTTGTCTCCATATTTACAGGCTACATTCACAGTGGGACGTTGCAGAGCTGCGTTATAAAGTCTTATTACGCAGCTTACTGCACTGCAATGCTAATCCTATGGGACGTTCACAGTGTGGCGTTAGCATCGCATTGTAACGTGTAGCATTAGCAGTGAGTTACCTCTAAACGCACACGTTACCAGGTACAGGAAAGCATACTGTTCAATGCATGTATACTTTACTGTACCTACTGCATGCAATGGTAACACAGCGTTAATGTGAGTTACCACCTTGTTCTTGCATTGCATTGTAATGCTGCGTTGTGGCTTTAGTGTCGCATCACAACGCAACATCCCACTGTGAATGAGGCCACATAGTTTATTAGTTTGGTTGAAAAAGACATCCATCCATCAAGTTCAACCATATCCCAGTTTATCCAGAGAAAGGTAAAAAGCTCTTATAAGGCTTGCACCAATCAGCTTTTAAAATGGAAAAAAAATCCTTCCCAACTCCAGATGGCAATCAAATTAAATCCCTGGATCAACACTGCCAGGAATTATCTATTAATCATAGCGATATAAGTCCTTAAATGCAAGGAAAACATCCAAATTCACTTTAAGCACAGCTATACAGTATAATGTGCCTGTTGTAATTTCTGTGGTACGATATTCCACATTTTAACTACTCTTATGCTGGGGATACACGGTACATTTCTGTACCGTGTATCGACCAGCTGATCCGGCCAGCTTCAGCTGGCCCGATCAAGCAGCTCGACCCCCGCCCGCTCGATTCCCTCCAGCAGACAATGGCAGGGAATCGAGCGGCTGATAAGGACCGCCGGCGGGGACGAGCGGGAATCGATCCGTGCGGACGAGCGGGGACGCAGCTGGGGTCGATCCGGCGGCTAATCAAGCCGCCGGTCGTTCCGTGTATCCCCAGCATTACTGTAAAGAACCCTTTTCTAAATAGACTGCACAAACGATTTTCCTCCATGCACAGATCATCTCCTCTAGTCCTTTGCACAAGTCTGGGGACAAAATGTAAATCTGCCATGTCTTTGTATTGCCCTCTGATGCATTTATAAATGTTAATTGGATCACTGCTAAAGCTCCGTATGCATTCTTGGCCACCATCAGTAAAAAATGAATGATCCCTGACAGTAATGCAATGAACGAATGAAGTCTGGCTGCTATATGAGACAAGACACAGAATATTTATATTGCGCTTTTCTACTGGCAGTGTCTGCAGCAACTTACAGCACGCTCCACAGCTACCAGGATCATTAGGGAGCCTTGCCCAAAAACTCCATACTGTTTTACATAGTGACTTGTGTAAGGATTCAAACCCTGGTCAAAAGCTCAAACCCAACATCAAAGGCAACATCCTTACCAGTGCGCTATCCAGCTGACCTTTAAAACATTTGAATTCAAGTATGGCACAACGATGGTCTATTAACCCCTTGGCGGTATGATTCTTTCCGGACTTTAGGATCTAAAAGTGGTGCAATTGTTTTGCACCCTTTCAGACCCTAAAACCTGGAAAAAATCTTGCTGCCAGGGAGATCTGCAGCAGTTCTTCAATCACTCACCTCCCTGGCTCCAGCGCTGCAGTTAGACCTCCATCCTCCGGGTGGCGCTGCAACTCTAAAGTGAAATTGCCAGCTATCGTCATGACGACAGCCGGCGATATCACCAACAGGAAGAAGAATGCCAGCCGATGTCTGGATCCCCAGGAGGTATGTAGAAACGCTCCCGCTGCGCACATTGCTCCGCATACAGCCTCCGCGGCTACCCCGAGCAGAGGTCAGGATTACCGCTCTTAGCTGCAGTTTTCCGTCCCGACCCTAGCTCGGGATAACCGCCAAGGAGGTTAATCGGATTGTTAGCGGAAGCTTAAAACTGAGAATCTGGAAGTATGCAACTATCCACAGCAGTTGGCTGATGGTGTAATGGTTAAGGGCTCTGCCTCTGACACAGGAGACCAGGGTTCGAAACTCGGCTCTGCCTGTTCAGTAAGCCAGCACTAATTCAGTAGGAGACCTTTGGCAAGTCTCCCTTACACTGCTACTGCCAATAGAGCGCGCCCTAGTGGCTGCTGCTCTGCTCTGGCGCTTTGAGTCCGCAAGGAGAAAAGCGCAATATAAATGTTATTTGTCTTGTCTTGTCACATACAAGATTTTTAAAATGGACTAATCATTTATCATTGTCCTATATGAACAACTCTGAAATGACTAATGCTAAGTACACACCATACGTTTTTTCGGCAGATGGTTCGATAGATAAAAGTGAATGGAAATTGATAAGAAAGGATAAGAGAATTAAGTGGAAAGTGGAGCGGAGAATCGATCGGATGGAAAATCGTCTGAAAAACGCATCGTGTGTATCTAGCATAAAACTGCTTATTGTCTAAAGGATCTAATAGGACTTTTTTTTTTTTTTTTTTTTTACCAAAGATGCTCAGCAACTCATTGTCTTTTGTTCATTACTGGCAACAGTGTTTGAGCGTTTGTACGAGGCTTAACCACTTGAGGACCACAGTCTTTTCGCCCTTTCTCCATTCAGACCACTGCAGCTTTCACGGTTTATTGCTCGGTCATACAACCTACCACCTAAATGAATTTTACCTCCTTTTCTTGTCACTAATACAGCTTTCTTTTGGTGCTATTTGATTGCTGCTGCGAGTTTTAGTTTTTATTATCTTCATCAAAAAAGACATGAACTTTGTAAAAAAAAAATGACTTTTTTAACTTTCTGTGCTGACATTTTTCAAATTAAGTAAAATTTCCTATACATTTGAGCGCGAAAGTTATTCTGCTACATGTCTTTCATTAAAAAAAAAAAACATTCAGTGTATATTTATTGGATTGGGTAAAAGATATAGCGTTTACAAACTATGGTGCCAAAAGTGAATTTTCCCATTTTGAAGCAACTCTGACTTTTCTGACCACCTGTCATGTTTCATGAGGTGCTAGAATTCCAGGATAGTATAAATACCCCCCAAATGACCCCATTTTGGAAAGAAGACACCCCAAAGTATTCAGTGAGAGGCATGGTGAGTTCATAGAAGATATTATTTTGTCACAAGTTAGCGGAAAATGACACTTTGTGACAAAAAAAAAAAAAAAAGTTTCCATTTCTTCTAACTTGCGACAAAAAAAAAAATGAAATCTGCCACGGACTCACTATGCTCCTCTCTGAATACCTTGAAGTGTCTACTTTCCAAAATGGGGTCATTTGTGGGGTGTGTTCACTGTCCTGGCATTTTGGGGGGTGCCTAATTGTAAGCACTCCTGTAAAGCCTAAAGATGCTCATTGGACTTTGGGCCCCTTAGCGCAGTTAGGCTGCAAAAAAAGTGCCACACATGTGGTATTGCCGTACTCAGGAGAAGTAGTATAATGTGTTTTGGGGTGTATTTTTACACATACCCATGCTGGGTGGGAGAAATATCTCCGTAAATGACAATTTTTTTATTTTATTTTTTTACACACAATTGTCTATTTACAGAGATATTTCTCCCACTCAGCATGGGTATGTGTAAAAATACACCCCAAAACACATTATACTACTTCTCCTGAGTACGGCGATACCCAGTGGCGTAGCTACAAACCTCTGGGCCCCGATGCGGAATCTGGATGTGGGCCCCCCCCCGGCAACAATAGCCCCAACAACAACAGCCCCCCCTCCCCCTGCAACACCCGACACACACACATATCCGAATCCCTATAGCCAGCTATAGGTCCCCCCAGTATAGGTAGCCAGGCATAGGTAAGCCAGTATAGTTGCCCCCGGGATAGGTTAGCCAGGTAGGTGCCTCCAGCATAGGTAGCCAGTATAGTTGCCCCCAGTATAGGTTAGATAGGCAGGCGCCGCCGGTATAAGTTAGATAAGTTAGACAGGTGCCCCCAGTACAGGTTAACTAGGTGGGTGCCTCTAATATAGGTAGCCAGAATAGTTGCCCCCAGCATAGGTTAGATAGGTAGGTGCCCCCAGTATAGGTTAGTTAGGTAGGTGCCTCCAATATAGGTAGCCAGTATAGTTGCCACCTGTATAAGCTAGCTAGGTGCCAATACAGGTTAGATAAGTAAGTGCCCCCAGTATAGGTTAGATAGGTAGGTGCCCCCCAGTATAGGTTAGATATGTAGGTGCCCCCCAGTATAGGTTAGATTAGGTAGCTGTCCCCCAGTATAGGTTAGATGAGGTAGGTGCCCCCCAGTATAGGTTAGATAGGTAGGTGCCCCCCAGTATAGGTTAGATTAGGTAGGTGCCCCCCAGTATAAGGTTAGATTAGGTAGGTGCCCCCCAGTATAGGTTAGATTAGGTAGGTGCCCCCCAGTATAGGTTAGATTAGGTAGCTGCCCCCAGTATAGGTTAGATTAGGTAGCTGCCCCCCAGGATAGATTAGGTAGCTGCCCCCCCCCCCAGGATAGATTAGGTAGGTAGCTGCCCCCCAGGATAGGGTAGAGTAGGTAGCTGCCCCCCAGGATAGATTAGGTACGTAGCTGCCCCCCCAGGAAAGATTAGGTAGGCAGCTGCCCCCCCCAGGATAGATTAGGTAGGTAGCTGCCCCCCCAGGATAGATTAGGTAGCTGCCCCCCAGGATAGATTAGGTAGCTGCCCCCCCCAGGATAGATTAGGTAGGTAGCTGCCCCCCAGGATAGGGTAGAGTAGGTAGCTGCCCCCCAGGATAGATTAGGTAGGTAGCTGCCCCCCCCAGGAAAGATTAGGTAGGTAGCTGTCCCCCCCAGGATAGATTAGGTAGGTAGCTGCCCCCCAGGATAGATTAGGTAGGTAACCTCATTGCTCCAGTGTGCACAGACACATAGGATAATATTAGCAGCAGATTTAAAAACTCAAACCGCTCAGAAAAACTCCTCTGGTGTGCACCAGGCCTCCCTCCTGTTTTCCTCTCCCACACCTCTGTTCCTCTCTGATTGGCTTATATTTCTCATGCTGAGACAATGCACTTTCTATAGTGAAGGGCGGGCAAATAAGGCAGAGAGTAAAGGCTCGTACACACGCCCGTACTAAATGCAACGACGGGTCCGTCGTCACCTCCCTATGGGCGGGTTTTCAGCAGACAGTACAGCGTGTGTACAGTCTGTCGGCGGACTGAGAAGGCTCTTTCTGAACGATCCGCCAGGCGGGAGGTGACGACGGACCAGTCGTTGTCTTTAGTACGGTGTGTGTACGAGCCTTTAGGCTGCTTACACACTAAGACGTTACAGGCGCACGTTAGTGCAGCCTGTAACGCTCCCCAACGCACAGCAATGTAACACAAGTGGGCTGTTCACACAGCCCACGTTCTTAAGAAAGGGCAGCATGCTACGGCGTTAGAGCGGCTTAAGCCGCGTTAGACTGTCTGCACATGCGCAGTCATGTTGAGGAGGAGCGGAGAGCGGCCAGGCACATGGCTAATTAATATTCACTGCACGTTGTGACGTGCAGTGTTTACTTCCTGGAGCAGCCGTTCTGTGCGACGATTGGCCGGCGGGACCATGTGATGCCGCATGCGTCTAAGAGTACGCATCACGGACGCCAGAGCGAGCTGCACAACGCGGCTCACTCTGACGTCCACATCGAAGAGCACCAGGCCTTGCGTTAGGTGCACGTTATGCGACCTTAACGTAGCACCTAACGCAATGTCTTGGTGTGCAAGTAGCCTTAGGGAGGAAATGACATCAGGATTGGCTTCAAAATAGCCACAGCTAAAATGGGAAATGCTAAGAAGGATTTTCTCTCTTTTTTAGGCCTTGTTCACGTTGCGTTCCACGTTTGGCGTTTTTGGAGGTTTTTTTTCTCCTCCCTGCGCCGGGTGGGCGCTGCAGTTTTTGTAAACCACTTCAATAATCACTTTTTCAGAGCGATTGCGTTTTTTCACTCTCTGACGCAAGTCAGGAAGTGAACTCTTTGATCCGGAAAAGAATACATACAATGTATTTATTCCTAAAAACGCAAACGCAATTGCTGCACAAAGCGATTTTGTGAGCGTTTTGCGTATACCTTCCATTGAGGTGGTATTGTCTCAAAAATGATACATGCAACGCTTTCCTGAGCGGATCTTAAACAAACCACTCAGCTGTGAACTCTCTCATAGGGAATCATTGCACAAGCGTTTTGAGGGCGATATTCGAAATGTTATGCAAGTAGAGCAAGTATTTATCTACTTACATATGTGGGCTTTTTTTCTGAGATAGTATGGCTGACAGCTCCTCTTTAATGCTGGGCATACACGGCTCAATTTTAATGGCTCGATAGATAATTTCCGACATGTCTGATCTCCTGCCCGATCATTTCACCTCTCGAATCCGGATTGCAGTGAATGGAAAAAGATAAGAAAAACAAGCGGAAGATAAGAGAATTGACTGCGGAATCGAGTTGTAAAACGATCGGGAGAATAGAGCGGCAAAATCGAGCCGTGTATGCCCAGCATAAGGCATCTTTTTTCCAGGCTAAATAAACCCAGTTTATCTAATCTTTCCTGGCAAGCCAGACCTTCCATCGCTCTGATCTGTTTTGTGGCGTGTCTCTGCATTTGCTCGAAAACTGCAATGTCCTTCTTGTAATGTGAAAATCTATTAACCCTTCGCACTCTCGCATGCAAATGTTCAAACAAATGCATTCACAGATTCACTCATCCAGGCACAACTGTTATCCCTACAGCTAAGTTAAAAGCCGGGGTCTTAGTTCACAGAAGAATGCATTCTTATGCTTAGTCACCTATACTGCGCAGAAGTACCCAGGTAAACATAGGTGTCCTAACTCTGGCTCTGTAACATGCATAGTGCAGACATGCAAACACATTAATTGCATCAAACCTATCAATGGATTAGGAGCACACATCCTGATTACTCCACACATCCTTGTTACTGACCCCTGTGGCTAGGGTCTAATTCAGTGCACTCCCTCCTTCCCCTGTATGTGTTTGTCAGCATGCACACAGCTTATGCTGGTGTATGTGCATGGTGCACATGGATACATTACGTTAGCTCCCTTGTGCGATTGGTAAGATGCACTATCTGTCCCAGGAGAGGACGTCAGGATGTGTCAGGAGAGGACGTCACAAGTGTCAGTGGGACACACTATATTTTATTTTCTATATGCATCCCTGTCTTTCAGAATGGTCTCTTTACTGGTTATGCAAATATGATTTTTTTTCTTCTCAGGAATACTTTATCATCTCTGAAAACATTATATGGTTAGAATTATGCTCCCTGCTGTCAGAATCATATTTTTCCCACCAGGTTTTAAGCGTGTTTTCAAAAGTCTCTTCACCATATAATTTGCCAGAGAATCGCCACAGACTATTTTACCTTTTGGATCACCAATTTCCATAAACATTGGACAGTGATCCGATAGCAACACAATTTATTCTCTTTTACAGCTGCTAGTAATCTCTCAACAAGATTTTTATTTATCGAAATGTCATCCATTGTATTTGTGAAAATTATTATTTTGGGTGTGTCCATAAGTGTATAAATTCTGTATCTCCACATGTCTATTAAGGCGTGTACACACGTCTGATTCCTTAAAACGACAGGTCGTCAGACCCGCCTGCGGGGCGGCCGTTCTGACGAGTTTGGCCGTGTGTACAGTGCCGGCAGGCTGATAAGGCTGGTTTTGACTGATCCACTTGGCGGATCGGTCAAAACCAGCATTATCAGCCTGCAGACAGACTGTACACACGGAGAAACTGTCGGCAGAAGGAATCAGGTGTGTGTATGCACCTTTATTCCTTATGTTTCCATAACATATTTCAGTCTTGTATCCATGCTACTAGATTGCCCAAGGATATCCCTTCTGTGCTCCCCGGGGTCTACTACTTAATTCATGTCCCCTTCTGCTATCAAACCTAGGTGTCCATCTGTATAACCTTTGCTTGCAATACATGAAAAAAAAACTTCTCTATTTGGTGCATATGTATTCTATAGAGAAATCACATCACCTGCTAGGCTGCCAAATTTACTTCCTTTTAAACAATACCAGTTACCTGGCAGTCCTGCTCTCTTTGGCTGCAGTAGTGTCTGAATCACACACTTGTAACAAGGATGGGGCAAATCCACCCATACTACACTCAGACACATATAAACTGCATGCGTGTTCAGGGTCTATTGCTAAAAGTATGAGAAGCAGAGGATCAGCAGGACAGCCAGACAATTTGAATTGCTTAAGGCCTCTTTCACAGTGGGACGTTAAAGTTGCACGTTATAAAAAAGTAACGTAGACTAACGCACAGCAATACAAAGTCTGTGCGACATTCACAGTGCACACGCTGCATTGTGTGGAACGTGTAGCAATATTTAGAAAGTGCTGCATGCTGTGCGTTTAGCAATACATTTGCTGCGTTATGTGTTGCACATGCTCAGTAATTTTTTTTTTAATGTAATGCATGCGCCGTTTTCATTCCATCAGTATGCGTCAAAAACAGCGCACCAAGAGACATAACGCAGTGCAAAATAACGTCCAATGTCATAACCTACATGTGCTGCGTTAGGGGCACGTTGTGCGACTTTAACATCGCATGAAACGCAACGTCCCACTGTGAGAGAGGCCTAAAAGGAAATACATTTGTCAGTCACCATATTCCTCTCACCTCAGGTGTCCTTTAAATTCCTGAGAACTTTATATCTCTCGTTTGGTCAGTGTAGACCCATTCCAACACCTGCATTAGTTGAGTGTGCAACGGTCAAAACAAGACAATTTAGTCAAAAAAGTCAGAAACCCTATAGCACAGATACGAAATGGGTAGAAAAAAAATACAAAATGCTTTATTCAACAATTAATGTACACCTCATGGAGTAGCAAACCATAAAATCAATTAAAATGCAGTCCTGAAAAATTGCTGTATAACAAGAATGATGAAATGTCTAATAATATAGGGTAATAATACCACTGAATGTAATTTTATCAAGGAAAACCACACATGGGATTTAGAATCCGTGTGGTTTTGAACTGGGTTCAGTATAAAAGGGTGATACAACTGTATATGTTCATTGATGAACAATGCAAGCTATACTTAGCAACATACAATATTTGTGAATTAATAACGTCAAAAAGAAAAAAAAACATTAATCAACTATAAAGTGCAATAGCAAACTCTAAATGCTGCATAGGTTGACAGTGATGAAGGAGATACCTATAGACACTGAAGCGGCCAATAGATAAAGAGTGCACAGTGCAACAACAAAAGATAGAGAGGATACTTCGCCCAGATCAGTAGAGTGGTATCAGCATCTGGAAGACGATATGGAGGGATGGAGAACCCCCTCAAAACGACCCCACTAATATTGCAGGCATTACCCCTCTTTTTCAAGGAGAGGAGGAACAGAACCCAGGTTCAAAGCCACACAGGGATTCTAAATCCCATGTTTGGTTTTCCTCGATGAGGTGTACATTGTTAATAGTTAAATAAAGCATTTTTTTTCCTACCCATGTCGTATCTGTGCATGAGTGGTGCGGTCCCTTAAAGGGTTTCTGTCTTTTGCCTAAGTAGCATTACATTAGCAAGAGTTTTTATTAAATAGCAAGAGCTTAGAAAAGCACTGCTAATGGCTTGCAGGCCACAGACTTGTTATCCACACAACAGTTTTTCTTTTCCTTTTATCAGCTGGATAGCCCAGTAGTAAGGCTGTTGCCTTTGATGTGGGATTTTAGTCTTCTTTCACCGAGGTTTGCAACTGCTGCCAAGTCAGTGTGTAAAACAGTAAGGAGTTTTTGGGCAAGGCGACCTAATGATCCGAGTCTACCAGGAAAAAAATGCAATATAAATGTTTTGTCTCGTCTCTCCCCACCCGAGCACAAAACACACCCACACCAACCAAGAGTTTGATTTCTCTTCTTCCACACGGTTTCTATCCTTGGTCCAGTATCACTTTATCACAGTGATACTCACACTGCAGTTACTGCTTAAAAAAAGTAAAAGTCATTACTGATTTAATTACATACTTTTTTAGCCTGTTCAGCTGTTAATATAGAAATTATCCCCACCATTGCTGTAGGATCAGATACATTTGTTGGGGCTGTCCTAAGTTACCACTATCAAACTCATGTAGCCTAGAGATGGCCCGAGCCTCCGATTTTCGGTTCGCGAACCTACCGCGAAAGTTCAATTTGCGCAAACTTTCGAACCGCAATAGATTTCAATGGAGAGGCAAACTTTGAAAACTAGAAAAAATTATGCTGGCCACAAAAGTGATGGAAAAGATGTTTCAAGGGGTCTAATACCTGGAGGGGGGCATGGCGGAGTGGGATACACGCCAAAAGTCCCGGGGGAAAATCCGGATTGGACGCAAAGCAGCGTTTAAAGGACAGAAATCACATTGAATGCTAAATTGCAGGCCTTAAGTGCTTTAAAACATCTTGCATGTGTATACATCAATCATGGAGTGTAATTCGATTACTGCTTCACACTGACACACCAAACTCACTGTGTAACGCACCGCAAACGGCTGTTTGTGTTGTGACGGCCGTGCTGGATTGGTTACGCACCATGGCCAGATTGTTCTTCCTCACTCAGTGATATCAGGTAATGTCTGACTGCCTTATCAACTTTCAATGGTTCTTTCTCTACCATCGTAAAGCCTACATCTATTTTTTTTAAATTACTTTTTCTGCTGGCTTTTCACTGCCTGTAACGAGAATCTGCTATGGAGGGCAAGTCTGCCATTGCTAGTGACCACGGGTAATGGCCGGGGAATCGGGGTTCAATTTTGGTCCGGAGTGGGAGCCTGAGAACTGGCTACTACCACTGCACATCCAAGGAAGGCAGCAGGCACGCTGTGGGCAAAGGAGCAGGAACGGCTACCACGCATCCAAGGAAGGCAGCAGGCATGGCATGCACGTCCTGAGGTAGTGACCAAAAACAACAATACAGGAGGTCGTTCGAGGCCCTGCTGTAGATGACACTGATAGACTGTATTACCTGTAACGAGAATCTTTTATGGAGGGCAAGTCTGCCATTGCGAGTGACCACGGGTAATGGCTAATACAATGTGCAGTCACACAGATGCAGTTTACAGGTATGCACGGAGTGGTATATCACACTGCGTGCACTCACGTAGGTAGGTGGGTGCACTGAACACAACAGGTAGGTATATGCAGTGATGAGGTGGGTGCACTGAACACAACAGGTAGGTATATGCAGTGATGAGGTGGGTGCACTGAAAACAGGTAGGTATATGCAGTACTGGGTATTACAATGTGCACCTGTCACACACACAGGTAGTCACTGAATGTGCTGGGCCTGGCTGGCAGTGGCACACACACAGTATGAATTAGCAAGGCTGTCTATGCAACACAAGTGTCAGTGGGACACACAGAAAAAAAAAAAAGATCACAAGAACAAGATTATCTCTCAAAAGAGCTGTTGTGGGGTGCTATTTTAGCAATAAGAATCAGCAAGGAGAAAGCTAAGAAGCCTACAAGAGCCTAACTAATCTTTCCCTATGAGAGAGTCTACAGCAGCTGTCCCTTCTCTAATTAGTGCAGGCAAATGAGTGAGTGTAATGGCCGGCGGTGCCTACCTTTTATAAGGTGGGGGGGGGAGTGGCTCCAGGAGGGAGTATAGCCTGATTGGCTACAATGTGCCTCCTGACTGTGATGTAGAGGGTCAAAGTTGACCCTAATGGTGCATTATGGGGGCAAACCGAACTTCTGGAAAAGTTCGCCTTAGATGGCGAACCGTTCAGGCCATCTCCAATGTAGCCCTCCCTGCCATAGCTCTGAGTGCTTTGCAAATATAATTTTAAAAGTAGAAAATTGTGGACTTATTTTACCACTATTTTCTTGGTTGGTGATTTCTGTTTTACTTGCTGATTATACGATTAATAATGGTACACACCTTCAATTTTGATTAGCCAATAGTTGTCCAATTTTACCCCCTCCATGTAGTATGAGGGTCAACAGATTTTGAGTGCCATGAGCAGATTGTGTAGGTAAGCTATCATACTACTTGGATGAGGTAAAATTGGTCAGTGACTGGCCAATCAAAATTCAATGTGGGTATCAGGCTTTATGCTGGGAATAGACGATGCATTTCTGCAGCATGATAGAGCCATTAGATGGCTCGATTGATAAATTCCGACGTGTCCGATCACCCGCCAGATCGATTCCGTGCTTGATACCGTGGGCGGGACAATGGAAAAAACGAGCAGAAGATAAGAGAAGCACCCGCGGGGACAAGCGGGAATCGATCAAGCGCCCGCAGGGACGAGCGGGAATCGATCCGGCGGCATAATCGAGCCGCATAAACGCACCGTCTATTCTCAGCATTAGACATGAATGTGGGGCAAAGCAGGCCCCAAGCACCACATTGTAGGGGTTTTATCTCTAGAAATGCTTAGTGAGCTGCTAATAGATCGGAATGGATATAGAATAATGCAAATTTTGCAAGCTGCTTGAAAATCAACCAAATTCCACCTTGCGGTAGTCGATTGGTCCATTGTCAAGCTGCATATATTTGCATAATCCTGTATCAGTTTAGCACTACTTGCATCTCATTAACCATCTCTTATCTCCTCACAACCAGGACTGTTCTGATTACAGTGTAGATAAAGGAGAACCCAGTGTGACCAGAATGAATGGTGAAGGGGCATAAATATATACAGTAGTAACAATTTTCCTTTTTTTTTACTTGCCTAGATTATAATTTTTCCCAAATCTCTATAGCTAGAATTAAATCAATACTGTCTGGTGAAATTTTGCAGTTGAGGAGTCCAACAATGTAAGCACACAGAGTGGTTGACTATGATAAACCCAAGCAGAAACTCACATTCAGACCATTCAGATATTTACCTAATCTGAACTGATTGTTGTACTAGGAGTCAGAAATAAATCTGTAGCTATTACTGTATACATTTACAGTGCATTTACTGAACTTTTAAAACAGTGATCCTCAAACGAAGGCACCCGAGCCATATGCAGCCTCCCACATATAAAAAATGTATTGCTTATAGATGCGGCCTGCATCTTTAAACATTGGTGGCTCGTATATAGAATAGAAGTGCTGGCACCACCCTTCCACATGGAAGCCAGAAAGCAGTCATTTGCTGGCTTCCAATCTAATTCCACATCAGGTGACACTGTTGTCCAATTGGATGGCAAGTTGTTGTTACCTGGGTATGCTTCACTGTCTGGCCCACAAAGACTTCTTTGGGCACTGTGTGAATGAATGGCTGCTGCTGGGAGTTCTTTTCCGGGCATGGTCAGTGTGGGAGTGATGGGGTAGTGGGGCTAGAGGTAATGTAAAGGCAGTGTGTGCATGTGTAGGGGTGGATAATTTGCAGTTCATGTGTTTTCTAGGGAACGAGTGTTGTGAGGAGGGACTTTTGAAAATATGTATTTTGAACACAGATTACTTTGCATGTGGGGGATTGTATTTCAGGCTGCAGGGAAAAGTGGTTACCAGGTAGAGGGGATGATTTCCAACAAGTATAATCACATGTATTTTGGTCAGTGCTGTGCAGGAAAGTTATGTTCACTTTGCGAAGGGGAAATGGAGGGTTGTGCTATATATGTTGCTGCAGTGATCGCGTGTGTATGCAGGCTTTTGCGGGCCATTGGGGGACATGCTAGCCCACATGACTTGCTATGTTAGTGTCAGAATATCTGCCCATGCTGTGTTGGGGGCACCGATTAAATGGGAGACATGAGGACTGTACATGCTAATAGGCACGGTTTAGAATACCTATTTATTATTTTATTTATTGTATTTATAAAGTGCCAACATATTACGCAGCGCTGGACATAAGTTTAGGTTACAGACAATATTTAGGGGTGACATACAGCAATATGACAATACAGGAATACAAGAAAACCAGATCACGCAGCACAGTATGAGTACAAGGTAATGCTTAGTCACTGGATTGAGCATGGAGATTAGGCAAGTTAGGTTCACTGAAATGCATAGCATGGGTTCACAGTAATGGAGGTGCATGATCAGGTAGGACACAAAAGGAGGAGGACCCTGCCCAAAGGCTTACAATCTAGAGGGAGAGGTTCAAAGTTATGTTTTTCTACATCTTTTTATGTATACTTCAGCCGCCCAGCATTCTGAAGTATGTTGACTCGGCCCTTGGCCGAAAAAGTCTGAGGACCCGTTTTAAAGTATAGGAAATAAGCAGCTTACAAGTTACAGCCAAAGTTCAGATAATGAAAGTTTCTACTGCTCCTCACTGCAATTCCAAGCAGTACAAGATTACCTGAGTATAGTTGGAAGATAACCCAAAAAAAACAAACCCTCAATTGTATGTCATTCAGTTGTGCAGTCGTTGTGTGTGATCTCAACATAAGGCTGCATGTTTGCAGTTACCATTAATCACTTCCCTAACCCTGGTCATTGTCCCCCATTTAACTCTGCTATGATTACTTTGGCAATAACTTTATCAATAATTATCACAACTAAATGATTCACATATTTTTTTTTTTTTAGGATAAAATAGTTTTTTTTGTGGCTGAGATTTGTTTTTAGTAATTACCTTATTTTCCATGCATTTTAAAAGGAAAATAAGGAAAAAAAGTGGAAAAATACACAAATTATCCACTTTCATACATTATAGCTTAAAGGAGCACTATGGCGAAAAAGTGTAAAATTGTATGTACGTGTAAACATATACAAATAAGTACATTTTTCCCCAGAGTAAAATGACTTACATTACTTTTCTACTATGTTGCTGTCACTTACTGTAGGTATTGCAGTGTTGCCAACTCATCCCTTTAATTACTGACACTTCTAAGTTATACAGGTTCTCGGGATACTTACTCATAATCAGTGCCTTAACTGCATCTACCTAGCTATGAAACCTGTATAATTCATATGTGTCAGTAATTAAAGGGATGAGTTGGCAACACTGAGGTATTGGAAATCTGACATTACTGACAGGTTTTGGATTAGCCCATCTCCTCATGGGGGATTCTCAGCATGGATTTTATTCTTTATAAAGACATTCCCTGAAAAGGATTTATACAAATATACTAGCCAGCCTCTCTGCTCACTGCAATGTATTTTGGTAGTTGAATGGAGCAACTGACATTTACTAAGTGCTTTTGAAAATGAAGTAAATCTTGAGAACCCCCCATAAGGAGATAAGCTGGTCTAAAACCTAAATCAGTTCTGTAAGATTTCTACTACCTACTGAAAATGACAGCAACATAGTAGAAAAGTAATTAGTCTCATTTTACTATGGGAAAAATATACTTTTTGTTTGTATATGTTTACATGTACTTTAAATTTTACACTTTTTCGCCTTAGTGCCCCTTTAAATGTAAATAGTTCTATTGTACATTAAAGAGACTCCGTAACAAAAATTGCATCCTGTTTTTTATCATCCTACAAGTTCCAAAAGCTATTCTAATGTGTTCTGGCTTACTGCAGCACGTTCTACTATTACCATCTCTGTAATAAATCAATGTATCTTTCCCCTGTCAGACTTGTCAGCCTGTGTCTGGAAGGCTGCCAAGTTCTTCAGTGTTGTGGTTCTGCTATGCACTCCCCCCTCAGGGGGGAAAGAAACACACAAATGATCTTTTGAGATTCAAAAGGAATGCTGTATACAGCCTGCTTGTGTATGGATGTATTTTCTATGTGTGGACATGCTGTACATCAACCTACTTCCTGTTTTGGTGGCCATTTTGTTTGGTTATAAACAAACTTTTTAAAACTGTTTTTAACCACTTTTAATGCGGCGGGGAGCGGTGAAATAGTGACAGAGGGGAATAGGAGATGTCCCCTAACACACTGGTATGTTTACTTTTGGGCGATTTTAACAATACAGATTCTCTTTAAGGCCTTTTTCACAGGGTGCCGTTAAAGTCGCAAGTTAGAAAATTTTATAACGCAGACTAAACGCACAGCAATAGTAAGTCTGTGCGACATTCACAGTGCACACGTTGCGTTTGTGTGTAACGTAAGGCGTTATTAGAGAGTGCTGCATGCTGTGCGTTTACCAATGAATCTGCTGCGTTAGTTGTGTTGCACATGCTCAGTAATGTATTTTTTAATATGTAACGCATGCGCATTTTTCGTTCCATCACTGTGCGATGAAAACGGCGCACCAAATGCAGGGCTAAAGAATGCACTATAACGTCCAAGTTATAGAGCACAATGCGTTGCGTTAGGGGCACGTTGTACGACCTTAACGTCGCATCAAACGCAACGTGCTGATGGGAGAGTAGCCTAAACCCACACATTTTGTCTATCCCTCCTGTTTATTTAAACATTTCATTTGTTTTGATAATGTATTAGATGTAACAAGTAATGTATAAAATCTGCTACTGTCTTCTCCTGGAATGTATTGTAAAAGAGAACAGAGGCGCCAAAAGAATAAAACCAGTAATAAAAATTGCTTAGGAGGCAGTGGTGGACTTACCTCCCTCAAGCAGACACAACAAGCTGTGTATTCAAAACAAGGTATATTTCTTGGTACACTCCAGGGGTTAATCGCAACGCATTTTGCAGGCACAAACCCGCTTCATTGCCTCGACATACTACACTATATTGGGCTCTCGGTTCTTTCTTTACATATATGCTCCTGGAATGTGTATTTTACACTTGTTTACTAACTCTGCTATTGAATTCCCTGGGAGGAGGAGAGGGGTTTGCTGCAATTCTTTTTCAACCCTGTAGTGATCTTATCAGGTCAGAGATAAATAAACATTGTTATCTAAGATTTGTAGGGAGGAGAGAGCAGAGATTTATTTTCATGGCATAAGGACAGGAAGTGGTTAAAGTGAACCCGAGGTGAGAGTGATATGGAGGCTGCCATATTTATTTCCTTTTAAACAATACTAGTTGCCTGGCAGCCCTGCTGATCTATTTGGCTGCAGTAGTGAACTGAGTTACACCAGAAACAAGCATGCAGCTAATCTTGTCAGTTCTGACAATATTGTCAGAAACCCCTGACCTGCTGTATGCTTGTTCATGGTCTATTGTTGAAAGAATTAGAGGCAGAGGACCAGCACGGCAGCCAGGCAACTGGTATTGCTTAAAAGGAGATAAATATGGCAGCCTTAATATTCTCACCTCGGGTTCCCTTTAAAAGTACTTCACAAACCTGAGCAAATCTTAAGAAAATGCATCATTCAGAGGAGGGCCAGAATTAGCAGGATATGCCTAGCTCCACATACAGGGAGTGCAGAATTATTAGGCAAATGAGTATTTTGACCACATCATCCTCTTTATGCATGTTGTCTTACTCCAAGCTGTATAGGCTCAAAAGCCTACTACCAATTAAGCATATTAGGTGATGTGCATCTCTGTAATGAAAAGGGGTGTGGTCTGACATCAACACCCTATATCAGGTGTGCATAATTATTAGGCAACTTCCTTTCCTTTGGCAAAATGGGTCAAAAGAAGGACTTGACAGGCTCAGAAAAGTCAAAAATAGTGAGATATCTTGCAGAGGGATGCAGCACTCTTAAAATGGCAAAGCTTCTGAAGCGTGATCGAACAATCAAGCGTTTCATTCAAAATAGTCAACAGGGTCGCAGGAAGCATGTGGAAAAACCAAGTCGCAAAATAACTGCCCATGAATTGAGAAAAGTCAAGCGTGCAGCTGCCAAGATGCCACCAGTTTGGCCATATTTCAGAGCTACAACATCACTGGAGTGCCCAAAAGCACAAGGTGTGCAATACTCAGAGACATGGCCAAGGTAAGAAAGGCCGAAAGACGACAACCACTGAACAAGACACACAAGCTGAAACGTCAAGACTGGGCCAAGAAATATCTCAAGACTGCATTTTTTAAGGTTTTATGGACTGATGAAATGAGAGTGAGTCTTGATGGGCCAGATGGATGGGCCTGTAGCTGGATTGGTAAAGGGCAGGGAGCTCCAGTCCGACTCAGACGCCAGCAAGGTGGAGGTGGAGCACTGGTTTGGGCTGGTATCAAAGATGAGCTTGTGGGGCCTTTTCGGGTTGAGGATGGAGTCAAGCTCAACTCCCAGTCCTACTGCCAGTTTCTGGAAGACCCCTTCTTCAAGCAGTGGTACAGGAAGAAGTCTGCATCCTTCAAGAAAAACATGATTTTCATGCAGGACAATGCTCCATCACACGCGTCCAAGTACTCCACAGCGTGGCTGTCAAGAAAGGGTATAAAAGAAGAAAAACTAATGACATGGCCTCCTTGTTCACCAGATTTGAACCCCATTGAGAACCTGTGATCCATCATAAAATGTGAGATTTACAAGGAGAACAGTGTCTGGGAGGCTGTGGTTGCTGCTGCACACAATGTTGATGGTGAACAGATCAAAACACTGTCAGAATCCAACGTTGGCAGGCTTTTGAGTGTCCTTGCAAAGAAAGGTGGCTATATTGGTCACTGATTGGTTTTTGAATGTCAGAAATGTATATTTGTGAATGTTGAGATGTTATATTGGTTTCACTGGTAAAAATAAATAATTGAAATGGGTATATATTTGTTTTTTGTTAAGTTGCCTAATAATTATGCACAGTAATAGTCACCTGCACACACGGATATCCCCCTAAAATAGCTAAAACTAAAAACAAACTAAAAACTACTTTCAAAAATATTCAGCTTTGATATGAGTTTTTTGAGCACATGGTTGTTGTTCAATAATAAAATGATTTCTCAAAAATACAACTTGCCTAATAATTCTGCACTCCCTGTATGTTGCAGATGGGACCAGTTCTCAATGGCCCCACCTCCCATCCCAAGAAACAGGGGCAGCTGCTCTAGCAAGTAATACCAGCCAACTACTTTTTATTATGATTATTGATTTATAAAGCGCCAACATATTCCATGGCACTGTACAAAGTAAGAAACGAACATGGGATATAAAATAAGACAATAGTATACACCAATATACAAAATACAGGTAGTCCCCAGTTAACGGACGAGATAGGGACTGTAGGCTCGTGCTTAACCTGAATCTGTCCTTAAGTCGGAACGCTGTGCCTTCTCTGTCCCGTGCTTCCAGTGTCCCCCTCTGTTTCATCTCTTCCCCCCCCCTTTGTCTCCTTGTGCCTCTCGTGCCCCCTAATGCAGCGTATGCACAGCAGCAGCCACTACAAGTCTCACCTCATCCATGGCAGCTCCAGGCCAATCAGCGACGTCCTCTCTCCCTTCATCATTCCTCCCAGCGGCTTCACTAGTAGCATCGCGTAATGATTATTGTGTCATTACGCGACACTAGGGAAGCCGCTGGGAGGAACATTGAGGGGAGAGAGGATGCCGTTGATTGGCCCGGAGCCGCCATGGAAGAGGTGAGACTTGTTGCGGTTTCCACTGCGCGTACTCTGCTTTAGAAAAACGGGAACAAGAGATAGTCCCCGTGCTGCGTGACGTCATCGCGGCAGGTCGGCGGACATTCGTAACCTGGGGACTACCTGTACATAATTGGTGACAGAATACAGAATTGGTAATGACAGTGATAAAACATGATGAATATATAATGAATTCCAAGGCACAAAAGAGGGAGAGAGCCCTGCCCTTGCAAGCTTACAATCTAAAGGAATGGGGGGGGGGGGGGGACAAGAGTTGGGGCAGTATATCGTATACAATATACATATAGAGGCAGTGTGTTTTAGGATATCTAGGAGCGCAATTTGGTCTTAGGACAAAGGGGAAGTGGCCTAAGGTAGAGCATATGATTGTCAGAACAAGTAAGTTTTTAGAGCACGTGTTGAATCCCAGGCCTGGAGGGCCAGATCCACGCCAGTGTTTAGGATGGACTGAGGAAGAAAGGAATGTGTTCTACCTGATGGACCACACCTTTCCTGATTCAGACTCATCAATTCATTTGAGCTGTATCAAAAATCTGTGAGGATCTCGGCCCTCTTAGGACCGGTTTGACATACCCGTTTTAGAGTGTTTAAAGGTAACAAAGATTGGCGAGTGACAGATGCATTGTCCAGGAGGGGTGAAGCACGTGCAAAATCTTGTAAAACGTGAATGTGAGAAGGTAATTCTAGAGGAGGACAACAGATAATCACGTGCAGATCTGAGATTGCAATTGGGTTAGGTTGGTATCTGGAAATCAATGAGATGTACAGGGGAGAGAGATTGGACAGCTTTGTAAGAGTTTGAACTGGATCTTCCGGTTAATTGGTAGCTAATGAACAGCTCGACAGAGGGGCAGCAGAGGAAGATCGAGAAGAAAGATGAATGAGACGAGCAGCTGAGTTTAGTACTGACTGGAGCGGGGGCCAGTCTGTTAGAATGTAGCCCACAATGTGGTCCACAAAGTAGTATGTTACAATAGTCCAGACTAGATATTATAAGAGCATGTATTAACAGTTTAGTTGTGTCTTGAAAGAGAAAATGTTGGATGCGAGATATGTTTTTGAGTTGGAGACGACAGGAGCTGGTTAGGGAGTGAACATGAGGAATAAAAGAGAGATGAGTCAAATATTACCCCTTAGCACTATGCTTTGGGAACTGAAGTTATGCAAGTGTTATAAACATTTATTTTCATTTCAGGCAGAGTGGTGGACAGAGATGGTGCAAAAATGATAAGTTTTAAGATGCAAAATGAAATGGAGGATATAGCAGACAAGCAGTCAGGAACACGTGTGTGAAGGGAGTTTAGGTCTGGGGCTGAGAGGTACAGTTGTGTATTGTCTGCATATAGGTGGTATTGAAACCCAAATGAGTTGATTAAAGAGACTCCGTAACAAAAATTGCATCCTGTTTTTTATCATCCTACAAGTTCCAAAACCTATTCTAATGTGTTCTGGCTAACTGCAGCACTTTCTACTATGACAGTCTCTGTAATAAATCAATGTATCTTTCCCCTGTCAGACTTGTCGGCCTGTGTCTGGAAGGCTGCCAAGTTCTTCAGTGTTGTGGTTCTGCTATGAACTCACCTTTCCTGGCCCCTCTATGCACACTGCCTGTGTGTTATTTAGATAAGAGAGAAGAGAGAAGCTGCTCTAATCAGCTGGATAAATCGTCCTCTGAGCTGGCTGGGCTTTCACATACTGAGGAATTACAAACAAGGACAAAGCTGTTTGCAGGAAGAAAAGAGCAGCCTGAAACTTCAGTGCATGGGGGAAAAAAAACACACAAATGATCTCTTGAGATTCAAAAGGAATGCTGTATACAGCCTGCTTATGTATGGATGTATTTTCTATGTGTGGACATACTGTACATCAACCTACTTCCTGTTTTGGTGGCCATTTTGTTTGTTTACAAACAAACTTTTTAAAACTGTTTTAATGCGGCGAGGAGCGGCGAAATTGTGACAGAGGGTAATAGGAGATGTCCCCTAAAGCACTGGTATGTTTACTTTTGAGCGATTTTAACAATACAGATTCTCTTTAAGTCACCAAGACCGTGCATGCAGATGGAAAAGAGGAGGGGGCATGCACAGAGCCTTGAGGAGCCCTCAACAAAGGATGAGGAGAAGAGAGCTGATCAGAGTAAGGCCTGGTGCACACCAGAGGAGTTTTTCTGAGCGTATTGAGTCTTTGAAACCTCCAGCTAATGTTATCCTATGTGTCTATGGACACTGGAGCGATGAGGTTTTTTTTTTAAAAAAAACAATAGCATTACATTGGGAAGAGCTTTTGAAACCTCTAGCGTTTGGGGAGCTTTTATGGTGTGTCTCAGCCCTAAGAGACTGTGAAAGACCTTGCAGAAAGCTAGGAAGATAACCATGAGAGAGTGAGGCCCTTTGTGCCTACAGAAGAAAGTATCTGTAGGAGTAAGGTGTGGTCAACAGTATCAAATGCTGTTGACAGGTCAAGAAGGATGAGTAAAGAAAATTTACCTTTGGATTTAGATGTAAGAAGATCATTGGCAACTTTAGTAAGAGCAGTTTCTAGGGAGTGGTTAGAGTGGAAGCTAGAGTGGGACTGATCAAGCAGGCAGTTAGCAAATAAATAACGGGATGCTTAAGCCTGAAATAAAAAAAAAATCTATTTTACTCACCTGGGGCTTCTTCCAGCCCCCTGAAGTTGTCCTGTGCCCTCGCAGTCACATTTGTGGATCCTCCTGCCCCCCGCCGCCAGCTAGTTTCGTTTTCAGCCGACAGGCGCACTGCACAGGCCTGGCCATGCGTCCGCTTCTTCGCATCCCAGTCCGCAATAGCGACCTGCACAGGACGCTATTGTGGACTGGAACGTGAAGAAGCAGATGCATGGCCAGGCCTGACACCGAAAACTAAACTAGCTGGCCGCGAGGGACCAGAGGATCCGTGAGTGACAGAGGGTATGGGATGGCTGCAGGGGGCTGGTAGGTGAGTAAAACTAATTTTTTATTTCAGGCTTAAGTGTCACTTTAAATTCAGCGTGTATATGGCTTTCAAGTAATTCGGATGCAAATGGGAAAAGTGACACTGGGTGGTAGTTGGAACGGAACATTTATACTACCTAGGAGAAAACTCACGAGAAAAAGTGAACTACTTATGGGCCATGGTGTGCAGAAAACACATGCAGAGAAATGCGCACAGAAAACTGAAAGACAAGTGTGTCCCCTGTCTAAGGGTGCATACAAACATCCATTTGATGGACCAATCACTGACCAAATTTGCCTCCTCCATATAGTATAAGGGCCAGCAGATTTTGAATACTCTGAAAGAATTGTGTAGGTAAGCCCCCATACTACATGGAGGTGGTAAAATTGGCCAATCAAAATTGGATGTGTGTACCAGGTTTTAGGTGCTGAAGCTACATCAACAGCCTATGACTATTTTATGGTGAAGAGCTAGTATGACTATGAAGCACTACCTACATAGGAGCTGCTTATGGCAGATTCACCCTCACTTGGTAACTCACCAGGGGCGTAACAATAGACCCTGCAAGGGATGCAACTGCAGGGGGGCCCAGAAGCCACAGGGGGCCCCATCCTGACAGACTGATAACTAAGAGCAATGAGAGAAGAAACTTTCTGCTCTCCGCACAATTTTTCTAATAACTGCATCTGCTAAGCCACTGATAAATCATACAAAGTTTTTTAGAGAAAGATTTGTAGACAGTCCCTCTTCAATGTGCAGGGGAAGGGGGCCCCATCCAAAGTTTTGCAGGGGGGCCCAGTGATTTCTAGTTACGCCTCTAACTCACCAGTGTAGCAGCGCAGTTTAGTGAATCAACTTGTTAGAATTTAAAGAATACTGGCCAGAGAAAGTTTGATCATTAAAAAAATTCAGCCAGTGGTGGGACCCTAAAATCTAGAGGCAGAGGATCAGAACAGCCAGGCAATGTGTATAGTTTAAAAGTAAATGTCAACCTCCATATCCCCTCTCGCGTAATGTTCCCTTTAAACTTTGCACCACACAGGGCACACTTTCTCACTAATGCAGACCAGTGTGCACCAGAAAACACATACCAGAACTCAGGGCGTTGTCCTCCACTACTTACAGCTGTTCTGCTGCATCCTCCGTATGGGTACCAATGCTTAAACATTACTCAATACATGTCATGTGACACACATTGGGAGCCCACAGCATCAAAGCCAGCAGTTACAACACCTGAAGAGGATGGTGCATGGAGCTCCGGTATGTATTTCCCGCTGCACACTGCATTAGAGAGGCTTTCCCCCTCCGGGTGAAACACATTGGGAGCCCACAGCAGAAAAGTCAGCAGTTACAACACCCAAAGAGTGCATGGAGCTCCGGTATACATTAGTGAGGGCGAGAGGCATGCAGCATGCACCTGCTTCTCTCCCCCCCCCCCCCCCTTCAAAAAAAAGAAAACCAAAGCAAGTTCTGGTTACTTGAGAGTGCCAGTTGCCCGAGTTACAGATAACCAGGAGGTTACTGTATTTATTTATACAATAGAATACCTTTATAGTAAACTCCAAGGGACCAAGAAAACTAGTTTCCAAGGGACCAGGAAAAGTAGTTTACTACGGTGTATTAGAAGTTTTAAATCAGAATTAGGCATACATTGTTTAGTTACAGTATACAGACTTAGTTGCTGGGACCTGAGGACTGAGTTTTCTACATTTAGAGGTTTACTATAACTAGATTGTACTGTATTTTATACATCTGTGGAGGAATGTGTGCCATCTAGTTTCTACTTGTGCATTGCATGTTTTAACACTAGTACACATGGTATAAAGCTTGTCCAAATCTGAAACAGAACAAGGGAAATTCTCAGCTCTTGGCTGAGTGGTAAAAAGCCCTTCCTCTAAGTTTTTATATTATAAAGAAAGGAGAACCGAGAGCCCAATATGGTGTAGTAGGTTAAGGCAATTGATATGTTTGAGAAAGGAGTAAAATGTATACTCAAACACGGGTTACCTCCAGGCAACCACTGTAAAAGCAGGTGAGGAGATTGACCTGTCCCCACTCAGGATTTAAGAAGTCGCTCTCTGTAGACGTGAGAAGAAGGGGTATCCCCCTCCACCAAAGGTGGATATATAATATGTTATAGACTGAACACAGGCGCCAAAAGAGTAAAAACAATATTTAAAATGTTAAAAATTGCTTAGGAGGCAGTGGTGGACTTACCTCCCTCAAACAGATACATGAAAGCTGTGTAATTCAATATAGGAATTTTTTTTTAATGGTATACTCCAAAGGGTTTAGTACAACGCGTTTCACAGGTCTTCACCTGCTTCATCAGGCAGTATAAAGTAGGAGCACACAGCAACGTAATGCCTGGCGCCTTTGTGACAAAGGCGGACATTACGTTGCTGTGTGCTCCTACTTTATACTGCCTGATGAAGCGGTTGTAGACCTGCGAAACGCGTTGTACTAAACCCTTTGGAGTATACCATTAAAATTTTTTTCCTATATTGAATTACACAGCTTTCCTGTGTCTGCTTGAGGGAGGTAAGTCCACCACTGCCTCCTAAGCAATTTTTAACATTTTAAATATTGTTTAGCCTCTTTTGGCGCCTCTGTTCAGTCTAACATAAGTTTTTATATTGCCTTGCAGAAAAAAAAAACTAGTTAAGCAGCAGTCTATTTAGAAAGTTATCCTGTTCTATGTGCTATCCTCTAAGACCCTTAACCTTTTTTAGGACCCTGGGCTTAAACCCCCCTAGTGACCAGGCCATTTTTTACAAAAAAGGCCACTGCAGCTTTAAGGGCTCGCTGCAGGGCCATCAACTCAGCACACAAGTGACCCCCCCCCCTCTTACACCCCACCAACAGAGCTTTCTGTTAGTGGGGTCACATCGCCCCCCCCCCCCCCCCCCCCGATGTTTATTTAATTTATTTTTTTAAATAAAATTTCCTTGTATTTCTTTATATTTTAATACCCCTCCCTCCGTATGCCTATCATAGCGGATCACTTCTGTGTCTCCCAGGGCACAGCGTGTCACACGGCTGTCCCCAGTACAGCGCTGCCATAGATCGCAGCGCTGTACTAACTAAATAGACGGCTGTTTCCGCGATCACCGCTAGGAGACTGAAGGCGGAGCTCCATCATCAGAGTGGAGATGCGCGTGAACTCCTGCAAAACCTTGCCCCAGGACTGGACACCAATTGGCGTTAGGCGGTTCTGGGGCTGCCACAGTCACGCCCATTGGCGTTACGCGGTCGTGGAGTAGTTGAGCTAAGTACACACGAGATTGTCGCAAGTCGGGGGATCAGGAAACAATTTTGTGCATGGTGCTGTACAGATGCATCGCTAGCTTTCTGGCTAGCAATGCATTTCTTGTTGCTATGGAGTGCATGACAGAGCAGATAATTCTGGCAGGTGGGGGTGGGGATGTATAAACATTGATCAGTCCTGCTCAGGCATCAGGGGTTGTTAAAGGGAACCTGTACTAAGTAAACTTATTGAAAATAAACACATGATGTAGCTGCAAATAAATATTACATACAGGTCTCACCATCAGTTCCTCTCAGAAGCTCACCATTTTCTTCTTACAGGGATTCCTTCCAGTTCTGACAAGATTTTGTCAGAACTGAAAAATACCAGTTGCTGTCAGTTACAACTGAATGTGCAAGGTAATGTCCATGTTTCACTATGGCTCAAGTGGGCATTATTACAGTTTAACAGTGTGCTGACCAGGAAGCTGTTATGGGGTAATGGCCATTTTTAAAATGGAGGACAGAGAATTCCATTGATATTAGTGGACAAATAGGACGCATGACAGGAGAAAGATTGATGAGCACACTACACAGAAGGTAAGTATGACGTGTTTATGTTTATTTTGACTTTAAATTTTCAGTTCAGGTTCTCTTTAAGGATCCAGTGCCCTTTCCAACTCCCAATGCCCGTGCAGTATGGATAGGTAGCTGTTGTACACAAACGATTGTCAGTTGAAACGGTCATTATCGGCCGACAATTATCACGTGTGTACATGCCTTTAGGTTTGTGTGAGCTTTTGCACTACAGTATATTGATGCGGTAAAATTGGACATTCAAGATTGAATGCATACACACTCCCTAAAGCATGTCAGTCAGCAGGGATCGGTATTCCATCCCTCTAGCGATATTGCATTTTCCCAGCGTATCACAACCTTAATTTTTTTGATGTGCTATTTAGGGAACTTAAAGAGAACCCGAGGTGTGTTTAAAGAATGTTATCTGCATACAGAGGCTGGATCTGCCTATACAGCGCAGCCTCTGTTGCTATCCCAAATCCCACTAAGGTCCCCCTGCACTCTGCAATGCCTCATAAATCACAGCCATGCTGTGAGGCTGTGTTTACATCTGTAGTGTCAGTCTCAGCTGCTCCCCCGCCTCCTGCATAGCTCCGGTCCCTGCCCCCGTCCCTTCCCTCCAATCAGCAGGGAGGGAAGGGATGCAGGCGGGGACTGGAGTTCTGCAGGAGGCGGGGAGAGCAGCAGACTGACACTATAGAGATAAACACAGCCAGCTCTGACAAGCTGTTTGTCAGCAGTGTGGCTGTGATTTATGAGGGATTGCAGAGTGCAGGGGGACCTTAGGGGGGGTTTGGGATAGCAACAGAGGCTGGGCTGTATAGGCAGATCCAGCCTCTGTATGCAGATAATATTCTTCAAACCCACCTCAGGTTCTCTTTAAAGAACACCTTAAAGGAGAGGGATATGGAGGCTGCCTTAAAGTGGATCCGAGAAACGTTTACTCATTGCATAATTGTGGTCCTTTCATATAGTTTATAGGGCATTCCTCAAGCCAAATACTTGTTTTAATACTCTAAATCCCTATAAACTAAACAAGCCACGCCCACAGCTCCTTTTGTGCCTTGGCACTGTATCAAGGGCTCATGGGAGCTCAGTCTGGGCAGGAGAGAGGAGGAGGTTACTAGCCATTGATTTCAGAGGCAGAGGGGAGGAGGATATGGGACTGAATTTACACACAGGCAAGCTGATAGCATCTCCAGCCCTCAGCCTGTGACAAACAGAACATGGCTGCCCTCATTGTATCACAGGAATAAATAAACTTTTGAAGCGGTTTGCAGCTACATATGCTGTCTAAACTTTAGATAAGATATATAGACAAGTTACTTGTTATAGTTAGTTTTTCATCTCGTATTCCTTTTAGGCCCGGTTCACAGTGTTCCCTGTCCGGATTTTCCTGATCTGATCCGGACCGTATACTGTACAAACGGAACGTATGTTCCGCATAGCAATGCAAAGTCTATGCGGACGTTCACACGTGTCCGTTCCGTACAGTGCCGGACCGGATCCGGACACTTTTCCAACATGCGCTATTTTTTGGGTCCGGATCTCCGGCCCACGCACCCGGACCAGAGCCGGACCTGAGCCTGACAGCACCATCCGGAACACAGAAACCAATGGGAAACGGAAGGCACAGAACACACTGCCTACAAAAACCTGACGTTCTACCACACTTCCTATGCGTATCCAAGCGGCCATTTCGGATGGGGACACATGGGCCAAGCATGTCTGGAGTGGAGCAGCAGTGACAGACGTGCTGGAGCTGTTTGGCAGAATGTCGGAGGTGGAGGTGAGGCCTACAGCGGAGGAACCTGATTCTACCTTCTGCTGACCCCAACATTTTTTATTTAAATTTCACTATTTTTTGCCCACGGATCCGGATGGCAGCCTGATGCATGCCTGATACAAACAGACCGGACGAGGCCTAAAACAATACCAGTTGCCTACTTTCATCCAGCTGATCTCTTATGCATCAGTAGTGTCCGAATAACACATCTAAAATAGTGTGTGTGTGTGTGCGTGCGTGCGCGCGTGTGTCTTGAAACCGGCTTGACCGATTTTAACGAACTGGGATGAGATGATATGTTCTGGGGGTCTCGGGTCCCCCCTGCACACCTGGGCAGAGCTACAAACAGCCAATCAGATTTCACCCATTCAAGTCAATGGAAAAACGTAAAAGGCTGCCATTCTCACAGTAATCAAGCTAGAGTCCCCACACTTGGCACAGGTGGTCACTTTATGACCAAGGTTACAAATCCAGGAAAAGTGGGCGGAGCATAAAGCAGCCAATCAAATTTCAGCCATTCATTTTAAATAGGAAAATGTAAACTGCAGCCATTCTTAGATTGTTAATGGCAGGGTTCACAAACTTGCCACAGTTGGTCACTGGGTGAATGCGATTAAGATTCAAGAAAGTCGGCGGAGCCTACAACAGCCAATCAAAATTCACCTATTGATTTCCAAGGAGAATATTAAACTGCTGTTCTTACACTTTTAATGGCAGAGGCTTCAAACTTGCTACAATCGATCATTGGGTGACTGGGGACCAAATTCACTAAAGGGGTAGGGCCACAAACAGCCAATCAGATTTCCTTGGTGGATAAACTGCTTCCAGTCACACATTTTTGATGCCAGGAACCTTAACACTCACAAACTTGGTCATTGAGTGTCTGTGTGTCCAGGTTACAAAAAGTGGGCGGAGCCAAAAACAACTTTTACTGGGAAAAAATAAACTGCAGCCATTCTTACACCGTTAATGGCAAACTTTGCACAGTTGGTCACTGGGTGAATGAGATTAAGATTTTGGAAGGTGGGTGGAGCCTACAACAGCCAATCAAAATTCACCTATTGATTTTCAAGGGGAATATTGAAACTACAGCCATTCTAAAGCCGCATCTACACACGTAGATGCGGCCGCTATGCTCCTTATCAATCGAGCCGCTAATGCAGCTCGATTGATAAGATCCGACAGGACGGATCTCTTCACCGCCGATTCCCTGCTCGCTCTCCGCGAGGGGACAATGGCAGGGAATCGAGCGGAAGATAAGCGGCGCCGGCGGGGACTCGAATCCGGGGGACGCGGCGGGTACGCGGAAGAGGCGATCTGGCGGCTAATCGAGCCGCCGGATCGCCACAACATCTCCCCGTGTAGACGGAGCTTTCCACTTTTAATGGCAGAGACCTCAAACCTGCTACAGTCGGTCGTTAAGTGTCTGGGGTTCAAATTCAGTAAAGGGGTCGAACCACAAACAGCCAGATTTCTTTGCTGGATAAACTGCTTCCAGTCACACACTTTTGATGCCAGGAACCCAAAAGCTCACAAACTTGGTCATTGAGTAGTGACTGTGTGTCAAGGTTACAAAAAGTGGGTGGAGTTAAAAACAGATTATTCTGGGAAATTGTAAACTGCAGCCTTTCTTCACTGTTAATGGCAGGGTTCTCAAACTGCACAGCTGGTTACTAGGTGACTGGGATTAATATTCAGAAAAGTGGGTGGGGCCTAAAAATGCCAATCAAAAAAATCACATGTCACTTTTCAAGGAGAATATTCAAATTGCTGCCAAGCCTCAAACCTGGTACAGTTGGTAATTGGGTCACTGGGGTTAAAATTCAGAAAAGGGGACAGAGCCACAGAGAATCAGATTTGTTTCATTTCATGGGAAAATAAAAATGATTGATGCCAAGGACCCGAAAGCTCACAAACTTGGTCATTGAGTGACTGTGTCAAGGTTACAAACACTGGGCGGAGCCAAAAAAATTTCACTGGGAAAATGTAAACTGCAGCCATTCTTACACTATTTATGGCAGGGTTCCCAAACTTTGCCCAGATTAATATTCAGGGAAGTGGGTGGAGCCCTATAAATTTTCAAAATTCAATCAAAATTCACCTGTTGATTTTCAAGTAGAATATTGAAATTGCTGCCATTTTTACACTGTTAATAGCAGATGCCTCAAACCTGCTACAGTTGGTCATTGGGTGACTGGGATTTAAATGCTGGAGAGGGGGTGAAGCCACACACATCCAATCTGATTTGTTTATATTGAAATATACAAATTATTGATGCCAAGGACCCCAAAGCTCACAAACTTGGTCATTGAGTGTTTGAGCGTTAAGGTTAGAAAGTGGGCGGGGCCAACACCAGTCAAATACATACCCGGGCAACGCCGGGTCATCAGTGGGTGGAGAAAAATACAAATTTCACTGGGAAAATGTAAACTGCAGCCATTCTTACACTGTTAATGGCAGGGTTCTTAAACTTTGCACAGTTGGTAACTGGTTGACTGGGATTAATATTCAGAAAAGTGGGTGGAGCCTACAAAAGTGACTCAAACTTCACCTATTGCTTTTCAAGGGGAATATTTAATTGCTGCCATTCTTACACTGTTAATGGCACAGGTCTCAAACCTGGTACAGTTCGTTTTTGGGTGACTGGGGTTAAAATTCAAAAAAGGGGGTGGAGCCACAAACAGCCAGATTTTTTCATTTCAATGCAAATTATTAATACCAAAGACCGCAAAGCTCCCAAACTTGGTCATTGAGTAATTGTGTGTTAGAGTTAGAAAAAGTATGCCAACACCAGCCAAATACATACCCGGGCAACCAGCTAGTTTGAAATATAAAATGCACTCTAAATGACTAAGTAGCTGCCACTTAAAGGGGAACTGTAGTTAAAACATAATACAATTGCTTATTCATTTACAGATTGTTTAGTCAGTGTTTGCACATTGTAAAATCTTACCTCTCCCTGATTTACATTCTTAAGTGTACCTAAACCAATTGCTTAAAGAGAGATTCACTTACCAGGGTCTTCTCTCAGCCCCCTGCAGCTGTCCTGTCCCGCGCCGGTCCTCCACGATCCTCCGGTCTCCCGCCATGGCTTATGCACAGGACTATTGCGGACGGGAATGCGAGTGGAGCTACGCATGGCGAGGGTCGCGCAGGCACAGTGGCTCACAGACTCCCAGTCAGTGGAAAACAAGACTAAGCCGGGGCAGGAAACCGGAGGATCGTAGAGGTCCGGTGCGGGACAGGAGAGCTGCAGGGGGCTGGGAGAAGCCCCAGGTAAGTGAATCTCTTTCAGCAATGGTTTAGATTTCCTTTACATTTATCACTGGTAGTGTCATCTTTAGCTCTGCCAGGTGATCTGTACAGAATATTCTGAGTGTATTATACACAGAGGGAGACGCTGCTTGTTTGGCAGTTGGAAAAAGCCATTTCCCATGATTTAACGAGGTTCACAGTCAGCAAACTGTCAGGACTTTGGTCATGAAATGATAATTCCTATATTTGTATAGCACTTTTCTCCTATCGGACTCAAAGTGCTTGCAAAGCAGTCAGTAGAGCGCACTCGCGAGGCAGCCACTAGAGCGCACTAAGTAGGCAGTAGCAGTATTACGGAGTCTCACCCAAACAACTCCTTACTGAATCGGTGCTGGCTTACTGAATAGGAAGAGCAGAGATTTGAACTCAGGTCTATGTCAGAGGTAGTACACTTAAGCATTACACTATCAGAAATCACACTGTCGGAGAGGTTTCACCACAATATCCACCATACAGACCCCTATGATGAACTATTCAAGAAAAGGTTAAAGATTTCTCATGTTAAAGGGGGTATCCGCTACTGATTTGAATGAAGTTCAATCCTTGGTTAAAGTTCCTTTTTAAAAGGGACTCAAGAGCTCAGGATAATACAAAGATTTATACATACCTGCGGCTTCCTCCAGCCCCATAAGCTCCGATCGTCCCCACGCCGCCGCCCTCAGTCTTCTGCAGCGCCAGTACCGGGTCCCCGCACTTATCTCAGTCGCATCCAGTCTACGCAGAAGTGTGCCCTTTGCGTATCTCTCCAGCAGCCGCTGGAGAGATACGTGGAGGGTGCACTTCTTACGTCAGACTGGCTCTGACTGATGGGAGTGCGAGACCTGGTAACGACGCTGCAGAAGACAGCGGTGTGGGAGCAATCGGAGCTGGAGGAAGCCGCAGGTATGTATAAATCTTTTTAGTTCCCAGAGCATCCAAGGAATAAAAAACGATCCACTTACCTGGGGCTTCCTCCAGCCCGTGGCAGCCGTCCTGTGCACTTGCCGCGCAGTACCGTCCTGATGACGTCGGCTGGACAATGTGACCCACGCGGTGGAGCGCAGAAGATGCCGACCCGGAACCAGACCTGGCGAGGTCGGGTCCTGCAGCAGAGAAGACCGGGAGCCTCCGGAGCTGCGGCGAGGGCACAGGACGGCTGCCACAGGCTGGAGGAAGCCCCAGGTAAGTGGATTTTTTTACCTTGGACCCTAAGTAAATCTGATCTGTTCTTACCGATAAGCTTTGGCTCACAGTCGTCAAGGGGGAACCAAAAGGTTTCAGTTTTTCTTTTAGAAGCACTCCCTGGTCCATATGCCATTACTTATTTCTCAGATTTATCCTAGGAGATAATTGTCATATTCTCTTTAGAATAAGTTTTAAGCATTTCACAATTGTATTTTCTTGCTTGCTGGTGATTTTAAAAGCCTTTTATAACAAGGTGTGAAAATGCAGGAGACAAAGTGAATTGCACATAGGCCCATGTCTTTTAGACACCACTGGGCTCACAATATCTATGGTTAAGACATGAACACAGTAACCAATAGTAACCTCCATCAAAGTCAAGCCTCTATTACAGCACTCAAATTTAATACCCGACAGGCAATACTGGATGCAAAGAATGTTCATATTATGTCCCCATAATAGTTCGACTTGAATATTTACTATTCACATTACTTTAGCCAGTTGGGCGACTACATTAATTCTTCCTTGTCCCTGGTCAGAACATGCTCTAACAAACTGTAACTAAGAATTGAACTTCATCCCAATCAATAGCCAATACCCCCTTTCCCATGATAAATCTTTTCCTTTTCACAAACTTATCAGGGGCTCTGTATGACCGATATTTTGGCGAAACCCCTCCCACTGTGATGTCAGGACCATGGTTCTGACATCACACGGTGGGAGCCATGTAGTATTGTGGGAAATATCAGCTGTTTCAAAATGCCAAAAAAAGCAAGCAGCATCTCCTTCCACTGACATCACCTGCCAGCAGTAAAAATGTCACCAAGGGATAATCGTCAGAATGTAAATCAGGAAGAGGAAATATTTTACAATGGGCAAACACTGACTAAATAATTTATACATGTTATGGCCAGAACCCGTAGTGTGGCCACTTCGCGTTCTGGCCAGCCACTTCGGGTTCTGGCCGGCCAATGTGCGAAGTGGCTGCAGGGGAGCGGCTAATGTCAGAAATGTAATTACTACACTAAGCTACAATGTATTTTACGGCCGTCTCGCTGCGGCCAAATGTATAACAACTTGCTTAATTTCATTAAATATAGCCGGCGGCAATGTAATAGATGAAGCCGCCGGCTTTCGCACTGCCTCCTCTCCTCCTCCCCTGCCTCCTATACGATACGGAGCAGCCGGCGGGGACACACGTGTCCCCGAGAGTCGTTTGTCGCGGCAGGGGAAGAAGAGCACCCGCCCTGCAGGAACGGCAGGATTCCCCTGCCGCGACGAACGCCGGCTGCTCCGTATCGTATAGGAGGCAGGGGAGAGGCGGGGGAGGGGTTGGGGAGGAGGAGAGGAGGCAGTGCGAAAGCCGGCGGCTTCATCTATTACATTGCCGCCGGCTATATTTAATGAAATTAAGCAGGTTGTTATACATCTGGCCGCAGCGAGACGGCCGTAAAATACATTGTAGCTTGGTGTAGTAATTACATTTCTGACATTGGCCGCTCCGCTGCGGCCACTTCGCACATTGGCCGGCCAGAACTCGAAGTGGCTGGCCAGAACGCGAAGTGGCCACACTTCGGGTTCTGGCCGTAACATACATAATCATTGTAAAAATGAAGCACTTTTTATTACATTATTTTCACTGGAGTTCTTCAAAGAAGTACTATCGCGAAAAAAGTAGGCAGTTCTGACAGAAATGACAGGTTTTGGGCCAGTCCATCTCCTCATGGGCGTTTCTCATGGTTTTCTTTGCTTTCAAAAGCATTTCCTGATCAGCAGTTTAACTGCCAAGCCTCCCTACTCATTTGCACACTACTTTGTCAGTTGTACTTTGCAACTGCTGTTAAGGAAATGCTGTTAAAAACAAAAAGAAAACCCTGAGAATTCCCCAAAACCTGTCGGTTCTGTCAGATTTTAAAAGCCTCCTTTTTTCACGATAGTGGTCCTTTAATACTGGATCTTCTTACTTGGATTCCTTGAGGTTAATAACCTCAGTCTCTGGACAAGTGAAAGCTATTTTTAGGTCACTCTGTACAAAGCCAATAGAAAATTTTAAATAAATAATTTCAAACTATAAGAACATATCTTCGTAATCAGACTTTCTTCCTGCCTTCAAAGGATAAAGCCATCTTCAGATGGATGATGCAGACTCTTATTAAAAGTTCTGCTCAGGAATGTTTTCTTTCCAACAGTTTATCACCTTACAACAGATCCCTGAAACAGAAAGACTGCCATCTTCAGTTTATTTTCCTACTTGTAAATCCTCTTCACCAGAACAGCAGGATGCTGTGCTTTTCTAATGGTCTTGATAAAAGGATAATTTGTTTAAAAACATTTCTTCTAAAAGTAGACCAACTAAAAGAATACTAGAGTGCAATTGTGACCTAAAAACATATACCTAGAAAGAAGGAAGCCTCAATCCTCCAAGATCACTACCGCTGCGGTAGACCCCTTTACAATTAAAATTACTATATTCTTATTTCAGCTACCCTTCGTTCTTGAGGTAAGTTTTATCTTTTAAATGGTTTTTAGATATGTAATATTTTGGGAGGCACCTCCTTCCTTCCTATTTTTTATTTTCTGTTTAAGATCTGTATTAAGACTGAATTTTAAACAGCAGCCAAGGTAGTTTGATGTAAAATCCACTTCATTAGGCTGCAACTAGAAGTATTGACCCTGAACTTTTCAGCATCATTTCCTCAGCCATGCAAAAGTGTATTGCATTTTATTTAGTTTTCATGACATTGACTGTCACTTGCATTGATAGAACTAGGGTTTTTGTTTTTAAACATGCGGTTCAGGAAACCAGAAAGGAACTACAGACCAATTTCTGCACGGCAGCGGTTTACTGCAAGCGAAGACGCTAGTCACCTGTAAGGCAAGTGGTGGAGCTCGCTAACATACAGCTAGAGCACCGCTGAAGTCCGTGGAGGGTGTACACACGCATAGCTGGATCAGAAGCTGCCGGAGCAGCTAGCTGCACAAACGCAGGAGCCGTGAGGGGACACGGATATACAAATGAGGGGACACTGAAACAGGCAATACTGGCGACAGTGCAGCAATTCAGGTACACGATGGCAATATATAAAGCATTTTTGCTGAATGCATATGTCTAGAAATTGGACTACCAATGAAAGCCTTATAGGGTTTTGACTTTAAGGAAGATTGCATGGTCACCTATTTCAGCATAGAAGGTCATATGGACTTTATTAAAAAAGGTTAGTGGAAAAAGGTCCCCGCATTGCAACCTCATTGGTTTTTGCACTCTAAAAGGGTGCGTGCAGCTTTTTTGAGGCCTCTTGGTGTGCGCAGGTGGTGGGTCCACACATGGCCAAACCAAACAGGTGGCGAAAGCGATTAGCATAGAATGATGTCGGGCGATCGCCGCACGCAGTAACCCATTGGTGGCCTGTGGAGTGATTTACATGCTTATGTGATGTAGCGATCTCTCCTGTTCTAACTGGGTTTTAATGTTTTTAATGGGTAAACAGTCTACTTTCCCACAGTTATATATTTTTTGTACCAATAGTTTTTTCATAATGCACATGTAGGGCCTTTTTGCTTTATATTTTTTTTTATTGCATTAACTACACAGGAAGGCCAGTGCACAATTGAATTAAACTGCTCGCTAATTTCCCTATAGTCTAAGACCAATTTCTTGGTAGGACTATTAATATATGTATATCTCATATCATGTCAATTCAGGAACCCTTTATGCAATCTTTCAAAGCATCTTATAAACAAAGCATATACCTTATTTTAAGATTAATTAAAACACAAATAGAAAATCCTTCTTATTCAACACATACTGGAGTTGCCTTTCTTTGGATTAGTAGATCAAATTCATAGCCTCTAAGATTGACTAAACTGGCCTCTTGCTATAGAAAGCCAATTCTGAAGGACCTGTTTAAAGTGGACCTGAACTCTTGCACAGGGCAGAAGGAAAACAGAGAAATGCACCCTGTATGTATTTAGGGAATTTAGCCTAATCCCCCCTCAGCTGTGTATAATCAAGTTGTAATTTGATCTCCCCACTGTGTCACTTGACTGCCACATAGATAAGCTCATTTGCAAGCATAGGATGTAAACAATATGTCTGCTTCCATTAAAGCAGAGTAACCAAGCAGCTCAGGGTGACCCAAACTACTAGGAATGTATAGGGGGATAAAAGGGACCAAAAAGCCCTCCTACTAAAAAAGCAAAGCTTGGTGTAATTGCCTTCTTAAAAAAGAAGGAAATTTGCAATAATTCAGTTATAAATGAACATTTGTGGTTACCCACAATGCACTACTACTAAATATGCAAGCAGAAACAGTGGAGATGTATTGTAGGATTTGTATCAGCTGCCTGTAACAAAGAAATAGTGGTCTTTAAAGGTTATTATGCTTACCTATCTTTTAGAGCAGAGAGGAAGTTCTGAGTTGAAGTTTAGTGAACCCAGAACTTCCGCTACACCACAACCTGCCTGCAGAAAAACAACAAGAGAATAAAAGAAGAGACAACAAAAAGATAGAAGATATACAAAGGTTCAGGTGGTTCTGGGTCACTCTGTGCTAGGTATTCCTCAGTATCCTGGTGGATGAGCAATTGCCTTATATGAGGAATTAAAAGAGGACTTTTAAGCCAGTGAGAGAGTGAGGACACCATTTCTGAGTCGTTTTTGGGCTTGTAGCTCAGGCTACTCGAGGCTGGTAAGCCTTCAACATACCAGTAAGTGATAGATCACCGAAGTATTTACCTACACCTGGTGCTATATTATGTATTTATGAATTTGAAGTGCTTATTTGCCTTTATGAGTGAACTTTTTTGGACTCTGTTTTGTTTGGACTCAGTTATGTTTTTAAGGTTTTTGAGCAGACTCCCCCCCCCCCCCCCCCAAAAAAAAGCATTGCACATGGCATTTTTGGCCATAAAAGTTGTTTTTTTCCAGAGACGCTATATGTATCATATCCTGAGGTGATGAAGAATGGACTATTTGTTAAACTACGTTATGCATATATATTTTAATACGGTAAGCTCTTGATCCTGAATAGGCATGCACATCCATGTTCTGACCTCACTAAACTACCTGCATGTTGTGGGTGTGCGAGTCAAACAATAGAAGGCAAAATGTTAGCATGACAAGTACACAAAATGTATTTTTTAAATGGAGATCAGCAGTAGCAGTTTTCAAAAATTCATACATTTTTGCATCAAATGTGAGAAGATGCCTCCAGTACTGGAGGTTCATAGAAGCAGTGCACTTCCACTGAACAACAAAGCGGTTTAAAATTCAATAAACATTGGTTTAAAAAAAAAAAATGCTGACATACAATCTTTACCAGTTTTAACCTTTACATTTGATGTACCAATGGGGCACTATTTGGGCTTTTCTCAGCAGACAGCTTCAAAGTCTGTTCTGTCAAATGGCATATAAAATATTGTCTGATTAATGCCATATGCGCATGGGTTTCCTCCAGGCACTAGTGTTTCCTCCCACATCCCCAAAACATGCAGATCAGTTAATTGTTTCCCCCAAATTTGGCCCTAGACTGCAATGGGCAGATCAATATGGTAGGGATTAGACTGAGCCCCTCTGAAGGCCAGTTCGTAACAAGACTATATACTCTAAAGGGATGCAGAAGATGTTGGCACTGTGTAAATACTAAATAATATATACCTTCAACAATTTAGACTGATGACCAGGGTTGTGCAACACCAGTTCTCAAGAGCTGTGTCCATCTTGGGATGGACAAATTATTTTATTTGATGACCACCCTTTACTTCACATTTATGTATACAGTATCTACAATAAATTAATGCAGTACTGGAGATCCAGAGTTGGACAAAATGGTGTCACACAATATTGTTACAGTATATGGGGCTGCCATATTTCCTTTTAAACAATACCAGTTGCCTGGCAGACCTGCCGATCATTCTGACATTCGTATCTAAATCACACACCTGAAACAAGCATGTGGCTAATCCAGTCAGAGATATCTGATCTGCATGCATGTTCAGGGTCTATGGCTAAGAGAATAAGGCTGGGTTTCCACTAGCCGCCACACATCCTACAAGATGCGCAGCGAGACATCCTTTTCTGCCAGTGTGCAGCAGAATCCCGGAAGCCATGCCATGCGCTCGCACAAAAACGGACAGCAGGTTGGCCGAATCGCTATGGCAAGCCTTTTCGGCCGGCAGCACCATCATTCCTTATGGCAGTTTCCCGCACGATTTGCCTGCTAGTGGAAACCGGCCCTGAAAGGAAGATGATCAGTAGGACAGCCAGGTAGTTTGTATTGTTTAAAAAAAATGTCAGCCTCTTTTTTTCCACAGCAGGTTCCCATTCAAGTACTCTCTGTAGCTGGTGAAAGAACCACGGGAGTTCCAGCAACAAAGCTCCCTTCAGCCACTTGGTCTTGACCCTGGATCTGAAAAGATGCTTCACAGTAATATTTCTGGCAGAGGGGCCTCATGGAAATTAATTTATATCTTCTTGCATCTCCTAAGCCAATGCTAGCTAGACCAACTTTGTGCTAAACCTGCATTTTGTGACTTTGCTTGCTCACCATCGATCCTCCCAACTTCTCCTAGTGTCCCCTGCACACCAATTGAGCAGCTCTGCAGCATCTAGGCTGAAGATAATTAAGCATTTTGCAAACATTCGTTTAGGTTACAGGAAATTTGGGGCTCAATTCACCGAGACATGTTAGGTAAAAAAAAAAAAAAAAAAAGGTTGGCAAGGTACCACATTCTGTATTTTAGACTTTTCAAACGTGTGGTAATAGTTTGGTAATTTACCCAAAAACATGGGATCAATTCACTAAGGGCTGGTTCACACTACAAGCGCTTTTCTAAGTGACAATGATTTAAAAAGCTCTTGCTAATGTAATGCTGTGTGAGGGTTCTTGCTTGAGTGATGTGATTTTTTCCTTTTTAAATCACGACTAGCATTAAATCACTGGCACTTAAAAAGTGCTGCAGTGTGAACCAGCCCAAAGACCTGTACAGTAAAAAGTAGAAGTGTAATCAGCTGTTGAGTAGGTCTCGGCAGCAAACTGTTCTGGCGAGGTTTTCCCACTTCTGGCCAGAGTTCTGCTGATTCTGTAGCTGGTCTCCCTTACATGAACCATTCCTTTGCAAGCGCTGCTTGTTACAGCAAAAAACAGAAAAAAGCATCCCTTAAAAGGAAACAAACAAAAAAAAAAAGCTAGTTTAACTTACCTGGGGCTTCTACCAGCCCCTTGCAGCCACCCTGTGCCCAGGCTGTGACAAAACGATCCTCTGGTGTCCTTCCGGAGACTCAGCGAGTCGATGGCCCTGCGCAGCCCTGGCCACACACATCCTTAATTGTGCTCCCGTTGCCGGGAGCATCCTGCGCAGTACGAGAAAATCTTACTGCTCATGTGCAGAACGCAGGCGCAGTATAGTGGGTTTTTTTTAAACTTTATAATGTGCTGCCTGGCAGTGTATTGGCACCAATGGTTTAAGTAGTAGGATGGGGTGGCCTATTGGCTGCCTCCTTTGGCTGTTCATTTTACCAAAGGTCTGATTGTTAGTTACCAACAACTCCAGGCTGGTCTCAAAATACTCATCACCCTTGTTTTACAGAATTCTCTAATCTTTGTGAACTGACATTTATTGAGGTATTTACCACACAAGTCGGTAATTTACCTCACCAGTCAGTAATTTTACTTTTTTCATGCAGTAACAACCTTAGTGAATTGACATCTAACAAAATGTTAGAAATTCTCTGGTAAAGTCAGCTGTTTAGTGCATTATAATGAATCGAGCCCTCCATCACCAAACAAGGAATCAGAACACTATGTTCAGGCAATGTAATTGACACACTAGGTTTTCTAGTCAAACCAATGAAAATTAGCATGTGGAATTTTGGTACGCTTCATAAACCTTAACTTGACCTATTCCCCAAATTAATCCTATGCATTTTACCACCATTTTGGGTCTGCAGTTAGTAGTTCACTGAAATGTACCACTCAACGCCGGCTGCTAATGGAATGGCCTGATGATTTGTCAATTCTTAAAGTACATCCTTCATTATGAAAGTCGGACCACCAAAAAATGAAGGAAAACTTGCATCGGCGACTCCATAGAAAGAAAACCATCACAAGGTATACAATCTTTAGGCCACAAAACATAAAATACATACTCTTCAAACACCTATTACCAAAGCGGTTTCCAATATATTTGTAAGCACTCGTTAGATGCACAGATAATGAGATACTAATATTGCAAATTTGATGAAGCTTGAAATTGGACAAATTAAAATGCAGAGGATTTTAAAATCACACAATTACAAGTTGCATACATTTCAGGGCTGTGGAGTCAGACATTTTAGAGTCCTGAAGTCGACAAAAGGTATGGACTTTGGCTCCTAATGAATTTATATGTAATAAAAAAAATATACAGCAACTACAAAAGTCCCATCACACACACACACAAAAAAGTAATAATGAACTACTACTCTGCTGGCAGACTGTAGCCCCGATGCGCAGCTGCAGTCTGTAGCCCAGTATGCAGTTGTGTTACTAGTGTGAAGTTCGGCTGTTTCAGCATTTTGATATCCACAGCGACATCAGAATGTGCTGTCACGTCACTGATTCACGTCTAATGTCCACACTTAACCACTGCGCAGACTACCTCCCCAGAGCTGCATGATCCCATTCAATGTAAATAAAGGTGATGATCAGCAACACAGTGTCCAGCAATGCAGGATTTCTGAGTCATTTCAAATTTTAAAATATAAATTTCCATCTCTGCCTGCGTTACATTGCAGGCCACCGCAAATGTTTTTACTTGCATCGCTTTGCATTATGTGCTCGTTATAAGGCAGCGCCCCAGTCTGAAGGTAGCCTAAAATACATTAGCCTATTAAAGGATACCTGAAATTAGAGGGATATGGAGGCTGCCATATTTCTTTTTAAAGAATGCCAATTGCCTGGTTCTCCTGCTGATCAGTAGTATCTAAATCACACACCTGAAACATGCATGCGCAGTTAAACTTCAGTCAGAGCACCAGATCTGCAGGCTTGTTCTGAGTCTATGGCTAAAAGTATTAAGAGGAAGAGGATCAGCAGCACAGCCAAGCAATCTCGAATTGTCCTAAGAGGAAATAAATATGACCTCCATTTCACTCTTACTTTGGTGATATGGAAAAGTGTAAAAGGGATGGTCAGTGAGATGCAATTGAGTTGATGCAGCCATATGAATATGCAATGGTTTATGCAAATGTACTCAGCTTGAATATAGACCAATCAAATGCTGCCATTACAGAATTTAATTGGCCCATTTTCAAGCTGTAAAAAAATTGCATAAAAAAGTTGTACAAGTCACCATGCACTTATTTGAAATCTCACTGACCACATCTACAGAGGAGTCGGAGTCAGAAGTATCAGAAACTGAGGAGTCAAAGGATTTATCTACTGACTCCACAGCCCTGAAGCATTTGCAAAGAAAAAAATCAAAAAACAAAAAGTGTACAAATAGTATTTCATAGACCAAAATCAATCATCAATTGCTATTTTACCTGGCACCATAATGATAGACCCTGTACATCTACCACATGTCAGTAATCTAGAGGCACACCAACGAAAATTACACTTTCCTTGCAATTTGAATGCAGCTTTGAATTAGACGGAGTAGCAGTAACAACTGTATCTGACTGACTCAAACCCAAGCTACATTCAAAATGCAAGAAAACTGGCATCAATGCATACAATTAGCATCTTGTCCATCTTTGTTAGCCACCAAACAGCTTTTGAAAGACATCTTCCCATGTATGGCCAACCAAATGCTCACAACACCGAACAAGATCTAGAATCCATAACACAAGTAAGTCTGAAATAGTTAGACATGGGCCCCACTAGATGCACTTTTTTTCTAAGTACTTGTGATTTGAAAAGCTCTTGTTAATGTAAGGCTATGGGTGTGATCCAACTTGAGGGATATAATTTTCTAAAAATAACCCCTAGCATTAGAACACCACAAGTTTTTCAAATCACAACCACTTAGAAAAAACGATTCTAGTGGGTTATAGGCCTAAGGGTGCGAACACACATCCAATTTGACTGGCCAATTTTACCACTTTTCTTCCATCAAGTAAGAGGCGGGACAACAGACTGAGTACTATAAAAATATTGCATTAGGCAAGCTCTAAAACTACAAGGAAGTGATTAAAATGGTCATTCGAAATTGGATGGATGTACTGAAATTTAGATCTGTAAAGGTAATTTGCAAAAAAAAAAAAAAAAAGAAAAAAAAAAAAAAAAAAAAGGAAAGGAGGGGAAAAGCAGAAAAAGAAACTAAACACAATTTGTATTTTTTTTTATTATGGTTTCCACATTTATATCACAATTTGTCCACTGATAGGACCAGTTAGCAAAGTTGCTCTCTTCTGCATATCAGAAATACAGAAGTCTTACTGTACATTCAACTAAGGCTTTTTTATGTAATTTTTTTGCCCAAAAAAATAATAAATCGCGTTTATGATGGAGATCCCATAAGGCAGATTACATCTAAAAGGAATGGTAGCAAGTAGTTTTACTTTTTTTTTTTTTTTTATCCCCAGCATACAGACTGGCCCTTCCTGTGTTTGGCCTCTGGACAATTTAGAAGCTGGTAGCACCATCTGTCACCTTTATGTTTAGAGGCGAGGGTCATTTGCAAACTTGGTTATTAGGGGTAGAATGAACACGGCTCATTTTTAAAAAGTATAGATGTGGAAAACACTGAAATATGGTTAAAAACTGTATGAGAATTTGAGTGGTAGGTGGAAGTATATAGAGATTTAAAAGTGAACCTGTATTGGGGTCCAAGTATACTAATCCACCACTGCATCCTGACACAGAAAAGTTTGTCTAAAGTACTTTAGCAGTTTCCTACCATAAAAGGTACCTATTCCTAATCCAGCCAGGTAAAACTAGGTTTAAATTGAACCAAAGCAGCTTCTTGCCAATCCCTTGTGGGAATTCACACTGTTTGCTCTTGTGTGTGCTTAACTTATGTTCTTCTCATGCTCACTCCTAGACTGTGCTGAACACATACAGCAGCTGTCTTGCGTCAAGCACACACAAACAACAACAAAACAAAACAACACATGGCAGGACTCCTCATAATGGAGTGAGTGGCAAGGGAGATAAAGAAGCAGGGCAGAGCTGCAAATCCAATCATGCGATGGTGAAATTTCAACAGTTTTCTATTTGGGAAAGTACTTTTAACAACCACTTGTGTTTCGGTATACAGTAGTAGATTAACATACTGTGATTGACTTTAGAGTTCCTCTAAATTGTAGGGAGATGGATTTTAAATTGGGATGATAAAGGAGACTAGCAGCAGTTTGAGTTCTGAACGGTTTTAAGATGGTAAAATGCATAAAGCATATAAAACCACAAAAACAAGAAGGAAAATAAATAAATAAAAGAATGTACTAATTTGTTGGGGTGGGAAGGAATGATTAAGACTCTTCCCCTAGTCAACTCAAAGGGACCAGCTGTGATGCTTGGAACACTTCTATTTCACGGCTTTTGTTTAGATGCCTTACTGTCAAATTTTAAATGGAAATAAAATCTGAAAAAATGGGGAAAAAAACAGAAACAAAACAAAAACATTAATTCAAATAAATAATGCATACTCTGTTAAGGTAACTTATTCTCAACTTAATTAAATCCTCTTTCACATAAGTTTTAGGTACCTGTCATATATATATATATTTTGTTTATTCCAGCCCTTTCTCAGGTACCGGAGAAAAAAAATCAACTTTTTGCAATTTAAGGGTAGGTTTGAACTTAACACTTCAATTTTTTCATATATTTTATTATAGCTCATTTGCTATAAGTTTCAGAACTCCAAGTGAAACCCCCCTTGCACACCGTTCCATTGCATGTATTGACCCCCTTCTGTAATCCTTTGTCGAGTTATCTGGTAGCAGCATTTAGCACAAAAGAACGGGTGAGGCAGACAGGGGGAGCTCCAGCAGAGGAAGAGAATTCCTATGGTGTAGTGGACAAAACCTCTTCCAGGCTCTCTACAACCCCACCCTTCACATCCCCCAAAAACAGGGACTTCTCATTTAAATCTTCTATGATGAGCAGTGGCCGCTGAGCGACACATGGTTTGCAGTGAAAACCACAGATATGAGAAAGCAGATTTGGGACAGGTGCTCAGTCTAGGCAGACATAAGGCAAGATGTTTAATCTACCATCATCACCATGAGGGTCCAAGGAAATGCACTGCGTCCAATCAAACCAATTGCCCTGTGTATCATGACAGCCATTGACACCAGGCCAATGTTGGTTATGTAGTCTGTTTATGTCAGCACTAGTTACTTCCCTGTGTTTTCCAGGCAGCTCACTTGGTAGGACAAGTGGCACTAAAACATGAGTTTTTCTAGCTTCCCGCTTAGTGCATTCCTGCTGTTTTAAATATTCAGACATGTAATAATGTGCACTCTGCGTCTGTACACCAGAGGAAGACAACAAGCTGCTCTGACGATTGAGATAGGACTGGATGATCTCATTTCGAGACAATTCCTTCCAGTTTGTCTGTTCAAAAGGACTAGGCAGGCTGAGTTTGGGGTCCTGCTTGTCAGTCTCAGTCCTGTGCTGTTCTGAGGGGGCTGAACTCTCAGCGTGCGACGGGTCTTTGCTTGTTAAAGGTTTTATCTGACCAGTTATGAAATCAAATTTTAGTCTGCGGTCCTTTTTCACTCGCGTTTGTTTGCTAGTTCCATCTGCTAAATATCCTTCCTGTTCACCCCGATTACGAGATTTCTTTTTCTTTCGGCTGTCTGAACCCGAAGCTGCGTCATCGCTGTCCATTTTGGAGGGTTCTGGTGAATAGCTACTGCAGGGTGTTTGAGGATCTGTAATAGGCTGTCCACTGCGATGCCCAAGTGAGGTGTGCTGTATCCGGGGTGACTGCTGGAGGTGGCAGTCAGCAGAGACTAGCGGCTCCACTGACCTGTTAGGTGAAGAAACTGCAAAATCCCTTCTAGGAGACTCCAGTCTTTTTGCTATGGCAGGGGGTGTAGAAGGGTGCGCAGGAGATTGGTAAGTGGGTATATGTGCAGTGTCTACACCAGGCAGCCTTTGTGAGGGGCTGGGCGCAGAACCCTTTGGTGCGTAGGTTGTGTGCTGCCGTGTCACTAGTTCTGCTCTAGTGCCACGAGGGCTAAAGGAGGAACAGCGTGGACTTCGTGGTTGATGAGAATGGGCATCTTCTAGCCCTACACTGTGCTGTTGTAGGACAGCCACTTTCAGTAAAGAGGAAGTGCTTGGGTGTTTTACAAGTCCAGGGGAGTTCGTGTGAGGCCGGACTGCATTCACAGGAATTTTAATATGTTTATCATTTTCAGCAGATTCCAGCCGGTTAGTCTGTGAACCGCCATCAAGGGGACTAAGTAGGTTTTCTGGGGGACTGCCACCAATTCCATTGGTGGGTAAAGGGGAAGAGTTTTGAAATATCTCCTGGTTGGGCTTACCAGCTTTGCAAGCTAGGGGTTGTGTACCATCTCTTTGTTCCCCTTTCCTCTTCCGACTGACTACTTTTTCAGCCTTGGGTGAATGTGCCTTCTGGATGTCATTCCTGGCCTTAAGGTCCTGAATAGGCTTACCACCTAACAGTGCAGTTGGATTAGGCTCTCCCTTACAGTACTGAGCACTACCACCATTGGTTGAACCTTGCGGGTTGGGAGCACCTCTGGCAGCCTGTTCATTCTGTTGTACTGGCTCTATCAGCTTTTGCCAGCTACGCAGAAGTTTCTTTGCACGTTTAGCAAGATCTTCATTATTGGTCTTTTTTCGAACATCATTAATTAATTTTCCTAGCCGCGTTTCCTAAGGGCAAAAAGAAACAAACTTAAACAAGAAAAATGTAAACTCAATATAAAACTTTTCATCTAGGTACTAATTTTGTTTCAACAAAACATATATATGATAAGTGTGAGCATACGAAAAAGTGATGCCAGAGCTCTTCACTTAATGAAATCAAATTTAGTGCTTCACTTTTCCGCTCAAACAAAAAGGTTAGACTGTTGTAGTACGGCCTCATTTGATGTGTTGCTTGTGCCAAGTAGCACATTATGCTCAATTGAGAATGGATTGGGTAGAAAAAGAGTAGGCATCCTGCTGCAGCTTAAATGCTAGCTGAAGTGAGAGGGATAGAGAGGCTGACACATTAAATTGTAAACAATACCTGTTGCTTGGCTGCCCTGTTGATCATCTGCCTCTAATACTTAGATATAGACCTTGAACAAGCATGACTAACAGATGTTTCAGACAAAAATCTGACAAGATGCCTGTTTCAGGTGGGTGATACACTACTGGTGCCAGAATAATCAGTAGTGCTGCCAGGCAACTTGTATTATTGTTTAATAAGAAATAAATATGGCAGCCTCCATATTCTTACATCTTACTACAGGTTTCCTTTAAGTCAGGAAAGTCAAAGGGTTAACCAACTTTGTGGATAGCTAAAAAGCAGGCCACAGATTTCCCAGAACAGCTGTACCATGTACTGGATAGTCACCTGAAAATCTAGCATTCATAACTTAAATGTGATAGGGTATGTCAGACAGTCAAAGGATGCAAATAAATCTGGCTTGCATGCAGCTTGGAATTTGGCCAATTAAACTTCCTGCCCGTTTTGGTTGACCCAATTCCAAGCTGCATACCATTTATATTACATTCTCACACAAGCTGGAATTATTTACATCTCATTGGCCACCCCTTAAGGGTAAGGCAAACAAGAGCATCCACAAACAAGAATATGTTCATTTTCCCAAGTACCTAGAGTGTGCCCCGTTATGGGTAGCCAGGAAGAGCCCCCACTCCCCATTATAGATGGCTAGAGCTAGAAGGTGCCCCCCCATCTGCCAGTATAGCTAGAGAGGTCCCCAAAGTATAAGTAGGCAGAGATTGCCCAGCCCCTCCCCCTTTATGATTAGCCAGGCAGTGCCGCCCCCCCCCCCAGGTAAAAAGAAAGTGCTCAACCCGTTACAGGTAGCCAGAGTGCTCTCAACACCCCCCAGGTTTTAGTATAGGTAGCCAGCGGGTGCCCCCCTCCAGTTTAGTGTAGGTCCCCCCATCCCCTATGCAGAGTGTACATTAGTCATCTCCCTAGGATCTGGCCACTTCCTGCTAGTCTCCCTACTGTCCTCCAGGGGGTGTGATCTCTATGCTGAGATCACGCTCTGTCATGAGACACATCAATTTTGGACACAGAGATGAGGAGCCTTGGAGGACACCGAGAAGATGGGCTGCAGCCGCTGGACCCCAGCAAGGTGAGCGACTGAACGCTCTGTGTCAATTTAGGCATGCCGTCCTCCAGGCAGTATCCACGAGTGTAGATTTAAATTACCACTTATTGCTGCAAAAAGTAACCCTGAGCATTACTTGGGAATACCACCAAGGAGGTTAAAGGTCTCTCTCCTCCTTTCTCTCTCAGACCCTCATTAAAGAGACACTGAAGCGAAAAAAATATATGATTTAATGAATTGGTTGTGTACTATAAATAATTACTAGAAGATTAGCAGCAAAGAAAATATTCTCATATTTTTATTTTCAGGTATATAGTGTTTTTTTTAACATTGCATCATTCTCTAATATGTGCAGATTACACAACACTCCGCATTCAAAATGATTCTTTCAGAGCAGTCTGAACTAATGACCTCTCCTCTGCCAGACAAAAAGTAAATAGTTATCAGTTGAGATAATAAAAGTCAGAAAACAGCCCTCTCCACGACTTTGAAAGTCGTAGAGCTTAATGGCTTTTTTGTATAGAGAACAACTGGAGTTTCTTAATTCTTCCTGTACTGGAAACAATTAGACTGATGTATCTGATCTTAATGTTTTATTTCTTAGCTGTACTACACATACAAATCATAATATATTTTTTTTTTTCGCTTCAGTGTCTCTTTAACCTATAAAAAAACAAATCTGAATTGCTTTCAATAAGTGTAAAAACAGGGTAGATGACACCTGTACAAACCTCCAGTGCCTCTTTGGTAATCGGATACTTCTCCAAACTGGAGATTACTTCCATCACGGCCACCATGTTACGAATCTGAAAATAAAGCAGAAGACCAGAAGTATGTCAATTTACTGTGCTTTGTGAGGTGGAAACCTTTGCAAAAATCACTTCAGAACTATAAGGGGGCGGGACAAAAAAAAAAAAAAAAAAAAAAAAAGCTAGGCCTGTGTCAACAGCAGCCCAATTCAGCAAGAAAACGATCAGGGAGTAGAATCTGTTTATGACTTTGGTGTGTCTAATGATAATATTTCAGCAGAAAACAGACATCCATTTGCATTTTACTCAAAAACAAGAGGACTATGGCAAAATTACATCACTTATTCCAACAGACTTATTCTGATCAAAACCATCGTGCCATAAGTAGGCCCTTTTGTATTTTGGCTAATTTATCATTTAGGAGTATATATATATATATATACACACACACATACATATATACACACACGTTTATTTAGTTGAAAAAACAAAAACAAGCAGCTTCCTAACATGTTTTATTCCCAAAGTACCCTAGTAGTAATCCCCACACCCACGAGTGGCAACGCAAAATAGAGAGTTTTGTCTATTGGTACAACAGTAAAGTGTTATGCAGAACCAAGAACACCTCTGATTTTCAAGCACAGCCAGTAGTAAATGTAACAGAAGAATGTATAGGAGGCAGCCAACATGACCGTAAAGGTATAACCTGGGCTGTGGAGTCAGAGTTGGAGTCTGCGCCATTTTGGGTACCTGGAGTCTGAGTCGGATGATTTTTGTACCGACTCCACAGCCCTGGGTATCACGAATCTTAAAATCTTTACTGTTAAATATTGTATAGTTTTCAGAATTGTAAAAGAAAATGGCATTTCATGTACATTAAGCTACATATGGTGGATTCACAGGGCAGGGAAATCAATCATACAGCAAAGGCCAGTATTATATATTTTTGTGCATAAAGGTTTTAACAGGTTAAAAGAACCACTCAGGTGAAAAAAAGTAAGCAGTTAAAATCTGACAGAACCGACAGGTTTTGGACTGGTCCATCTACTCATGGGGCATTCTCAGGGATTATTATTTTTTTTTTTCAAATCACAGTTGCTAAATAAAGACAGTCGCTAAGTCTGACAACATAGTGTGAAAGTGAGTTGGGAGACTGGTATCTTAATACTGTATTATGGCCGTTTAACCTTCCTGGCGGTATCCCCGAACGTAGTTCGGGGTAAGCCGCGCAGGAGGTTTTCTCCGGCCGTGCTCGGCCGATGTTCTTAATTTTTTTTTTGCTGGACGCAGCTAGCACTTTGCTAGCTGCGCCAGCACACCGATCGCCGCCGCCCCGCGCCCGATCGCCGCTATCCATCGCGGCGCACGGCCCCCCCCAGACCCCGTGCGCAGCCTGGCCAATCAGTGCCAGGCAGCGCCGAGGGGTGGATCGGGACTCCCAATGACGTCACGACGTCGGTGACGTCATCCCGCCCCGTCGCCAATGGCGACGCAGGAAGCCCTCCCGGAAATCCCGTTCTTTGAACGGGATTTCCTGATCGAAGCGGGCGGGGGGATGCCGCTGAGCAGCGGCTATCATGTAGCGAGCCCTGGGCTCGCTACATGATTTAAAAAAAAAAACAAAAAACCTGCCGCGCTGCCTCCTGGCGGAATTTTTCATACCGCCGGGAGGGTTAACGGTTGAGGAAATGCTGTAGAAAGAAAACCCAGAGAATCCCCCATGAAGAGACGGAAAAGTCCAAAACCTGTAAGTTCTGATTTCGCGTTCACGCCCATCATGCGCCATCGCGTGTTTCTGTGGCAGAAAGATTGATCGGGGACTGCTGGTTTGTCAGGTAGTGGCACTGTGGGTTCCCAAATCCTTCTTCTTGTATGTAGCTTAAAGGATACCCGAAGTGACATGTGAAATGATGATAGACGTGTATGTACAGTGCCTAGCACACAATTAACTATGCTGTGTTCCTTTTTTTTCCTTTCTCTGTCTGAAAGAGTTGCATATCTGGTATGTAAGTGGCTGACGCAGTCCTGACAGGAAGTGACTACAGTGTGACCCTCATTGATAAGAAATTCCCCTTTTTATCTCTTTCTTGCTCACATGAGCCATTTTCTGCTAGGAAAGTGTTTTATAGTTGGAATTTCTTATCAGTGAGGGTCACTTCCTGTCTGAGTCAGCCACTTACATACCTGATATTTAACTCTTTTAGGCAGAGGGGGGGAAAAAAAAAAAAAAAAAAAAAAAAAAAAAAGAACAGCATAGTTATTTGTGTGCTAGGCACTATACATACCCATGTCTATCTCATCATGTCACTTCGAGTATTCTTTAACAGTACTTGTTAGAAGATTGTTGCTGATGGGTTCAACTGAGAAAGGAAAGATCTAGCGTACCAATCATCCACGCTGAGCGACATCATGCTTTGCTTGTATTTGAATCACTTTGCTGCCACAGTTCCTAGATCTCTTTAAGCCGCCCTTATGTACACTCTATAAAACTGCTATACTTTCGAAAAGGTGCCCACTAATGATACAATCTTACTTGTACGATATTAACAATTCTACAAAATGAGGGACTACCTAAATGATCTGTTTAAAGTACTGTATATTCACTCTGTACCCTTCTATACAAATTTGGTAGGACAGTACAATCAAGATCGTATCACTAGTGGACACCTCTGGTATCTTCACTAAGCATTCCTTTTCAGCTGTTGAGAATGTAGGGGAAGCCAATTTTCTGAGTTCATCGTAAATTTAGTGAAAATATTTTCTTCAAAATCAACTTAAGCCTCATCTACACGGGTAGATGAGGCTCCGATCCGGCGGGATCGCCTCTTCCGCGTGCCTGCGGCATCAGCGGCTCGGTTGATAAGCCACATTGCCGCCTCATCTACGCGTGTAGATGAGGCTTTAGAGGGTTGACCGCTTTGTACGGTTTTACTATTAAAAAGTTTACCTCCTCCATAAAGTGACTCTTTAGTGAAGAATATGGAGGCTGACATTTTATTTTAAACAATGTTGGTTGACTGGCACTACTGCAGTTTTTTATTTTAGTGGATTAACCACAAATCTGAAAAAAGCATGGGGTAATTGTGGTCAGACAGAGCACCCAAGCTGCATACCAGCTCTGAATCTGTGGCTTGAACTGTTGGAAGCGGAAAGATCTGGCACAAAAAACAAACTGAATGCAAGGTTTACTGTATTTCATTGTAAGCAATACCAGTTCCCTGGCTATTCTGCTGATCCTCTGCCTCTAATACTTTTAGCCATAGACCCTGAGGCAGAGGATCAGTAGGACAGCCAGGCAACTGGTATCGCTTAAAGGGAACCTAAACCCAATGATAAAAAAAATGAGTCACTTACCTGGGGCTTTTACCAGCCCCCTGCAGCCAACCTGCGCCCTTGACGTCACTCCAAGTCAGCAAAAATGAAACTAGCTGCCGGCGGGGGACCAGAGGATCCAGGAGTGACGTCAAGGGCGCAGGATGGCTGCAGGGGGCTGGTAAAAGCCCCAGGTAAGTGACTCATTTTTTTTATCATTGGGTTTAGGTTCCCTTTAAAAGGAAATTAATATGGAAGCATCCATATTCTCACTTCAGTTATCCTTTAAGTTACAGTGGGGTGGAGAACGTATAAACTCGAGCAATCCTGTCACAAACGCTGAATTTAAATTACTTTGCTGTACACATTTCTTGATGCCAAATATCAGGGCTGTGGAGTCGGAGTCGTGGAGTCGGAGTCGTGGAGTCGGGCAATTTTGGGTGCCTGGAGTCGGAGTCGGAAAAAAAATGCACCGACTCCGACTCCTAATGAATTTGTAACTGAAATTAAAATAGAAAATATGATAAAATGTTCTATTTCTCAGATAATAGTCATTAAAAATAATGTATATATACAATATATATATACAGTAATAGCTGTGCTTAGTCCACAAAAATGAAATAAACCAATCAAAATTAGTTACTTGTGCTGCTTCAATAAAGCAGTCCCCATATTTTTAAGGTCAGATATACATATCTGATTGTGACTGTATATATGATGTGTACACAGGAATCTCTTATATATACTAAATAACATCTATGCTGTAAGAATAAAGCCTGATGTGTAGCTTTGTCACTAATAGAGATGGTCAATGAGATGGAAATAATTCTGCACTGATGCTGATTTATGCAAATGTATGCACTCCCTTTGCTGATGAAATCAAATAATTTGATATGTTGTTAAAATTTGGTTTGGTGACTACAAATTAAAGGGTACCTGAGACGAATGAAAAGTAAAGTTTTATACATACCTGGGGCTTCCTCCAGCCCCCTTCAGGCTAATAAGTCCCTCGCTGTCCTCCACCACCCGGATCTTCTGCTATGAATCCTGGTAATTCAGCCAGTCAGCGCTGTCCGGCCGCATGCCGCTCCCACAGCCAGGAACATTCTGCACCTGCGCAATAGTGCTGCACAGGTGTAGTATGCTCCTGGCGGCGGAGTGTGTGCATGCGCACTACGCCTGACTGGCTCAAGTACCTGGACTCATAGCAGAAGATCCAGGTGGTGGAGGAGGACAACGAGGGACTGATTATCCTGAAGGCGGCTGGAGGAAGCCCCAGGTATGTATAAAACTTTAATTTCATCTGTCTCAGGTTTACTTTGTTACACAGTAGTACTATACTCTACATATGCACTCCCCACAGAGCTGCAGGGAATCCACTGAGAATGCTGTGCACATTGAACACAGAGGTGTTGTCTGTCACCCATAAACCTTGTTCAGATTGTGCATGAAGAATGTGTAATAGAGGAAGAATCTCCTCATTTCCCTGCAGAGTACCTGCACATCATTCTTACATATACCCACATTTACATTGCCTAGGGCCTGATAGATGTTCTTTGTTCCGGTTTGTACCTTTTACAAGTACTCTTACCAAGGACTAGTTTTAGTCTAAAGGGAATAAATATAGTAGTCTACATATCCTTCTCACTTCAGTTGTCTTGTAAAATTCCTAAGCGTTGGCAGTTAAGAGACGAATTTCATGTTACATACTTTTAATCAACAAAATTGTAATATGCAAATTAGAGGAGTCGGAGTCGAGGAGTCGGAGTCGGTGGAATTCTAAACTGAGGAGTCTGAGTCGGAGTCGGTGGATTTTTGGACCGACTCCACAGCCCTGCCAAATATTATTGTTCCTAGTTTTAGGGGAAGAACTCTGGCCGGGGATTTTTTCCCCGCATGTTTACAATTAGCCTGCGAGCCGCGATTGGAGGCTCGCAGGCTGTTCACGGATACTCTCTCCGTGAACTGACATGGAACGGCCGCTGCGACCTGCCGATGCGTAAACAACTTGCCAATTCGAATGATGCATCCATATCAAATAGTATATGGCACATCTCAAATATTCCAAATGAAAAATACAGTACAGTTAGTCCCCTGTTAACAAACGAAATAGGGACCTGAATCTTTTCTTAAGTTGGAACACTGTGCCATCTCTGTCCCCGTACCTCCAGTGTCCTCTGTCACCTCTGCCCTCTGTACCTGCTTATACAAGTTTAAAAGCCATTTTTTCTTTGAATTTTTTAAAATCGATTTTCTCAAAAAATTTGAAAAAAGTTTTTTTTACTTGTTCCCATGGAAACAGAATCCATGCCGTTCGTATCGGCGGGTCGTTCATAAGTCGGTGACTACCTGTATATACACAAGTCCAAACATCACAAGTAGTCTACAGTTTCTCCCCCATCATTACATAATCCGGTGGGTGAGTATCTCCAGCGTTAGTCTGCCTCCAGGTAACAATTCCAGCAAAGGTCACTCCAAAAAAACAATGTAAGAGCCCACTACTAGAAGCAGGAAGAGTGCTTCCTCCTCATCCCCCACCCCCCCATAAAAAATAAGTTGGAGAGATGGTGATAATTTCTCATATGTCTCTGCTTGTCAGCTCAGTACAGTACCGTTTCAGTACGTGGCTGGCTGCAACTAATTGTAGCAAAAGAGGAATGTAAACGAAAGAATGTTATCACCTCTTCATAAGCAGATCATAAGCTGAAGGAGCTTTCCACTGCAGAACAAATTTGTGTGTTTAACTGTTTGAACACTGTTGTGCTACTTTTTTTTGTGGGACAGTAGAAGGTTTAAAGAGACTCCGTAACAAAAATTGCATCCTGTTTTTTATCATCCTACAAGTTCCAAAAGCTATTCTAATGTGTTCTGGCTTACTGCAGCACTTTCTGCTATCACAGTCTCTGTAATAAATCAATGTATCTTTCCCTTTTCAGACTTGTCAGCCTGTGTCTGGAAGGCTGCCAAGTTCTTCAGTGTTGTGGTTCTGCTATGAAGTCCCTCTTCCAGGCCCCTCTATTTGCACTGCCTGTGTATTATTTAGATTAGAGCAGCTTCTCTCTTCTCTTTTACAAGCTGGATAAATCGTCCTCTGAGCTGGCTGGGCTTTCACATACTGAAGAATTACAGACAAGGGCAAAGCAGTTTGCAGGAGAAAAAAGAGCAGCCTGAAACTTCAGTGCATGAGAACTGCAGGGAGAAAGAAACACACAAACGATCTCTTGAGATTCAAAAGGAAGGCTGTATACATCCTGCTTGTGTATGGTTGTATTTTCTATGTGTGGACATACTGTACATCAACCTACTTCCTGTTTTGGTGGCCATTTTGTTTGTTTATAAACAAACTTTTTAAAACTGTTTTTAACCACTTTTAATGCGGCGAGGAGCGGCGAAATTGTGACAGAGGGTAATAGGAGATGTCCCCTAACGCACTGGTATGTTTACTTTTGTGTGATTTTAACAATACAGATTCTCTTTAAGGCTGTAAATCTTTTAGAGCAAACAGTGCCCCCCCCCCCCCCCCCCCCTTAACAATTAAGCAGCTACCTCCAATCAACCACCCCCCTCCCCCCCCCAAAAAAAAAACCACAAACAAAACGCATCGATATGAGCAACAAGTGGTTATAGTATACACTTAAAGTAGAGCTAAATTTTCATTGTTTAGGGCTAGAGTGCTGTCACAAGGCAGGGATATTTCCAGAAAAGCATACCAACCTGCCACAAGTCTTCTATTCTTGGCGACGCTCACTTATCCCCAGTCTGCCACTGTTGTGAAAGTAGCCAAACCTGGAGTGCTGCTCTAGCCTTCACTCTTTCTATGTAACCATACTCCTGTTTCCTTCCTCTCCATAACCATGCAACCAGCCTCTGACTTGGCACAATGATACTACTGTGAAGCAAGCATGCACAGTGTCATGCCAGAACACCAAGGGGAGGAGTGTGAAGCCCAGGGCCTCAGCAGGGTCAGAGTAGATTTACACTTTAAAATGAAATATAATGTTGAAGTTTCATAAATAAAGGAATCCAAGAAAAATCTAAACTATGCTCTAAGCGAAGGGGGTGTTTAGCGATAGGTATACCTAAAGCTTTATAAAATCAGAACAGCTTTAGTGTTTCCATAGTTCATACTGCCCACACAGAAATGTTCAAAAGAAAATGCTCCATCACATTTCAACATACTGGAAGTAAAAAAGTACAATACATTTCAGCCTCTTTCACAGTGGGACGTTGCATTTTGATGAGACGTTAAAGTTGCAACGCAGATTACAACGCAACGCCCCAAAAAAGTCACAATGCAACTTAATGCCCCGTTACGGTCACTAACAGTAGAGCATACAGGCAATGAAAAGTAGGTTTCCAAGTCATTACTGAGCATGTGCAAACAGTCTAATGCAGCTAACAACATGTATAAACGCACTGCATGCAGTACTTTCACTTAACATGTAGCGTTAGTCACCAACACAACGAAAGAGGCCTTAAACAGTTGAAACATTCAGAAAATATTTCATGTAGGTAAGAGGCAAGCAAAAGGGGAAAAAAAACAAGCCTTTTGCTTTGGTACTTATACAAAAGGTTTTGCCAAACTAACTTTTGTATATTAACACATAATGCAGGAATAGAGTAAAAGGTTATTGTATACTCTCAACCACAGGAAAACACAAGTCTGCTCTATGGTATCTCTCACATGAGGATTGGTCAGTTATTCTGTTACTATCCGCATTAAAAGGTAGACTTTATTGCTTATCTACTCATAACTTTGTTGTCCTGGTTATGGAACTACTTAATTGTACACAGCATGCATAGCCTCTGTTTACAATGTAGGGCTACCACCACATCATGCCCTGGGTCAGTTCTATAAATAGTGAGCTAAATGCTATTTATAGGACTGAATGTCAGGACAGTGATCAGGTTATAACAGATTAGCACAAACCAGTGACAGAGGACACACAGCACAAAAGTGTGTGATGTGCAGCTAAGAAGGGATAATACCAGAGTAACAGCAAACAGGTTTGCATAGAAAGGCAGGATTTAGGGCACACTATAGAGATTAAAACAATGACAATGTCCTCGATGATAAATGGGTTACAGGACAGATGAAAGCTACAGAGGCAATTACTAACAATTGTGAGTATTACTCCCACATCCCTCCAAAAAAAAAAAAGAAAAAAAAAAAAAAAAAAAAGAAAAGGCATTCTCCTAAAATTACTCCCTATAACTGGCATCAGATTATGATAGGAATATATGAGTGTGGCTATGGTAGGGATTAGATGGTGAGCTTTGACAAACCGTTACTAACAAGACTATGCTGTAAAGCACTGTGGAGGATGTCAGCTCTTAATAATGATATATTATGAAAGCTGCTTCCAAAAACATTTGAGCAACAAGGAATATAATGCAATACCAATTTTACATGGGCAGTTTAAATTTTATGATAGTCAATAAATATGAAGGCATTGTTCCTGTTTGCTGCAGGTAAAGATGAATTAGTTTGACAGCCTATTGTAATCAATGAATTGGTTCACATCTAATGTGTGTGTGCACTTGACATACTGAATCAGTAATAACTGACAGTAAATTCTTCCCATATAGAAATTATGCATTACCATAAACCTGTTTAGGGCTTGACATCGGAGCACTGAGGGAAGCCTCAATAGGATGCTATTGAGGCTTCCATTTCTTTAGGAACACACTATTTAATAAAATGATAGAAGCAAATGGTCAAAGTGAAATCGCTAGATGTATGGCCACCTTTTGTAGACCGTTCTGTCAAAAGGTTGAACATTTAATCAACATTAGACTGGCAAATCCGATGCAAGATTTCCGTATGTAACGCACCATTACAGAGAATGGACAGACATACATTTGGCACTTCGCTTTCGCTTTTGGACAATAAGATGCAATGACTAAGCCCCCAATGTTTGGGTGAGAAAAAGCATCATACGGACCCAAAAATAAGCCAGTTCAATTTTACGGCCTCTGGGTTAGGAAGATGCAAACAATTTCAAGTTGATGCATGATTATGCAAATTTAGGCAGCTCCAAAATGGACCAAATTAAACCATGGTTGATTTTAGAATCAGAAGTTTTTTTTTTCCGCCAAGCTAAATGGGTCCTGCCCATAATTGGGTTTGGCTAAAAATAAAACTCCAAAAAGGCAACCACATTCAAGGGCTACTCCCTGAAGACGGCGGGACACCGAAATTAGTCAGGATGAGGAGAGTGGGCAGCGACTGCAAAGTGCCAGTCAGGAGGTAGTGGTACCACTGTGGTGGGAAACAATACACCAGAGAGGGTCCTAAGTGGATTAGGACTATCGTTATGCAAGTGTACCATAGATGATTGTGGCTGCCTTTTATTGAAATAACATAGAAAACGTTTTATGAAACCCACTGAGAGTATCCCTATTTGATTCTCTGCACTGTGAGTGTTCACACAGGTTGTGACATCGCTACGGAGGGATCTCTAGAAGTGGAGTGCGCTTGTGTTTTTTGACGAGTTTGATCAACAGCGCTGTGGCATACTACTACACTATACATTACCTGTACATGTCTGCTGCTGGCTCCGCCCTTCGTCCTACAGTAGCCCCACATGTTTACCAGCAACCTGGTCGGGAGGGTGTATGGACCAAGGACTGCACCATGAGCCAGCAGCAGACGCATAAAGGTAATGTGAAGGGTGCTGGGGGCACATTGAGGGGGGGCAGCGTTGGAGGTTTTGACGCCGGTCCAGATATCGCTCACTGTTACTGCCACATCTTGTAGGATGTACGATCGATTAATGCAACCATTTTAGGAACGAAATTGGTCGCAAAGGCGATCAGTGATGCACTTGGCGGCACAGTCTTATTCATTATAATAATCTAATCGGGTGGTCGATCAGCCAAGTTGCCTGATGTCTGGCCACAGCTCTCTTCCTCTTTTGTCTTACAATACTGTGGAAAGTTAGTGTATATCTTCCACCATTATGTAAAAAACTAATGGATTTATTCACTCCATAAGCTGTAATCCACCATTGTCTTGTACTATTAACTGCTGTATTATTTAGTGTATTGTTATACCTTTTATTCTAGTGTACAGCACCATGGAAGATGCTGGCACAATTTAAAAAATTAATAAAAATGGCCAACTGGCATTAACAATCTCCTACTTACAAACGACTTGCGTTACAATTTTTCATACATACAAAATTGTCTCCACGTACATAACATAGATTAAGGCTGTTTGTTATTTTTGTTATATGTTGCAGTATTGTATAAGCTTTTGTAAGTAGTTTAAAATTAAAAGCAAATTGAAGACAACCAAAAAAACTTTATACTAAGGTTGCTTACACACAGGGACGTTACAGGCGCACATTAGTGCAGCCTGTAACGCTCTCCCAACGTACAGCAATGTAACACATGTGGGCTGTTCACACTGCCCACGTTGCGTTACATGTAACGCTGCACGTTCTTCCGAAAGTGCAGCATGCTACGGCGTTACAGCGGCTTAAGCCGCGTTAGACTGTTTGCACATGCTCAGTCATGTTGGGGAGGAGCGGAGAGCGGCCAGGCACATGGCTAATTAATCACTGCACGTTGTGACGTGCAGTGTTTACTTCCTGGTGCGGCGATTAGTCGGTGGGCCCACGTGATGCCGCATGCGTCCAAGAGTACGCATCACGGCATCACGGACGCCAGAGTGAGCTGCACAACGTGGCTCACTCTGACGTCCACATCGAAGAGCACCAGGCCTTGCGTTAGGTGCACGTTATGCGACCTTAATGTAGCACCTAACGCAATGTCTTGGTGTGCAAGTAGCCTAAAGGTCGAAATCCAAAGTTGCTCGAAAGTGAGATTTTTATCCAAGTTTCCCTATGAACACATTAACTCACAAACAAATTCCACTCACAAACTCCTGGAGGGTAACCTGTTTGTAAATAGGGGACAGTCTGCATTTAAGAAAAGAAAAATGGCAGCCACTTTATGCTCACTTCACATTTGGTTTATACTGAATTTTAGACATTTCTATTCCCCTCCCCTTCATTCATTATAACTTCATAATCTATGTAGCCAGATAAGGGAAGGATGTAAAATTAGACTGGATTATCCAGTTGCAGATCTAGCCTAGTGTTGAGCTGTTCCTCAGCTGTAATTAGCTTCGCCCAGGAGGCGGAAGCTGAGGTTAGGAAGTCAGTAAGTAATAAAGGGCTGGCTCACTAGATCAGCTGCTAGAATTCTAACTAACTTACCCCAACTTTTGTCATCCTGGACTTTATTTCTCCTCATCAGTAGAGTACAATTTTCAGGTTTTTTAACTAAGGTTTTGGCTCCGGGCACACTCTATTCTGCATACACACGCGCCACGTGGTTGCCTAATAAGGTGACTGCGTGCGACGCCAGGGGGGTTCGTCACGTTCGATTGGCCTGAAATTGCACTCCGTTAACGCCGTGCACCCGATCAAGCAAGTCAGCCCAACATCTTGTAGCATGTGCGCTCGACTAGGAGACCACTTTCGGGACTGAAACTAGTCGCACTGTCGGTCAGGCATGCACTGATTTTCATCTGATTTTATTAAAATGATCGAATTGGATGGTCGATCGGCTGCCAAGTCGCCTGATGTATGGCTACCTTTAGTCATGTGTAGTAACATACTGCCAGGTGAATCTTCTATCCTTTGCAGGTTATCTTTCTACAGATTCTTATGACCTCAGACCAAAACTCCCTCAGTTTAGGGCATGAACGCAATAAGTGGAAGAGGGCACCGTTTTCTCCACGGCAACATTTATCATCCCTCGAGATGTATATAGTTGCTAGCCTAGCTGGGGTTCAATACCATAGTCAATCCACTCTAAGCGGTTTATCGATTGCACGTCTGATTAGACATGCTGGGAAATCTGTGATGGGGAAAGAGCAGTGAGGGACCTATGGTTGTTTCGCTCGCATCAAGCACTACGATGCGTATGCCTAAAATGATGCTTGATGCTGAACTCAATCGAGACTGAGCATACGGAGAAGAAATGGATCACTAACCAATTGAATTTCAATCAAGATACAGATCGATATGGCATATCAGGTCATAATCAGTGTGTGGCCAACAATATACAAGCAACCACAGCAAAAATCTAGTTTTAAAAGTCCTGGACAGTTTATTTCTTAATAAAACTGTAGATCGTATATAGTGCATTTGACCAAAGATACAACAGTTATACATTTTTAGCAACCTCCAGTATGCTTTAATATGACCTGGATCTCAATCAAAAAGACAGAGGCGCTCAGCGTTGATACTGGCAGATGCTGTTTACTCCTAGCTATCTGTTATTGCCTGATGAAGCGGGTTTGTATCCCGTGAAACGCGTTGCACTTTATTTGGAGTATCCAATAAAATTGTTTTGACTGAAAATCCACAGTCGTGTGTTCTGCTTGGAGGAGGTGAGTCCACCACTGCCTCCTCTATTACCAAGATGGGTTTTTAAGTTCTTTTAGGTGTTTTATCCTGTTGGCGCCTCTGTTATCCTATTATCTACATCAAGTCCACCCTTGGTGGAGGGTTGTACCCTTGCTTCTACTACAGAGAGCGACTTTTTAATCCTGAGTGGGGTCAGGACAATCTCCCCACCTGCTTTGACAGTGGTTACCTACTTGGTAACCCTGGTTTGTGAGTATTAAATATTATTACTCTTCCAATTATACATTACCAGTACATACTACACTATATTGGGCTCTTGGTGTTCTCTTTATCTCCAGGATCTCAATCATAGCCCAGGTTTACATTTCCCTACTTTATAAATCACCCCTTGGTAAAGACAGACACAAGAGGTTATATTTATTGCATTTATACAGGGAGTGCAGAATTATTAGGCAAGTTGTATTATTGAGGAATAATTTTATTATTGAACCACCATGTTCTCAATGAACCCAAAAACGCATTAATATTAAAGCTGAATATTTTTGAAAGTAGTTTTTAGTTTGTTTTTAGTTTTAGCTTTTTTAGGGGGATATCTGTGTGTGCAGGTGACTATTACTGTGCATAATTATTAGGCAATTAGCGCTATTGCCGCATTCCGCACGCGTAGATATGCGGCAACGCGTATTTTTGTACGCGTTGTGGTCCGCAATAGCGCTAATTGCATTGGTGAATGCGTCCAATACGCATGGCGGCCGGCGACTGGTGAGTCGTCAAAAACGAAACTAAGTGACAGCGGGAGACCAGAGGATTCCAGAGCGGCTCCGAGGGCACAGGACTGCTGCAGGGGGCTGGTAATAGCCCCAGGTAAGTAAAACTCTTTACCCCCCGTTCAGTTAAGGTTCCCTTTAACAAAAAACAAATATATACCCATTTAATTTATTTTTACCAGTGAAACCAATATAACATCTCAACATTCCCAAATATACATTTCTGACATTCAAAAACAAATCAGTGACCAATATAGCCACCTTTCTTTGCAAGGACACTCAAAAGCCTGCCATCCATGGATTCTGTCAGTGTTTTGATCTGTTCACCATCAACATTGTGTGTAGCAGTAACCACAGTCTCCCAGACACTGTTCAGAGAGGTGTACTGTTTTCCCTCCTTATAAATCTCACATTTTATGATGGACCACAGGCTCTCAATGGGGTTCAGATCTGGTGAACAAGGAGGCCATGTCATTCATCTTTCTTCTTTTATACCCTTTCTTGCCAGCCACGCTGTGGGGTACTTGGACGCTTGTGATGGACCATTGTCCTGGATGAAAATCATGTTTTTCTTGAAGGATGCAGACTTCTTCCTGTACCAATGCTTGAAGAAGGTGTCTTCCAGAAACTGGCAGTAGGACTGGGAGTTGAGCTTGACTCCATCCTCAACCCGAAAAGGCCCCACAAGCTCATCTTTGATGATAACAGCCCAAACCAGTACTCCACCTCCACCTTGCTGTTGTCTGAGTCGGACTGGAGCTCTCTGCCCTTTACCAATCCAGCCACGGGTCCATCCATCTGGCCCATCAAGACTCACATTTCATCAGTCCATAAAACCTTAGAAAAATCAGTCTCGAGACATTTCTTGGCCCAGTCTTGACATTTCAGCTTGTGTGTCTTGTTCAGTGGTGGTCGTCTTTCAGCCTTTCTTACCTTGGCCATGTCTCTGAGTATTGCACACCTTGTGCTTTTGGACACTCCAGTGATGTTGCAGCTCTGAAATATGGCCAAACTGGTGGCAAGTGGCATCTTGGCAGCTGCACGCTTGACTTTTCTCAGTTCATAGGCAGTTATTTTGCGCCTTGGTTTTTCCACACGCTTCTGGCGACCCTGTTGACCATTTTGAATGAAACGCTTGATTGTTAAATGATCACGCTTCAGAAGCTTTGTAATTTTAAGAGTGCTGCATCCCTCTGCAAGATATCTCACTATTTTTGACTTTTCTGAGCCTGTCAAGTCCTTCATTTGACCCATTTTGCCAAAGGAAAGGAAGTTGCTTAATAATTATGCACACCTGATATAGGGTGTTGATGTCATTAGACCACACCTCTTTTCATTACAGAGATGCACATCACCTAATATGCTTAATTGGTAGTAGGCTTTCGAGCCTATACAGCTTGGTGTAAGACAACATGCATAAAGAGGATGTGGTCTAAATACTCATTTGCCTAATTATTCTGTACTCCCTGTAAAGCAGCGCGGGACAATATATACAATGATACAACAATGACAAACAGAACAAGGTTATACAACATAGAACAAAGTTATACAAGGCAAATGGTACAAGATACATGATCTAGCAAATATGGGCTGGTTAGGTAGGCCAGTAATATAAGTCCAGGCTGTCATAGGAAAAAAAGAGCACACAATCCTGTAGATTACACAAGGGTAGGGAGGACCCTGCCAGAGGCTTACAATCTAAGGGGAGGGGGGTGGAAACACTAGGTGGGGCTGAGGAATAAATATTCAGTAGAGAGTTACTGTGTGGTAGGGGGTGGGTAGTCCATCTTAAAGAGGTGAGTTTTGAGGGCTTGCTTGAATGTGAAGGAAGGAGCAAGTCTGATGGGTGGTGGAAGGACGTTTCAGAGGGTGGGGGCGGCTCTTGAGAAATCCTGCTGGTGCGCATGGGGGTGGGAAATGCGTGGGAAGGAGGCGGCGAAGGTCATTGGAGGATCAGAGGGGACGACCTGGTGTATACCTGTGAATAAGCTCCGAGATGTAGGTAGGGCAGGTTTTGTGCACAGATTTATACGCCAGGCATAGAATCTTGAAACTTATCCTGAAACTGATAGGGAGCCAGTGCAGGGATTCACAAAGGGGAGATGTGGATGCGGAGCGGTGCAAAGAATGGATGAGTCTTGCAGCCACGTTCATAACTGATTGAACAACAATAATATTTATATAGCGGTTTTCTCCCTGGGAACTCAAAGCGCTGTGACCCTGCATTATGCAGTCTCAAAGGCTAGGGAAAAGAGGTGAGTTTTAATCCTTTTTTAAAGCTGTCAAGAGAAGGAGCCTCTCGTACTGATTGTGGAAGCGAGTTCCATAGAGTAGGGGCTGCATAGGAAAAGGCCCGAGCACCAAATGTTAAGTGTATCCTGGGAATAACCAGCTTCATCTTGTTGGCAGAGCGGAGGGTGCATAAATTTCCTATAGATCCGCTATGTATTTGGGTCCCATTTCGTGTAGAGCCTTGAATGTCAGCAGGCAGCTCTTAAAATTGATTCTCCATTTTACCGGCAACCAGTGAAGAGTTTGCAGTACTGGGGTGATGCGTGAGCTGCGGGGGGCATTGGCTAGGAGTCTGGCTGCAGCATTCTGTACTAGCTGTAAGGGGCGCAGAACCTTATCTGTAGATCCGATGAATAGGGCGTTGCAGTAGTCTAGGCGGGAGGATACAAATGCATGAACCAGGGCAGGTAGGTCTTCAGCTGGGATAAGGTGTTTGATTTTCGCTATATTTCTTAGATGGAAGAAGGAAGACTTGACGACCGCTGATATCTGCTGTTTGAGTTTTAGATTTCCATCCAGGATCACCCCAAGGTTTCGCACAGAGTCTTTATACTGTACAGTATCTCCCCCAATTGCTAGTTTGAGGTGGTGAGCGTTTTGAACTTTATCCATCATGTGTGAACCACCTACCACCAACACCTCTGTTTTGTCAGAGTTCAGCCTCAGCCAGTTGGTGTTCATCCAATTTTGTAAATCCACTAGACACGCATTTATGGATGCTGATGGGTCTTGGGTGCCAGGCTTGAAGGACAGATACAGTTGTGTGTCATCTGCATAACAATGGTATCCTAGGCCATAGTTTTGGATTATTTTGCCCAGTGGGAGCATGTAGACTGCAAAGAGTAATGGTGATAGTACAGAACCCTGTGGAACTCCATAGGGAAGTGGCACTGGATTAGAGTAGTGTGTGCCCAGACATACTTGCTGTGTCCTGCCAGATAGGAAGGTCTGAAACCAGATAAGAACAGTACCCCTTAGGTCACAGTAATTCTTCAGTCGCTGGATTAGTATTTCATGATCCACAGCATCAAATGCTGCAGACAAGTCAAGAAGAATCAATTGAGCAATCACCCTTGTCCCTTTCAGTAAGTAGATCATTCATTACTCGGACTAATGCAGTTTCTGTGCTGTGCCTTTTCCTGAATCCTGACTGAAAAGTATCAAAGATGTTATCTGTAAGCCTGGCTTCTAGCTGGTTGGCGACTGCTTTCTCGATAACTTGATAGGAATGGTAAGTTCGCCACAGGTCTGTAGTTTGTTACAGAATCAGGATCTAGTGATGGTTTCTTCAAGAGGGGTTTTATGATCGCTTTCTTTAGTTCTTCTGGGTAAAGTCCACTTTGCAACGAGCCTGATCAGCTCTGGGCACTGCATTAAGGATCCAGTTGGGCCAGGATCCAGGTCGCAGGTAGTGGGGCGGAGACTTTGAATGAGAATTCTAAAATCTTCTTCACTCAGTGTCAAAGACTTGCCATGGTGGTACGGTAGTAGGCAGATGCAAAGTCCAGTGGTCAATTGATGTTGTTGGTGTAATGCTGGCACGGATGGTAGACACCTTGTTTGTGAAGAAGGCAGAGAATTCTTCACACCTTTCCCTGGAGAATGTGGTTGGGGCTTTGAGGCAGTAAGGATTGCAGAGTGATTCCACTGTGTGGAAGAGTTGACCAGCTCTGTTGGCTGTAGATATTTTGTGCAAGATAGTCTGATTTTTTTTGTTGGTTATTGCTTGTTGGTATTGTCTGAGGTGTTCAACTAGGCTAGATTTGTGCTCCTCAGGCTCTGATTTACGCCACTGTCTTTCTAGTCTGCACCCTTTCTTTTTTAGATCCCTGATGGTTTTGTCAAACCAATTAGCTTTCTGGTTGCTGATTTGGTGCGCCATGGGGCAATACTGTCAAGTATTGAAGGGGGGCAATGCATTTCAAAGGGAGGCCAGAAAGGAGGTAGTTACAGTAATTAAGGCAGGAGATGAGGGCATGGATGAGCAGCTTGGTCGTGTCTGGGGTTAAGATGGGGGCGAATCTTGGAGAGATTTTGGAAGTGGAAATTGCAGCCTCTAGTGACATTTTGGATTGGGGGGGGGGGGGGGGGGGGGGGGGGAGTCCAGGGCGACACCTAGACAGCAGACCTGGGAGGTAGGGCAAATGGTTATGTGGTCGATTGTGAGGGGGAAATCTGGGAGGGGTGGAAATATCAGGAGCTTAGTTTTGTCTAGGTTAAGCTTCAGGACCCTAGATGACATCCAGGAGGAAATTGTTGAGAGACATGAGGAGACCTTGTTCATGGTGGATGAGATATTAGGAGGTAGTAGCAGTAGGGTATTTTTATATTGGTATGAGGCTGATATTTAAACTCTCTCAGCCTATATAGCTAAACTTGTGAACTCAGAATTTACGATACCTCTGTGTCAGTTCAACTCCCAGGTCTAGGAGTATGGCGTAAACAAGGATTCTTATCTCAGCTAACAACTTCCCTCCCCATTTAGATGTTCTGTTTTACTTAAGGCATTTTAATGACTTGTATCTATGCTTGGAAAAAAAAAATCTATATTTTCCATTTTGATGTTGCATGTATAAAGCTGTCTGTACCATCAACCTGCAAGCATACAGGATTGTAAGCCAGATGAAGGCTGCAAGGCCGAAAGCTTGCTTATTCTTATTAGTTAGCCAATAAATGGTATCATCCTGATTTAAAACCTATTGGAGGTCGGGAGGTAAATCTGAGTGTCGTCAGCATAAAGGTGGTATTTATAGCCCAGGGAGGAGATAAGTTGGCCAGTTGAGAAAGTGTATATGGAAAAAAGGGGGCCGAGAACAGAGCCCTGGCGGACCCCAAATGAGAGGGGGGCAGGGGTTGAGGAGAAGCCATTGAAAGAAGTCGTGAAGGAGCGATTGGATAGGTAGGGGGAGTTCCAGGCCAAGATCATAGATGCCCATGGACTGTAGTGATTGGAGGAGGAGGGGGCGGTCTACAGTATCAAATGCAGAGGAAAGGTCAAGGAGGAGCAGGGTGGAATAACTGCCTTTGGCTCTGGCAAGGGTAAGGTCGTTGACCACCTTGGCGAGGGCCGTTTCAGTTGAGTGTGCAGGCCGGAATCCAAACTGTAGGGGGTCAAGTAGGGTATTGGTGTTGAGGTATTGGGTAATGCGTTGGTGGACCAGTCGTTCGAAGAGTTTAGAGGCATAGGGAAGGAGGGAGATTGGACGGTAGTTTGAGGGTAGGGATGAATCAAGTGTGTTTTTTTTCAGCAGGGGAAGTACAGTGGCCTGTTTGAAGGTTTTGAGGAAGGTGCCTGTGAAAAAGGAGAGGTTGAACAAGGAGGTGAGGACTGGGGCCAGGTCAGGGAAGTGGGGGCGAAGGGTGTTTGCAAGTACAGGTTCAGGGTGGGGGGGGGGGGGGGGGCGGGGAGAAGAGATGCTAGCAGCAGGCTGACTTCATCAACAGTGGCAAGAGCTAAAGAGGTGAGGGGTGGATGAGACAAGGGAGCGGCTGGGATGGGAGGTAAGGGGACTACCTGAGGCGGTCGAAAGGAAGAGATGAATGAGGGAAATTTCATTGCGTATTGCTGCAAATGTATTTTTTATATTTTTATATTTAAATTTTTATTTCAAGATAAAAGAGTACTGTATATTCTGGCATATGACTTACTTTTTAACCCTTAAAAATCCTCTGAAAAGTCAGGAGGAGTCTTATACGTCGAGTGTCATTGATGCCGGGTGATATGCCCTATCCTGTTACCGCCACTCAGATCTTGCTGCTACTGTATGGAGGAAAGTATTACCTCCAAACCCTTGGATGTGCAATGGGTGCAAAATATGCACCGAGCGTAAGGAAAATATTTTTATGGATAGATGGGAGAAGGATGTCCTACAGCAAGGAGATAGTGTTAAAGTAAAATATTTTGCTAAGTTTATTGATGATTTGTTCTGGATATGGGAGGGGGAATTAGAATGATATTTGAGATGGCTCAATGATAATGAAGTGGGCATTAAATTAACTGCCAAATTGAGTCTAGAAGAAATAGATTTATTGGATATAGTGGTTTACAAAAGAGGGGCGGGAGATAGGCACTAAAACATTTAAGCAAACACACCGAAACGCCTACATACCAACCAATAGTTACCATCATCCAAAATGGCTACAGAATATTCCAAAAGGCCAGTTTAGTAGGATTAGAAGAAATTGCTTTAACTACCTTGATTATATTAATCAGGTAGATACTTTAGTTGACAGGTTTATGGAGAAAGGGTACAATCGGGAGGAATTGATGAAAACGGCCTGAGAAATAGGGGAAAAAACCAAGCGAGAAATTCTTATGCAATAAAGTTTGAATATGCGGTATTGTTGGATTATAATTCCCAGTATTGGAATGTTGTGTCTAATTAAACTGGGAAGTCCTATGGCATTAAAGAGTTCATCCACTGCTGTAGCACCCACGTGGTGTACCTATTATGGTGCCCATGTGGACTGCAGTGTGTGGGGAGAACAAAAAGAAAACTAAAAAAGCGGATCAGCGGCGGAGACGGGCAGGGGCGCGCGGTCAATGGGACGTAGAGTTTACGTCCGGTCAGAACCGCAGCGGCCCCTGCCCACCGTAGATTTATACTGCGGCGGTCTGCAATAGGTTAAAAATATAGAGAGGGTTTCAGGGACACAGTGTGTCTAAACACTTTCTGCTGAAACATGGTAGAGACCCTTATCTTAAATTCTGTGGGATTCAAAAGCTTGTGCCGGGATGGAGGGGATGTCATAGGATAAGGGAAATATCGAAGTTAGAAACAAGGTGGATATTTAAAATTACAAACACTCACACCTAGTGGGTTAAACATGGAGCTGGACATAAACTGTTTTATATCAGATGATTAATCAGAGAGGCTCTGTAGCAATGTTTGAATTTTGGAAGCATCTAAGGCAGTGTTGCCAACTCATCCCTTTAATTACTGACACATGAATTATACAGGTTGTGTGGCTAGGTAGATGCAGTTAAGGCACTGATTATGTGCAAATAGCCCCAGAACCTGTATAACTTAGATGTGTCAGTAATTAACCACCCTGGCGTTCTGATTAAATCGCCAGGGTGGCTGCGGGAGGGTTTTTTTTAAATAAAAAAAAAACTATTTCATGCAGCCAACTGAAAGTTGGCTGCATGAAAGCCCACTAGAGGGCGCTCCGGAGGCGATCTTCCGATCGCCTCCGGCGCCCAGAATAAACAAGGAAGGCCGCAATGAGCGGCCTTCCTTGTTTCGCTTATATCGTCGCCATAGCGACGAGCGGAGTGACGTCATCGACGTCAGCCGACGTCAGCCGCCTCCGATCCAGCCCTTAGCGCTGGCCGGAACTTTTTGTTCCGGCTACGCTGGGCTCAGGCGGCTAGGGGGGCCCTCTTTCGCCGCTGCTCGCGGCGAATCGCCGCAGAGCGGCGGCGATCAGGCAGCACACGCGGCTGGCAAAGTGCCGGCTGCGTGTGCTGCTTTTTATTTCGTTAAAATCGGCCCAGCAGGGCCTGAGCGGCAGCCGCTGGCGGTGTTGGACGAGCTGAGCTCGTCCAGACCGCTCAGCTGGTTAAAGAGATGAGTTGGCAACACTGATCTAAGGATGTATTTATGGATAGATGGGATGTATGCCCTCTAGATTGTAAGACTTTGGGCAGGGTCCTCCTTTCGTGTCCTACCTGATCATGCACCTCTATTACTGTGAACCCATGCTATGCATCTGAGTGAACCTAACTTGCCGAATCTCCATGCCCCCCTCCAGTGACTGACTAAGCATTACCTTGTACTCATACTGTGCTGCACGATCTGGTCTTTCTTGTATTCATGTATTGTCATATTGCTGTATGTCACCCCTAAATATTGTCTGTAACCTAAACTAATGTCCAGCACTGCGTAATTTGTTGGCGCTTTATAAATACAATATTATAAAAACAATATACATATTTTAAAATGTATTTATTTATGTGTAAAGAGATCGCTAAAGTATGTAAGAGTGGGGAACTGGTTGCCATGCTATATGGGATCTATGTTGTGGAAATGTGGGCATGATCACACAATATACATACATTGTTAACAAGGGCACCATATTGGGAATAGGGGCATATATGCACATATATGAGATGTTGTTATGGAGATGACACTGAGGGGAGGAGTTGAGTACGAGAAGAAAAGTATAAGGATGCACCAATATGATGACCTGTAACCAGCGGACGTGCTCATTTGGGCACAGGGAAGCGGATCAGGGCTGATTGGAGAAAGGAGGGTCACTGATTGGTTGTGAGCACGGTGTAGGAGGTGGAGGATAGAGCTAATGGTGAGGAGATATGTAGTAGAAATTTTGTAACCGACCCAGGTAAATAGTAAAGAATACAAATCGCGCGGCCTGGCGCGAGAATTGATCTCTGTGCTGAAGGTGCTTATGGGTAATGTAGTTTGTCTTATCTTAAAAGGGAAGGGTCAGGGAGTGGGAAAAAAAATAAAAATCCATATCCACTTACCTGGGGCTTCCTCCAGCCCGTGGCAGGCAGGATGTGCCCTCACCGCCGCTCCGGAGGCTCCCGGTGGCCGACCCGACCAGGCCGGCTCCCAGGTCGGGCTCCTCTGAGCTCCAACGACAGGCTCTTCTGCGTTCCACGCGGGTGCGCTGTCGTCATCTGACGTCCTCCGGGCTGTACTGCGCAGGCGCAGAACTACTGCGCCTGTGCAGTACAGCCCAGAGGACGTCCGAAGAAGTCAGCGCACCCCCGTGAGGCGCAGATTGGAGCGCAGAAGAGCCCGACCTGGCAGCCGGGCCTGGCCAGGTTGCCCACCGGAGACGACCGGGAGCCTCCTGAGCACCGGGAGCCTCCTGAGTGAAGATTTACGTTGTTTATAGACCACATATGGATTTAAAGGGACATTGTTAAGTTTCCTGAAGGACATCTACTATGCAATAGAGACTATGGCTATATAGGAATGGGTGATGTTTTATGGGAAATTAGAGATCTGTGACTAGTAAATTACTCAGCTCTGAGAAGGGTATACCAAATATAGATATAGTTTACCGAGGGAATACCCCCTTTGAGTTGCACATTGTACAGTTCGGCTAGGGTGAAATTGTTTGGAGAAGCGCAACAACAACTAAGAAAATATGGTTTCTGCTTCAACACAAGTTTTGTTTACCATTTTCGTCCCTTTTCACTTTAAAAATGGCCTAAAGCCTGACATCAATTTTGCTGATATATAATCAGTTGTAGACTTTTGTAACTGCTACAGTGTTCAGCACACAGAACACGATTACCGGTGTCCCCAACTATTGATCTTCAAGCACAAGTAGCCATAACTGTGCAGGGCAAAGGTTTCCCAGGAGAAAGATACCACAACAAAACTGTGCGGACACAGTCTTCAACTCAGCAAACAATGCAAGCTTCATCACCACCACCAAACGAGAAAAAAAAATGCACTGAAATAGCAAAAGAAACACTGAACTATGCCAGATAATCACTTCTGATGACACAATGTATCAGTTCTAAAGGTCCCAGGGTCATTCAAAATAAATAAAATGTATATATATATATATATATATATATATATATATATATATATATATATATATATATATATATATATATATATATATATATATATATATATATATATATATATATATATATATATATATATATTATAATTTACACACACGTACATGCATAGCTCAAAGAAATAAAAAGGAACACAAAAATAAGACATGCTAGATCTGAATAAATGAAACATTCTTATTAAAATGCTTTGTTCTTTACATAGTTTAAGGTGCGGACAACAAAATCAATGGAAATCAAATTCATCAACCCTTGGAGGTCTGCATTTGTAGTCGCACTCAAAGTTTAAGTGTAAAAAAAACACTACAGGCTGATCCAATTTCGATGTAATGTCCTTAAAACCAGACAAAATAAGGCTCAGTAGTTTGTGTGGCCTCCATGTGCCTGTATGACCTCTCTTACAATGTCTAGGCATGCATGCTCCTGCTGAGGTTGCGGATAATGTCCTGAGGGACCTCCTCCCAGATCTGGACTAAAGCATCCACCAACTCCTGGACAGTCTGTGGATGCAACATGGCATTGGTGGATGGAGAAAGACATGATGTCCCAGATGTGCTCAATTAGTTTCAGGTCTGGGCAACAGGCAGGCCAGTCCATAGCATCAATGCCTTCATCTTACAGGAACTGCTGACACTCCAGCCACACGAGGTCTAGCATTCGGAGGAACCCAGGTCCAACCGCACCAGCATACTGTCTCACAAGGGGTCTGAGGATCTCATCTCGGTACCTAATGGCAGTCAGGCTACCTCTGGTGAGCACATGGAGGGCTGTGCAACCCCCCAGGGAAATGCCACCCAACATCATTACTGACCCACTGTCAAACCGGTCATGCGGGAGGATGTTGCAGGCAGCAGAATGTTCTCCATGGCCTCGCCAGACTCGTGTGCTTAGTGTGAACCTGCTTTCTTCTGTGAAAAGCACAGGGCGCCAGTGGCAAATTTGTCAATCTTGGTGCTCTCTGACAACTGCCAAACCTCCCATTTCTCCTTGCACAAAGCAGGGCTTTGGAGTTGGACCAATTTTTGGTACTTGGAGACAAGAGTTTTCATAATCTGAGTCTGAGATGGAGTCGGATAATTTTTGTACCGACTCCACAGCCCTGGCACAAAGGCAGATGTAGCAGTCCTGCTGCTGAGTTGTTGCCTTCTGACAGCCTTCTCCACATCTTCTGATGTACTGGCCCGTCTCCTGGTAGTGCCTCCATGCTCTGGACACTGGGCTGACAGACACAGCAAACCTCCTTGCCACAGCTCACATTGATGTGCCATCCTGGACGAGTATACTACCTAAGCCACTTGTGTGGATTGTAGACTCAGTCTCATGCTATCAGAGTGAAAGCACCGCCAGCATTCAAAAGTGACCAACACATCAACCAGAAAGCATAGGAACTGAGAAGTGGTCTATGGTCTCCACAGGCAAAACCACACCTTTATTGGGGATGTCTTGCTAATTGCCTATAACTTCCACCTGTTGTCTATTCCATTTGCACAACAGCATGTGAAATTGATTGTCAAACAGTGTTTCTACCTATGTGGACAGTTTGATTTCACAGAAGTGTGATTAACTTGGAGTTAAAGTATGTTTTAAGTGAACCATTTTTTTTGAACAATGTATATTTTATAAAGCAGCCATATATAAATGTATAATCCGGGGTTTAAAAATGGCAAGTTTAGCTGTGTTCTACCCCCTGCACCTTCTCCTCAACACCTTCTCCCCTATCCCCAAGGTCAGATGAGGCAGAGTAAGGGCTGGTTCAGACGGACGTTTGTGCAGCGTTTACCGCCAGCGTTTGGAGCTTGGCGTTAAAAACGCTCCCATTCAAGTGAATGGGAGCATTTGTACCAAGCTTTTACGCGCATTTACACGAACGCGGCGTTCGATCCCGATTTTCCCTGGCGTTCAAGGAGCCCCTGGAAGCTACATGTAGCTTCCAGGGGCGGTTAACCGCGACGGGTAATGTTCCCCTACAGGAAGAAAAAACGCGACCGCACCCGAACGCAATGCGAACGCTGCTGAAAGCCCGAACGCATTGCCGCCGCGACGCCAACGAACGCGACGCCTCCAAACGCCCGTCTGAACCAGCCCTAAGGAGCAGTAGCACACTTAAAAGTTCACACTGTCTTGGTTACAGGAAATGCCTGTGTGGTTCCTACCCCCTAAAGGAGGGATAATTCATAGTGCTTCCTGTCACAAGACTTCTTCACACAATGGTGCTGTAATGTCTCTAAACTCTCCTTACATTCTGTATCATAGGCTAGTAATTATCACACGAGTCATTTCCTGTTGTCAACTACTAAAACATGGCAACAGACAGATGTCATGTTCTGTTACTCAGTAAAAGCATTACAATATGGGCATCATATCACGTAGTTCAGAGTCCTCCCCAGAAATATTTTCCAGCCGGGTGGCATGGAAAAGTAGCCGGGTGGTGAAGTAAGGTCACACTGTTTGCTACTGGGTGAGGAAGTAAACTAATACTGAGGGCAGAGGGAGAGTTACACTGGGTTGGAGAGGTTGGCACCAGCTGGGTGGAGAGGGGGACATCTCTTTTGGGAAAGAGCCACATTGTGAACGCTCCCACAATGCTGCAGGCAGCACATTAGCGATTTTAAACAAATCACAACTGCACTATTATTGCTACCATAAAGTAACATTGTCATAGCACTTTGCTGATCACTGGCGTTCAGCAAAGCGCTGGAAAACCCCTGAAACGCATTCCAGTGTGAATAGGGCCTTGGTGCCATAGCCCTATCATCACATGTATGACTGACAAAGACCAGATAACATTCACCGTCCATGTTATGTTCATGACTACTGCTGCTGGACATACACTAGGAGCCAGAGAAGAGTGCTGACTAATCACACAGGCAGCACCAGGGGTGGTGAGAACCCCAGAAGGGACTTAGTAAAAACTATGCTAATTTTAAGCACAGTGATTTGTGAGCATATAAGTTAGATTGTCTTTATAATGCTTAGTACACACAATGCAATTTTCTGTCAGAATGACAGTCAAATCGATTATTTCTGACAGGTCTGATCTGATTCGCGATCATTTTTCTGATTCATTTTGTATAGACGCGATTAGAAAACAGATTGGGAATCAGATCGGACGTGTCGGAAATAAAAGATTGGACCACCAATCAAAAAATTGCATTGTTGTGAACTAAGCATAACAGATGAGACCAGATTGGCTAAACTGAACTTTTAGGCATTCATGTGCAGATTCTGAAAGCTGAAGAATCAGGGGTTAATTTAAACTAGGGAAAGACATTTGGTGTTAGATTACAAAGGTGTGTGTAGTGAGATAGGAGACTGAGTGAATGCCATGTACCAGGCTTCTCTTGCAGCTGGCTGTAAACTGCTTGTTAAATCTCTCATGACACATCCCTTGCAGTGTTTGACCACTTGCCGACTGCCCACTAACTTGTGACAAAAAATAAAATCTATGAACTCACCATAGTCCTAACGGTATACCTTGGGGTGTCTTTCTAAAATGGGGTCACTTGTGGGGTTCCTATACTGCCCTGGCATTTTAGGGGCCCTAAACCGTGAGGAGTAGTCTAGAAACCAAATGCCTCAAAATGACCTGTAAAATTCTAAAGGTACTCCTAGGACGTTGGCCCCTTAGCGCACCTAGGCTGCAAAAAAGTGTCACACATGTGGTATCGCTGTACTCAAGAGAAGTAGTATAATGTGTTTTGGGGTGTATTTTTACACATACCCATGCTGGGTGAGAGAACTCTCTCTGTAAATGGACAATTGTGTGTGAAAAAAAAAATCTCATTTACAGAGCTATTTCTCCCACCCAGCATGGGTATGTGTAAAAAAATACACCCCAAAACACATTATACGGTACTTATCCGTGTAGCCGGGCACATCCGGCAGGTGGCGCTAATTACTATTCCCCCTCCAGGCCGACATGGATAGTAGGGAAAGATGTAGCTCTGGTGGAGTTTTGTCGCCACCTGCCGGATGCGCCCGGCTAACGGATAAGTACCCATTATACTACTTCTGAATACGGCGATACCACATGTAACACTTTTGCAGCCTAGGTGCGCTAAGGGGCCCAAAGTCCTATGAGCACCTTTAGGGTTTACAGGGGTGCTTACAATTTAGCACCCCCCCCCCAAAATACCAGGACAGTAAACACACCCCACAAATGACCCCATTTTGGAAAGTAGACACCCCAAAGTATTCAGAGAGGGGCATGGTGAGTCTGTGGCAGATTTCATTTTTTTTGTCACAAGTTAGCAGAAACGGAAACTTTATTTTATTTTTTTGTCACAAAGTGTCATTTTCCGCTAACTTGTGACAAAAAATAAAATCTTCTATGAACGCACCATGCCTCTTAGTGAATACAGGTAGTCCTCGGTTAACGAACGAGATAGGGACTGTCCGCTCGTTCTTAACCTGAATCTGTCCTTAAGTCGGGACCACCGTTTTAAATGCAGAGTAAGCGCAGTGGAAGGTAGAAGACATCTCACCTGATCCTCGGCGGTAGAAGGTCCCATCGCGGTGCCCGGAAGCTGCGCAGCCCGTCCTATCTCTCCGCCCACTGTTCCCGGTGTCGGCTTCACATGCGTCGCATAATGACGCAATTAGGAAGCGCTGCCACTAGGGGGGGGGGGGGGGGGGATTGCGCCATTATGCGACGCATAAGAAGCTGCCAGGGAACAGTGGACGGAGCGAGAGGACGGGCTGCGCAGCTTCCGGGCACCATGATGGGACCTTCTACCGCCGAGGATCAGGTGAGAGGTTTTCTACCTTCCGCTGCGCTTGCTCTGCATTTAAAATGGCACAGAAGAGGTAGTCCCCCAGGGGCGTGAAGTCATTGTGATGGGGCGGAGCTATTTTCACGGCGTTCGTATCGACAGGTCGTTCGTAAGTCGGGCGTTCGTAAACCGGAGACTACCTGTACTTTGGGATGTCTTCTTTCCTTAATGGGGTCATTTTGGGGGTATTTATACTATCTTGGAATTCTAGCACCTCATGAAACCTGACAGGTGCTCAGAAAAGTCAGAGATGCTTCAAAATGGGAAAATTCATTTTGCACCATAGTTTGTAAACGCTATAACTTTTACCCAAACCAATAAATATACACTGAAGGTTTTTTTTTTATCAAAGACATGTAGCACAATAAATTTGTACAAAAATGTATATAGAAATTTTACTTTATTTGAAAAAGGTTTTTTTTTTTTTTACAAAATTCATGTCTTGATGAATATAATAAAAACTAAAAATCACAACAGCAATCAAATAGCACCAAAAGAAAGCTGTATTAGTGACAAGAAGAGGAGGTAAAATTCATTTAGGTGGTAGGTTGTATGACCGAGCAATAAACAGTTAAAGCTGCAGTGGTCTGAATGGAAAAAAAGTGTCTGGTCCTTAAAGGGGATCAGAGATGAAAAACTAACTATAACAAGTAACTTGTCTATATATCTTATCTAAAGTTTAGAAAGTTTACACAGCAAATCTAGCTGCAAACGGCTTCAACAGAATATGATCATTTCTTCCTGTGATACAATGACAGCAGCCATGTTTGTAAACATTACACAGAGGCAGGCTTATCTGCATCTTGAGAAAAACAACCTAATCCCCCTGCTCCTCCCTCCTTTCTCTCTCTGAAATCTCTGGCTAGTAATACCTCCCCCTCCTTCTGCCCAGACTGAGCTCCCATGAGCCCTTGCTACTGTCTGAAAGTGCTTTGGCTCTCTGAAAACCTGTGGGCGTGGCTTGTTTAGTTTATAGGGTATTAGACTATTAAAACAAAAAAAGTGTTTGGCTTGAGGAATGCCCTATAAACAATAGGAAAGGAACACAATTATGCAATGAGTAAAAGTTCATCTCGGATCCACTTTAAGGGGTTTTAAGACTGCAGTCCTTAAGTGGTTAAAAGGGTTATATTTTAACTGTTGTAAACTCTCAATGCTTGAACAATTTGGAGTAAATAAATGTTTTGATTTGTTAATGAACCAACAGACACATTAAAGCTTATCTGATGAAGGGAGGGAGGGGGCTTTGTGCTTCTGCACTGACAGAGAGAGGAGGACGAGAGCGTCTGCCATTGCAGTGGCCAGGGAGATAACTTACCAAATGGAATAGAGCCATGCAAGTCACAACCTCTCTGCTCCCTCGGCGTATGCCCGTGTAATGTCTGATTGCGCTGCCCAGAAGCTCCCTTCCACACTGAGTAGCACGCATGCTCAGTGTGAAGTTAATTATGCTGCTGATGGTAAAATAATAACTATCTCCGTTTCCACACATCATACAGTCCTAAAATTTTCAGGGTAGGGAGAGGACTCCCCCTAACGACCTCTATGCCAAATTGCAGTCCCCGAACCCCGCTGGTTCAGGAACCAGTGGGGCTCTGGGGCTGTAATTTGGCATAGATGTGGTTTGGGGGGATCCCCTCCCTACCCTGAAAATGTGGGGAGTGTAGGATGTGAGGAAGCGGATATATTTAGTATTTCACCACCAGAAGCATAATTAAATAGGAACTGTGGCCGCACAGTCTCATACTGTGCATATGGCACAGCGCAAATTAACAGGCAGCGTAATCAGACAACACCCGCCCTCCAGCTCCTTCAAAGCTCCCGTGGTCAGACTCATCTGCTCTGTGCTGTTACCAGCTTTCCCCGCCCCTCTTCCACGCTGCTGATAGGAAGAAGCTGAGGAGGAGATTATGTCTCTGACAGCAGTGGGCTGTCTGCGTTGACACAGCCGCTGCCCCGCTGAATTGAATAGAGAAGTGAAGAAGATCAAAGACCTTCAGCCAGCCGGGGAAGGAGGCTATAAATAACGTCCGGTCGGTAAAAGCATTTACCCGGGCGCCCCCCCCCCCATCTTAAATGGCTCTAGGTAGAACACTGTAGTTTAATGCAGCACATACATAATATAAATAAAACAATGCAACGTACCCCCCACCTAACACTCAAAAAGAATCTAAAGCATAAGGTATATGGAGGCTGCCATTTTTACTTCCTTTTAACCTCCCTAGCGTTCTGATTTATTGCGGCGCACGACCGTGGGAGGGTTTTTTTTAAAGCTAATTTTTTTTTCAACATGCAGCTAGCCTAGCGCTAGCTACAGGTTTCCCGAACCCCTGCCAAATCCCTCCCACCCCTCCGATCGCTGCCGGCGCTATTACCCAACAGGAAATCCCGTTATGAACGGGATTTCCTGTATGGGCTTCCCCGATTGCGATGACATAGAAATCGTGACGTCAGGGGGAGTCCCGATCCACCCAATAGTGCAGCCTGGCGGTGATTGGCCAGGCTGCGCAAGGGGTCTGCGGGGGCCCTCTTCCGCGGCGGATCAGCGGCGAGCAAAACAAACAGGCAGCTAGCAAAGTGATGGCAGCGCATTTGAAAAATTAATTGTGCAAATCGGCCCACTAGGGCCGGAGCGGTGCACAGCGGCGTTACTGGAAGAGCTCAGCTCGTCCAGAACGCTAAGGAGGCAATATCAATTGCCTTGCTGCCCTGCTGATCATCTGCCTCTAATACTTTTAGCCATAGACCCCGAGCAAGCATGCAGATCTGATGTTTCTGACAAGATTGTTTCAGGAGTGCAAATTAGACACTACGGCAGCCAAAGAACCCGGCAGCCAGGAAACTAGTATTGTCTAATAGGAAATAAATATGCAGTCTCCACATACCGCTCTTCATTTTCCTTTTAAAAGTGGATCCCAAGCTACAAAAAGGAAGTAGCACTGTTTGATGACCAACCCCCCAATACAATACATAGAATGGAAATGTTAAAAATCCCCAAAACTACTGTATACAATATTAAGACTTAGGTTTGTCTCATCTGCTAACTTATGTTTACAGAACTGCCTGGCTGATGTAGGTTCCCATTCACTTATGTTAGTATGCAAGCACAACAGGCAAAACCTAATAACAGCTATGGACACATTGGACAGCAATGTCACTAAATGAAAGCCACTGTTAATGAAAACAGACAAATATACTGCAAATAGACCTATACACTTTACAAAAGAAGGTAGATCATCGCATCACCAGGCCGCCTGATTGGAATACTTACAGAGATGCGCTAAGCCCACCCCCAGAAACATCAAACGCACTTTGCATCCAAAACAAAAGCTGTGCATATAGGGTTTCTATCATTGTTCGCTGTCTACATAGCTCTTTGTCCATGCTGAAATAAACCATTCTCATCCCATATGGACAATCCCTCAAAATATGATATAACATGCCTATCTTTTAAAAATTCCTCCAATATGGCATATGTTCTTTAGTGGAGTCATGTACCATTTAGTCAGATTTCATGATTTGGGGGGGGGGGGGGGGGGGGGGGGGGGGAGTGTCACAGTGGTCTTAGTGTAACACTATAGCCCGTTTATCTAGCACCGCTCATGCCCTGCACTTAATCAACCTACATTCTTTTGATCAAAATCAGAGTGATTGAATCTGCAGGATTTGGATGGGGAATTTTTTTTTTTAGCTGGGACTTTCTGTATTGGGCGATATTGTTCCTGACAGTGTCGGCGCTGTGGAGACGGGGACCAAGGAGCTCGGCAAAGGTACAGTGTCACTTCAATAAAGTTAAAGGACACCTGAACTGAGCAGGATATGGAGGCTGACAATTTTCTTTTAAAGCAATACCAGTTGCCTTGCTATTGTGCTGATCCTCTGCCTTTAATACTTTTAGCCATAGCCACATACTTTTTCATCTATGCAGGCTGGTTTAGCCACAGTGGCCGAACTGTCCCGCATAGGGCTCTGCTATCCTGTTTCAATAAGTTTTATTGAAGATTTCAAGTGGCAATACAATAATATTCAACATTTAAACATTTAAACAAGTGTAAGTCAGCTTACTTATACAATTTTTGGTACATGAGCTTGATGGTAGTGCTGTTTGAGGCACTCATGGATTACAGGAGTTTAATATTGAGAGGCTGAAGTTTGGAGTTTTGGGGTCGATTGGTAACTTTTAAGGAAGCAAGAGTGAAAGTGTGGATATTTACCATCAGTCTGGAGTGGAGTTGGCTATAGGTGGATGTGTCCCAGTGTGGTAGAGGAGTAACAATGTTGGTACCTGGCTAGTATTGTGTGTTTCCCAAATAGGGTGATGGATAAGATTGTCTGTGTCACCTTGTGGATTGAATTAGGGGGGTGAGTTCTATGTCTAGGGAAGGGTCAGATTCTTCAGTACATCATGTGTCATTTTGCTATTGGCAGTCATTATTATCATCCTGAAGGTTTGGGTTGTCAGGTGGATTGTTTGATTTGTAAGCGTCTGTGTCTTGGAAATCATACCAGGTTGCCCAGAGGAGTGTAATTTTGTCGGCTTTATCTTGGGCAATTAAAATAGCTTCTTCTACTTCTTTGGTCCGCTCAACTCTCTGTATCCACTGAAGGGTGGTTGGGATGGAGGGGGATTTCCACATTGATGGGATTAATGCTCTAGCAGCGTTAATCAAATGGGGGAATAGAGGTTTTTTTGTAGGCTTTCAAATGGTCTGAGGAGGCATGAAGCAGGTAAATTTCGGGTAGAAATGGAAGGGAGTCGCCTGATATTGTGTTTATAAGTTCATGAATTTTCCTCCAAATGGGAAGAATTTTGGGGCATTCCCATGCTATGTGTTTTAAGTCTGCATTGTTTTGTTGGCATCTCCAACAGAGATTGGGGAAGAAGGGAATATTTTCTGTAGTTTAGCTGGGGTGCGGTACCAAGATGTGAGGAATTTATAATTTTGTTCTTGTGCATAAGCGTTTAAAGTGGTTTTATGTGCTTTAAGGAAAAGTTGTTCCCATTGATCATCAGTAAATTCTTTACCCAACATTTGGTGCCATTCTCTTTGGAAAGGGAGAAGTTTTGAAGTGTCTACAGGGCTAAGGAGGTTGTATAGCCACGACACTGTGTGGCGGTGCGGGCCTGGTGAGTTGCACTTTTGGTCAAAAGGGGTGTATGTTTTTTTGAGGGCGGGGCAATTTCGCTAGACCTGAAAAAGTGTGAAAGTTGCCTGTATTTCCAAGCAGAAATTGGGGTGGGAGAGGTTAGAGGGTTAAGTAATTCGTGGTCCATTACTTGCGTTTGGCACAAAGTCACTCAGGCGTGAGGGGTGTAAGGGGGTCCATCCCCTTAAGTAGTTTTTATCTAGCCCCGGAGGGAAGTTGGGATTGTTTAGTATTGGAGTCATTGGGCCTGGCGAGTTAGATAGGGCATGGTGTTTACAGGAGACATTAAATGCACTAATTGTTGCCTTGATGAGAGGATGGTAAGTCTCTAAGTTTTGGTGCTGCGCCAGGGTTCCAAGGGAAAGTTCTCAGATCTGAATCTATGAAAGTTTGTTCAAGTTTCACCCAATCTTTCGCCTCTGCATGTGCAGACCAGTCTATGATTCTAGAGAGTTGAGCGGCCAAGTGGTAGGTTTTAAAATTGGGGAGGCCAATGCCTCCATCCGGTTTTAAGCGTCTTAAGATGTTCACTGCCAAGCGAGATTTTCTCTTGGCCCAAATAAATTGATGGAGTTGTTTGTGGATCTCTTTAAAGAATGAGGAGGGTAGTTGTATGGGTAGTGCCTGACTGATGTAGAGAAATTTAGGTAGGGCTGTCTTCTTAGCTGCTGCTACCCTCCCAAACCAGGATAGGGAGGTCAGACCATTCCAATCTTCAAACAGTTTAGAAAGGTTCTGAGCCAATGGTGCGAAGTTTAAGTTGTAGAGATTTTCCAGTTTGCTTGGAAGTTTTATACCCAAGTAGGTTAGTGACTCTGGTTCCCATCCAAAAGGGAACAGGTCTTTACATTTGTCTAAGGTGTGGGGATGTAAGGTTAAGTTTAAAGCGCATGATTTGGAATAGTTAATTTTCAGGTTTGAAATATGGCCAAAGATATTAAAGGCCACCATAAGGTTGCGAAGAGATGTTACAGGGTCAGTTATAAAGAATAATAAGTCATCAGCGAATGCTGCAATCTTATATTCCTTATCGTTTATTGTGAAACCTTTAATGCTGTTTGCCCTGACCATGTCCAGGAAGGGTTCCAGAGTCAGTATATATAGCAAGGGTGATAGTGGGCAGCCTTGCCGTGTTCCATTTTTTAACTGGAAAGGCTCTGAAAGGAATCCATTGGCTAGAACTCTGGCATTTGGATTGGAGTACATTAAATGGAGCCAGGTCATCATGGAGGGACCCAGTCCCAAGTTTGATAGGACCGCAAACATATAGTCCCATGCCACTCTATCAAATGCCTTCTAGGGCTCTGCTATCCTAACTAATACCAGCCTGCATAGTGCATGATGTGAGGGCTCTGTAAGAGGGGCGGCTAAACCTCCCCTACAAAGTACTCTCCATATAGACAAAAGGGTAATTTCCAACTCTATGCGCCAATTTTTTAACATGTACCTGTAGTAAAAAAAATAAAATAAAATATTCTTATACGGGAGCGTGGCTGCAAGCTTACGGGATTCCTGCACTTGGACAACGAGCCGGAGGCCAACCGGTAATTAACTTTTGCAAAACTCAAAAAAAAGGGTACACAAATATACAGGATCTTCTCAAAAAATTTGCATATTGTGATAAAGTTCATTATTTTCTGTAATGTACTGATAAACAGACTTTCATATATTTTAGATTCAAATACACACAACTGAAGTAGTTCAAGCCTTTTATTGTTTTAATATTGATGATTTTGGCATACAGCTCATGAAAACCCGAAATTCCTATCTCAAAAAAATAGCATATTTCATCCGACCAATAAAAGAAGTGTTAACACAAAAAAAGTCAACCTTCAAATAATTATGTTCAGTTATGCACTCAATACTTGGTCGGGAATCCATTTGCAGAAATGACTGCTTCAATGCGGAGTGGCATGGAGGCAATCAGCCTGTGGCACTGCTCAGGTGTTATGGAGGCCCAGGATGCTTCGATAGCGGCCTTAAGCTCATCCAGAGTGTTGGGTCTTGAGTCTCAACTTTCTCTTCACAATATCCCACAGATTCTGTATGGGGTTCAGGTCAGGAGAGTTGGCAGGCCAATTGAGCACAGTAATACCATGGTCAGTAAACCATTTACTAGTGGTTTTGGCATTGTGAGCAGGTGCCAGGTCGTGCTGAAAAATGAAATCATCTTCATAAAGCTTTTCAGCAGATGGAAGGATGAACCCACTTTTGAACCAGAAACAGCGGCAGAAGCGCCTGACCTGGGCTACAGAGAAGCAGCACTGGACTGTTGCTTAGTAGTCCAAAGTACTTTTTTCGGATGAAAGCAACTTTTACATGTCATTCGGAAATCAAGGTGCCAGAGTCTGGAGGAAGACTGGGGAGAGGGAAATGCCAAAATGCCTGAAGTCCAGTGTCAAGTACCCACAGTCAGTGATGGTCTGGGGTGCCATGTCAGCTGCTGGTGCTGGTCCACTGTGTTTTTTATCAAGGGCAGGGTCAATGCAGCTAGCTATCAGGAGATTTTGGAGCACTTCATGCTTCCATCTGCTGAAAAGCTTTATGGAGATTAAGATTTTATTTTTCAGCACGACCTGGCACCTGCTCACAGTGCCAAAACCACTGGTAAATGGTTTACTGACCATGGTATTACTGTGCTCAATTGGCCTGCCAACTCTCCTGACCTGAACCCCATAGAGAATCTGTGGGATATTGTGAAGAGATAGTTGAGAGATGCAAGACCCAATACTCTGGATGAGCTTAAGGCCGCTATCGTAGCATCCTGGGCCTCCATAACACCTGAGCAGTGCCACAGGCTGATTGCCTCCATGCCACGCCGCATTGAAGCAGTCATTTCTGCAAAAGGATTCCCGACCAAGTATTGAGTGCATAACTGAACATAATTATTTGAAGGTTGACCTTTTTTTTTATTTAAAAACACTTTTATTGGTCGGATGAAATATGCTAATTTTTTGAGATAGGAATTTGGGGTTTTCATGAGCTGTATGCCAAAATCATCAATATTAAAACAATAAAAGGCTTGAACTACTTCAGTTGTGTGTATTTGAATCTAAAATATATGAAAGTCTAATGTTTATCAGTACATTACAGAAAATAATGAACTTTATCACAATGTGCTAATTTTTTTAGAAGGTCCTGTATATACACATTATGCAATTCCCTCTTAACTGACTTCCAAAAATGATGTGCGCTTTGTGGAGGACATCGAGCATTTACTTAGCTACGGGGGCTGCCTTGTAGCTCCCTTCTATATGAGGACATTAATCTTCCAGGTGCCAATGCCGCAATTGAACAGATCTGGAGGTTTAAAGTGACCACCACGGCAAATTTGTCACCGGCCGCTGGTGCATGCTGGGAGATGTAGCGCCCCCCCCCCCCACCTGCCGCAATGCATGTTGGAGATGTAGTCATTCATTTGTTTACATCTCCCGGAAATCTTTCCCTTCTCCTGCAAAATCCCTGTCCATATCAAGGAAATGAGGGTGATCCAGATCTCCAGTGTGAAGGAAGAGGTGTGGCCCTGCTATTCTTCGATATGGGTGACAGACTTCAAACAAACAGAGTTTTAGAGTGTTTGTGGACTTTTACACCTTTTTTATTAGGAGTTGAAACAAGGTTTGCGAAATAAGGTGTAGTAAATGGACTGGTTTTCTGACGAAATGTAGTATTTACCCTTAAAAAGGGACTGAGCAGATGCCGTGGGTATGCATATAAGCATACCGACGGCTATTTGGTAAAGAGGAGACACTCACCGGCCCCTTATGCAAAGCGATCCTGCTCCCACAGGCTTCTCGGCTTCTTCACCTCCGCATGTGAACCACAATATGACATGAGGCAGAGGGAGGGGCAAGCAGCCAGGAAACCTACGCATGCGCAGAGAGGTACCGCAGGCTTCCTGTTACGGAGCACAGCAGGACTGATAGAGTCACCGGTTACAATGGAATTTAAAGCAGCCAGCCCGGGAACAGGATCGCTTTGCATAAGGGGGCGGGGAGTGTCTCCTCTTTACCAAATAGCCGTGGGTATGCTTACATGCATACCCATGGGGTCTGCTCAGGGTCCCTTTAAAAACACTGTGCACTTACAAAATTTAACCCTTAGACTACCAGTTTTTTCTCTTTTTTTTTTTTTTAAAGCTATACGCCAGCTATGTTTGAATCGTGTTTATTAAATGTTTTGCCCAAATCTACATCTACCAAAGTCTAGAGTCACTAGGATTGTCCTTTAGGTGTGAATAAATTTGAAAGGATTGAGAATTTTGCTAATTATGATACAGAGTTATGCGAATTATGCCAATTATGAAAATCTATTGGAAAATTGACTAATCAAATCTAGAAGGCTTGCAAGCTGCAGAGATTTGCAGCAAGATTCGGCGTAATTTTGCATCAACTTAATTATTTGCATATTTCATGTAAAGTAGAAAGTTGACACCAACAAAGAACTTTGTACTAAACATCGTTTATGCCTGATACACACTATGCAATTTCCCATCAGATAGATGGATCAATAGATCATTTCTGATAGATCCGATAGGATTTCCAATCGTTTTTTCTGATCACTTCTATGCAAATCAATCAGAAAACCGATCGGAAATCAGATCAGACCTGTCAGAAACCTATTTGACCCATCTATCGGACGGGAAATTGCATGGTGTGTACCAAGCTTTAGACGTCCTTGGCACAAGAATAGGGGAAACAGTTTAGTTTTGTACAAAAATGTATTTACACATTCATAGTGTATGGATGCGAAAACACAGAACACCTATAAATGTCCATGGCAATATAAGGAAAATAAGAGGCTGAATAGAATGTGAAAAAAATACCAAAAATGATAATCAATACAGAGTCTCAATGATTAGAAAGCCAGTAATTCAGTAAGGAGCTCTTTGGGCAAGACTCCCTAACACTGCTACTGCCTACTGAGTGCGCTCTAGTGGCTGCCTCGCAAGCGCTTTGATTCCGACAGGAGAAAGGCGCTATACAAAGAAAAAAAAAAAAAAAAAAGGTATTATTATTATTAAAGAATAATGCAGGCTGGCACAACTATTTCATTTTGTTTTTTAAACAGATTGATATTGAAAGGAGATGGAAATAAGATATGAAATGAGCTTGAAAGATACGGTAGCACAATGTAACAATCAGCTGCATGTCTAGAGAATACATAGCTACTGTATGTCTACAAGTAACTAAAGTCTCAATACACTACAAGGTTTTAGATGCAGTTGTACTACAGTAATAAGGAGCACAAAAGACTACAAGAGGATCTTGCAAGACTATTGCCAGGAGGGGTAAAAAAGTCAGTGGATTGGAAAATTCTGGTTGAATCACCATAGTTTTTGGCTCGATGAGCAAAGCTGAGCTGACACACACACACACACACACACACACACACACACACACACACACACACACACACTTGACTGCTTATAAAGCGCTTCTGAAACACACTTTGCGGATGTGCATGACAGGAGTTTACAGGGTCTTCTCAGGATAAGATGCTTTTTGTCTGTGTAGACAGTCATCAAAGTAAGAAAAACAATGATATCAAGTTATACAGTTAAAGCACCAATTAAAGACCAGGCACAATTACCACTTGAAGTATCAGTATGAAATACAAGTACTGCATTTTACTAGACAAGGGAGCTTACCAACAACTCCCCTTGCATGCAAACCTGTGTCAGTAATTTTGAAATCCAGCATGCCACAAGAGGCGACAGCAGGAGCATAGCATTTTGTACAAAATCTATGTAGACCGTCAGCACTTTTGAAACACACTAAATCTAAAAACACCAGCATGAATCTACATGACCACTGGCAAGCTCCTATTTTTGATTTAAAAAAAAAAAAAAAAAAAAAAAAAAAAAGGGGCAGTTTTATGTGCTGATGCATTAAGTGACAGGTATGCTGCAGCAAATGAGAAAAACAAAGCTAGTGTTTATAGATTGCCCCCAAAAAGCAGTATGTGAATAGTGAGGCCGTCTCTGACCAAGGGAAGTTGTGTTTGCTTCAAAGAAAGAAAGAAAAAAAAAGAAAAAAATAACACTTTACACTCTGCCCATGGGAGATCCCTACATGTGTAAACTAAAAGTATCCAACCCAGACTTATCAGCTATTTACAGTTAAAGAGGAACTGAACTCTCAATATTAAAACGTACCAACTGAATCCTTGTTAAAAATCATAGTAAAATAAGTGTACAATATAAGGTTAAAAACATGTAAACATGATTTATGAGATTCATCTTTAACCACTTGAGGACCGCCCCCAGCCGATGGGCGGCGGCAAAGACTGGGCCCAAACGACCGCAATACGCCCATCGGCGGGGGCGGCTGCGGGAGTGGCTATGCGGCGATCGCGTCATTCGTGACGCGATCAGCCGCCGGGGACTGGCTCCGCCCACCGCTCGTAGTAACCCGCCGGCCGTTCGGAAGCGCCGGCGGGTTACTAGCACCCGGATCGCCGCATGTACATAGTATAATAGGCTTTGTAATGTATACAAAGCCTATTATACTGGCTGCCTCCTGCCCTGGTGGTCCCAGTGTCCGAGGGACCACCAGGGCAGGCTGCAGCCACCCTAGTCTGCACCAAAGCACACCGATTTCCCCCCCCCTGCCCCCTGATCGCCCACAGCACCCCTCAGACCCCCCCTGCCCACCCCCCAGACCACTGTTTGCACCCAATCACCCCCCTAATCACGAAATTTCTCAAAATGACCTGTGAAATCCTAAAGGTACTCATTGAACTTTGGGCCCCTTAGCGCAGTTAGGGTGCAAAAAAGTGCCACACGTGGTATCGCCGTACTCAGGAGAAGTAGTATAATGTGTTTTGGGGTGTATTTTTCCACATACCCATGCTGAGTGGGAGAAATATCTCTATAAATAGACAATTGTGTGTAAAAAAAAAATAAAACAATTGTCATTTACGGAGATATTTCTCCCACCCAGCATGGGTATGTGTAAAAATACACCCCAAAACACATTATACTACTTCTCCTGAGTACGGCAATACCACATGTGTGGCACTTTTTTGCAGCCTAACTGCGCTAAGGGGCCAAAAGTCCAATGAGCATCTTTAGGCTTTACAGGGGTGCTTACAATTAGGCACCCTCCAAAATGCCAGGACAGTGAACACACCCCACAAATGACCCCATTTTGGAAAGTAGACACTTCAAGGTATTCAGAGAGGAGCATAGTGAGTCCGTGGCAGATTTCATTTTTTTTTGTCGCAAGTTAGAAGAAATGGAAACTTTTTTTTTTTCTTTTTTTTTGTCAGAAAGTGTCATTTTCCGCTAACTTGTGACAAAAAATAAAATCTATGAACTCACCATGCCTCTCACTGAATACTTTGGAATGTCTTCTTTCCAAAATGGGGTCATTTGGGGGGTATTTATACTATCCTGGAATTTTAGCCCCTCATGAAACCTGACAGGTGCGCAGAAAAGTCAGAGATGCTTGAAAATGGGAAAATTCACTTTTGGCACCATAGTTTGTAAACGCTATAACTTTTACCCAATCCAATAAATATACACTGAATGTTTTTTTTTTTTTTATCAAAGACATGTAGCAGAATAACTTTCGCGCTCAAATGTATAGGAAATTTTACTTTATTTGAAAAATGTCAGCACAGCAAGTTAAAGTCATTTTTTTTGCCAAAATTCATGTCTTTTTTGATGAATATAATAAAAACTAAAACTCGCAGCAGCAATCAAATAGCAGCAAAAGAAAGCTGTATTAGTGACAAGAAAAGGAGGTAAAATTCATTTAGGTGGTAGGTTGTATGACCGAGCAATAAACCGTGAAAGCTGCAGTGGTCTGAATGGAAAAAAAGTGCCTGGTCCTTAAGGGGTAGAAAGACTGTGGTCCTGAAGTGGTTAAACAAACTCCACCCCCTGTGAGGTAGCCTGTCGGCAACTGTCCGGCAAGTTTGCAAAGAACACTGGGAAAGCTTCTTGTGTCAAGTGCTGCGAGAGTTCCTACTGTTTATCAAGACGTCATCAGGCAGCATGTGTATGAAGAGACTCCAATGACAGAAGGAGCAGAGAGCGGAGATAGCAGCAAGGGGGGAGAAAGGGGGGCAGAGCAGAGAAGTGGTGAGAAGGGAGAGAGACAAGACATCTTTGGAGGGAAGGGAGGAGTGAGGGCAGAGTACACTCTGGAAGGTAAAAGAGTGGAGGAAGTGTATAACAGCCCAGCAGACGGACCTGAGTGGTGATAGACATGCATGCCTAAGAGCACAGATAAGAAACACCCTCCCTGCACAGAGAAAGCCCAGCAAAGAGGGGAGAGAATCCTAGAACACAGACAAGCAGACAGCACTACAGGGAGCCTAGCAGATGTGAGAGGACAAGAGTGAGGCCAGCAAAAGAAATGCAGCTATATATGTGTGTCTGTGTCTGTGTGCGCATGTGTCTGTGTGTGTGCGTGTGTCTGTGCGTGTGTGTTTGTGGGCGTGTGTCTGTCTGTGTGAGTATGTGTGTGTGTCTGTGTGAGTATGTGTCTGTGTGCGTATGTGCGCGTATGTGTGTGCGTCCGCGTGTGTGTACACACACACACGCATTTCTTTTGCGGGCCTCACTCCTGTCCTCTCACATCTGCTGATTTGTGCATCTGAGACTTGTCCCCCACCTTTCAGCTGTTCAGCTATTAAGGTGGCCATACATCAGCTGACTAACCAATCGACCAACCAATTCGATTATTATAATCGAATTGGATGAAAATTGGTGCTGCCAAGTGCATACCCGACCGAAAAAGCGAACAATTTCGGGATGGAAATTGGCCGCATGGTCGATCGCGCATGCTGCAAAATGTCGAGCTGAAGTTTGTTCGTCGGGTGCGTGGCGGTACGGCGGGCGATTTGTGAACGAGCAACGAGACAACGAAACCCTTGCCGCCGCAATGTATAAAGGTATGTAGTGTGTGCATTCATACATTATCTGTCCGGTGTCAGCCTCCACCCGGTTTCAGTACATCTCACCGGGTTCCGCATACACGCCGGCGGCGCATAGTGTCTGATGTCAGATGCTATGCGCCGCTAGTGTGTATGCGGCCGTTACCCGGCGAGATGGACGGACACCGTGCGGGAGCTGCTACAGGAGAGGTAATGTATAAATGCTCTACACTACATACCTTTATACATTTTGGGGGCAGTGCGGCGGATGCGGTGGGCTCAGCTGGTTCCCTGATTATTGCATGCTGAAATCTGATAGGAATCGGCCTGTAGTGTATGGACAGATTCGACCAAGAGGCATTTATCTCTAATCGAATTAGGGATAAATTTGTTTCTGGTCAAATCTGCCCATTATCTTCTGATGTATGGCCACATTTAGTAATTGTCTTTGTGGTGTGTACACTACTTAGCATAAGTGGGTTTATGTCTGTGTTTTGTGTCTAAAGGTGGCCATACACCTAGCGATGTATGGGCAGATTCGACCAAGAGACAAATCTGTCTTATCGAATCTGATAAGAGATCTGTCAGCTGCCCATACACCACTATACACCACCACCATAAATCACTCTGACAGCAGAGCATACACAAAAGCTGAAAAATGACAGGCTGGAAAACACAGGCAGACATTAAATACACAGGCGCAGCCAGATGACATCACTGTAACTGACACTGTACACTACAACAGGCTAAGTTGCATACTACACAGTGATTGGAGAAAGGAGCTGCTTGAGGAAGGAGGGGTGGAGGAAGTAGAAATCAGCTGGATGGCACGGTAAACCTGCCAACCAACATATGGCTGCATACACTGCACTAGAATGCAGTAACAGAAATAAGGACATCTGATACTTATATTACAGCAAACATACATTTTTGTTTATTAAAGCAGTATTAAGCAACACATCATATATTTTTATAGTATCAAATTTTAAGGTCAGTTCCACTTTAAAGGATATCCGAGATGAACAGTTATAGTAAAGCTTTACTTACCTGGGGCTTCTTCCAGCCCCTAGAAGTCTGTGTGGTCCCTCAACATAGTCCTGCAAAGCTGCAGTTGTCCACTCTGTATTGATCATGTTAGCAGCTTCTGCGCAATGGCGCTAGCGCCGCTGGGAGCTTCCTGTACATGCCCAGGACACTGAGCAACAGGAGCGCGTTCCTGAGCAGCTTGTGTGTGAGCAAAAGCTGCAGACACACCAGGTTGGCAAACATGACGGAGGGGATAGCTGGACGGTGGAGAGTTGGCGATAATGACGGAGGGGATAGCTGGACGGTGAAGCATTGCGGAAATGCAGCAAGGGAGCACACAGACTTCTAGGCAGGACTGCGGAGTCTGTACAAAAATCACCCGACTCCAACCTCAACTCCTCAATTTATAAAACCACCGACTCCAACTCAGACTCCATGTACCCAAAATGGCTCTGAACCAACTCCGGGACTCGGGCCTCTTTCACAGTAGGACGTTGCGTTTTGATGCGACATTACAGTCGCCACGCAATTTACAACGCAAAGCCCACAAAAAAGTCGCAACGCAACTTAATGCCCCGTTAAGGTCGCATACAGTAGAGCATATACGCAATGAGAAGTATGCTTCCAAGTCATTGCTGAGCATGTGCAAATTGTCCAATGCAACTAATAACGTGTATAACGCACTGCATGCAGTACGTTCACTTAATGTGCAGCATTAGTCACCAACGCAACGTGTGCACTGTGAATGGGGCATTGATTTTTCATTGCAGTGAGTTATTCTGCGTTAAATGTTGTTTTAACGTAACTTTATCCCAATCAGTAGCTGATAACCCCTTTGACATGAGAAAACTATTCCTTTTCACAAATAGACCATCAGGGGAACTGTATGACTGATATTGTGGTGAAACCCCTCACACAAGAAACTGAGGACCGTGGTACTCCTGGCAGTTTCCTGTGAACCTTGTTGCATTGTGGGAAATAGCTGTTTACAGCTGTTTCCAACTGCCAAAAAAGCATGCAGCAGGTACATCACCTGCCAACACTAAAAATGTCACCATGCAATAAATGTCAGAATGCAAATCAGGGATTTCAAAAAGATTTTACAATGGGCAAACACTGAATAAATCATTTATACATAATTATTGTAAAAATGAAGCACGTTTTTATTACATTATTTTCACTGGAGTTCCTCTTTAAAGAGACTCTGTAACATCAAAAACCTCCCCTGGGGGGGGTACTCACCTCGGGTGGGGGAAGCCTCCGGATCCTAATGAGGATTTCCACACCGTCCTCTGTCCCACGGGGGTCTCACTGCAACCCACCGAACAGCCGGCGACAGCCGACTGTAGCCTCAATATTTACCTTTGCTGGCTCCAGCGGGGCGCTGTGGCTGCTTTCGGCACGGAAATAGACGGAAATACCCGATCTCCGTCGGGTCCGCTCTACTGCGCAGGCGCCGGAAACTTGCGCCTGCGCAGTAGAGCAGACCCGACGGCGATCGGGTATTTCCGCCTACTTCAGAGCCGACAGCCGTCAGAGCGCCTGCGCAGGAGCCGGGAAGGTAAATATTGACGTCACCGCTGCACGGAGGGCTGCAGCGAGACCCCTGAGGGATGGAGGACGGCGTGGGAAGTCTCATTAGGATCCGGAGGCTTCCCCCACCCGAGGTGAGTACCCCCCAGGGGACGTTTTGTCGTTACAGTTCCTCTTTAAGGCCTCTTTTCCAAGAGATGCTGAATGCGATGAATTCACCACCTGTCAGCTGTTCTCATCCACTAGCTGGGCACTTGCTAGCACTCAGCACAGGCGTGGGACAGCCCCCTTCCTCATGGAGTTGCATCTAATCACATCAGTTGTGCTGAAACGCATTCGGCTGCATGTAATTTCAGCCAAATGGCGCTTGTGGCCAGTAGGTGGACTGCTTGACAAATAAGCTCTATGGGGAGGGGGTGACATCGCTCGAACTAGGGATCTATAGGACCCAGAGCCTTCCCTCAAGTATCTGTTCAATTTTTTTTCCAGGTCCCCACTGACTTTAAACAAAATAAAAAAAAAAATCATAGGTTTTTATAGAGCCAACAAGATTTGGGTTGCCCATTGATCACTAGGATTGCAGGAATATGACTGGAATCTCAGAGAAACCCTCGAACACCATAAGCAGTTACAGGCTATAAGAGATGGCCAATGAGATGCTAATAATTGAGGCTTGCATGTTAATTTCATACAGCTTCAAAACAGGCCCATCAAGTGCACTTCCTGTTGATTTTGAGTGGCCTAATTGCAAGCTGCATAAAATGCCCATGATTTCACTTTATCACTCTGGTCATCAGTGCACATGCTATGGGGAGATCTGAGATGAACTAAAGGTGGCCATACATCCGGCGACTCAGCGGCCAATCAACCATCCGATACAAGTATTGATCGGACATACTGCAAGATATAGGGCTGACATGCTTGATCAACATTGCGGTATACTTTACATGTCTGTCAATGGGTCCGTGCTCATTCCATAATCCGGCATGCAACAGACAAGTATACTGCAAGCGGGGGGCTGTTTAAGGGTGTGTTAATCGCACATTTTACATTAGGGAAAACCGCACAGGGGGCGGCGAGGTGGTGTCACAAGATACGATCAGAGAGAGATCTGTCTCTTGGTCGATCTGCCCATATACATTGCCTGATGTATGGGCACCTTAACATGCCAGGAGGCAACTTAAAAGCAATAGATGCTTTAGAACAAAGATGAAACAAGATATGATGAGCAGACATTTCAATTTGTACAAACAATACAAGTATACAATTGGTTTCATTTATTAAGGCGAGGTACAATGGAAATCATGAAAGGGGGGGAGAGGGGGGGGGGGGGGGCGGAAACACTACTCACATGCAGAATTATTTCATAATGCTACAAGTACTCACTGCCTATACAATTTTATGGACATGTTCACATCTCTGTGTTGTAGTGGATCACGTTATTCTTGCTGTATGCAGTAAGTTCCTGGATAACGCGTACAAATGCATACACCTTGTGACCTTGCATAGACATTAACCAGGCTTCAAAATGGCATTTGCAGTGTCCTTTGAAGTACACACACGATAAAGTGCAAGTTATTCAACATGCACAATTTCACTGCTTCCTCAGGGCCCACTTGTGCGTTGCTGATCGCATTGTCAGCAATGCGTTTATGTGGATTCTGCAGGGAAATCAGAAGTGCATAGACTGCACGGTTTCCATCAAGGTGTTGCAATTCACTGTGGAAAAGCAACGCATAGCTTCCACCAAATGTTTGCAAATACAATGCAATATTTATTATAATGAATGGGACTGCAACCGCATCAGGAAGAATCACGTAGCAACGCAAGTGCCACACACTGCGCCGACCACCTGCATTGCACACAGTGTGGAAGTGGCCTTTGTGATAATGCAAATCCAGCCAGGTTGAAAAACAAATTATGTGGCAAAAGTTTGCAACCCTGACCTGTGTTAAGCCTCATACCCACACGGCAACAATCAGGTTAAACAATGTTGCCCCCCTCGTCAATTGCGCTTCATTAACCACTTCACCCCAAAGGGGTTTTTACCCTAACGGAGAAGAGAGATTTTCACCTTTCGGTGCTCATCCCTTTCATTTGCCAATAGCTTAATCACTACTAATCACAATGAAGTGATCTGTATCTTTTTTTTATTTATTTTTATTTTTTTCAACCACCAATTAGGCTTTTTGGGGATATTTGTTTTCAGTAATTACTTTAAAGGGGAACTGAAGTAAAGGTGGCCATACACTGGCCCGATTCGCCGCCGTTTCGACAGCAGATTCGATCACTGGGATCGAATCTGCTGCCAATCGTTTGCGCTACACGCCGAATTTCGATCCTTTTCGTCCGATCCCGTCGATCGCTCCGTGCGGAAAATTAGCGTCGATCGCCCGCAGGTAGGGAGCGCGTCGCTAGCGGCGTTCAAGTACCCGACGACCGACGCAATAGAGCCGCATACATTACCTGCTCCGCCGGCACGTCTACGCCCGGTCACCGCTGCTCCGTGTCTGCGCTGGTCTCCGGCATGCTTCAGTTCCTCCGGCCCGGTTTAAACAGTAGAGCGCCCTCTGTTTAAACTTCCTGCCGGGCAGGAAGAAGTAAAGCATGCCGGGGCCGGAGACCAGAGCGGAGACGGAGCAGCAGTGACCTGGGGACTGGAGTCGCGCCGGCGGAGCAGGTAATGTATGCGGGCGGGGGGAGCGGCGGCAGCACCACCACCACAAAAGATTGTGAACGGTTTCAGGCTGAAATCGGTTCACAATCTGTTTGCAGTAAAGGTAGCCATACGATCCCTCTCTGATCAGATAGGGATCTGTCAGTTGGTCGAATCTGATGGCAAATCGACCAGTGTATGGCTACCTTAAGAGGTATACAGAGGCTGCCATATTTATTTCCTTTTAATCAATACCATTTGCCTGGCAGCCCTGCTGGTCTATTTCTCTGCAGTAGTATTGAATAACACCAGAAACAAGCATGCAGCTAGTCTTGTCAGATCTGACTTTAAAGTCTGCAACACCTGATCTGATGCATGCTTGTTCAGGGGCTATGGCTAATAGTATTAGAGGCAGAAGATCAGCAGGGCTGCCAGGCAACTGGTATTGATTAAAAGGAAATAAATATGGCAGCCTCCGTATACCTCTTCAGTTCCCCTTTAATTTATATGCATTTTAAAGGGGGGGGAAAAATACACAATTTCTCCAATGTCATCCCCTATAGTTTTAATATAAACACTGCTACTGTACATAAAACCCACAGATTTTATCTGCCTATTTGTTCTGGTTATCACAAGATTTTAATTATGTCCCTAGTACAAAGTATGGTGACAATATATTATTTGAAAACAAAGGTGTAATGTATTTTATTTTTTTACTGATCTCTGAATATCCAGCGTTCCCTCATTCTATTAAAGTGGACCTGAACTCAGAACTTCCTCTTTGCTCTAAAAGATACACAACAGCATAATAACCATTAAAGAAAACCATTTCTTTGTTACAGCTGATATAAATCCTGCAATAAACCTGCAGTGTTTCTACTTCCTGTTTTCAAGGAAGCAGATGTTAACACCCGGTGCTTTCTAATGAGCTTATCTGCCGTGGCAGTCAGCTGACACAGGGTGAGACAAAATTACAACTAATGCTTAGTCACAGATGAGGGGGAATTAGGCAGCCTAAACTCTCTCCAAATAAATACAAGGTGCATTTTTTCCAATGTGCTCCTCCTGTCCAGTGCAAGAGTTCAGGTCTACTTTGTGGAGAACCTGCAGTGGATTAAAACAAAAATTAGATACATATGCTGGGCATACACTGTTCGTTTCTGCCGCTCGATTCTCTTATCTTTTTCCATTCACTTCTATCAGGAATGAAGCTGCAAAACGATCGAACATGTCAAAAATGATCTAACTAACCATCTATTTGCCTCAAAAATGAACCATGTATTCCCAGCATTACCCTAGAAGAGGGTCCAAGTCCTCCTGGAGACCACCTCTACTGCCCAAGCTACTCTAAGATTGCAAGCACAGTACAGCCACACTCGTATATGGTAGGGAGAGCGGCCACAAGAACATATCCTACACGTTCTTGTCGGATATGTTCTGTGGGTCCATGCCTAGTAATGCTATTGGCCAGGATGTGGGAAGCCTCTGGAAGATCCCTCTTCTTAAGGTGCATACACACATCAGACTATAGTCTTTCGAAAATTAAAGATCACAGACCAATCTTACCACCCTTCATGTAGCATGAGAGCCATACTCTACACAGTCTTTTCTATGGAACTGAACTCCCCATCAGAAAAAAATCTTTGCAAGATGCTGCACACAAAACATGCTGCACACACTCCAAAGATCTGTAGCTGCAAAAGATCTGTTCCTGCAAAAAATCCATTCCTGCAAATTGCAACGATAGTCTATGAGATCTGCACATGATTTAACTGACATTCATCTGCAGAACAGATCCACCAGGATGGATTTTCAGATCTGCGGATGATTGCTTGATCTGCAGATGAATGTCAGTTAAATCATGTGTGTATGATGATCTGCAGATCTCATAGACTATCATTGCAATTTGCAGGAATGGATTTTTGGCAGGAACAGATCTTTTGCAGATACTGATCTCTTGAATGTGTACAGCATCTTTGTGTGCAGCATCTTGCAAAGATTTTTTTCTGATGGGGAGTTCAGCTCCATAGAAAAGACTGTGTAGAGTATGGCTCTCATACTACATGAAGGGTGGTAAGATTGGTCTGTGATCTTTCATTTTCCAAAGACTATAGTCTGATGTGTGTATGCACCTTTTGGCACATATCTACCATATGTTTCAGACTATAAGAAGCTCCGGACCATAAGACGCACCTAGGTTTAGAGGACAAAAACCAGGGGAAAAAATATATACTAAACCTGGTGCATCCATGGAGAAGGGGAATCTTGTACCCCCTTTGTACCTCATGCCCCCTTGTATCTCCCTGTGTCCTCCTCTGTCCCCCCTTTGTCCTTGTGTCTTCCTCTATACCTCATGCCCCCTTGTATCTTCCTGTGTCCTCCTCTGTCCACTTTTTGTCCTTGTGTCTTCCTCTATGCCTGTTTTTGTCCTCTATGCTCCTTTGTGTCACCGTGTCCTCATCTGCATGGGCACAGTACAGGGAGCCCCCGACATTGCGGCGGGTTGGAGGTTTGTATTGGCAGGCGTTCACAAGTCAGGAACTCCCTGCATTTGGACTATAAGACGCAGTGACTTATTCCCCCTGCTTTTGGGGGAGAAAAAGTGAGTCTTATAGTCTAAAAAATACACTATTTTTCTTTTATTTCAATCCACTTCAGGTAACACTTTAAAAATGAGTTTCAGCAGTGGATGGGACTGTGATAATACAGACGCGTTCACTAAAAAAACTTTCAGCTATCCTCACTATAGTCAGATTTACATTTATTCCAAGTTTACTAGCTCAATTATGTTCTGCGGTCTTCTCCAAACTGAAAGGGGCACTATAACGAAAACTGTAAAATTTAAAACAAACCTGTACTGTAAAATGCACTATAAATGACTGTACGGGGCAGTCACCTTCAGTAAAGATAGCCATACATCTTGCGATTTGGCTGTACGATCGACTGTTCGATTAAATCATTTTGTAGAATGGAGAGAGAATCGAGTGTATAAGATATCTGTCGATTGCACAGGAATCGGCGGCTACTGTTCAAATGTCATTCGATTGAATTGATTTTTGCATTCAGAGCATGGAGGCAACATCTGTCAGATCAAATGTGAATCACATAGGATATAGTTTGTAGTGTATGGGTCACTAGTTGATTGACTTTCGATCAACCATACTGAAGTTGATTCTTTAATAAAGTCAAATCACTTTGTTTATTGAATCAGAATCGCTAGATGTATGGCTACCTTAAATGTTTTAATCTGATTGTTCTTATCTGTAATCACAGGCTTTGGACCAGTCCTTCTCGTGGGGGCACCAAAAGTTTTCCAAGCACTACCTGGCAAGGATCTCTACAAAGATTTTGGATGGCATCACACATTATAAGGGCTGGTTCACACTACAAGCAACAGTCCTCGTGTGTATATACGAGACATATACAGACCTTATTACTTACATCAGAAACAATTCCAGCTATAATACAAGACACATACAAGGCTGAACAGCAAAATTCATGAACTAGTTTGCTAGGGCTCCTTAAAAATTAGATTTGGAACCCAACTTTCCAGTATATTCCTAAACTGCTTTCAATAGGTACAGCTCCCAAAACTATTTGCTGCCTCTTGGATTTACTTGGATGCAGCTTTTATGATAGTTTCTGGACCTGAATACTATGAGAATTTTTCATCTACGATTTAAAATAACTTTTTAGGACTATGTTCCCCTCCTTGCCCTGCCCCCAAAAGCAGATCTATCGTCCCTCCTCCCCACACCATAGAAACTGCACGTATTGCTCTGCTGTAGCTATAGCAGAAAAAAAACAAAAAAAACTTTTATTTAGCACTCTGCTCCCAATCTGAAACCTGAGGGATCAAGTCCTGATGTGCAACAACCTTTGTACGTATGTACACATCTTTTACACACAACTGAGTTATCCACACTACCTAATCTACCTTAAAGGGGTTCTGTGGGGTTTCTTACCTGGGGCTTCTACCTTCTACAACAGTTCCCTGCTGTAGTGCCAACCATACATCCTCTCCATTTACTACGAATACAACTGCGCTTGCCCTGCTGCTCGTATCCTCGCTCGTGTCTCCAGGAGCGAGGTTCTAAGTTTTCTCGTACTGTGCCTGTGCAGTAAGCTCCCGGAGATGCGAGTGGGAGCTAGGACGCAAGCGGCTGCAGCCGCAGTTGTATTTGTCTAGTTAGACAAATAGAACGGTGATGGCAGCGGGGAACGGAGAATCGTAGAGGACGACGCGGGCACATCACAGCTGCAGGGGGCTGGTAGAAGCCCCAGGTAAGTATCAGTTTTTTTGTTTTTGTTTTTAAAAACAAACAAATAATCCCTTTAAACCACCCAGGAGTCCTAAGTATACAAGATGGATTAAGGCACCAAAGATCCTTTATAAAAATTATTAATTTACCAATCAGAGGTACAGTCAAAGTCCTGGCTCACATTTTTTGAACCAGCCTTTATGTCCTGGCCACACGTGCATTCTGCGTATGTATATGACAGAGGAACACTGCCCTGTTGCAGCTCAGGAGCAAATGCATGCCTTTCGCAAAAGCTAGCTGTGCTATAGTGAAGCACATTCAGACTCAACAAGCATTTGTGAACAGTTCTTTTTGCATGCATAGATCTGTTGCATTGGTCCAATGCTTGTCTGTTGCTGTCAGCATCAAGGCTGTGGAGTCACAGCAATTTTGGGTAACTTGAGTCGGAGTCAGAAGTTTCAGTAAACTGAGGAGTCAGATGATTTTTAAACCAAATCCATAGCCTTTGTAAAAATTAAGACTAATGCTGGGTAGACACGTTACGAATTTCCCACTCGATCCGCGGGATCGATTTATTGCCAACATGTTTGATCGGGTTTCGATGGATACAGCCGTCGATTTTGCATATTTAATATGCAAAATCGACGGCTGTATCCATCGAAACCCGATCGAACAAGTTGGAAATAATCGAATCGATCCAAACGATCCCGCGGCTCGAGCGGGAAATCGCAACGTGTGTACCCAGCATTAGGAGTCGGAGTTGAGAGTAATTTTGGGTACCTGGAGTCGGATGTTTCATAAAATGAGGAGTCGGATGATTTAAGTACCGGCTCCACAGCCCTGGTCAGCAGGCCTGGAGGCCTTGTTCACATTGCATTCCGTTCGCATGTCCATGTGCCTTTGGCTGTTTTTGAGCAGTCTTTTTTTCCGGTTTCCGGCGCTTGGGTGGGCAATGCGTATTTGTGCTTAGCGTTTTTCTAAGCGTTTTTGTAATTCACTCCCTGACGCAAGTCAGGAAGTGAACTTTGACCCAAAAAAAGAATACAATGTAATGTATTTATTCTTAAAAATTTGAACGCAAATCGCTAAAAGGGATTTTGTGAGCGTTTTGCGTTTCTCGTATACTTTCCATTGAAGCGGAATCGCCTCACAAATGGTGTACGAGGAATCAGCGCGGGAGACTTGGGTGCAGGATACAGCCTGTATATGGCTGATCCTGCTGCTGCACAAGTTCCCAGCCGTGTTAAATACTATTCCCCCTCCAGACCGCCATGGATGGTGGGGGAATGAAATAATTCGCAGCAATTGCTGGAAGCCGAATTATTGTTTTAAAATAACTTCAGCTCCGTCTGATGGTGCCGAAGTTACTCCCTGTGTGCCCAAGTCTCCTGCATTGGATTTACTGTGCTCGCAAAAATGGTCCACGCACCGCTTACTAACCGGACAGCGCACGACCCGCGCTGATATGATCCTTCTCATAAACATTCATTGCAAAAGCGTTTGGTGGGCAATTTCAAAAATCGCCAGCATGAAAAAAAACCAAAACTGCCTACAGTGTGAACGTGTCACATTTCAATATAAGCGTCTTCTGTTAAAACGTGTCACAATGCTTGGTACATCTTCGCCAGTCATCCATACTGCAGGCATAACATGCATGTTGTCCAGTAGTGTGCAGCTCAGCTTGCATTATTACAACTGAGCCAATGCAATGATGCAAATGTGCCCATTGTGGGAACAGTGCAGCACATTGCTGTGCAGTTATGTGCGTTATAAAGCACCACAACGTGCCTAGTTTGAACCCACCTTAATCAATTTCTCAGAATAAATATGCAGATCATGTGGCATACTCCGCTATCTGCATGCTTGCTCCAAATAGGTACCCCAACTACTGAAACCAAAGGATTTGCACAAGAGGTAGGTGATTAACATATTTCAAAGGGGATTACTGTAGCAACCTCCATACGGTATTTTACTTCAAGCTTCAAAGTAAAACTAAAGTTAGGAATAAGGGGCTGCAAATGCTGGTGGCCTTTATAAAATGCTACTAGCCTGGCTGCTGTGCAGGCAGGGCTGTGGAGTCGGTACAAAAATCTTCCGACTCCTCAGTCTACGAAACCACGACTCCAACTCCAACTCCGGGTACCCAAAATGGCTCAGACTCCCAGACTCTGACTCCTTAGTCTAATACTTAACAGGGCTGTGGATTTTGTACAAAAATCATCCGACTCCGACTCCCCAGTTTATGAAATCAACAACTCCGACTCCAGGTGCACAAAATTGCCCCGACTCCTCGACTCAGACTCCACAGCCCTGTGTGCATGTCTATCAGCTGCAATACTTTTTACCCACTGACCCAGCATGAGTTTGCAGATGAGGTATAATAGAGCCATGTATTCGCCCATAACAAATGCACCTGATCATTTCAAGTGAAAATCTAGCACAAGTGGAGTGTTCCCCAATATTGGCAATTTCCCTTCCAAGAATGAGCAGAGCAAGATCCCAGTCATGCAACCATTAAAGTAAACCAGAGACCTTCCTACCTAAAGATTTGATACTTACCCGTGGCTTCCTCTTGCCCCATAAACACGTGATTCCCTCTCTGTCCTCCCGTGGTCTGCTGTTCAGCCCCGGTAATAGGCTCAGTCAGTCTGGGTCTATTGTACATGTGCAGGAGGTCCGTGCATGTGCAGAAGACCCAGACTGGATCCGACTAAGCCTATTATTCGGGCTGATCGCGGACCATGGGAGGCTGGCGAAGGACTCGCACATGTTAATGGGGTGGAAGCCCCGGGTAAGTATCAAATCTTTAGGTAGCAAGGTAGCAAGGTCTCTGGTACACTTTAATAACACTTCCCCTGTGAACTATAGTGGAACATCCCCTTCTGCTCGCCCCCTCTCTATGCAACAAATGCACTGCTTGGCAAAGGGCATACATTGACACGTGAAGCAACTCAGAAACAGTTCTGAGTGACATTTTACCAAAATGTGTACAAAGCGACAGTTGGGGCCAGGTTTGCAACGGTATACCGGTATGACAGTATACCACGGTTTGATTGTGCATGGCAATCATACCATGTACAATCACGGTTTACCGGTTTTCGGTGGGCGGGGCGACGTAGCGGCAGGCACACGAATAGCGGGGATACTCACTTGCCGGTGGGTCCTGTACGCTGTACTGGCATCATTCTACTTCCTGCTCTTGAGTCCCATTTCCCTGAAACAATGCCCACTGGGTCCCCCTGCAGGACCAGCCAGCAAGTGAGTATTTGTACCCCCCGCCGCAGCCTCTCCCCTCGGCTCTCTATACTGCGGCCACCTATTACTGGCAACACTTATCCCTGGCTACCTATGCTGCGGCCACCTACTATTGGCTACACGTATCCCTGGCTACCCATGCTGTGGCCACCTACTACTGGCACAGAAGTGGTAAAGAGGCGCCCAATTTCTATAAAATACTCTAAAATCAATAAAATAACAAAAATGAGGTGGCTTACCTCACAGACAACTCACTTTGATAAGGAAGTTTAATTGGAGATATAGCACAGGCAACGAGTTTCGTGGGACCAAGCCCACTTCCTCAGGCGCCAAAGTGCCGTTGTGGTCTAACAACCGCATTTGGGGCGCCTCAAATGCGGTTGTTAGACCACAACGGCACTTTATTTGGCCTGAGGAAGTGGGCATGGCCCCACGAAACGTGTGGCCTGTGCTATATCTCCCCAATTAAACTTCTTTATCAAAGTGAGTTATCTGTGAGGTAAGCCACCTCATTTTTGTTATTTTATTGATTTTAGAGTATTTTATAGAAATTGGGCGCCTCTTTGCCACTTCTGTGCCATATCCCCCCCACTTGCCTGGGTGGGGAACATTACGCACCTGAGCCAAGGTGGGATCCCACCACCTGTGGTAATCAAGGTACGCAGGATCTTTTTGCTAAGAGAGCGACCAGACCCAGGACTGCTGGTATACCTGAGTGGAGCCAGGTTTAAACACTCCACTTGCTTGAATCGGTCAGTTGTCCCATCTGCAACCCACCTTTGTGAGTACCCCTTTTTCAGAAGTTTTTTTTTGAACACCTATTTGAGACATACTGCACTACTTGGGCTCCCGTTGTCTGTGTTTTTTTCCCCTCCAGTACTGTATACCTACTACTGGCTACACCTATCGCTAGCTACCTATGCTGCAGCCACCTATCTCTAACGCCACCAGGACTTTTGCAGCAGCAAGATGAGCCTTTTTACAGTTTTACCCAGTGCCCCAAATCTTCCGGCAGCTTAATCATATGTATGCCAAGGGAGTGAGGAATTCCACACGGGGAGGGTGGAGGGGCATATTATTTAATGTAAGGGGTGGGCCCCGGGTCCAAATTGTATAATACTATGGTTTTTTTTTTTTTAGACGGTTATCATACCATGGAATTTCATACCATTGCAACCCTAGTTGGGGCAATAGGGTTCCATCTCCTTAGCTTGTGAAACCACAGACTCCGCCTCCAGGTACCCGGAATTGATCAAACTCCACGACTCAGACTCCTTAATCTAATATTTACCAAGGCCGTGGAGTTGGTACAAAAATCATCCGATTCCAGGTACCCAAAATTGCTTTGACTCCACATCCCTGGTTACCAGTTTTATTTTTACAATGTATTAAAAAAAAAAAAAAAATTCACAAAATGTGTATGAAGCTATGCATCCTTCACAAAAGCAGCTATTGCCATGCATCAGCCTTGTGCTTGCAAGGGCAGTGGAGAGAAATTAGCCATATGGTGGCACACCTAAGCAGTCGCATTCAGATGTGACAGGAGGCAGTGCTGTACTATTCGGTAACTACACCGCATGTTAAGCACAAACATGCCTGCGCTTACAAATGCAGCCACTGCCAGAAGGCACTTGGGAGACAACAGATTAGTGTGAAAGAGGCATAACCGCATGTATGTTGGAGGTGTGTGACTAACATGACAATGAAGCCAAATGATCAGAACAGCAACCAGGTAAATTAGATTTTTAAAATGCATCAATATTGCAGTTCTCATATCACACTCCCTTCAGGTTCCCGCGAATGCAATAGCCATATGTGGGGTTACGCTACAATCTCAAGAGAGAAAAACCTTTCACATATGCATCTTTATACTAAGTTCAGAAAGGAGCACTCAGTGAATCTCAAACATAGTTATGGCTTCTATTCCAAAACTCAAACTCTCAAAAACTGGAGACTGTCTCAGACATAATGGGGAAAAAATGTTGCCCTATATCAGGGGTGCACAAATTATCAGTTTGCGAGCAACTTCACAAATGACAGATGTAAAATGATCTACCGGGTAGAATCTACCTACACATGCAGTTACAACTTCAGCAGATGCACATCACTCAGAACAGGGCTGTGGAGTGGAGTCAGGGAAATTTTGGGTACCTGGAGTCGGATGATTTTTGCACCAAATCCATAGCCCTGGTAAGTATTAGACCAAGGAGTCAGAGCTATTTTGGGTACCTGGAGTCGGAGGTTTCATAAACTGAGGAATCAGATGATTTTTGTCCTGACTCCACAGCCCTGACTCAGACAGGGAGGTGTGGGATCCACCCAGAAGTCCTCTGCGACCTACACAATGGGCACCTTTGCCCTATACAGATTAAGAGAGAAAACACTTCACCTACACTGAATTAGGACTAGCGACTGAGCATAACACACAAATGTCACGTTACTCAACAGGAAAAATGAACACCAGTACACATACTAGGGTGTTCTCAGTTGGGGAGCCATCTTGGCCGAGAAGCTAGCCTGTGTACAGCCGCTTTGATGCATTACCAAAATATCCACATACCACTGGCCAACCCACCCAAAAAAACTCTTAACAGTTTCCCCATTTACCTTTTCACATTTGACTTTATTTCCGCTAGACCTTATAAACCAGTCTGGTTAGTTTTGACCTTAAATAGCTTAAAACAATCACCAATTTACCTAAGAAACTCAAACTGGCCCTAGTCAAAGATGTACATATGACTGTGGTAGGGATTAGGTTGTTAACCCTCAGAAAAACAAAAGTTTGCTTTCCTAAAACAGAAAGAATTTGCGATAATTCAGGTTGGAGTGAGCTCGAGATGTCTCCCAGGCACCACTGCTGAATATATGCAAATTAACCATTGTACCCTTAGAAGCTAAACACACCTCCAGAACCGCTGGAATGCAATGATGTGTCAGCTTGTTAATATGTACAGAGCCATAATAATCCAACATGCATATAGACTGTTTCGGATTGTTTGATCCTCATCAGTGCATGGCATGGATTAATTTGGCTCTATGGAGTAGGGCTTGTAAATCCGAGAGGCACAGACTAACCAGCAAGCTCATGGTGACCCAGAACTCATTGGGGTGTGTAAGGGACTACAATGGTCCTAAAAGCCCCCTTACTAAGATGTTAAGGGGTTAAGGTAAGGGGGCTTTTAGGACCATTGTAGTCCCTTACACACCCCAATGAGTTCTGGGTCACCATGAGCTTGCTGGTTAGTCTGTGCCTCTCGGATTTACAAGCCCTACTCCATAGAGCCAAATTAATCCATGCCATGCACTGATGAGGATCAAACAATCCGAAACAGTCTGTATGCATGTTGGATTATTATGGCTCTGTACATATTAACAAGCTGACACATTGCATTCCAGCGGTTCTGGAGGTGTGTTTAGCTTCTAAGGGTACAATGGTTAATTTGCATATATTCAGCAGTGGTGCCTGGGAAACATCTCGAGCTCACTCCAACCTGAATTATCGCAAATTCTGTTTTAGGAAAGCAAACTTTTGTTTTTCTTAACATCTTAGTAAGGGGGCTTTTAGGACCATTGTAGTCCCTTACACACCCCAATGAGTTCTGGGTCACCATGAGCTTGCTGGTTAGTCTTAACCCTCAGAGGGACAGTTACTGACAAAACTATATACTCTGAAATATTGTGTTCTACTGTATAGATATCTTTAAAGCATACCTGAGGTGAGAAGTATATGGAGGCTGCCATGTTTATTTCCTTTTAAACAATACCAGTTGCCTGGCAGTCCTCCTGACCCTGTGTGTCTAATACTTTTAGCCATAACCCCTGAACAGGCATGCAGCAGGTCAGGTACTAATTCAGAAAGCTGCTAATTAACCAACTAAAAAACTGATTATGAAGGAACATACACAATATCTTCTCAGGTTTGCGTTGCCTGCCATGATCAAACGTGATCCTGCAGGTGACATTGAGGTGCACCAAAGCTGTACAGCCATGTCACTAGGCAACAGCAAAGCAACAACTTCTCCATCTATAGTAGGAGAGGACAACAGCAATACCAACAACGACACAGCAGCTCCAGAAGGCAGAGTAAGGATAGGAACGACACACTTATCAGCTAATTGTAACTTAAAGATTCCACATGTCAGATCATTTAGAAGTATCAGCAGACACCTGTACACACCAGGGCTGTGGAGTGGGTACAAAAATCTTCCGACTCCAACTCTGACTCCTCAGTTTCTGAAACCATGACTCCGACGCAGACCCCGGGTGCCAAAAATTGCCCCGACTCCAACTCCTCGACTCCACAGCCCTATCACACACACTAGAATATTGGCAGAGATGTCTCAACCAGCACCTTGGCAGAACAGGGTCATACGTCTGAAAAACACTTAAAGGGATACTGTAGGGGGTTCAGGGGAAAATGAGTTGAACTTACCCGGGGCTTCTAACGGTCCCCCGCAGTCATCCTGTGTTGGCGCAGCCACTCACCGATGCACCGGCCCTGCCTCCGGTTCACTTCTGGAATTTCAGACTTTAAAGTCTGAAAACCACTGCGCCTGCGTTGCCGTGTCCTCGATCCCGCTGATGACATCAAGAGCGCACAGCGCAGGCCCAGTATGGTCTGTGTCTGCGCAGTACACTCCTGGTGACATTAGCGGAAGCGAGGACACGGGCGTGCAGGCGCAGTGGTTTTCTGACTTTAAAGTCAAATTCCAGAACTGGAGGCGGGGCCGGAGCATCGGTGAGTGGCTGCGCCAACACAGGATGTCTGCGGGGGACCATTAGAAGCCCCAGGTAAGTTCAGCTCATTTTCCCCCGACCCCCTAAAGTATCCCTTTAAGGAAGTATTTCCCCACCCTGCCCCCAAATACCACCACCAGTGCATGATTTGTGGAAATCCAGAGTTGGTTAATCAGCTCTGCTAAGACACTAATTACCCCACCTGTGAATGTGTGCAGTTTCCTGCAACATGGTCTGTTGGTGGGCTTTGAGAACAGGCTTGGGAATACACCAATTTATGAAACACAGAAGATAAGGCTGAGCAAAGCAGAGGGGAAGCATTTCTGTGTGGTCCTTATGCAGATTGTAAGCAGCAATATACTATGGTTTCCTTACCATGAAGCTTCGCGTTTACTGGATATGACATCATGTAAAATGGCTCCTTCCAGCGCTTTCCAAATCCTGCGCTGGGAGAAGTGGAATTGTAATTTTCTCTAACAGATTTAAGTCACTTTGGTATGAAGGAGGGTAGAACAATCATAAAGGCAAGGAGTTTAGAAATGTTTTTATTCTGTGCTATCTCAGCTTTTGAACTGGTATAGTAGATATGAATGGGCTCGCCACACAAATGGAAGTTGAAAAGTCTTTCTAAGATCAATATTGAAATTAAAACAATGTATCTGGGGTATCCATTCACATTATTGGCCAGTCTCAGTGATCTATTTTCTCTGTACTGCTAGGATTTGTGGTGTCTAGGCTACGTAGAACAGCCATTGAGGTGGCACATCGCCTGTCACTGCCAGGTGCTCCCACAAGAAGCCATCACTTGCTACTAGTAGGCCAGAGCCTCAGTGTTTCCTGAAAAGTACAGCCTAAGCTTCCCGGACATGGCGACTGATGACTCCGCCATGCGGCCGGGCTCCCAGCAGTCTGAAGCTATACTGCTTGGACTCGGTCTGGCCTGTTGCCGAGCCGCCCTTCCCGGCCATGTTCCATAGAGTGTGCCCGCAACAAGTGTCCATCAGGCAGGCAAGCAGGAGCTGCTGTCATTCAGCCGTGTGGCCGGTCTCCACAGCACACCGGCTGACCCGCAGACCATTACCCCAACTCCCAAGTGCCAGCCCTGTCCCCGGGTGCTGAGCCTCCACACCGGGTCACACAGCCAGCCCAGCTTCCCTTCCTTCCCAGCCACACACCCGGCACCCTCAGCCCAGCCCTGGCACTCACATTGCTGTGCGGATCGATGGCCTGCACCAGCTTCTCCCTGATCTCCCGCGGGGATACCGGAGCCGCTGTCATTGCCTCTGTCCAGGGATCACTGCGGAGGGCGGCGCGGCATGTTCCCGGGTAGGGAGGCACACACAGGCCCGGGCGACACCGGAGACTCCCAGGCGCGTCTCTCCAGCTGGAGCCGAGCGACCGGGAGCCCCGAGGCAGGACGGGAAATCCGCCGCCGCACGCTTTGTGACGCCACACAAGCGACGTCTTGCGTCACTATTCCTCTGGGCAGCACGCACGTCACGTCGTACGTCCAGACGCATAGCTTCCCTCCTCCCCGCTTCTCACATAGTGACAGCGAGCAGGCGCAGCGTGGAGCTGTCAGCACTCAGCAGAGTGTGCTGGCTGTAGCGTGTACCAGCATTATACACACATACCAGCGAGGGGACTACAGCGCACACACAGGAGTCGGGTTACCCAACATCTATTATTATTTACATCATTTCTCCTGTTCTGAAAGCATACCTATTTGCAGATGTGTAGTTTTCAGCACTAAATTAGAAAATGAAACAAAGCCCAGATTGTTTTGGTTTATTTCAGATACAGGGAAGGGTTAAAACCATTAAAAGGCCTGGTACACACAATGCTATCTTCACTTAAGATCCCACTTCTAATTGAAAAAAAACGACCAGATCTGATAAAAAAAAAAAAAATAATAATAATAATAATACATACAGCCCACTGATTGCCAGTGACAGATCACAAGCATATTAGAAATGCTGAAAAATATTAATCCAAAATACTATCATTTCATGTGTATGTCCTTTTGATCAATTTTCAAGCAATATCCAACCAGAAATCTGATTGGAATTTCAAAATATTGCATACATCTCTACGCCTGTTTTCTTCTATGATAAATCGATGTCAGATCTAAATACCATTCCCGGATTTGAAATTGCATGGTGTGTACCAGGCTTAAAGGATATCCGAGGCAATGAATAAAATCTACCTTCTTCCAGCCCCTAGAGGTCACGTGTGTCCCTCGCTGCAGCACCGGTCTTCTCTCAGATCCCCCTGGCAGTCTCTGAAGCATTGCCAGCCCCTGACGGGACAGCATCTTCTGCGCATGGGAAAATGCCCACATCATCAGGAGCGTACTGCGCTGAGAATCTACAGTATGTACGGTGGTCTGTGGCCCTTCTCGATGGTCAATGAGAGACTCAGACTGCCGGCTCATCTGAGTGTTGGACAAAGGCACTGTTCTCTTTACCCCTCTCACCCCATTCTTCCTGTGCGGTAGCATACAGTAAGTGCTTCTTTTACGCTAATGAAATTGGTTTTTTCCCCCATAACTGCAAACACAATGCATGCTGCATTCTTCCTGAGTTTGGGTTTTTTGTTTTCCTTTTTTTACAAAACCATCAAAAAATGCAGTTTCACCATAAAAACGGAAAAAAAAGTTATAAAAAGAAAATCGTAACTGCATTGCAGTGCGTTTGTGATCACAATTTTCAGTAGAAAATCTAGGTGCAAGTACTGTGTGTGCAGCCAACAGACATGCCCTGCAACTGTTAATTAGAACTTTATCATTAACCCTTTGGGACACCCAACACATAACATTTTTGATCTTCAATGACACACGATCTACAATACCCTGGTTGCAGCACTGATAGCTTCCTTTGACATGAGGTTGGCTGATAATCAATGGATAAAAACAGGTTCAACATGTTCTTGCCAATTCCTATAACTGCTATCTTCTGTAAGCCTACCTTCCACAAAAATAAACCAAGCTATGCTATGCACTACAGAGTATACCTACTACAGATGTGTTTATTTTAATATTGCAGTATTAGCTAGGGTCCAATTGCTTGTTGAATGGTTATCTGTCAATCATATCCTTTCTTAAAAATAACTAGCCAATCAGCTTCTAGTTTATGTTGTAAAATCAAGCTCCTTTCCTATTTACACAGTTTTTCTACTTACAAAAGTTCATAACACTTACCAGTATTTGGATTTTCATGATTCCTCCAAGAAAGAGAGGTCAACCAAATGAATGCTCCTCCTCCTATTAGAGAAAGGTAGCTCAAAAATATTTATCAGGCCCTTCCATACAGGTTCCCCTCAGTGCGTGATTTCTAACCTCATTTACCAAACCTTACATAGTCAAAGTGTTTTTTATTTGTGTGTGTGTCCCATAATAGAGCACTAATAAAAATCCTATAATTAAGAAGAGTATTAACTAACATCTATTACATCTTCTATGACAAGAGGTAGACTTTTCCAATCCTGTCCCACCACAGAGTGTTCCAGCAGAAGGACAATTGTTCATTGCCTTCAAGACATCCAGAAGGCAGTGTGGTATAAATGTAAACATCAGCTGTACTGTAGAAGAGGGGCAAACCAAGCTTTCCTTGGCTACTATGGAGCTATAAATGTAATCTTTTTGTATGACAAACTATATTTCAGAAAAGTGGTTGAGGTAGGCCTGAAAATCTATTTCCAAAGTAGTGGTAATTCAACTAAAGCCACTGGATTCTCTTATGGGTTTAGGGAATACATTTGAGGCATCACTTTTGATGGGAAAATATCTCCCTCAGTTATTTTCCATCTGCTTAAGGTAGGCACATACTGTATGATACAATTGTGTAACAACTAATCGTCCCCTCAATTAATGTCTGATAATGCATGATAAAAACAGTTCTTTGTTAGATAGAAACTTTGGAAGCACAGTGGTGGACAAATGCAACAAGGCCGATTAGGGCAAGGTGGAAAATGATTTATATCATTTATTCCTTGTTTACCACATCTTAAAAGTGTATGCCTGAAGGGAAGTGGTAAGAAAGTTTCACTTTCCATGTGGCCAAGCTCATATCCAGTAGCCTGTTTCCATTAGAAATGGAGTGATTTTCATTATAGCAGCAAATTACAGCCAAAGTGATCAGGAAAGCTATTTGTTTTAGACAATAAACTGCTTGAAAAGCCACTCTGCAACTTACTGATCTTGGAACAAGAATGGTCTTTATCCATTAAGCCTCAAAAGACTCTGCATAAGATGGTAGAATCTGTAAGGTATGCATATTTCATATCTACATGAAGCATTAATGGTCGATAGGTGTTCTGGACATGGACTGAGATGATTAGGTGCAAAAGAAAATATTCTTGCTTACACAAAATTAATTTATTAATCAACATTAAAGTCCATCTTCACAAAATATAAGTATGTTTTACAAAATCCCTCTGAACCCTCTGTTTCAATTTAAAGCAGATTATGAGTAAGCTCAAAGCGGAACACAAGCAAGAACATAGAGGTTTGTTGATGTGCTCTCTAAACAATTCCAAAAGTAATATAAACAATTCAGTCCAGATAGGGGAAAGCAGAAAACTAAGACGACAGTAGAGTCTCAAGGCTTCATCAGGATGGTAAATAAAAGGGGGAAAAAAAAGGTCCTAAACACTCAACATTGTTCTTCCAAACTAGCATTAATGCCCCATAAGTGCACTGTGTTGCCACATGTATAGCAACTTGTTGCTAAATCTTTTGGTATACTACTCATTGTGGAACCACTCAAATTATTGGAGCACATCTCAATAAACAAACATTTCTTCTTTCATCCTTTTAGGCTACTTTCACACTAAGACGTTGCGTTAGATGCTACGTTAAGGTCGCATAACGTGCACCTAACGCAACGCATAGTGTGGTAGAAGCTGGACGTCAGATCGAGCCACGTTAAGCGGCTCTTCATATGTCCTGTGATGCCGTGATGCGTACTCTTGGACGCATGCGGCATCACGTGGTCCCGCCGGCCAATCGCCACACAGAGCGCCGCTCCAGGAAGTAAACACTGCACGTCACACCGTGCAGTGAATATTAATTAGCCATGTGCCTGGCCGAGGAGGGGGAGACCTCCTCCTCTAATACTACTGAGCATGTGCAAACAGTCTAACGCGGCTTAGCCGCGTAGAACGCACAGCATGCAGCACTTTGAAATAACGTGAAGCGTTACAATGTAACGCAACGTGGGCACTGTGAACAGCCCATTGATTTTTCATTGCTGTGCGGTGGGCTGCGTTACAGGCTGCACTAACGTGCGCCTGTAACGTCTTAGGGCTCGTTTCCACTATCGCGAATCTGCATGCGTCCAACGCATGCAGATCCGCACATGTAATACAAGTGGATGGGCCTGTTTCCACTGTAGCGTTGTTGAGGTGCGTTTTTTTCAGCGTGAAAAAAACGCACAAAAGAGCCAACGATTTCGCCTGCGTCGGGAATCCGTGCGAATCGCCGCTAATGTATTTAATAGTAAAAACGCATGCGTTTGTTACATGCGTTTTTACCCGCGATTTCGCGTGCGATTTCGCACCTTTTTCAATTTTATTTAGCCCTGGCAGTGTCATGGTTAATTTCGCATGGCACCCTGCCATGCGAAATCGCAGGCGAAATCGCGGGTAAAAACGCATGTGGAAACACATCCGCATGCGTTTTTACAAGCGTCGGAATGCGGCCGAAATCGCGTCGCAACAGTGGAAACAAGCCCTAACTGTGAAAGCAGCCTTACTGCACAGCATTCATGTGAATGGGGGCTGTTTGTATTCTACTTATTCCTATGTACTGCTAGTTCATGAAATATCTGCAATGCCAGGATCCATAAAATAATTCTTTCTATACACCAAATGCCTTCAGGATTACCAGCTAAGCAAACTCCTTAAAGCAAATCTGAGGCCACTCTGAAAAAAGTTAGGAGAGGGAAGGCTTTAGATCCCATAGAGCCTTCCCAGTCTTCTTTCCGTCCCGTTGGTCCACTGCTTCCCCCTTCCCGCCTCCCCAAATTGCACACCTTCAGACTTCTCGGAAGGCTTCGGAAGCACTCGCATCCCAGAGAAAGTAGGGGGACAAGAGGAGAACAGGGGGGGGGGGGGAGCGGTGGCCATCAGGACTGCTCTCCGTACATGCCTGCTCCCCCCTTGAAGGGGGGAGGGGGGGTAGCGACAGCAATGGAATGAGGGGGTGGAGAGAGAGCGTACAGAGAAGGCTATATGGGATAACCTTCCCTTACTGTACACAAGTCCTTTACTGTTGTGTCTTCTTGTTAGTGTCTACAGATATCACAAAGTGATTAATACAAGATTATAAATAGGAAGAAACCTCAATGTCAGCTCTCAAAGGACAGTAACAGAAAGATAAAATAAGGTATTTACAAATTTGCTTTATTTACTTAAATACATAGAGATATGTTTTACAAATGTACTTATTACCATTTAAGATTCATGAATTTAGATCCCTACTTCTTTATGACACTTGTTGCCAAGCATTTAAAAAGTTGTAGTATATTTAAACATCAACCAAATACAGTAAACAAAACCAATCTGTAACCAACCTGTCAGTCTGAACCCAAAAAACAGCTTATGTAAATAAATGCAATGTAGAAGAACCCATCACAAAGAGAAGAACATTTAGGAGATTTGCAAGATCATTTAGCATAGAATCATTTTACAAACCATGCCACCTTGTAGCGTTCCAAAATGTTCCATATATTGTGATTTTTTAGAAATGTTATTTTAATTAATTTGAGAAACTATTTTGTGGTCACCAAGCTCTTTAAGTCACATATTGTCCTTTATTTACAAGTATACAGAAAACATATTTACAAATAAATTGGAACCGGGTAAGTATTACAGGAATATGCCAAGGTAGCAGAGTGGGAAGTGAAAGGATCTTTGTAGAGTAGAAAATCCATTGTCCAGCCAGTGTACTTCTTGTCTCTGTCTACTCAGGACCCAAATAATCTAAAAAGTAGAAAAAAAATAACACAAAATGGCCAGTTACCGTAAGTAAATACTTTGTTTCAACACAGGTTGGAAAAAAAACACTTGATAATAGCAGAAGAAATGCTACAATTACTTTTTAGGTTTGTTTTTTAATAGACAAATTTATATATAAAAAATAATGGTGTAAACTATGGATAGTGCAGGCTTCCCCAACTTACAAAACAGGTTCTGTTCTGGGAAGTTATACATACTGGTACATAGATAGCTAGATGTTTATACAGTTCAAACAATCCTTTTTGGTTGTGTTCAATGTACTTTAAAAAGCCTACAATAGTTTATATGATTCTGTAACATGTTATAACAAAACCAATATGGTACATTTTGTACATGAGGGCAACGCTGAGTATGAGACATTTGTAACCTGAGTGTTTGTGACTAGGGGACAGTCTGTACCAGAAAGCTGTGTGTGGGGGAAGGGTGTAGAAATCTGTGAACAGTACAGAGGCTATTGGAAAGCTGCAATACCTGAGGAACTGAAACTTTAGCACATTATTTTTGTCAGTTTTTTTGATTTTTTTTAGTCAAGAAAATAATAAATACCACAAATGTAAATGTATTATTTGTTTAGAGCTCTGCTTGCTGATTGGACTGACAAGTTTGTAGTTACAAGAAAGCTCTCACTTTTTTTTGCATTAAAAACAAAAATTAGCTTTTTTTAAAACCTAAAGTATTTGCAATAATTCAGGTTGGAGTTAGATTTCTCCCATTAAAGAGCCACACTAATCTAACATGCATACAGACTGTTTCGGATTGATTGATCCTCATCAGTACATGGCATAGATTAATGTGGTTCTATGGAGTAGGACTTAAAACACCCAGAGTTACAGACTACCCAGCAAGCTCATGTTTTCATTAAAATATAGTTACTCTGAGAACGACACAGCTTTAGTTATCGATGAAAAAGCCTGGTGGCTCTTTTTGTAAATGGTTGACACTGCTTTTCTACAGCAGTAGTGTAACATACTCTTCTGCTTTTAAAGTGCAACTGTCGGGCATAAAATCAAAAATCAATTCTTTATTTTTATCTGGTAAACAAGTAATAAGGATGCTAACCAAGTAATCCAAAAGTTAAAATCACTATTACTTTTTTTGTTGATAAATTATCATTCCCCAGTTTACCTGACTCTTATTTGGCACACACAACATTTGATACGCAAAAAGGAAGTTGCAGGACATGCTGGGTTGTCCTTTTTTGCTTCTATACTTCCTCTCAGACTAAACAAATGCAGCCTGATTGGCTGAAGCCTCTTTCCCTCCTGTTCTCCCCTCCCACACCTCTGTTCCTCTCTGACTGGCCAATATTTCTCATGCTGAGACACTTAAAATAGGAAATGCTAAGAAAGATTTTCTCTTTTTTTACTGCAGAAAAATCACTAAAATCAAAACGTGGACAGTGCAATACATATGTTATGTAAGTAGAGCAAGTATTTATCTACTTATATATGTGTTTTTTTCTGAGATAGTATGGCTGACAGCTCCTCTTTGAAGGCCAAATGAACCCAACATTGAAGAAGGCAAATAAGGTTGATAAGTGAATACAATTCAAACATTGTACAGTAGCAAGGTATGCTTTTACATGAGTAAAATGTGCTTGTCAGCTTGAGTACAACTTGCTTTCAGCCCTCTGTGGATTTAGCTGGTGGACAGGTCAGCCAAGAATATCCATGTGACACCCAAAGTAGGAAGAACAAGTCTATTTGTTCCAGTATTGCAGTGAAAAATGTGATTGAAGGTAATGGAAAATAGCATTGTCAGAGGCAGTGAACAGGGTGGAGCATGGTAATAGGCTGCACATTTGTTTCACTAGCTGCACAGGTCATTGCACACTTTTTTCATATACAGATCTATGCACAAGAGATGATGGGGAGATAATCACTCACTATGCTGGCATAGGGTGCTGTAGACTTGTGCTATACAAGATGTATGATTTCAAGACCTCACTTTCTGAAAAAGGAAGCCAGCAAACTGTACTAATTGCAGGAATGTTCCATTTGTACTGTACATACTGGTGTATAGCTGCAGGAAACCCCATCATTAAAACACATTTCGGATTATGCTTTCAGAATTTAACGTTAACATTGGGTTTTCGGTTTTGTTGAACACATTATCAGTTGAAGGTGCAAACCAAGCTCCAAGAAAATAAAACTTTTTTTTGTAATAAAAATACTTAAAGCAAATCAGTAACTTTAAAAGAAAAAAAAATTAACATACTTATCCACATAAAGGGAAACCTCTGGATAGTCCAGAGGTGTCCCGTGTCCTTCTTGACCTCCCCCCGTTGGCTGGGACCTTCTTCTAGTTTGCAGCCACACTCTCCTATGTGTATGGCTTACAGTGCAGGTGTGGCCATACTTATGCATGTGCAGTTGGTACTGTGCTGTGGAGTTGGTACAAAAATCATCTGACTACGACTCCTCAGTTTATTGAAACTACAGACTCCAGGTACCCAAAATTGCTCTGACTCCACAGCCCTGGTATGTACAGTACCTAACTTTTTTACTTTTACAGATTGCTTTTAAGATTTTTATTTTTACAGAAAATGTGAACTAAAAATAGAAGTATGAGATAATTGTATGCATAGTAGTAATGGTACAGACCTTTCCTGCAGTTTGTACATTCTTACTTACTTACATTCTTAGCTGCAATTCGGATGTGAAGTGTAAATAATAGCCATGACAGTGTAAGGTAGAATCTGGTTCATTCCGCTCCCACACAGATACAATAATAACCATTTGAACATTTTGCGCTATGTAGTTATCAAAAATCTTTGTGCAGGTAGAGCCAGGGCTGCACTAGCTGCTGCTTGACTGCCTCATTTGCATAGAAAAAGGTACTGGTCTATTACTCTTGCAGTGCAGAAACAAAAGAAGTAAGTATGTACCCATGTTTACCTCTTCAATTCGCATGTCAGTTTAGATGTGCTTTAAAGAGAATCTGTATTGTTAAAATCGCTCAAAAGTAAACATACCAGTGCGTTAGGGGACATCTCCTATTACCCTCTGTCACAATTTTGCCGCTTCTCGCCGCATTAAAAGTGGTTAAAAACAGTTTTTAAAAGTTTGTTTGTAAACAAACAAAATGGCCACCAAAACAGGAAGTAGGTTGATGTACAGTATGCCCACACATAGAAAATACATCCATACACAAGCAGGCTGTATACAGCATTCCTTTTGAATCTCAAGAGATCATTTGTGTGTTTCTTTCCCCCATGCACTGAAGTTTCAGGCTGCTCTTTTCTTCTTGCAAACAGCTTTGCCCTTGTTTGTAATTCCTCAGTATGTGAAAGCCCAGCCAGCTCAGAGGACGATTTATCCAGCTGATTAGAGCAGCTTCTCTCTTCTTTCTTATCTAAATAACACACAGGCAGTGTGCATAGAGGGGCCAGAAAGGGTGAGTTCATAGCAGAACCACAACACTGAAGAACTTGGCAGCCTTCCAGACACAGGCCGACAAGTCTGACAGGGGAAAGATACATTGATTTATTACAGAGACTGTCATAGTAGAAAGTGCTGCAGTTAGCCAGAACACATTAGAATAGCTTTTGGAACATGTAGGATGATAAAAAACAGGATGCAATTTTTGTTACGGAGTCTCTTTAAGTGCTATTGAGAATACATAAAACAAGTATACTCAAAACCACTAAACATCGCTTTTATAAGGGACTCTCATCATCAGATGTAATGCAGTGCCACAGTAGGCCCAATGATGATTTGTTTGCTGGGGGCCCGGAGGGGTGGTGTTTTGCCCGACGAGCAGCTAAAAGTCTGATGTAGCAGCCTCCCACATCTGACATACTGGCCCCTATTCAATTAACTTTTATCTTGAGTTTTCTCAGAGGAGATGTTTTCACAAGAAAATACTCAAATTAAGTTTACTTTTATTTTTTACCTACTGTTTAGTACTTTTCAATTGATAGATGTTGACTGGTTATTTTGTTGAGAAGATGAAAAATTATCTCCTGGGAGAAAAGTTAACTGAATAGGGGTCCCTGGCTTGAAAACATCTGGAAACTGCTGTACGAAGTCTCCCTGTGTTTTTGTCAACTTAGCCTTATGGTGCCCATACATGGTACAATTTTTTAAATTTTTTTTTTCGATTAGATAATTTAGTTCGATTATTCCGTTAGATCGAATATAAAGATGTTTCCAGCATGTCCAATCTGATTTTTCTCGAAAAAACTGGATAATCGTTCGAATTTCTTGATCGAAAAAAAAATATTTCAACTTTCATTCCATTCGATCATTAAGATCGAATAAACAGGATAATAGAACGTTTTTATTGTACCATGTATGGCCACCATAAGTCACTTTGCAAGTGTTGTATTTCTAAAGTAACATTCAATGTGCTTCAAGTTGCTATAGTGATCAGCATTTACAGCTATGATATATCTGCTCATACTTACACAACCATACAAAACATCATAAAAATGTTCCACAAAGCAATAAAAATTCGGAAGTATCGGAGGCTGAGCAGGAATTCACGAATATTGTCACCTGAAATAAAATGGGAGAAGCAGTTACACATTGAAAAGAGAAAACACAAATCAGTGATGAGGATTGAAGCAAAGGACAATTTTGCACTGTATAATAGTGGCAGCATGTTCTCTCTTTCCCCATTTCTTTTATGGATGGCTCCCACCACCTCCTCTGTGACACATATGACCCATCCCTTCTCCCATCAATGTGACACACACTAACCCTTTTTGTTTTTTTTTCCACCCATAAAAGTTTTCTACCCCTTTCAGATCTTCCACCTCCTCTGTGTCATATCTTTCCTACACCAACACCAATAATAAGGCAAGTGAAGATGCCGCTCAACCCCCAACAAAATTAAACTTATGCAATACTGGATCCGAGATGAACAAAGTCCAGATTCAACAATGCAAAGAAGTGAAATACATCTGCACCATGCTTCAACAAAATCTGTATACATTATTGCTAAACATATTCAAGTTAAAAGCTTGCATAGACAGCCATGGTAACAGCTTACATGTTTTAGACCTCACAGGTTTAGTCATAGCTGAATAGTCTCAGCAGCTGCTTACTACTGACAACAGCAGCAGTTGTCAATTGTGCATTTGTATGAACAGTCACAACACAAATTCACCGCAGGATGGAACCTACTGAGTGCTGGCTTTTAATACGCTGTGGTTTGGACCAATTCATAGCCAGCAAGGATCAAGCCTGGACCTGCAGTGAAGCTGTGCATTACCAGTAGCATTAGTCCGTGTAGAGCTGTTTAGTGAAGAACAAAAGATGCTGTCAGTAGTGAACAGCTGTCAAAGGGGCCCTGTGACTGTCAGAAGAGTGAAGGGTGGGAATTTGCATGTGTCAAATAAGAGTTAAAAGGGCTGGAAGAAATAGTACTCTGTTTCAGGAGGATGCAAATGAAGAAGTCTAGTCTGTTACAGGGAGTAGACAGGAGAGACAACAGTTTGTCATAGTGGGGTGTAGGAGGGGCAGGTAATGGTCACCTAGTTTTTTTTCCTGTGTATAAATGAGGTGGACACTGGAGGCATGGGGAATAGAGAGGGTCACTGGAGGTACATATGGAGCACAAGGAATAGAGGGGATCACTGGAGGAACATAGGTAGCACAGGGGAAGAGCGAAGGACACTAGTTACAGAGGAGGCACAGGGGAACAGCGGAGGAGACTGGAGGTACAGAGGAGTAGAGAGTGTCATTGTAAGTACATAGGAAGCACAGGGGAATAGAGAAGGCCACTGGAGGTACAGAGGAAGCACAGGGGAATAGAGAGGGACACTGAAGGTACATAGGGAGAACAGGGGAAAAGAGAAGGACACTGGAGGTACAGGGGAATAGAGAGGGACACTGGAGGTACAGAGGAGGCACGGGGAAGAGGGGGACACTGGAGGTACAGAGGAGGCACAGGGGAATAGAGAGGGACACTGGAGGTACAGAGGAAGCACAGGGGAATAGAGAGGAACACTGGAGGTACAGAGGAAGCACAGGGGAATAGAGAGGGACACTGAAGGTACATAGGGAGAACAGGGGAAAAGAGAAGGACACTGGAGGTACAGGGGAATAGAGAGGGACACTGGAGGTACAGAGGAGGCACGGGGAAGAGGGGGACACTGGAGGTACAGAGGAAGCACAGGGGAAAAGAGAAGGACACTGGAGGTACAGAGGAGGCACGGGGAAGCGGGGGACACTGGAGGTACAGAGGAAGCACAAGAAAACACTGGAGACACACTGGGGTAGAGTGTTAAAAATTACGTACAAATTACACTTAAACATACCTACAATCCTGATCTTGTTCATTAACTGGGGAATACCAGTACTAAGTAGAGGTTTGATTGTAGGTGACTGGATATTGGCTAAGTGTTAAGAGACCAGGGTTCGAATCTCGGCTCTTCCTGTGCAATAAGCCAAGCTATTCAGTGAGGAGACCTTGGGCAAGCTGTTCCCCAACACTGCTACTGCCTGTAGAGCGCGCCTTTGTGGCTGCAGCTCAGGGAGGGAGGGGGGGGAAGAGAGGGAGGGAGAAAGAGGGAGGGAGAAGAGAGAGAGAGAGAGGGAGGGAGGGAGGGAGGGAGGGAGGGAGGGAGAGAGGGAGAGAGGGAGAGAGGAGAGAGAGAGAGAGAGAGAGAGAGAGAGAGAGAGAGAGAGAGAGAGAGAGAGAGAGAGAGAGAGAGAGAGAGAGAGAGAGAGAGAGAGAGAGAGAGAGAGAGAGAGAGACACAGACTCATATATTCCACCTACTGCAACAAGAAGGAACCCTAGTTACACCATGAATCAATATGTAGAAAATTGCTCATAGAGATAGTCACAAACATTTTTTCTTTCATCCCATGAATAACAAACATTAAATACAGGCCCCCTATGTGAAAAGCGCCCTCTTCTATCCATCACTGCTGGCCTGCACATGCAAACATGGACCAAAGCCACTCAAATATTCCATATGGCAATGCTGAAGTATTTTCCAAGACAATGAATACACATCAATTTCAGAGTGTCTTGATTAAATTCACTTGTTGCGTTAGCAGTGTTCGGGCCCTGCCACACAGGAGACTATTTGGCGGGTCGTTCTGTTTTTTTAAAAAAAAATGCTTCCATTGACTTGCATTAAAATCCCAATCGTGGCCATTTTGCAGCAATTTTAATGCAAGTGAATGGAAGAGTTGTTTTTTTAAAATTAAAATGACCCGCAAAACGCTCTCCAGTGTGTTAGGGCCCTTAGTTGAAAGTTAGCAATGCAGACAAACATTGTGACCATAGTCTATAAAAATTCTGTACTGAGAAAGGCAGTATATAACCAAAATGTCTCAAACGGAAACCCGGACTGACCACCTCCAATCATACATGTTAGGTGTCTGTAGCCAATATGATGTGCCAGCCAGCTTTTATATTTCAGGGACAGACCATGGCTATCCCATATCCATGGTTATACACTGCAACTGGCATTCACCAAGCTGCCAACACAGAGGCTCAGAAACGTTAATTAACCAATTAGAGCCTTTTGGCAAATAAAACGTAACTTAATTGTATTCATGAAAATAGTATAGAGAGGCCAATACATATATACAAAGGAGATCCTAATGTACTAATGAATACAAATCAACACGCCAATCCATTGACAGGAGTGTCATATAAATGACCAGTCATTAGCACAAACAACATTATATTTTATAGGCAGGCCAATTGCATAATCATAGTTGGAGCAACTTTATCCACTTGCGTACCAGCAGTCTCTGGCCCCTTAAGGACCAGAGACTGCCGGTATGTCAAAACGGCACTTACCAACGAATCGTCGCACATACCCGCCACTCTCCCATTGCTGCAGGCCCCTTTCTCTGCCGTCGCTATGATGACAGAGCTCTGTGCGCCAGTCAACCCTGTCCATAAATTTAAATAATTGTGATTGGCTCACAATGATCACACGGTCAGGAGCCAATGAAATCAGCTCCTGCCTGGCTCACAGAGCTCTGCCGTCATAAAGACAGCAGGGCAAATGAACTGCAGCAGGGAGAGAGTGACGCGATCGGCAGTAGCGGCGGAAGCACGCGGCAGGGAAGTTCAAATCTATGCCCTGTGAGAACCGCACAGCCACATGCAGAACGTAGATTTCAACCAACATGCTCCAGAAGCAGATAAATTGTTTCTGCTGCAGCCCTTAATTAACAATGCCTCCTGGATGGCGGCTAAATCAAAGGTGCTAATAAAGCAAACTGCTACAGTGCGGAACATAAATCATACCCAAGATGGTGGGGGCTTCGTCAGGATGGAGTACAATTGTGCATGTGAAATTCAAATACTGGCATAGACATAATTCTGCACACCCAAGTGTAGCCCAAGACAGTGCTGCACACAATGTACGTCACTAGACAGTCAAACACAGAAGCATACTCTACAACAGGGACACACACGCTGGGGGTAAGTTGATCCGCCAGGCGGAATCCTTGTGGGTTGGGCGCTGCTGTATACATGCCTGATTATTGGCCGCCTTAACCGACTTTAGTCAGGTGTGTGAACAAGCTTTAGGGGAGACAAAACACTTTCAGGGAAGGTCTCACGTGTCCGCTTGATCTCTCCTGGCACACCATGAACAGCTTTCCATTGAATCCACAAAAGGCTTGTGCCCACTGGGAGCGATTTTGCAACACTCGCCCTTTTCCTGCAATCTGCAAAGAGCTGATCCTTGTGGCAGTGGTCTCACTAGCACTACACCATTTTGGAAGAAATCCCAGAACGATCGCATTGTTGCTGCAGTAACCAAATCACGATTTGTGAATCAGTGTTTAATCACGGCACTTTGCTGCAAATCGTTTGTAGTGATTCCCAGTCCTTATTTACCAGTAGTTTCAAATTTAAAGTACCCCTACTACATTCATGAGGACATAGGCAAAAAGGATGCATAGCACCCTGATGGAGTCCTAAAGTTGCCAGTTAGGTTTAAAAACACACACTATGGCGGCCGCCTGTTAGACGTGACAGTTTTCCACCGAGTTTCCCACCGAGCATTAACCAAACTAACTGCTGACACGTGTGGTTACAAACACTCCCATTTGGATGCATTATAAAGCAACCTGAAAGCACCCACTCTTGGCAATAGGGCAACTGAACAAGCGTAGTAAACCCATTATTTTGCCGTTAGATCTGGCACACAGATCTGAACAAGTACGATAATAGCATTCTAAAAAATAAAGCACTGCTCATCTAAAAATAAAGTACTTCATGTGACTAATTAGCCAGGGATACTTTTCCAGTAGGATTATCCTAAGTATAATTACATTTTATCTGTTTAGCATCCACTTAATACTGTAAAGAAAACCTGCTTTCCTGCAGATAAATAAGCTGCTCCTTAATGAGGAGACAACGTGCTTAGCCCCTAACCCTCAAACCAATAATGTAAACATAGGAAAAGTAGGGAGGGGGGCAGTATAGATGTACTAGATATCTTTAAAGAGAAACCATAACCAAGAATTGAACTTCATCCCAATTAGTAGCTGATACCCCCTTTCCTATGAGAAATCTATTTCTTTTCTCAAACAGATCATCTGGGGGCTCTGTACAGCTGATTTTGTGGTGAAACCCCTCCCACAAATAATGTCAGTGCCTCACAGCACTGAAGTCCTGGCATCACACTGTGGGAGTCTTGTTGCATTGTGGGAAATAACAGCTGTTTACAACTGCCAAAAAAGCAAGCAGCATCTTTTTCTAGTGACATCACCTGCCAGCAGTAAAAATGTCGCCATGTGATAAATGTCAGAATGTAAATCTGGGAGAGGAAAGATTTTACAATGGGCAAACACTGACTAAATCATTTATACATAATTATGGTAAAATGAAGCACTTTTTTATTACATTATTTTCACTGGAGTTACACTTTAAATGTATTACTCATGTATCCCAAATGAGAGCTTAAAGCCTATGTAAGCCAAGATAAAAATGTTTCAGTTTTAGACAGAGAGAAAAATAGCACCACTGTCATTTATTATTGCTTTTTTTACTCCCATTACAGAGATTTCCTCCCACTTCTGGTCTTTGTTAACACCCATGAGTTGGGCAGAGACCTAGCAATATCTGACAGGGGTTGTACCCTCCCCTCACCTCTTGTCCTAAAAACCAAGCTTATCAGAGGTTTTGGAACTTTTATGCTCTATTCAAATCCCCCCACCCACTAAAAAAAATAAAATCGGAATTAAAGGGGCCCATACACTGGTCGATTTCAGCCTTCGAGCGACCGATCGATTCGATCTAATCGATTGAAACTCGATCTGACAGGATGGAAGATCTAGGTTGATCTGCTGCTGGCAGCAGATTGATGGCCCATAGAGTTGCATTGGATCTAATGGTGCAATAATGCCTTTAGATCGATTTTCAATAGATTTCCAATAGATTTCATCCTGAAATCTATTGGAAATCTGTTCCTAGTATGTGGCACACATCAGATAGATTCCTGTCAGATTCAACCTGACAGACATCTGACAGAAATCTGATGGTCGAATCTGCTGCAAATCTATCAGTGTAAAGGTGCTCATACATTAGAACGATTATGGGCAGATTCGACCAAGAGAAAAATGTATCTCTAATCGATTCTGATTAGAGATAAAATTTGCCTCTAATCGAATCTACCCATACACTACAGGCCAATTCCCGTCCGATTTCAGCATGAAATCATCAGGGAATCGGCTGAGCCGCCACGTCCCCCTCGCCCCTGCCCCCAAAAAAATATAAATGTATGTAATGTAGTGCATTTATACATTACTTGTCCTGTAGCAGCTTCTGCACGGTGTCCGTCTATTTCGCCGGGTAACAGCCGCATACACGCTAGCGGCGCATAGTGTCTGACGTCAACCGCTATGCGCCTTCGTGACGTCAGAGCGTCGCCGGCGTGTATGCGAAACCCGGAGATGGACGGAAACCGCGTGGAGGCTGACATCGGACTGGTAATGTATAAATGCACTACACACTGCATACATTTATACATTGCGGCGGCAGCGGCGGGGGTTTTGTCGTCTCGTCACTTGTTCGCAAATCAGCCGCCGTATCATCGTGCACCGGACCAACCGACCTCGGCCTGAAATTTTCCAACATGCGCGATCGACTGTGCGGCCAATTTCTCTCCCAAAATTGGTCGCTTTGTCGGGCATGCACTTGGCAGCACCAATTTTCATCCAATTCGATTATAATAATCGAATTGGATGGTCGATTTGTTGGTTGTCGCCTAGTGTATGGCCCCCTTAAGTTAGAATTTTAAATTCATGCATCAAGCACTGGATTGGGTGCATTAAGATCGGTAAGTATTAGATAAAGTATTATAAAATGAGGTATTTTATAAATTAGTAAGCATTTTAAAATGAAGAACAAATCACAACTGGCAAGGTTTCAAATACACCCTTCCTTGAATCATCCATATGAATTAAAGCAAGCCTGGATTTAAGAGATTATTTGTATGTGTAGTTGCACAAGTACATGGAACTGAACTGGTGTCTCATATTGAGTTTCCTCAATGCTGATAAGAACATCTAGATTATTCATCATCCTATCCATACAATGTATAGGGCCAACACTGAAACACTGGCTAAACAAAAGAAAAAGCAATTTCCCTTTAAATAAATGCCAGCACAGAGCTTCTCAGACTTACTAAATCCAAATGACTAACCAAACAATGGAACTGCAAACAGGGACAATAATGCATTGGGCTTGGTCCACACCAGAGTCAGTGTCCCAATGGCCAGCCGGAGCAGACAGTGCAATATCTGTTGCAGTGGTCCATTGTTTTCCACATAAAATCCTACATAGGCTTCTATAGAACACATCTGCTCATCTAAAATTATCAGGCAGGTCGGGACTTTGCATTTAAAGACCATAATAGATCTGCTTCAAAATGATGTGTGAACAACAGATTCTATTATTAAAATACGATCATGTCCGTTAGGCGATTTGTAAAATGGACAAAAAGTGTTTATTTTTTGTGCATGTGAACCAAGCCTTAGCTTTTCACAGGTGCTTAGCCTTTTTTCTTATCATAAAAATGACAGTATAATGCTATTGAAATAGAAATGCTCCATTCCTGCTTTCAGTCCTGCATTAAAGGTGGACCTTCTCCATACAGAGGGGCACCTGACTTGGGCACAAAAAAAGACGTGATTCACCCAGTTCCAGAAAGAATTTAAAAAGAAGTTCAAAACAGGAAGAAATGTCCTTACCTGTGGCTTTGTTCAACCTATTTACAACATTGGCGTGAGGCAAAGCTGAAGACCATAGGCAAATAACACTATGCATTCAGTAAGTCAAAGACAAGCGTGTAAACTAGAATAGCTGACATCAATCTGACATAATCATCTTTCATGGCAAGGCTAGACTGCTGAAAGCCAATTGGTTCCTATATGTCAAAACACATCACTGGTTTTTGTTTTATGACAAAAAAATCCCTCACTAGACAAAATTGCAGAACCATAAAAGTACAGAATAATAACTAGCTGGTTCAGCAACCAGAAACATGCACTGCATAGATCTATGAGTGCTTCTCCCCAGTAGTCAGTTTTGCATTACTTACCTGTGGTTGCCAACGCAGGATCATCGCCAAAACCCTGGGATTCCCTTCTCCTCCTGTCAGTGAAACAATGACAAAGTAAAAGGTTACACTGATGATTTATGGCTTCATGAAGATACTAACAAATATGCATTTATGTAGATGTTCAAAATGTATTTTAATTTACCTACCCAAGAAATATTACACAAATATATAGTATTTACGGTATCTATAAGCCATCAACAAAGCAGCAACCCCGATATCCCCAGCAGAAAAGTCTACAATCAGACTGGATATCATCTAATTCAGCTTTTCTCAACCTTCTCACCCTGGAGGAACCCTGCAATTACTTTTTGGACCTCAAGGAACCCCTGCAAGTAATTTTTGGATTTCAAGGAAGCCCTGGCATGGTCTTTAAAAGCTGATGTGGCTGTTTATGCCACCACCCCATATTACAGTACCCTTTATTACAAATTCTAATGCTTTTTATTAATGTGCTCATTATCATTCTGACCCCCAAATTAGTGCTTCTTTTTACAGTACCCCCTATTATAGTGTGCTCGCTATCATACTTCCCCCAACCCCCACGATGAAGAAAAATGCCAAATAACCCCTGCAGAGTACTCAAGGAACCCTGGGGTTCCAGAAATCCTGGTTGAGAAAGCCTGATCTAATTCATTACTTAAAGAGAAACTATTAGCCAATATGTGCCCCCCCCCCCCCCAAAAAAAAAACCACACATTTGTAAGTAGATATATACTTGATCTACTTACATCACATATGTATTGTAGTGTCCACGTTTTTATTTCACTGAATTTGATATAGTAAAATGTTGAGAATTCTGTTCCTGGCATGGGCCATCTTGTGCCCCCCAGGTTTAAGAATCCCCCCCCACTCCCCCTTTTCCCCGCACTGATTGTGAGCACAGCGGGGAGGATAAAGCCAGCAGGCACAGACTCACCTAATAATGGATCCAAGCACTGGTGTTCCCATCTGTTCTCTGCACTACCACCGGAGGCAGTGCAGAGAGCATAGAAGGGAACTGCAGTGCCTGGAACCATTATTCCAGGAGTTTGTGTGCACCGCCTTTATCCTTCCCCGAAATTCAGCATGGGGAAGAGGGAGAATGCAGCAGGCAGCAGAAGGGCAGAGGGGGGGGGGAGCGGACATGCCTCTGGAGGAGGGGGGCCGAGGCAGTGACAGGAGACAGCCTCTGCCCCCTCTCCCTACGCACTAACAGCGACTGTAAGATGAAGAGTGAAGGGGAGACCAGGCGGCCAATCACAGCGCAGAGAGGTGAGTGACAGAGGCTTCAGCCAATCAGGCTGATACAGCATGCCTGTCACTTCTCTTCTGCGGCCGTGCGTACGTTTATAGAGCCTGGGGGCATGGGGAGAGAAGACCTAATTGGAAAAAAGTAAGATTGTTTTTATTTGCCTGGTTAGCATCCTGTTTAACATTGTGATAGCCTGCAATAGAAAATTAATTTTGTATTTAATGCCTAACAGTTGCTCTTTAACAAATGGCTGATCCAACCACAGCTGCATCTCCAATCTGGCTTCACTGAGTCAGAAGCATCGGAGAGCTGCACCTCAGCCGAAGCTTGGCACTGAAAGGCAGCAGCTTTACCTGCATAGAGGTGGAGGGGCCACTGATTCCTTATGCAAGTATTGCCATGCTGAGCACCCTCTGCAGGAAGAAGAGATTCACCGTGTTGTAAAAATAGGGTGTCTCGGACTCTACAGTCCTGGCCAAAAGTTTTGAGACTCTCAAAAATATTAGTTTTCACAAAGTTTGCTGCTAAACTGCTTTTAGAACTTTGTTTCAGTTGTTTATCTGATGTACTGAAATATAATTATAAGCACTTCATACCTTTCAAAGGCTTTATTGACAATTACATGAGATTTATGCAAAGAGTCAGTAATTGCAGTGTTGGCCCTTCTTTTTCAGGACCCCTGCAATTCGACTGGGCATGCTCTCAATCAACTTCTGGGCCAAATCCTGACTGATAGCAACCCATTTTTTCATAATCACTTCTTTGAGTTTCTAAGAATTAGTTGGTTTTTGTTTGTCCACCCGCCTATTGAGGAATAACCACAAGTTCTCAATGGGATTAAGATCTGGGGAGTTTCCAGGCCATGGACCGAAAATGTCAATGTTTTGGTCCCCGAGCAACTTAGTTATCACTTTTGCCTTATGACATTGTGCTCCATCGTGCTGGAAAATGCATTGTTCTTCACCAAACTGTTGTTGGATTGTTGGAAGAGGTTGCTGTTGGAGGGCATTTTGGTACCATTCTTTATTCATGGCTGTGTTTTTGGGTAAAATTGTGAGTGAGCCCACTCCTTGGATGAGAAGCAACATCACACATGAATGGTCTCAGGATGCTTTACTGTTGGGCATGACACAGGACTGATAATAGCGCTCACCTTTTCTTCTCCTGACAAGCCTTTTTCCAGATGCCCCAAACAATCGGAAAGGGGCTTCTTCTGAGAATATGACTGTGCCCCAGTCCTCAGCAGTCCATTCACCATACTTTCTGCAGAAGATCAATCTGTCCCTGATGTTTTTTTTGGGGGGGGGAGAGAAGTGGCTTCTTTGCTGCCCTTCTTGACACCAGGCCATCTTCCAAAAGTCTTCGCCTCACTGTGCGTGAAGATGCCCTCACCCCTGCCTGCTGCCATTCCTGAGCAACCTCAGCACTGGTTGCACTCCGATCCCGCAGCTGAATCCTCTTTAGGAGACGATCCTGGCGCTTGCTGGACTTTGTTGAACGCCCTGAAGCCTTCTTAACAAGAATTGAACCTCTTTCCTTGAAGTTCTTGATGATCCTATACATTGTTGATTTAGGTGCAATATTAGAAGCCACAATATCCTTGCCTGTGAAGCCATTTTTATGCAATGCAATGATGGCTGCATTCGTTTCTTTGCTGGTCACCATGGTTAACAATGGAAGATCAATGATTTCAAGCATTACCATCCTTTCAACATGTCAAGTCTGCCATTCAACCCAATCAGCCTGACATAATGATCTCCAGCCTTGTGCTCGTCAACATTCTCACCTGAGTTAACAAGACAATTACTGAAATGATTTCAGCAGTTACTTTAATGACAGCAATAAAATGTAGTGGAAAGGTTTTTTTTGGGATTCAGTTAATTTTCATGGCAATGAAGGACTATGCAATTCATCTGAACACTCGTCATAATATTCTGGAGTATATGCAAATTGCTATTATAAAAACTTAAGCACCAACTTTTGTAATTTCCAATATTTTTGACAGTCTCAAAACTTTTGGCCAGGACTGTACCCTCCCCCATCAGCTGCCAGGTTCCCCCTTCCCCCATGAAGCCCCTTTCCTGGGCAAATTTGTCGAGGAGAGCTTCAGACGGCTTCTAGCGGAGGGAGAAGCAGAGCTGGACAGCCTTCTGCATGGTTTTCTGTAGCCTCTGTATCAGCTGTTCTCTAAAGATGCATACACACGTCGGATTTTCACAAACGACCCGTCGTTTGGACGTCAAATCGGGCGTGTGTACAGTCTGTCGTTCAGCTGATAAGACTGGACTTGAGCGATCCGCTTGGCGGATCGCTCAAGTCCAGTCTCATCAGCTGAACGACAGACTGTACACACGCCTGATTTGACATCCAAACGACCGGTCATTTGGACGTCCAAACGACGGGTCGTTTGCGAAAATCCGACATGTGTACAAGCCTTTACAGCATAACAAATCAGCTGATATCTGAGAAGACTTTTCTGCTGGGAATATAAGAGTGGCCAATACAGATAGATATATATATATATATATCTAATCAATCTATCTCCTTAACTATCTCCCTATAAGTAGCCCTTTAACTACCGTATCTCCCTATGAGTTTACATGGTAATGGAAAGGGCGCATGGATCAGACCATTGTTCATTCCCCCCCCTACCTCCTCACTGATGTCAATAAGATGGTGACAGCTGCCATTTTCTCTCTTTCTCCTGCAGTATATACTAGAATGCAGCTCAGGTGATTCTTGGCAAGGGAGTAGCTGGCCTGTCAATTGCCCTCCCTTTTGTGGCCCAGGTGAAGGGAATGGCGAGTGAATAGCCAGAGTGTGAGCCTGCTGAATCATTGGGGGGGGGGGGGCGCTTTCATGTGACTGCATGATTTATGCCCTACAGTTGGATAAGTATAATCGGAATCATTTATTTCGGCAAGCACAAACGGGGGGTTGTGCCCGGAATTGGATTTGGATCATACAGGTTCTGAAAGGATGGGGGGGTAATGTCCATGAGCCGAAGCTGCCATACTATGGCGCCACCAGTCACATTTGGCAATCATTTGTCATCCCTAAGGAGAAATGGGTGGGGGGGGGGGGGGCAGAGGGAGGCAAATGTTCATCAGTGATGAACCAGTTCTGTGCGGTCTATGCTGCTAAGGGTCCCGATTGCTGACATCTGGAAGTGCTGGCCAAGGTGTTCCAGTTCAGAAGGTGCAGTAATGTTAATTTCTGTGGGGGGTCCAGACTCCTGGGTAGCATTCAGCAAGGTGGTCAAGATTATCTGGCTGTCACAGAAGCATCCAGTATAAGGTGCTTTTGCAGGGTGGGGGCATTTATTTGTTAACAGGAGAGGGAAATAAAATATTTATTGCAGCTAGGCTAAAATAAGTAGCTAGTAAATTTAAAGAAATGAAACCCCTATTTGGGATATAAATTTTATAGAAAACTTCCCAGACCAAATTGTATAAGGAAAATTAAAATAAAAATAATAAAATTAAAAAAAAAAAAAAAAAAAAAAGAGCACACACATACACGAGTTTTGTCTAAGCACTGTCAGACAACTCATGCAGAAAACCCAACACAGAAAACTGGTACACAAGTATGGATTCAGCCTAAAAATAACAGGACTGAGTTTTTATGTGGCTCACCATTTGTGACACATGCCAGGTGATTGAGTGGACTTTAGAGTCTAGGCAACATTCTCCACAACTGCCATTTTCATTGTTGTGCTGGTCACTTGACAATGGCTATGTGAACCTGAAACTTGGGCTCAGGAGACGCCAAGGAAGTTTGGTTGCCCCATGGGTGCCCATGTTAATAGTGCCTATAAACCACTATAAAACAGAGGGAACCGGGGCCGCATGCTATACAAACTGCAAGTACAATTTGTAATTTCTATTTTTATTCACTATTAACATTGTCACCTATAACTTTCCTGCGCCCGATATTTAGTGTATAGCAGCAAAGGCAGCACGGATATTGTCAGGTTTGCAGTGGAATTATGGTAAAGCATAGGTGGGATTCGGTTAGGGAACGGTTGTGGGATTCGGTTAGGGAACGGTTGGGGGGTTTGGTTATGGCTAGGTATCAGTGTGAGGGGCTCAGTTAGGGTGTGTGTGTGTGCGTGCGTGCATGCGTGCGTGTTGTTCAGTTAGGAATCGGTGGTGTTTGGTTAGGCGTCGGTAGAGGGAGGGTTTATGTGAGAATATGATTAGGTTTAGCAATAGTAAAATATTGGTGGAATTTACCGATATTTTACTAATTGGAAATTGCCACTGCCCAATAGTAGAATATCGGATATTTCCAGGGCCTACATTTTCGTGGTGCCCATTTTGCATTACGCATGTGAAGCACATACTGTTAGATGCAGACAAATTACACAAAGATTATCTCACAAAACAGAACAACGTATGAACTTGATAGATAGAAAACAAGAAAAAGTTTATGGGGAATATTTGAGTAACACAAAGATACTTGAGTGACACTAACATATCTGTGACGGCCAAGAGGGCATGGAGGATAATGTAGGCCCCAGGTCTTTCAAGCACATCAACAACTCAACAAAATATTGAAAGAATTCATGAAATGATGCAGAAGGAAAGAGGACAGTGTAAAAATTATAGCTGGAGTTTCTAACATTTATAAAGTCAGTGTTATTTAGTCAACCAACTCTTACACACAAATCTTAACCAGTTCACCACTGAGGGGTTTTCCTCCTTATGGACCAGAGCAAATTTCCCCTGTCAGCACTCCTCTCTTTCATTTGCCAATAACTTTATCACTACTTATCACAAAATGAACTGTATCTTTCTACCACCAATTAGGCTTTCTTGGGGTGGTACATTTTGCTAAGATTTATTTTATTCTAAATGCATTTTAAACGGGGAATAATAAAAAAAATCATTTCTCAGTTTTCACCCATTATAATTTGAAAATAATACATGCCACCATAAATAAAACTCACATATTTTATTTGCTCATTTGTCCTCATTATTACACCATTTAAATTGTGTCCTTATCACAATGTATGGCGTCAATATTTTATTTGGAAATAAAGCTGCATTTTTTCAGTTTTTCATCCATCACTATTTACAAACCCATATTAAAAAAAAAAAAATAACAGTAATATACCATCTTGACATACCTATTAAAAAGTTCGGTCCCTAAATCAACTATTTATGTATTTTTTTTTTAAAATGACATGTGGGTAACTATGGGAGAGTATGGGAGGTAGGGGGTACATTGTAATATGTGTAGGGCTTTTATTGAAAAAAATAAATTATATATATATATATATATATATATATATATATATATATATATATATATATATATATATATATATATATATATATATATATATATTTATATTTATTTATTTTTTTTACTATTTGACCACAAGATGTAAAGATGTACACATGCATTACTTGTTGTTGCGTACTATTAGTACCCTAAACAGGAAGTAATGCGTGGATGTGTTACTTTCCAACATCACAATGACACAGGCATCTCATTGATGCCAGCGTTCACTGACACAGGGACTTAGATCAATGAATGGGAACTGTGGATAAATGGTTTGATCCTGCATCAGGGCAACATGCCAGTCAACATTTTTTTTTTTTCATTTTTAAAAGCCAACAGTGCACATAAAAGGAAGATGTTTCAATCAAATGACTTCATAGAGAAATCTACAATAGAGACTGAAATGTCAGATTCAAACTGACTTCCGTTACAAACGTATGTAGCAATGTGTAACGAGATGAGTATAGTAGGGGATTAAATATAGCTGCCTAATATACTGTATATTATATATCCTACACCAGGGCTGCCCAATAGGTCGATCGCGATCTACCGGTAGATCGCGACCGCCTTCTTGGTAAGGCCGCGTCTCGTAAAAGTTTGTTGCAGCCAGCAGCTCATCGTGTTTAGCTGCTGGCAAATAAGGATGCAGGCGAGGAGAGAGGCGGCGTGGCCGCTACGTCATGGCTGGGGGCGGCGACGGGCAGCCTGCAATGTGCGTGCTTGTAACGTGCCCGGCTCCGCCTCCAGCCATGACGTAGCGGCCGTGCCGCCTCTCTCTTCGCCGCCGCTTCTCTCCTGCATCCCATTGGCCTGCCAGAGTCTCTCCTCGCCGCCTCTTCTCCTCTGCCTGCCTGCTAACCTACGCTGCAGGTACATATACCTGGAGGGCCCATATACCTGGCTAACCTACACTGGGGGCCCATATACCTGGCTAACCTACACTGGGGGCCCATATACCTGGTTAACTACACTGAGGGCCCATATACCTGGTTAACTACACTGAGGGCCCATATACCTGGCTAACTACACTGAGGCCCCATATACCTGGCTAACTACACTGAGGCCCCATATACCTGGCTAACTACACTGAGGGCCCATATACCTGGCTAACTACACTGAGGGCCCTATGCGGGGGGTGGGGGGGTGGGGAGGGGGGGCGTGCTTAGCATTTGAGACGTTGGTAGATCTCCTGGCCTCGGCAAATTTTAAAGTAGCTCGCGAGCCGAAAAAGTGTGGGCACCCCTGTCCTACACCATATACAGTTAGGTCCATACATATTTGGACAGAGACAAACTTTTTTCTGATTCTGGTTCTATAAATTGCCACAATTAATTTTAAATGTAACAACTCAAGATGCAGTTGAAATACAGACTAGAAATAAAATGTTAATTTCTAATACTTGTTTGCAAAACCTTTGCTGGTCAAAATTAGGAAAAATAAATAAATAATAATAAAAAAAAATACATCTCTATCCAAATATTTATGGCCCTAACTAACTGTATGTTTCAATACAAGTGTTTTCAATATTCAGTCTTGCTATCCTATATACTAATTTGCAGTTGTAATATGCAGTGTGGACACACTGGGCTTGATTCACGAAGACAAATAGCACGCCTTATCAAAGCTAACACACCTTATCAGAGTAGGGTGGGTAAGAGATTATATTACCTATCGATTTTAATTACCATAACTAATGTAACCTAATGACATTATGTTTGTTTAGGCTGAAGTTCCTCTTTAATAAGGTCATATTTGTAATAATTTACACTGATTTGTTCAGACCATCTTGGCCAGGTGGCGTGTCCGACATATTTTCCCTGCTACATTGCCAACAGATGTCAGCCAGTGTTCTAGGAATGTGTGGTGCAGTTTGCCTAGACCAGGACATGGTGACAGGACTAACAGGATGGCAGGACAGAGACAGGTTACAGGCTGGAAGGAAAGCAAGACAATATAAGAGGACTGACAGGCTATCAGGAAAGGACAAGTTGTGGCCTGGACTGGCAGGCAGGCTGAACTGGGAAACAGGATTGACTGGCTGAACGGATAGGCTGCAGCTTGGATTGACAGGCTGAGAGAGTGCTAGGTAACATCATTATAGACACACAGCACCCGGGTGTGGTTTATCCAGGGTTTTAATAAACATGACTTTCGCAACAGCGCTGTGGCTACACCACCCACCAGGCCAATAAGTAGAGACAACAGGGAAGCAGAAAGTATGGTGTCCATGCCTTCCCAGAAGACACTGATGACTGGATGACTGGTGCTATGTCCCTGTGAACCTCAATGTGTATAAAAGGATTCCATGCCTCAACACATAAGAGCAAAGATGACCTATACAATAAACAGGTAGCTTTAATATCAATATTTATATACAGTCTGGTCATTTCCTAAAATATGAGTGTTTGTATAATAACTTCACTCTCCATAAAAACCCACATTTTTAGAAAAAAAAATGTGCAAGTTTTTATGTTCACCAGTATCTGATGCTAACAGACAACCAACTCGATTTTTTTTAGTAAGAAGTCACAAAATTGCAACATATTTAAGTGCATCTCCAATAAAAGGAAATGAGACAGTAAGTTTTTTTAGAGCAAATGCAATGTGAAAAATTAACTTTAGGTTTCATACATACATATTTAGAGACAGGCTCTGGATACATAGAGCCTTCCAGGTCCCCGGTCCGTCCTGTGGTTCCCGAGCCACCCCCTGTTGAAGTTATAGGTCTTGGGCACTCTTCAGAACTACTTGCATCCCCGAGAAAATTCCAAAGATGAGCGCATCCATATTAGGCATACACGACCGTGGACTTGTGCATGTGCAGTATGGATGCACTCTTCTTCGGAACTAATCTGGGACGCAAGTTCTTTTAACCTCCCTGGCGGTATGATTACTTCCATATTTTACTGTCTAAAAGTGGTGCAATTTTTTTTCACAAGCTTTTAGACATTAAAGATCATACCACTAGATAGATCTGCGACAACCCTGCACATTGCATGCCTACCATGAGTCCAGCTCGGGTTTACCACTATGAACTGCAGATTTTTGTCCCGAGCCTGACTCTGGGTTACAGCTATGGAGGTTAAAAAGTGCCAAAGAGCTATTTGACCTAACAAGTCAAATAGACTCAACCAGGGACAGCACTGGAGCAACAGTATGGACCGAGGATCAGGAAGGCTCTATGCTAGTCAGGTTCTTCCCTCTACACGGGTTTCCATAAAACTTAAAGTGAAATTTTTATTTCAGATTCCCTTTAACCTCGTTAGTAATCCAGAGTCAGGCTTGGGATGGAAATCCGCAGCTCAGAGCGGTAAGGTAAACCTGTGCCTGGGTGAGTTATTTGCAGAAGCTGATGCAGATATCTCTGTGGTATGTTTTATTTTCTTGTTTTTAGGGTCTTAAAGCTTGTGAAAAAAAATGTCACGGCTTTTAGACCCTAAATCTGGAAGGTTATCTAGGGAGGTTAATGTGGCCAGTTTGCACTAGAACAACTTGTCATTATTAAAAATCATTTTCACTGCATCCTGAAAACACAATCTGCAATTTCAGGATTAAAAACATAGTAAGGTACCGGTAAATAAACTTACAGCTTGAAATTCAACACAGCTCCTGCATTTACCAGCAATGTCCTGCAACAAAATAATAAAAACAGAACATCAATGCCAAGTACACCAAACTCAGCACTCTTAATTAAGAGACAAAGCTATATAATCTGTATCCCACATAAACAAGGAAAGGAAGATCTCAATCGTGTAACAGGTCCTACAATATATGGGGTGGTTACAGTTGCAACGGGTACTCATGTAAGCATTGGTGTAATCCTTCATCCTGGCAGGCATTTACAAAGAAAGCACAGCCACAAACTGTAAGAGGGTCCCGGCCAGCAGCAGTGGACACAGGAAGCCTCTGTTAGGGTGGTCATACAGTAGTTGATGGCGGTCTGACTAGCCAAACAACTAGAGCTTGTATGATTGAGGTAACACAAGGAGAAAGTCCATAGGGAACAGTTCTCCAATCACATGACCGTCTGCAATTTGAGGCATTCTATGTGGGCAAATATTGTGCGAGTATTAGGGCCTGTTTCCACTTGTGCGGTGGGAATCGGCGCGGGAAAAATTTGCATGCAGATGCGAATTTTGCATGCAGTTGTATGCAAATTTTCACGCGAATTCGCATATGATTTCGCATGGATGACTATGTATGCGAATTTAACCCTGGCAGTGCCTGTGTGCTTTTTCATTGTTTTTAAGCGAAATCGTGTGCAAATTCGCATGAAAATTTGCATACCAAAACCACATGCGAATTTCCTATTAAATACATTGTATGTCATATAAGTAAGAAGAAGGAAAGCGATGCTGGCACTGCGAAAGCCGTCTACCATCCAGTGAGGGGGAGGGGGGGCAGCACAGTCCAATGCTGGGGCGTATGTGCTGTGTACTGTACGTCTTCAGCGTGCTCAGGTCTAAGTCTTATCTATATTCAAAAAGAAGGAGGAGAGCACCAGCACTGCTGTCATACACTTTAAACCAAAATCATTGAGAGTTAAAAATACACATTGTCCATACAAAAGTTGAAAGACACATACCATTGGTGGCTGGGAATGATACGGTGGGTGCGGAGGGTGCAGAGCCTTACGGCCGTTTCGCGCGTTTTGCACTTCTACGGAGCAGCCTCCGTAGAAGCGCGAAACGGCCGTAAGGCTCTGCACCCTCCGCACCCACCGTATCATCCACAGCCAGCAATGGTATGTGTCTTTCAACTTTTGTATGGACAATGTGTATTTTTAACTCTCAATGATTTTGGATTAAAGTGTATGACAGCAGTGCCGGTGTAGTGAAAAATTTTGCTACCCATCATATTTTGCAACTTGCCATAGAGGACAGTGTATGACTGTGTAGGCGTGGCTCCTCTCTGTTAACAGGCCTGTAATTTTTTGCAACCACAGATCCCATTGAGCTAGAAGGGGGATTGTTCCCTCCAGGGGGGGGGGGGGTTATTAGTTGAGCTAGAAGGGGGATTGTTCCCTCCAGGAGGGGTTATTAGTTGAGCAAGAGGGGGGATTGTTCCCTGGGGGGGGGGGGGGGAGTTATTAGTTGAGCAAGAGGGGGGATTGTTCCCTCCAGGGGGGTTATTAGTTGAGCAAGAGGGGAGGGTTCTGTGTGAGAATAGGGTTTGGTTGGGTTGCATTTTCTGACACAGATAGGTTAAAGGCAATGGTTAGGTTGCACTTTCTGATAACTATACCTATAAATAAATGCAACCGGTTGCAAAATCTGATAAAGTTGCAAAAAAATTCACCACACCGGTGCTCTCCTCCTTCTTTTTGAATATAAATACATTGTATGCAAATCGCATAGCAGTATGCGGTATGCGAATTCTGATGGCTCTGCCGTGCAGATTTTTTCTGCACAGAAATCCTGACAAGTGGAAACAGTCCCATCCACTTGTATTGTCTATGCGAATCTGCATGCAGAAAACGCATGCAGATTCACTCTAGTGGAAACGGGCCCTTAGAGGTGTTGTTCACCCAATCTCGTTAGCGGAATTTCCCTGTTGACTTTCTCACTGCGTCACCTCAAACATAATAGCGCCAATTACTCCCACATCCTAATCATCACACTGTGGTACTCAACTGTGAAAAACATCAAAATGTATATGGCTTAGTTTAGCCTGACACCCACAGGATCAAGCCTACATGTCTAACTACCCTTCATATCTGTGAGTGTTTTTGTAGCACACCTGCAAAACAATCCACTCACACTTTACTAAAGGAACAGGAATGGCTTCATACCAAAAATATCTCAAAGTAGTTTGTAAATCTTGCACATTAACAGAGCAAATATAAACAACCACCACCAGAGCGTGACCAGAGCGTGTAAAAGCTGCAATGCGTGAATAAAGTGTGTAAGTACATTTATGTACGCACACAATAATAATTATTATAATTTAAAAAAAAATGAAAATCTTAAAATGTGTCCTGAACCCCCTGGCACTGTATCCCACTACAAATAGACACGCCCCCTACCCGTTCTCACCCGAATAACAACAGGTCCGCGATCATTGTGCCACAGCAGCGGCCAGCTCACTAGTGTTGTCCGGATCATGAACGATTCGGATCTTTGATCCGAATCTATTTTATGAGTCGATCATCCGAATCATCAAAATGAACGATTCGGATCGCAAAATGGGCGGGGCCAGGAGCGACACGCCCCCTCTCAGCGGGCAGCAGGGTCCTGGAAGCAGGGATCGCTCTGTTGTATGGGAGGCAGCCTTGCAGGGAGACAGGTAGATGAGAGAGAGGGGACATGGGTGCCACTGCCAGATATGTGTAGAGCACACATACTGGCTGCAATGTGCTGCCCATTATAGGCTGGCTGTTCCGTAGTGCTGCACAGTGATCACATTGGAAGCTTTTGGCTCAGCATAGCTCAGTAACTTTGCAGGCACTGTGATTGCAGCGTAATATGATCCTGATCCTCCTGCACTCGGCACTAAACAGCTGCACTTATCTTCTGGGAATGCTTTCTTTCACTGTGCAACCTTTACTTTCAAAGTGTACAGATGAACATATAGGTGAAATATATGTAAAGCATATGACTTCAGCATGTGGGTATTACGTGCAAACATTTCTGCTCTCTGCTCGTCCCTCCTCCCTTCTCTGTCCACTCCCTGCCCTCTGTCCATCTTCTCCCCTTCTCTGTGTGTCCACTCCCTCCCCTTCTCCTGTCCACAGACCTGTCCTGCTGTTCATTTCACCCCCGAATGCTTCCGGTAGTAAAATGATCCGAGATTCGGATCAAAGATCCGGATCTCTTCAATGATCCGATTCGAATCATCCGGATCATTGAAAAGATCCGAACTTCCCATCTCTACAGCTCACCACCGCTGAGATTCTTCCGCATCCGGCTACAGTCAGCCAATCACACCCCGAACGCTGCACGCCAGGGAAGTCTGCATGCTGTCTGCAGAAAGAATCCATTGTGGTGAAGATCTCTACCCAACATATTGTAAAACATTAGTCTTCACAGAAATGGCTGCCGTCAAAGACTGGGGCTGGCATCATCGCGCTCTAGTGTAAGCTGTAGTGTGTCAGATGCCAGCGCAGAGTTCAGATGAGATTCTCGTGTTACCGAATGTGACCATCAGGGGGAGTATGTGAAAATGTATGACGTTTTGTTGAGGAAAGAACTCGGTACCTGTGTAATGCACTTCAATTTTGGCTCTACATGACTTCAGCTTTGAGTTTATGTGCATATTTAACACGGACAGTGCTAGCAAAAGAAACTGGTTATGACCAAATGTGACGTGTTGAAAATTAGTACCAAGATTCTAACTCTACAACCATAACTAAATGGTTGGAAATGTGCGACATAATGCCGTTTTTTCAATTTTCCAATAAGAAACAGATTTCTGCAGCAGTAGTCAAAAATTGCCTTTTGGAAAATGGAAATCTGTTGGAATGACGCGTAACTGAATCTCTGAATCGCAGAACTCAGAAGCCAGTGGCGAAGCTAAGGAGCTATGGGCCCCGGTGCAAGTTTTAAATGGGGCCCCCCAAGCACTCTATATATAACGATTGATACGGCGCACCAAAACCTGCCAAGAATTTCCACAGTGTCAGAGGTGCAAGTAGGGGATGGGAAACAGTTTGTTAATGATTACTATTATTTAAATACTTGATCCTTAAGCCAAGTAAAAAAAATGAGATTTACTCACCTGGGGCTTCCCTCAGCCCCCTGCAGCCGATCAGTGACCTCGCAGCCCCGCTCTGACGCTCCAGGACCCGCCGGCGAACACTTCCGGTTTGGCCGTCACCGGCCGACAGGCATGGGAATGCGAGTGATTCTTTCAGGAGGCCGCAATAGCAGCATAGGGGGCGATATACAGGCTGGGAACGCGACGAATCACTCTCGTTCCCATGCCTGTCGGCCGGTGACGGCCAAACCGGAAGTGTTCGCCGGCGGGTCCTGAAGCGTCAGAGCGGGGCTGCGAGGGCACCGATTGGCTGCAGGGGGCTGAGGGAAGCCCCAGGTGAGTAAATCTCATTTTTTTACTTGGCTTAAGGATCACTTTAAGTCGTTTTTTTACCTTATGCATCCAGAGAAATTTTCACCTCCTGTTCATTCGCCAATAACTTTATCACTACTTATCACAATTAATTGATCTATATCTTGTTTTTTCCGCCACTATACTCTGTACAGTGCTGCATAATATGTCAGTGCTATAATAAATAAATAACCTTATCCTCACAGCGAACCCTGTCACTATTGATACTTAACTGTATTCACCCCCCCCCCCACACACACACACACAGCTAACGTTAACCACCCCCCTTTTGGGTAACTATTACCACTCAACCTGCACGGCTAACCTTAACCACCCACTCCCCACCAGCTAACCTTAACCACCACCCACCCTCCCACGGTTAACCTAAATGTCCCCCCGCCACAAAACACTGAAAAAAACCCACAAAAGAACCACTGCAATTTTTCAGCATTGAGGGGAAATTTTGGCGCCTGCGGTGCCTTTCCCCTCAATGCCTATATTTCAATGGGCGTCTATGGCGGTGCCTAAACTTCCACCGCTAGCAGGTGCGCAAATTTCCCATTACTGTTTCCCCACAAAAATGTTTTTTATCTAATTTCTTCCAGTAGATAGGCAGCTAATACTATGAATACTATGAGAACACATATACAGCACTATGCATTGAAAAGCATGGAGTGCCATCTAGTGACTATTTTCAATACTGTCAAATATTACCACTCAACCTGCACGGCTAACCTTAACCACCCACTCCCCACCAGCTAACCTTAACCACCACCCACCCTCCCACGGTTAACCTAAATGTCCCCCCGCCACAAAACACTGAAAAAAACCCACAAAAGAACCACTGCAATTTTTCAGCATTGAGGGGAAATTTTGGCGCCTGCGGTGCCTTTCCCCTCAATGCCTATATTTCAATGGGCGTCTATGGCGGTGCCTAAACTTCCACCGCTAGCAGGTGCGCAAATTTCCCATTACTGTTTCCCCACAAAAATGTTTTTTATCTAATTTCTTCCAGTAGATAGGCAGCTAATACTATGAATACTATGAGAACACATATACAGCACTATGCATTGAAAAGCATGGAGTGCCATCTAGTGACTATTTTCAATACTGTCAAATATTACCACTCAACCTGCACGGCTAACCTTAACCACCCACTCCCAGTCCCCACCAGCTAACCTTAACCACCACCCACCCTCCCACGGTTAACCTAAATGTCCCCCCGCCACAAAACACTGAAAAAACCCCACAAAAGAACCACTGCAATTTTTCAGCATTGAGGGGAAATTTTGGCGCCTGCGGTGCCTTTCCTCTCAATGCCTATATTTCAATGGGCGTCTATGGCGGTGCCTAAACTTCCACCGCTAGCAGGTGCGCAAATTTCCCATTACTGTTTTCCCACAAAAATGTTTTTTATCTAATTTCTTCCAGTAGATAGGCAGCTAATACTATGAATACTATGAGAACACATATACAGCACTATGCATTGAAAAGCATGGAGTGCCATCTAGTGACTATTTTCAATACTGTCAAATATAAAGTCAATGCATAACAGACTACAGATAGTGTGCACTGCAGTACATTTGTACACTATAAGCTAAGATAGTGTGCAGTACTTTTGTACACTTCAAGCTATAATATGAAGGCAAGGGCGCTGCTAGAGTATGCAAAGTAGGGGGGTGGAGAGACTTCAAAAGCAACCCTATGCAGGTTAGCACAACATATTAAAGGAGATCTGAAGTGAGATGGATATGGAGGTTGCCAGTGGTGTAGCTAAGGAGCTTTGGGTCCCAGTGTGAGTTTTACAACTTCCCTCTCTCCCCCCCCCCCCCATGCACTCTATACATAACAATTAATATGGAGCACCACGACCTGCCAAAGACAACCACAGTGTAAGATGGAGATGGGGAACAGTTTGTTAATGAGTATTAATATTCAAAGCATCTATATAAGTGATTGCTACCAGCACAGGACCAATAAAAATCTAATACTGCGGTTAAGGAAGGGGACCATTAGGGCCCCTCTGGCCCAAGTGCCCCAGTGCGGTCGCAACCTCTGCATCCCCTATTGCTACTCCACTGGAGGTTGTCATATTTATTTTCCTTAAATCAATGCAAATTGCCTGGCTGTCCTGCTGATCCTCTGCCTGTAATGCGTTTGGCCATAGACCCCGAATACTCATGCAGTGCAGATGTTTGACTGAATTTGCTGCATGCTTGTTTCAGGTGTGTTATTCAGACACTACTGATACAAGACACTACTATTACTAAAAGATCAGCAGGATGCTTAGCAACTACTATTGTAGAAAATAAATAAGGCAGCCTCCATATCACTCTCACTATAGGTGTCCTTTAACCATTTAAGCCTTCTGGACGTAGAGGCTACGTCCAGAAGGCCATGTGCGCTCCTGCGCGCTGCCACGGCCAATCGCGTGTGTGCAGTGCACGCGCACTCCCGGCCCGCGGTTCGTTAGCCGAGGGATCAATGAATCGGGCCATGGTGCCCGATCAGTGATCCCTTTCCCCAGCAGAAAAAGCAACGGCTTCTCTCAGAAACCTCACTTTTTCTGACTCTTACGTCCCCTACGTCCCTCTAAGCATACATGTTACGCTTAGAGTGACGTAATGTAAATAAACTCATGGCTGCAAACTACACCTAAATGTAAAAAAAAATAAAAAATTAACACATATTTACATAAAACAATTACAATTTACATCCCACCCTCCCAAAAATGAATGTAAAAAAAATAAAAAATTAACACATATTTACATAAAACAATTACAATTTACATCCCACCCTCCCAAAACTAACCAAATAAAATGTTTAATAAAAAAAAAAATTACAATAAAAAAATGTAAATATTTACCTAAGGGTCTAAACTTTTTAAATATGCATGTAAAGATGACATATTTCTATTTTTTTATTATAAGCTTGTAAATAGTGATGAATGCAAAACGGAAAAAATGCACTTTTATTTCCAAATAAAATATTGTCGCCATACATTGTGATAGGGACATAATTTAAACGGGGTAATACCCGGGACTATCAGGCAAATACAATACGTGGGTTTTAATTATGGAGGCATGTATTATTTTAAAACTATAATGCCCGAAAACTGAGAAATAATGAATTGTTTCCGTTTTTTTTTTATTCTTCCTGTTAAAATGAATTTACAGTAAAGTGGCTCTTAGCAAAATGTACCCCCCAAAGAAAGCCTAATTGGTGGCGGAAAAAACAAGATATAGATCAGTTCATTGTGATAAGTAGTGATAAAGTTATAGGCTAATGAATGGGAGGTGAACATTGCTCGGATGCATAAAGTGAAAACGATTGAAGGCTGAAGTGGTTAAGCATATTATACGCATTTAAGAGGGAAGTACCACATTTTCTATCGCATGCATTTAATGTAACGTTATTTTAAACTAATTATACATAAATGTGTTTATTGCAAAAATAATAAGGGAAAATATTGGCTTTGTCTATTTGTGATTTCTCATCTCCTCCTCTGGGACTTTTACCTGCCCACCCTTTCCTAGACAGTCTACAACTAGTCACATTAGGCAGTAGGAGGGCTGTTTAATTGACCATCACCTAAAGCCATGCCCTGCTGTGGACTGACCGCCCATCATGACACTCTGCCTCTAACAGGGAGGTGTGCTGTCAGGAGGCTGTAGTGAGCAGGCAGTTTAAGATTACTGAGAACGGGGCAAACCCACGATTTTCAAGGGGGGATTCCTGAAAAGTCTTCCTCAGCCACACACAATACAGTATAATAATATGGTAGGATATCATGTTGGGTACACATAATGCAATTTCCCATTCGAGTGACAGGATATGATAATTATTTCCTAAATGTCCGATCTGCTCCCGATTGACAACGGGATCGATCAGGAGCAGTTTGGATACAGATAATAATGAGGACAGCTGACATTGCTAATGAAGGGAAAAGTGAAGCATTCACACAGCAGGGCACAGGGCTGTGCTCATACCTGACTCTGTTAAGTTTCCCAGAGCTGCTCCATGCTCTGTACACACACTGCTGCTGCATGCTCTGTACACATGCTGCTGCTGCTCCATGCTCTGTACACACTCTGCTGCACCATGCTCTGTAACACGCTGCTGCACCATGCTCTGGACACACACTGCTGCCCCACGCTCTGTACACACACTGCTGCCCCATGCTGTGTACACACGCTGCTGCTCCATGCTCTGTGCAAACACTGCTGATTCATGCTCTGTACACATGCTGCTGCTCCATGCTCTGTACACACGCTGCTGCTCGATGCTCTGTACACACGCTACTGCTCCATGCTCTGTACACGTTGCTTCTCCATGCTCTGTACATATGCTGCTGCTCCATGCTCTGTACACACACTGCTGCCACATGCTGTGTACACACGCTGCTGCTCCATGCTCTGTACACACACCGCTGCTCCATGCTTTGTACACACACTGCTGCCTCAAGCTCTGTACACACGCTGCTGCTCCATGCTCTGTACACAGGCTGCTGCCACATCCAAAGTCAACTGTAGCAGGGAAAGAAAGTGAGCAGTGCTGCGAGCTGAAGGATGCCTGTAGATATTCTCACTCTCAACTTGAACCTGTCCTCAGACACTGCACCGGCCCTGGTCTGAGGGGGGATTCTGGGCAGCTGTAATCCCCCATTGCGTTTGCTTATGGAGAAGGAGATGAATATGTATGAATTGTTGCAGCATGTTTTTTACAACTTATTTTTCAAAAACTTCAAAAAAAATTCAAAACGTTTTTAGGCATAGTGGGTTAAAACAAAGTTCTATTAAATGCATATACTGTACCTGAACTTAGGATTTAAATTGGGACTGAACATTCATTGTTTCCAATACGTGCCCAGTTACAGAGTACAGTGCTAGGATGCAACAGTTATGTAAGAAAATGCATACTTATCAGCTAAATTCATCATACTGATTTATTTCAGTTGCAGAGAACGCATAATATGAAAATGGTGGTATACTACAAAAATATCTTTTTACAAATTGCAGAACAGAGGGGCGAACGGGTTTGTAAACCGCCTTTTATGTCCAGATTTACAGGTTTAGGAACCCTCAGTATCATTCACTATTTGCCTGCTGAATTGCATCACAAAACATTTGCACCATTCAAAGTCACAGTCCCCTGCTGGGATCCACCAATGTCACCTCTCTCCCCCCTTCTGCTGATTTACAATCCTGGACATTTCAGCTTTTACCGACCTCTCCGTTACCTCTTATGGTGCTACACTCATGTCAGCTAGGTCTCAGGTCCACCCATCCAGCAATGTTCCAGTGGGCATCGCCGAGAGCAGATAGAGAATTGTACGCCCATGCAACTCTCTATAGTTCTCGGGGCCATAACTCCAGCGCCAGTAAAAGAGTATGCTGATATATGTTATCAATTAAAGTTAAAGAGTAACTGTAACAACATATAGTAGATGCAGTCAATTATTCACTTTTATGTTAAATATCCTAGTTTCTTTACCAGAAACACTTCCTATAGCTACTCCCACTGAGACATATTCTAGGCTATTTATCATGTGGAATTCTCCCTTCCCGAACATTTTGGGAGACCAGCTATGTTTTTGTACTGGCTTTAGAACTCTCAGTAAAAGGGCCGGATTTACATCTCTGGAGCCTGTAGGCACAGGCCCAAGTAAAAATATTCTGAATGCTAATCCCTGTCTCATGTCACTAAAGGTGCATACACACTTCGGATTTGAACAAACGACCCTTCGTTTGGACGTCAAATTGGGTGTGTGTACAGTCTGTCGTTCGGCTGATAAGACCGGACTTGAGCGATCCAGCATGCGGCTCACAGAGTGGCACTGACGTCATCTAGACTGTACTGTGCAAGCATAGAGCTACTGCGCAGTACAGTCTGGATGACGTCAGTGTGACTCCGTGAGCCGCACACTGGGTGCAGTAAGATGCTGACCTGGCGAGGTCGGCATCTGCATCGGAGGGGACCAGGAGTGGCGAGGGCACAGGACAGCTGCCAGGTTCTGGAGAAAGCCCCAAGTAGATTTATTATTCTTATTCACCTCGGATCTTCCCTTTAAGTTCTCATGCAAAATGTCTTGATAAACTTTGGAATTAATTTTTCCTTTAATGATAGAAATCTGGCCCTGATGCAGCAAAGCAGCCCCAAACCATGATGCCCCCACCACCATACTTCATATTTGGGTTGAGGTTTTGATGTTGATGCGCTGTGCCCCTTTTTTCCACACATAGGCCCATATGCAATTCACTTTTTCACTTGAGTTTTCTCCTAGGTGATAATTTTAAATTTGTCAATAAAATGCCTTTTAAGTCACCAGAAAGCAAGAAAATACTCAAAATAAGTTTTGATAATACTCTTACACCTACTTTTTGGTATTTTTTAGTTGAAAAATGCTGGAAAGTTATTTTAAATCGAAGATGAAAAATTATCTCCTTGGAGAAAACTCAGGTGAAAAAATAAATTGCATATGGCCCATAGTGTTGTGTGTTTCTTCCAAACAACTCAACTTTGGTTTAATCTGTCCACAGAATATTTTGCCAGTACTGCTGTGAAACATTCAGGTGCTCTTTTGCAAACTTTAAAGGACCACTGTGAGAAAACGCGGAAAAGCCGCCGCGGGTGCTCAGAGCAAGGCAGCTGATTCTGCGTCCAACGCGGCAGGTTGCGCGCATGGGCCTGCATCTGCTGGCATGACTGAACGCAGAGAAACCGCCGCATGTCCTGAGAACAAGGTGGCGGATTCCGCGTCCGACACGGCAGTTTGCACGCATAGGCCTACATTTGACAGTATGGCTGAACGCGGAGGAACCGCCGCATGCTCTGATAGCGGTGCGGCTGGTTCCGCGCCCAGCACAGCATATGGTTTACAGGCAGCACAGGTCTGGTGTGGCTGGGACTGATAGTCCACACAGGTTCAGAAGGACGCGCGCGCGCGCTGAGAGGCAGAGCTTTTATGACAGCCAGAAGGGAGTCAGCTGAGCAAGCCGGTCAGCTGACTATTCCACCACTTCCCATTGGTCCAACACTTAGGGGAGGCGCTGGAGAGCGCCTTGCTATATATACTGGGCGCTGGTCATTCTCTGGTTGTCTGCCGTTGCGATCACTACGTGGAAGCACTCAGACCTTTTTGTCAGAATTTGTGTTATTCTCTAGACCAGTTCCAGGGTGTTGATGATCACGGACCTCACACCCCAGATTAGGAATACTGTATATTATCTGTGTTATTCTTCAGACTAGTTCCAGGGTGTTGATGATCAAGGAGCTCACACCCAAGACTCGGATTTAGCTTTACCATCCTGTTATTACTTCAGACTAGTTCCAGGGTGTTGATGATCAAGGAGCTCACACCTTTAGACTAGACAATTGTTGATTATTTGTTATGACCTTCTGCTTTCCTGACCTCTCTTCTGATCTCTGATTTGGTACTTCGTTATATCTGATACTCCGTTGCCAAATCTTGCTTGCCTTAGGATTCCGTATCAGTCACTTTCCTCTGTATCTGATCTGTCTGTCTGTTGCCGACCTGGCTTGTCCAACCTCGAGAATTATGTCCTCTGTTTAGAGATAATTCACAGATCTGTCAGTGACACACCACCATTGGTGTCACTCACACTCTGGTCCTTCCCACTTTCAGCCTGACTCCTCCCCCTGGGGAGCCTCAGGCCATTGGAAAGAGCCTGCTCTTTAGGCAGTATCTCTTACTGCCTTGCACCCTCTATACGGGGGCTCTCCTCAAAGTTTTACTGTTGCACCAAACACTCATATTACTCAGGTGTCCAGAGGTTAGAAATATATCTGATTATCGGTGATACTGCAGATCATCAATAATCGGGTATATATCTGTATTCTCGGTGATACTGAAGATCACTGGTAATCAGATACTCTCTGTGTTACACCGATCGTTACAACCACTCCCACGAATCAATACATTTTTAACCATCCAAGAGTATATATATATAGTATATATGAGCCTTGCTGTGTCATTTTTTTTATTTTGTGATGTCCCTTTAATTTACTGTTTGCCACTGAAATCGGAGTCCGTCAGTCCCTTGCATAACGTTGACGGACTTTTGTATCTAATAAACATTGCAGGGGGAGCCTTTGCAGGGTTTGGTAGAAAAAAGACGAGATGGTTTTGCCCTGCAATCCCAACTGTGAAGATCATTGCGCTCGTGCTTACCCCTCAGCAGTAGCCATTATTTAGAAGGACCCCTCCGCAGGCTTTTAGGGAGGCAGCTGTCAGCGCAGACTTTGCTGCGCAATGAGCCGCTCTCCCTCTACCTTGATTCGCCTGCGCGTCTGCCAATGACGACGTCATCAGGGCTGGAGGCGTGGCGAAAGACAGAAGCTGTACGCTCTGTCAGTACAGCAGAGCGAGCTCTGCGCTCATTACGCCGCACGTCATAAGGACGTGAGCCGCGGCGATAGACAGAGGGAAGCCCATACTGACTCTGCCACCGCAGAGTCACTCAGCTCCTCTACACGTCATCATTGGCATTGGCAGACCCGCAGGCGAATCAAGGTAGAGGGAGAGCGGCTCATTGCGCAGCAAAGTCTGCGCTGACAGCTGCCTCCCTAAAAGCCTGCGGAGGGGTCCTTCTAAATAACGGCTACTGCTGAGGGGTAAGCACGAGCGCAATGATCTTCACAGTTGGGATTGCAGGGCAAAACCATCTCGTCTTTTTTCTACCAAACCCTGCAAAGGCTCCCCCTGCAATGTTTATTAGATACAAAAGTCCGTCAACGTTATACAAGAGACTGACGGTCGGACTCCGATTTCAGTGGCAAACAGTAAATTAAAGGGACATCACAAAATAAAAAAAAAATGACACAGCAAGACTCATATATACTATATATATATACTGTTGGATGGTTAAAAATTTATTGATTTGTGGGAGTGGTCCTTTAAACGTGTAGCAATGATTTTTTTTTGGGACAGCAGTGGCTTCCTCTGTGGTATTCTCCCATGAATTCGATTCTTGTTTAGTGTTTTACATATCGTAGATTTGCTAACATGGATGTTAACATATGCCAGAGACTTTTGTAAGTCTTTAGCTGACACTCTCAGATTCTTCTTCACCTGATTGAGCTTTGCAGTCATCTTTACAGGACGGCCACTCCTGGTGAGAGTAACGGCAGTGCTGAACTTTCTCCATTTATAGACAATTTGTCTTACTTTGGACTGATGAACTGCAAGGCTTTTGGAAATACTTTTATAACCCTTTCCAGCTTTACGCAAGTCAACAATTCTTAATCATACGTCTTCGGAGAGCTCTTTTGTGTGAGGCATCATTCACATCAGGCAATGCTTCTCTGGGAAAGCAAACCCAAAACTAGTGTGTGTTTTTTACAGGGCAGGGCAGCTGTAACCAACGCCTTCAATCTCATCTCATTGATTGGACTCCAGCTGGCTGACTCCTAACTCCAATTAGCTTTTGGAGATGTCATTAGTCTAGGGGTTCACATACTTTTTCCACCTCCACTGTGAATGTTTACATGGTGTGTTCAATAAAAACATGGAAACATATCATTATTTGTGTGGTATTAGTTTAAGCAGACTGTGATTGTCTATTGTTGTGACTTGGATGAAGATCAGATCACATTTTATGACCAATTTGTGCAGAAAGCCATATAATCGCAAATACAGGGTGGGCCATTTATATGGATACATCTTAATATAATGGGAATGGTTGGTGATATTAACTTCCTGTTTGTGGCACATTAGTATATGTGAGGGGGGAAACTTTTCAAGATGGGTGGTGACCATGGCGGCCATTTTGAAGTCGGCCATTTTGAATCCAACTTTAGTTTTTTCAATAGGAAGAGGGTCATGTGACACATCAAACTTATTGGGGAGGAGGATTAGTGACTTAGAGGACACTATTAAACCACTACAAACAGCACAAGCTAATACTCAGAAGATTACTGATCAGCACACCCTGAAAATAGATGATCTGGAGAATAGATCGCGCAGATCCAACCTTCGTTTTATCGGATTTCCAGAGAAATCAGAGGGTACCTCCCCTGAAAATTTTCTTGAAAAATGGCTGCAGAAAGCAATCCCTAACATGGAGCTGTCGCATACCTTCTCCATTGAACGGGCGCACAGAGTTCCTGGCGGCCCACCTAAACCTGGGACGACACCCAGACCTATGGTGGCGAAATATTTAAACTATAGAGACAAACTTGAAATCCTGCGGAAAGCTAGACTAGCCCCAGATATGGAATATAATGGATCCACTATCTCCATCTATCAAGATTTCTCCTCTGAGGTTCAAAGGTTGCGCGCCACTTACATGGCGGTGAAAGCAGGCCTTAGAGCCAAACAAATCTTATACTCCATGATGTTTCCTGCAAAACTTCGGGTCCAACATCAAAACGAAACACTTTTCTTCGAGACCCCAGCTGAGGCGGTCACATGGATGGAAAGTCAGGGAATACCTGTCCCCACTTTGGCTCCCAAAAAGAAAAAATGAACAGTGTACTTAAGATGAAAACTCTATATCAGGTGCATTATGTGCAACCTTCAGCATTGTGTCACTCAGATGTACCCGGGGACTCCTCGAAGTAACTTGACATTACATTGCCATCAGGCAAGCACATATCTCCCCCCTTTTTTTCTCCGCAGCGTAAACTGAAATACATTGAAAGGAGACACTTAGTATGTAAATACTATGCAGGGTGAGCCCTCCGTCTACTGTAAAGTACTCTGCGGTTTAATTTTTATTTGAGCAGTTATTTTTCATGATTGAGATGTGTCCTAAAAGATATTGGTAAATCTCCGTATAATTTTCTCCATACAGGACTACTCTCAATCTACAACTATTTTCCAGATGCAGATGTATATATGAGGTAGCACTGCCCTCCTGTGGTCATTGCCGGTATTGCCATGTTTTATATTTTAAGGGCTGTGCATGGGCATAGGAATGTTTGCTATCCCTATATGGTAATTTGCAGGGTATGTTCACGCCCTCAGGTATTTATCTTTCTCTATCGCAGGGCCAAACACTCAGTTATAATTAGTCCTCTATGTTACTAAATAGCGCTGGTTAACCCATGGGAACTAAACTTTATGCTTCTTAGCTGGGCCGGAAACATAGCGGTCAATTTCTTTCACCCCCACTTTGTAATACAGTTTAGGGTTTCAAGCTCTCTGTAAGTTAGACAGAGGGCGGGGCGGGACAGGGGTTGGGCGGGTTATAATTTGTTTCTGTGTACGTGTAGTTAAGTTTTGTTTCTATGTACGTCAATCCGGAGACATACCCATTGAGAGATACTTAGATGGCCTTACTGTTAGGATGAATAGAGGAGAAATGAGCAGATTCTGCTGGTTTATTTTCATTCCCATGAGAAATGGTGGTAATTAAACTTCTTTCCTGGAATGTTCGAGGAATGAACAATGCAATAAAAAGAAACCTGGTGTTTAATCATATACGTAAATTTTCCCCACAAATTGTATGCTTGCAAGAAACCCATCTGGTTGGCGCAAAAGGGGTTGCGCTTAAGAAACCATGGATAGCAAACTATTATCTGGCTCATTACTCCTCATTCGCTAGGGGCACCGCAATTTTAATTACCAAAAACTTCCCTGGGAAAATTACAGATGTCAGAGTAGATAATAAAGGGAACTTCGTTATAATTAAAGGACAGGTTGATGGTCGACCACTGGTGATTGCATCGGTATATGTCCCTCCCCCCTTCAGTATAGCCATACTTACAGACCTGATGGGAAAACTCCACCCACTTTTAGACGGTCCACTACTAATAATGGGAGACTTTAACGCGGTCCTGGACCCTGAACTAGATAGACTCAGAGGAGGCGGCAGACCGGGCTCTGCCCTTACGGGGTGGAAGGAAATGTATAATTTACATGATATATGGAGATGGAAGTATCCAAAAATTAAAACATATTCCTGTTTCTCCGACTCACATAAAACCATGTCCAGAATTGACTTGTGCTTTGGCTCTACTGATGCGCTCCCATTGGTCAACTCCATTAAATATTTAGCGCATGGCATCTCTGACCACTCCCCACTTACATGTGAGCTACGCTTTCCTGACACTAGATCATCTACACTCTGGCGTATGAACCCCTGCTGGCTGGAAGATGAGACAGTTCTCAAAGAATGTCAGAAGCATATGGCAGAATACTGGTTGATTAACGAGGGCACTGCGGGGCGACACATATGCTGGGACGCGAGTAAAGCGGTCCTTAGAGGATCCTTCCGCGCATCATTATCTATTATAAGGCAAAACGAAAAAGCCTCACAAATCTACCATGAGAAGGAAACTAATGAGGCGCAAACACGTTTAATCACAGACCCCACTGATCATAACTACATTGAGTGGCAGTTGGCACGTAGGAGATTAGAACTAAGATTGCTAGATCAAACTAAACGCAGAGATCTCATACAATCACAACGGTTTTTTGAATTTGGGAACAAATGCAGCAAACTGCTCACATATTTATTAAAATCCCATGCAGACTCTACAACTATTTCCCACATTACGACGCACTATGGCGGTGAATGTTATACATCTAACGAAATTGCAAACGCATTTTCGGACTTTTATACAGACCTATACAAAACGAAGCTAGATGCCACAGAGGATGACATAGGTTTATTTCTGAGGGACCTGGGTCTTCCAACTCTATCTTCTGAAGCAGTCGAGGAATTAGACGCCCCAATTACCCCACAAGAGATAGCCGCAGCCATTTCCTCTTTTAAACAAAACAAGGCACCGGGCCCTGATGGAATCCCGATCGAGTGGTACAAAAAAAACAAATCCCTAGTCGTACCACATCTAGCCACCCTATTTGCCCATATTTTTGACACTAAATCCCTTCCAAATACAATGTACGAGGCCCTGATTACCCTTATTTTAAAACCTAACAAAGATCCCACCTCATGTGACTCCTACAGGCCAATATCCCTTATTAATACTGACATTAAAATCCTAACTAAAATACTAGCTACCCGATTAAATAAACATATAACTTCCATAATTCATCCAGATCAAACGGGCTTTATACCGGGCCGCTCAACCAGGCTAAATATCAGACGATTGCATTCCAATTTACAATTCCCACATAAAAATTCTGGAGCAAGAATAATCCTATCTTTAGATGCCAATAAGGCCTTCGATTCTATCGAATGGCCTTATGTAATGGCAATTCTTAAACAATTCGGCTTTGGAGAAGCTTTCCAGCGCTGGTTCCAGATACTTTATGATAAACCTACAGCAAAAATAAGAATTAATTCCATAATTTCCCCCATGGTCTCCATCTTTAGAGGAACCCGACAGGGATGCCCCCTATCACCACTTCTGTTTGCATTGGCGATCGAGCCTTTGGCCCAAGCAATTCGTAGTAACCCAGATATACAGGGACTAAAAGTTCACAACATAGAAGAACGTATATCTCTTTATGCAGACGACATGTTGATATACCTGGCAGACCCAGGCCCCTCCTTGGAATCGGTACTTGCAATATATGACACATTCGGCAAAATTTCAGGCCTCTCTATAAACTGGTCTAAATCGGTTCTTTTTCCATTAGACGTGTTTGACTTACAAATAATTACCACTAAATCACAGTTGATAGTGACAGAAAGTTTTAAATATTTGGGAGTCCAGATTACCCGCCCCGCGGTGCCCTTCATTGATACTAACCTTATTCCAGTTCTCGACCAAGTAGAAATCAAACTTAAAAAATGGACCTCTCTTCCATTAAATGTGTGTGGTCGGATCTGCATTATAAAAATGATAATCGCTCCAAAACTACTATATGTTTTGCAGATGGCCCCGACATGGATACCACAAGTAATCTTTAAACGCATTGATTCTATAATAGTATCCTTTATTTGGTCGGGATCATCTCCCCGAATTGCCCTATCAACATTGCAATTGCCGACCTCTCATGGAGGCTTGGCGGTCCCTAATTTCCTCAAATATTATCTTGCAGCGCAGTTGGTTCCTATTCAGAGTTGGTTGAGCGGGGATCGGTCAGACTCCAGCTTAGCAATAGAGGCAGACATAGCTGGCTCCTACGAAGCACTATGCGGGGCAATCTATAGATTTGGGGTACCAGGGGGAAATGAAGGAACAGCCATCATCCAGAATTCCATAAAGATATACAAAAAATCTCGTAAACTACTTGGTGAACCCACCAAATACATATCCCAAAGCTCTCCATTGTGGGGCAACCCCAATCTCCCTGAATTGCACTCGGTTCCGGACCTGGCCTTTTGGTACAAGTACAATATTACCTATATCTCACAAGTGTTTGTAGATGGCTCTTTTAAAGATTTCAATACATTAAGAAACGAATATGGCCTTCCACGGCAGGCGCTTTTCAGATACTTTCAGCTCCGGCATGCTGTTGGAGCACAGCTGGGTCTGTCCGGAGTCTCCCTAGCTCCCTCAAACCTTGAATTAAGACTGTTAAATAAAGAAAGAACTAAGCAGGTATCCAATCTATATCATTTTCTAATGATACAAACTAGCACATCTAAAATTCAGCAATCCAGAGGTAAATGGCTTGCAATTGACCCTGATATATCACAAAAAGACTGGTCCGAGCTAGAGGAATTTTTTCCTAGAGTGACAATCGCCTCTAACGATAGACTCATCCATGTCAAATGGTTCCACCAAGCATACATCTCTCCCCTCAGATTAGCCAAAATGTCCCCCTTACAAGATGGCTGTTGCTTTAAATGTAAGTTCCCCAATGCCAACTTTATTCACTGTGTGTGGGAATGTTCGCTAGTGAACAGGTACTGGAAGTCTGTATTTCACTTCCTTAGAGATACTATACAACTTCCAGTAGCTTTAGAATTCAGGATATGTGTGTTGGGAATGGTGGGTGAGATCCCGATCTCTAGGCACCAATCACTACTATTGCGAATTCTGCTACACTATGCCAAAAAAGCGTTGTTGCTGAGGTGGAAATTACCCACCCTTCCCTCTCTCCTGGATTGGATCAAGCTGGTCAATGCAGCACTACCGCTATATAAGCTGACATATCAAGCACGCAACCAGCCTAAGAAGTTTGATAAGGTATGGCATAAATGGGTAGACACCTCAGAAACTACAATCCCTCATCTTGATATAACCATGACCATTCAGGATTTGCATCATGCCTGAGAACTGGGAACTTTTTAATAACATTGGAACTCTCATACTCCTAGCTATACCCAACGTTTCATCTACATATGCTGGCAAGTATGGCCACTCGGACAATATCCGTTTTTTTTTTATCTCAGATCTCTCTGGGACTGTATTAACAAATGTTGATATATATGCAATAATGTCCATCCGGATTGTACTGTTGTTGTTTCTGTGAATGTCATATATGTTGTGTATGACAAAATTTCAATAAAAAATCTCGTTTAAAAAAAAAAACTTATTGGGGATTTCACAAAAAAAAACAATGGTGTGCTTGGTTGTAACATAACTTTATTCTTTCATGAGTTATTTGCAAGTTTCTGACCACTTATAAAATGTGTTCAATTGCTGCCCATTGTGTTGGATTGTCAATGCAACCCTCTTCTCCCTCTCTTCACACACTGATAGCAACAACGCTGGAGAAATTCTAGCACAGGCTTCCAGTATCTGTAGTTTCAGGTGCTGCACATCTCATATCTTCACAGCATAGACAATTGCCTTCAGATGACCCCAAAGATAAAAGTCCAAGGGGGCCAGATCGGGAGACCTTGGGGGCCATTCAACTGGCCCACAACGACCAATGCACTTTCCAGGAAACTGTTCATCTAGGAATGCTCGGACCTGACACCCATAATGTGGTGGTGCACCATCTTGCTGGAAAAACTCAGGGAACGTGCCAGCTTCAGTGCATAAAGAGGGAAACACATCATCATGTAGCAATTTCGCATATCCAGTGGCCTTGAGGTTTTTATTGATGAAGAATGGCCCCACTATCTTTGTACCCCATATACCACACCATACCATACATTTTTCATTCCAACAGTCTTGGAGGGATCTATCCAATGCGGGTTAGTGTCAGACCAATAGTGGTGGTTTTGTTTGTTAACTTCACCATTCACATAAAAGTTTGCCTCATCACTGAACACAATTTTCTGTGTAAACTGAGGGTCCTGTTCCAATTTTTGTTTTGTCCATTCTGCAAATTCAGTGCGCCGGTCTGGGTCATCCTCGTTGAGATGCTGCAGTAGCTGGAGTTTGTAAGGGTGCCATTTGTGAGTAGCTAATATCCGCCGAAGGGATGTTCGACTAATGTCATTCTCCAGTGACATGCGGCGAGTGCTACGCTGTGGGCTCTTGCTGAATGAAGTTGGGACAGCCACTGATGTTTCTTCATTAGTGACAGATTTCATGCGTCCACATTTTGGCAAATCCAACACTGAACCAGTTTCACGAAACTTAGCAAGCAGTTTGCTAAGTGTAGCATGGGAGATGGGTGGTCTCGTAGGACGTCTTGCATTGAAATCTGCTGCAATGACCTGGTTACTGCATTCACCAGACATCAACTCAATTTCTATCCACTCCTCACGTGTTACTCTCGGCGACATGTCAATGGCTGTAAACAAAGAGAAACTTGGAAATAACTCATGAAAGAATAAAGTTAGGTTAAAACCAAGCACACCATTCTTTTTCTTGTGAAATTCCCAATAAGTTTGATGTGTCACATGACCCTCTTCCTATTGAAAAAACAAAAGTTGGATTCAAAATGGCCGACTTCAAAATAGCCGCCATGGTCCCCACCCATCTTGAAAAGTTTCCCCTCTCACATATACTAAAAAGAAAAAAAAACACATATATCTAGGCACATCGCCTCTAGTTAGGACATTAAATAAGTTATGAAGGAAAGGGAGGTGCTGAATGGGGTGTGGCCAAAATAAAAAATCAGTAACCCTTCGCACACTCACATGCACATGTTCAAACAAATGCATTCACAAATTCACTCATCCAGGCACCACTGTTATCCCTACAGCTAAGTTAAAAGCCAGGGTCTTCGTTCACAGAAGAATGCATTCTTATGCTTAGTCACCTACACTGCGCAGAAGTACCCAGGTAAACATAGGTGTCCTAACTCTGGCCCTGTAACATGCATAGTGCAAACATGCAAACATTCATTGCATCAAACCTATTTACGGATTAGGAGCACACCTCCTGACGTCCTCTCCTGGGACAGATAACGCATCATACCAGTCGCACAAGGGAGCTAACGTAATGTATCCATGCGCACAATGCACATACACCAGCATAAGCTGTGTGCATGCTGACAAAAAACACAAACGGGAAGAAGGGATAACAGTGGTGCCTGGATGAGTGAATTTGTGAATGCATTTGTTTGAACATGTGAATGCGAGTGTGCGAAGGGTTACTGATTTTTGCTCGTTTTCTGGCCACACCCCCTTCAGCACCTCCCTTTCCTTGATAACTTATTTAATGTCCTAACTAGAGGCGATGTGCCTGGATATATGTGTTTTTTGTCTTGTTACTGACCCCCTGTGGCCAGGGTTTTAATTCAGTGCACTCCCTCCTTCCCCTGTTTGTGTTTTTTGTCAGCATGCACACAGCTTATGCTGGTGTATGTGCATGGTGCGCATGGATACATTACGTTAGCTCCCTTGTGCAATTGGTATGATGCGCTATCTGTCCCAGGAGAGGACGTCGGGATGTGTGCTCTTAATCCCTAAATAGGTTTGATGCAATGAATGTTTGCATGTTTGCACTATGCATGTTACAGGGTCAGAGTTAGGACACCTACGTTTACCTGGGTACTTCTGCGCAGTGTAGGTGACTAAGCATAAGAATGCATTCTTCTGTGAACTTAGACCCCGGCTTTTAACTTAGCTATAGGGATAACAGTGGTGCCTGGATGAGTGAATTTGTGAATGCATTTGTTTGAACATGTGCATGCGAGTGTGCAAAGGGTTGCTGATTTTTGCTCACATATACTAATGTGCCACAAACAGGAAGTTAATATCACCAACCATTCCCATTTTATTAAGGTGTATCCATATAAATGGCCCACCCTGTATAATCGAAAGTGTTCACATAATTTTTACTGCTACTGTATATTAAAGCAGATATGCAGCCTGAAAACTAAATTGCCAGCGTTCTCTTGTAAGAGAAGCGTATAATTACCTACATTGTCTTCTCCCCCAAAGCCATCCCTGAAGACCCCAAATCACCAGTCTTCTGGTGCCTCGCCCCGCCCCCTGAAAAAAAAAGCCACCTGTTTTCTCTGTCTCTATAGAGAAAACAGAATGGGATATTTTTTTTTAGGTGAGTAGAGCCACGTGTCAGAAGTCGGCTGATTTGAGGTCTCCAGGGATGGCTTCAGGGGGAGAAGACAATGTAGGTAATTATAATTTTCTCTTATAGGAGGACCCCAGCATTTTTGTTTTCAAGCTTGATATCCGCTTTAATGTATGTTGGAATGCTGGAATAAAAAATTGAGTAGCAACTTGAATATGCCCTCTGGTGTTTCTACTGAGGATTGGATTGCTTGTTGTTTAACTGGAGGTGGCACTTCTTGGTAATTTATGGGGGTTTGGTGCACCTGGTTGCTTGGGCTGGAAAAAGGAGCCCCCAATATACGTGGCAGTCTAGTGGTCCGTGGGCTCCCCTCCTTCCCTTCCTAGTTTCGCCTCATCACTAGAGATGTCGCGAATCCGCGTTTTTTTGTTCGCGAACCGCAAATGCGAACTTGCGAAAAAGTTTGCAAACCGGCGAATCAACGCAGACCACAATAGACTTCAATGGGCAGGCGGATTTTCAAAACTACAAACACTAATTCTGGCCACAAAAGTGATGAAAAAGATGTTTCAAGGGGTGTAATACCTGGAGGGGGGCATGGCGGAGTGGGATACACGCCAAAAGTCCCTGGGAAAAATCCAGAATTGACGCACAGCAGGGTTATAATCCCTAAAGGGCACAAATCACATTGCATTCCTAAATTGGAGGCCTGAAGTGCTTGAAAACATCTTGCGTGTGTACTATACATGGATCAGGTAGTGTAATTCGTGTACTGCTTCACACTGACAGACCAAACTCACTGTGTAACGCACCGCAAACAGCTGTTTGTGTAGTGAGGGCCGTGCTGGACTGGTGCGCACCATGGCGAGAGTGCAGGCGATGTCGGTTTTCAAGCCCATATGGTCAGGCTGAGGTAGCTCAATGACAGAACAACAGTGACTGAGTGTCCAGCTGATCGAATTTGGTCTGTCCACAATGAAGCAACGACCTTATTATCTTCTTGGGTCAGGTGTGCACCCCAACACACTCATATAGCCGGTCAGCGCTTCATTGTAATACGCAAGCCCCTTCACCGCGCCAAAGTAACGAACACGAAGGGGAATTGACACATGTACATGCCTTTTGTTTTGTTGTTGCAGCCGCAGTGCAGCCAGAAAAATTAGGCAGGCATGTACATGCACCAGAAAAATTATTATAGCGGCCTCTGCCAGCAGCAGCCTTAAAAATTCAGGAATCCACCTGGAGTCCTGGACCCTGTTGGTGATGGCGGAGAAGGCAGTCAAGCAACCTGCAGGCAGAGATGCTGTATGAGGACCGACTTAGTCTTGGTGCAGGCAGTCACACGGCGTGCAAGCAGAGATGCTGTGTGGGGACTGACTTAGTCTTCGGGCAGGCAGTAGCCCTCCGGGATCCATGCCTCATTAATTTTGATAAAGGTGAGGTACTGAACACTGTGACCTAGGCGACTTCTCTTCTCACTGACAATGCCTCCAGCTGCGCTGAAGGTCCTTTTTGACAGGACGCTTGAGGCAGGGCAAGCCAGAAGTTGGATGGCAAATTGTGACAGCTCTGGCTACAGGTCAAGCCTGCGCACCCAGTAGTCCAGGGGTTCATCGCGGCTCAGAGTGTCTACATCCACACTTAAGGCCAGGTAGTCGTCTACCTGCCGGTCAAGACGTTGGTGGAGGGTGGATCCGGAAGGGCTAAGGCGAGGAGTTGGACTAAAGAATGTCCGCATGTCCGACATCACCATCAGATCGCTAGAGCGTCCTGTCCTTGCCTGCGTGGGCATAGGAGGAGGAGGAAGATTACTGGCAGTGGCACCTTTATTCCGTTGTGCTGTGACATCACCCTTTAACGCACTTTAAAGCATAGTTGCCAAATTGTGTTGCAAGTGCTGCATCCTTTTAGCCTTGTGGTGATTTGGTAACATCTCCGCCACTTTGTGCTTATGCCGAGGGTCTAGTAGCGTTGCCACCCAGTACAGGTCATTCTCTTTTGAGTTTTTTTTATACGGGGGTCCCTCAACAGGCTGAACAGCATAAAAGATGCCATCTGCACAAAGTCGGATGCCAACGTACTAGCCATCTCGTCTTGCTCTTCCTCAGTGATGTCAGGTAAGTTCTCCTCCTCCCCCCAGCCACGAACAATACCACGGGAAAGGTGAGCAGCACAAGCCCCCTGCGACGCCTGCTGCGGTTTTTCTTCCGCCTCCTCCTCAAAAAAAAACACCTTCCTCATCTGACTCCTCCTCCCCAGACGACTCCTCCTCCCCCCTCCTCTGTGATGCCACAGGTGTTGATAATGCCGCAGGTGATGTTTCCCACAACTGTTCCTCCTCTCCCTGATCGCGCTCCTCTACAGCTTGATCCACCACTCTATGCACGGCACACTCCAGGAAGAAAGCATATGGGATCAAGTCACTGATGGCGCCTTCACTGCGACTCACCAGGTTTTTCACCTACTCAAACGGATGCATGAGCCTGCAGGCATTATGCATGAGTGTCCAGTCCTTCGGCCAGAAAAACCCCAGCTCCACAGAGCATGACCTTTCACTGTAGTTGTACAGAATACTCATTGATGGCTTTCTCCTGTTGTAGCAGGCGGTTAAACATGAGGAGTGTTGAATTCTAGCGAGTCGGGCTATCGCAAATCAAGCGCCTCACCGGCAAGTTGTTTCTCCACTGAATAGCGGCCAAGCACGCCATGGCCATGTAGGACCGCCTGAAATGCCCACACACCTTCCTGGACTGCTTCAGGACCTCCTGTAAGCCTGGGTACTTAGACACAAATCTTTGGATTATAAGATTGAGCACATGTGCCATGCAGGGTACATGTGTCAACTTTCCCAAACTCAAAGACGAAATGAGATTGCAGCCGTTGTCACACACCGTGTTGCCAGTCTCCAGTTGGTGCGGGGTCAGCCACTGATCCAACTGTTTGTTCAGAGCAGCCAGGAGAGCTGCTCCAGTGTGACTCTCGGCTTTGAGGCAAGACATGTCCAAGATGGCGTAACACCGTCGTACCTGGCATGCAGCATAGGCCCTGGGGAGCTGGGGGTGTGTAGTTGTAGAGGAGATCACAGCACCAGTAGAGTGGCACTGCCACTCAGCCAAGGAGGAGGAGGATGACAGCGAAGAGGATGTAGCAGGAGTAGGAGGAGAGGAGGTGGCAGCAGGCCACCAGGTTGACCCCGACATATAAGTAATGTACCTGCCCTGGCCGTGCTTTGCAGACCAGGCATCCGTGGTCAGATGGACCCTTGACCCAACGCTGTGTGCCAGAGATGACAGCACTTGCCTTTCAACATCACGGTACAGTTTGGGTATCGCCTTTTGAGAAAAATAATTGCAGCCTGGTATCTTCCACTGCGGTGTCCCAATCGCCACAAATTTTCAGAAGGCCTCAGAGTCCACCAGCTGGTATGGTAACAACTGGTGAGCTAACAGTTCCGCCAAACCAGCTGTCAGACGCCGAGCAAGGGGGTGACTGGCAGACATTGGCTTCTTCCGCTGAAAGATTTCCTTCATGGACACCTGGCTGCTTCTGTGGGCAGAGGAGCAGGAACCGCTCAAGGTGAGAGGCGGAGTGGAGGAGGGTGGCTGTGCAGGTGCAAGGGGTAAAGCGGCTGAAGATGCTGCATCTGAAGAAGGAAGAGGAGGTGGAGGGTGGCTTTGCTTTTGTGTGCTGCTTTTCTTCAGGTGGTCATCCCATTGCAGTTTGTACTGTTTCATCACGTGACTTCGTAAGGCAGTCGTCCCTACTTTCAGCAACTGGTCTCCTCCTACTCCTCTCTGACTTCATCTTGCCTATTGGGAACCCACGAGACATCCATGGCAGTATCATCATCAACATCATCATCCTCTACAGCTTCGCTTGTATCAGACACCTCCAAAACTGCACCAACAACAGGTACCTCATCATCCTCACACCTTACGTCCATACTGAAGCCCAACTCAGACATATGAGGTGGTGGTGTAACATGCTTACCGCTGTCATCTTGTTTTTTTTTTTTTTAACATTAATTTTTATTTATTTATTTGTGAAAGTTTTCAGCTGTATACATGGAGCAATAGGTATCGATTTCAATTGCAAAAGAGAAAATCTGCATAAATAATAACAATTTTCCGCTGAACAACAAAAAAGAAAAAAAAAAAAAGGGAGACAAACAAACAAACAAAAAGGGCTGTTGTATGACTTATCCCTGATACGAATCCAACCACATAACCCATGGGTCCCAAATTTCTAAGAAATGAACTGGTTTCTCCCTTAGGGATGATAGAGTCTTCTCGTACATATATACAATGTGCAACCTGTTGATAATGGCCATTCTAGGTGGTGGCAAAGATTTCCAAGACCCCGCGATCAAAGCTTTACTAATCAGGTTGATATGCCCTAATAATTTATTTTGATACCTGGTCAGTGAGGTCACTGACCTGTGAAAAAGTGCTACCCAAGGGTCAAGGTCTAAGCTCACTCCCAGGATTTCTGATGCTAACTTGAAACTGGTTTTCCAAAAATCCTGAACTAATGCGCATGACCACCAACAGTGGGTCTGATCCGAAGGAGAACCACAACCCCTAAAACATACGTTATCTGGGATCAGCTTCCACCTATGGAGTAAGTCAGGTGTTCTATACCAAGAATTTTTTTTTTTATAGTTCCTTTCTTTTGAGATTGAATTGATGGTAGCTGATGCCATATTCAGAAACATAGAATCCCAGTCTTCAGGGTCTCCAAATTCCCGTAAACCTAGTGCCCATTTATCCATAGGAGGGATTGACTTAGGGAGTCTATCATACCACAGGGAGGCATATAAAGAGGAAATACTTCCTTTTGTGGGTAAGAAATCTATAAAAAATGATTCCATTATGGATAGGTCAGGGGCCAATCCTTGCCTTAGTATAGACTGAGCATAGCCCTTTACCTGCAAATATCGAAATATTTCTGAGTTTGGAAGATCAAAAGAAGTAGACAAAGCTTCCCAAGACATTATCTTGCCCCCGACCAACAAATCTTTAAGCATTCTAATACCCTTCTCTGCCCACGCAGACCAGGCTCTGGCCTCGCAGCCAGGACTAAAGTCTAAGTTATAGAAAAGAGACACTAAACTAGAATATGTTAAAGTTATTCCCAACTTTTTGAGAAGTGCCTTCCAAACTTGTAAGGAATCTCCAATCGTTGGGAGAATGGGTGATATAATTTCTAGCTTTGGTCTACGTGTCCAGAGGGGGCTAGCCAGAGGAAATGGATGAGTCATACCGCTGTCATCTTGTAACAATAATGGCTGTGAATCAGTTAATTCCCACCCAAATCACTCCTGCGAAGTGTCAAATGGAGCTGGTGTGGTGCTAGTAGTAGCAGTGGTGGCTGCGGAGGTTCCGTGCAGAAGCTGAGGAAGATGAGGTGTTCTGTGTTAAATAGTCAACTACGTCCTGGCAATTTTGGGAGTTGAGCACTTTGGTCCAGGGCCGCACGAAATCACGTCATTACGACCTCGAACAGACCTGCCAGGTGTCCTGCCTCTGGCTCTGCCTCTGTCTTTTGTTTTGTCCATATTGGGGGGGGATGAAGTGAAAGGCATGCACTGACTTGACTAATACAATGTGCAGTCACACAGGTGCAGTGAAAATGGATGCACTTACTGCTGGTATATAAAACTGCGTGCGGTCACACAAGTGTATGCAGTGACTGGTATATAAAACTGCGTGCGGTCACACAGAGGTGCAGTGAACAGGTATGCAGTGACTGGTATATAAAACTGCGTGGGGTCACACAGAGGTGCAGTGAAAGGTATACAGTGACTGGTATTACAATACAATGTGCAGCTGTCACACACACAGGTGCAGTGAAAGGTATTCACGGACTGGTATATAAAACAGTGTGAAGCAGTCACACTAGGCACTGAATGTGCTGGGCCTGGCACAGTATAGCAATTAGCAAGGGCCAGCTGTGACAGACAGGTCTGTATATGCAAGTGTCAGTGGCCACACACACAAAAAAACACATATCACAAGTACATTAGCTCTCAAAAGAGCTGTTTTGGTGGTGCTTTTCCAGCAACAAATATCAGCAAGGAGCAAGCTAACAGACCTCCTAACTATCCCTTTCCCTATCTCTCCAATGTCTCTCCCTTCTCTCACTAATACTGCAGCAACACAGAGTGAGAGCATGGCTGATTCTGCTGCCTTATATAAGGGGGGGGGGGGGCTCCAGGAGGGTGTGCAGCCTGATTGGCTGCCATGTGTCTGCTGACTGTGATGTGGATAGTCAGAGTTTAGCCCAATGATGTAGTATAGGAGGCGGGTCGAACCGCCATAAAGTTCGCTTTCGGCCAAGAACGCGGATTCGCATTGTTCTCGCGAATAAGTTCGCATGTGAACCGTTCAGGATACACATTTCTGCTCTTAAAGGGAATCTGAAGTGAAAATGAACTTATGAGATAATAATTTGTATGTGTAGTACAGCTAAGAACTAGAACATTAGTAGCACAGATATGAGTCTAATATTGTTTCCAGTACAGGGAGAGTTAACAAAGTTCAGTTGTTATCTATGCAAAAGAGCTCTCAGATCCAAAGTGGGTCCTGTTTTCTGGAATACATATAAATCAAAGAAATGTTCAGATACAGATTTAGATGAGATTTTTACTGCAGAGAAGGTGAAAAAGTCATTAGCTCTGCTTGTTTTATAGTTTAAAATACAGAGTGTGGCTTGTAATTGCAAATATGACAGAATTATGCAATGTTATAAAAAACGAAAAATATCTAAAAATTCAAATATGAGACTATTTTCTTTGCTACTAATGTTCTATTAATTATCAGTACTACACATTCAAATCATTACATCATAATTGTTTTCACTTTAGTGTCACTTTGAGACCTCTTTCACAGTGGGATGTTAAAGTCGCACCTTATAAAAATGTATAACGCTCTGTGCGACATTCACAGTGCACACATTGCGTTGTGTGTAACGTGTAGCAATATTTAGAACGTGCTGCATGCTGTGCGTTTAGCAATACATTTGCGGCGTTATGTGTGTTGCACATGTACAGTAATGTTTTTTTTTAAATGTAATGCATGTGCCGTTTTCGTTCCATCAGTATGCAACGAAAACGGCGCACCAAGAGACACATAACGCAGTGCAAAATAACGTCTAATTTCATAACCTACATGCGCTGCATTAGGGGCACGTTGTGCGACTTTACGTCACATCGAACGCAACGTCCCACTGTGAAAGAGGCCTGAATATATGCTTAACGTATAAATTGCAATTTTATTCACAAAGTGAAAAAGAAGTGACAAGCCATTAAAAAACCTGCTGTGGAGCGCGTCTCCCATACATGCACACACTTTGGTTCTGGAACCAAAAGGGACTCTAGAGTATTCAGGGTAAGGTGGGGAGAGTCACGACACTAAATGGCAAATTACCACAAAGTTTAGAAGATGATAAAGCACACCACCCGCAGATCTCGGATACTACACAGACCCATCCATGGGAAACCCCTGGTGCAAGAAAGTGGTTCCGTCTCTTTCTGTAGTTATCATGTGGAGGATGAGCTGCCTCTCTCACACGTTCCTACAGTGCCTTCTGGTAAATCTAGCCCTGCTCAGTAAGGCAGTAAGGAACACTCCACAGAGATCACTTAAAGGAATACTATCGATTCACATATTTTTTTCAATTGACACAGGAATTGTTTGGGAAGTGCTGCTAAGTACTGGTGTATACATTTTAGTAGCAACTTCTTTGTTTACTGTTAGCAAAATACATTCAAAGTTTACTGACGCCAAAACTGATGGCTGACTGAGCCATGAGGAGAGGGGAAATTCCCCTCACACTTGATCAGTTAACTCTATGTGTAGCTCTGTGTGTGACAGAGAGAGACAGGACACAGGAGCTGCAGCTGTTGGGAGCTCTGTTTCTGACTGAAGTGTCTGAAGAGAGCAGAGGAAATGTAACTAATTGTCACCGCTTTTTCATATTGTTTTTGCTTTCAGAGTTTGATATGTTTGAAATTTTCGCTTTCTGTAGTCTGATATGCAACTCTGGCTGTGCATTGAAGCAGACACCCCTTCTGCAATTGATTTGTCCCAATATAGCTAAATCCTACCCTCAATAAATTACAGCTTTTGCCTCTGATATTTAACATGAAAAGTAGGAAAATGTTTACACAGCTACTTAGACATTATTTGTACACTGTCATTTTAGAACACTTGGGTATCGATAGTATTCCTTTAAGTTACTAGTACTAAAGTTGTTGTCAGAATTAAATCAGGGAGCGGAAAGATTTACAATGGGCAAACACTGACTAAATAATTTATAAATTAATATTGTAAAACAATAAGCAATTTTATTCATTATGTTATTTTCACTACAGTTGCTCCAGACTGATTTTGCATATATCATTGCTGTGTTCCTGCGTCCCTGGGGCAGTAATTGCTTCACAGTCTGCAAAAAAAGGCTAATATACTATCCACTACCCTTCCAACCTTCTCAACCTACCCCACTCAGGCTCCCATCCAGGGCAGTTGCTAGGCTAAATTGCACCCAGGGCGAGGGTGTAAAGATTGCGCCCCCCCCCCCACATACACACACACACACATACGTGGACTCGCAAACCCTTATTCTTTAGTAAGTAGATCTGCCTACTTACTAGTGACCAGCTGCTCATCCAGGGAGAAGCAGGGACCAGGAAAACACACAAACTAATAGAGCCTGGAAAGCCGACTTCTCCATGGGCGCTGCGCACTGACAGCCTGCAGTACCGCTACAGGACATCAGGCGTCATCACGCGGTTGTGACGTGACAATGACTTGACATCTTGACGCAGGCAGCCCAGGAGGATTTAAGGATGGTGATTGTGCTGGTAATCTTCTTTCTTTTTTCATTTGGCTGCACTGCGTGTCACCAGCTCCCTAGTGGTTATGTCCTTCTGCCTGCGCCCCCCTTCTTCTATTTGCCGGTCTGCGCCCAGGGCGGTCGCCCTGACCGCACTGCCCAAGAAACGGCCCTGCTCCCATCCCTTGTACCCGAAGCAATGTGTGACATGATGAGATAAACACGTGTATGTACAGTACAAAACATATTAATAACCAGGCTGTTTTTTTGCTTTACTTCACTTTTATGTTGCTGCCTGAAAGAGTTAATTTCTAGGCATTGAAGTGAGAGCATGGCCTCGATTCATAAAGCATTCCCGCATTCGGAAATGCTGAAAACGGCTCACTTTACCGACCACACAGCAAAATCTGTATTCATAAAGGCTTTTTCCGCATGAAAAGCCGACATTCGCGAGCAGAGTGATAAATCACCGCCTTGCGCGGTGATTATCATAGCAAAAGTAACAAGTAGTCAATTCATAAAGATTAGAGGTAGCGGTATGCGGACGGGTATTACCGCTACCTCTGGTGTGGCGAGAAGCGTGCGGAATACAGTGCAGTGAATGGGACAGACCTCCCAAGCAGCTGCAGAGAGAACACCGCACGGAGGGATTCCGCCTGCTTCTCCTGTTTCCGCATGCGTAGGACAGCCTACAGCGGAATATCTCCGCACGCCTGTCACATCTAGTAGCTACATTTTTATGAATTACCACCCTGTAGGCGGAAATACTGACAGCGGTGTTTCCCCGCTCGACTTTCCCCGCTCGACAGCACTTTTATGAATCGAGGCTCTTGTGTCTTGTCGGCACCTTGTCGGGAATATAGTAAACATCACTGATAAGCAAGTTACAGCCATAGAAGTTTTCCTGGCAGAGTACAACTTCTGGTGGCAGGGAGAGATTAAATACATGAACTGTTGACCTTTTTTTTAACTCAGGGAAATGTAATAGGCTGCCACTGATTAGAGACAGTAAAACATTCAACCTACTTTGTAAATGTTTAAATAAAAAAGAAAATCCTCGGATACTTAAAAAAGTCATTTTTAGGAGTAGGAGGATACACATAGTTGTTTATTTCATCCAGGGCTGTGGAATCGGAGTAGAAAAGTCGGAGCAATTTTGGGTACCTGGAGTTGAGTCAGTGGTTTCAGTAAACTGAGGAGTTGGATGATTTTTGTACTAAATCCATAGCCTTTGTAAAAATTATACTAAGGAGTCGGAGAAATGTTGGGTACCTGGAGTCGGAGTCAGTGGTTTCATAAAACGAGGAGTCGGAGTCGGATGATTTTGTACCAACTCCACAGCCCTGATTTCATCAGTTTATTTTCACCTCAGGTTCACTTTAAACCAAACTCTATCTCACATACCAGTCCAACTCACTCCCTTCATGTTACTTCTCTTTTATAATCTGTATTCACTATGCTACAGTGCTGCCCAAATATGTAATTGTTCAATATAATTCATTATTTCAAGGTACAGTGCATAATTCTAACTAGTGTTGACGTGTTTGGGTTTTTCAAACCTCATTTTTAAATTCTTCCGATCAGAACCTGCATGCGGACAGCAGCGTAGGGTGTTAGCTCAAACTTGTTTCAGCATCTTGCTGCTGCACTCTATGTCCCATTTCACATCACTTCCAATACTTACCGGTACTCCTTCTGGCTTTCGGAATGTGATGTGGAGTGCAGTGGCCAGAGGTGGTGACAAGAGTGAACACCCCCTGCAGGTTCTAATCAGAAGAATTGGGAGTGAGGTTCCAAAATTGAAGAACCCAAACACGTCATACATGTCAACGCTGGTTATTACTATTCTAGCTATTGTAGTAAATCCCAGGCCCATATACAAATAAGAGGTGGAGGTGTTTCAACTCCCAGGACACAGACACAATTTTCCACTGAAGTAAAATAGAAATATAGATTCAATAAAGCTACTGGCTAGTTTGTATCAGCAAAATCTTTGTTCTTTTCATGTAAGGGAATGTAGAAGGGGAACAGATATTGTGTTGTTTTATGTTTTATTTCTACTTCACTGTACAAGATCTATATTACATAACACCACAGGCTGGCATGTGCATAGTCCTTATGTGTCTCAGTGAAGCTTTCCTTTGCAGAACACTTAATCTTCTTCAGTTCCTATAACTGTTGCTTGGGTGTATTTTGATCCACGCAGCTGTTTTTGTCAGTAAGCATGAAAAAAAAAAAGACTGTCTCTTCCGAAGCACAAAAGTGGCCTTCACTTAAGCTTGCAGTTAGTGTTGGCCACCTACTTCTAGACAAGGATGCTATTACACTGAAAACAATAAAGCTACGTTCACATTGCAGAGTTGTTTTCCCTGGAAAACCAGGATCGCAACAGAGGGGAAGAGTCATATCGCACACTATGCATGCGGTGCGATACATACAATGAAGCATACCGTATAAAGAAACTTTGCTGCAACAATGGTTTTTGCAGCAGAGACAGACACAAACCTGGTACTAACCTACCATACTTGTTTCATGTCTATATTGTAGGGAGCTGGGTGACAGAGTTGCTATAAAACTTAATTTTTTTTAGCACATGGGCTCAAATATAGCACTAAACAAAAACACAATAACATTTTTATTTATGCTATTTTTTCTGGAGCGGGGAGCGTGCTGCTCTATGCTGCTCTTGACTCTACATAGTAAGGCCCGGTTCACACTGGCACTAAAAATGGTCCGGTCGCGTAAGTTAAACAGGACCCTCTCTACATGTAGTTTGTATGTTCTCCCTGTGTTTGTTGGTATTCCTCCAGGTGCTTTTGTTTTTTCACTTCCTGATGTAAGTCAAATAATATATACAATGTATTCATTCTTAAAAGCGCTGGGGAAATCGCTATACCAAGCGCTTTTTCAAGTATTTTGCAATTTTCCTATACCTGCCTTTATAGTCAAATCGCCCCAAAAATGGTACAGGCAGCCAGGACCACCATCAGAAATTTTGGGGCCCCTCACACATCATCAGGTCTGGGCCTCCCCCTCCCTGGGCCCACCCACTAATTGCTGTGCCCGCCTACCAGCCACCCCACCCCGTGTCCGTGCGCGAAGTGCACTGCGGCGAAAAATGTGCATGGCTCCGATACGGAAGAAAGCGGCATGTACAGCGTGATGCAACAAAAAGTGGGCGTGACCATGGCATGTTGTGGGTGGAGCCAAATACTAGCAAAACACAGGTAGTCCTCGATAACAAATGAGATACTTGTAGGTCCGTTCTTATCCTTTTTCCGTTCTCTTTTGTCCCCCTCTGTCTCACCTCAGTTTGTGCCTCTTTTGTGTCCCTCTGTGTGACCTCATGTTCCTGTCTCATCTCTTTTTTCCCTGTGCCTCTTTTGTCTGCCTCTGTTCCTCTTTTATCACCTTGTGTTACCTCTTGTCCCCTTCTGTCTCAGCTCCTCCCCCTGCCCTAGCCAGGTATAGGTGTCCCCAGTATAGGTATCCAGGCATAGTTGTCCCCAGTATAGGTAGCCAGGTATAGGTTCCCCCAGTATAAGTAGCCAGCTTTAGGTGGTGCCCCAGTATAGGTAGCCTGGTGTAGATGCCCCCAGTATAGGTAGCCTGGTATAGCTGGTACCCCAGTATAGGCCAGCAAGATACAGGTGCCCCAGTATAGGTATTCACCTAAAGGTGGTGCCCCGGTATAGGTAGCCTGGTATAGTTGCCCCCAGTATAGGTAGCCTGGTATGGGTGGTGCACCAGTATAGGTTAGCCAGGTACAGGTGCCCCCGCTATAGGTAGCAAGCTATAGGCGCCCCAGCACTGGCGTAACAATAGGGGATGCGACCCCTGCCTTCGCGAGGGGCCCCCCTAGGGCCCGCTCAGGGACTTTTTGGGGGCAGGAGGGGTCACAGCATAAGAGGAGAGCTGTGGCTGCAGATCGGTGGGGAGGGGGGAAGTTCTATGAAGCACTTCGTGATCGGAGACCTCCGGCCAGAAGGAGGTATGTGCTCAGCTTGCCTGCCGCCGCTGCTGCCACGAGCACCACCAATGATTGCTTGCAGGAGGGGAGTGCTGAGAGTAGAGCCCGAGGTGAGGGAGGGGGGGGGGAATTTCCCCCCTCCCCACCGATCTGCGGCCACAGCTCTCCTCTTATGCTGCGACCCCTCCTGCCCCCAAAAAGTCCCCGAGCGGGTCCTAATTTTTTTTTTTGCAGGGGGGCCCGGGGCTTTCTAGGTACGCCCCTGCGCCCCAGTATAAGTAGCCAAGTATAGGTGGTGCCCCAGTATAGGTAACCAGGTACAGGTGGTGCCCTCAGTAAAGCAGTAAAGGTAGCCAAGTAAAGTTACTGCTTCAGTATAGGTAGCTAAGTATAGGTGGTTCCAGCCCCAATATAGGTAGCCAGGTATAGGTGGTGGCCCAGTATAGAAAGTCCGCTGTAGCGGGCTCACTCATCTGCTCCCCACGATCAAGCACTGTTGTCACTCTTCCCTCAGTGCTGAAATGCGGTGTGCTGGTTAGTGAGCCACAGGCCCGCAGCCAGCACGTGCGACCCTTCCAGGGTTTTGGGGGAAGGGCCCAGGGCCCCCATAAGCCCTGGGCCCCTCACTGCAATGTCAGTTGTCCCCCCCTGATGGCTGCCCTGCAGGCAGCGGTTTGGTGAGTGGATTGGAATTGAACCGCTCAGATGTGAACACTCTCATAGGGAATCATTGCACAAGTGCTTTTAGGCCCCCTGCACACTGCAAATCCGATTTGCGATTCCGATTCCAATTAACAATTTCGGTTTTCCCTGGATGCTATCAAAAGAAATTTTACATGCGATTCCGATTTTTTATCGTTACTGCATGCTGCGTTTTTTCTGTGTTTTTATTTTGATAGCATCCAGGGAAAATTGCAAATCGGAATCACATGTAAAATTGCATCAAAACTGTGAATCGGAATAGCATGTAGTGTGCAAGAGACCTAAGAGCCCTTTTCCACTGGCTGCGATCCGATTCAAAAAGTGGATCGCAGCCGTTTTTCTAATCGCTAGAGCACCACGATAACATGTAGATCGCAGTGCTCATTTTCCACTATGGCGCTTCGATCGTGATTCGTTTTTCGCCAAAACGCGATCGCCTTCCAGCGAGATTCTCGTCGCCATCGCTTTACATTCCCGATGGCGGTACAGCGGAACACGGACAGTGTAGAAAGGAGCTTGCGAAACGCCCTAGGCAGATGACAGCTCCCTATAAATACATAATAAACAATGATAAAGTGTGTTCCTATAAACAGGTAAACAAGAAGCCATGAATTCAGACACTTACTACCAGAGAAAAGTGAGCAGTTTCATTCAGCCTTGTCTGAATTTCGATAGCTTTGGCATGTAAGTGTAGATGCAAATAAACTTCAAGCTTTACAACATGCAAATATGCAGTTTGCATGAATTGCTACATAGGATTACAAGAGACAGGGGCTTTAGATCAACAAATTATTATATGCAAGTCTCTCATATACATGTGGTCCCTTACACACTCCAGTGAGTTCTGGGTCACCATGAGCTTGCTGGTTAGTATATACATGTGGTAAGACTACAATCAAGATTGTTTAGTTATGGCCAGCATCCATATAATAATATGCAGCAATAATTTTGTTACCAAGGCCAGTCTCAGGAAGTTGCTAAGAGAATTATTCTTCAGAAAGGAGGAGGAAGTCCAGCAGCACATTGTTGTAGCTGGACACATTTTAGTTGCAGCGTCCAGTACAGGAGTAGTGTAGCTCCAGTCAGTCAGCTAAATATAGCGCTGAGCCCGGTGCTTCTCTGTAGTGGAGGTGGGCGTGTACAGGGAAGCCAGCACGCTGTGCCTGTCATCATAGCAGCCAGATCCCTGTGCTGTGCAGTCTGCTGTCACCTCCTCAGCAAGGACAGCCTGGGACGCTGAGCAGCCATGGAAGCGCTATCCTCGCTCAGCCTGGACGATCTGGCCGTAGCTTTCTCCAAGCTGCCCACATATCCTATATTTGATGTTGCCTACTATATCATCTCCATCCTGTACCTCAAGTATGAGCCAGGTGGGTGTCTGATTTGACAATTACAATTGTACATTTGCTTTGGTTGCAACTACTACATGTTTTATAAATGTATCTCCATTGGTGCCCTCGCTGCTGTTTCATGTCAGATTTAATAACAGGCACATATATTCAGCCAGTAAGTACATCATGAGATGGGCTGCAGTTTAGCTTATGGTTTTCTGCTGGATAGTTCTCAACTATGTACCTTTTAAGGTTATAGGAGACGTTCCAGCTAGGCAGTCAATGAATTTCGGTTTTTGGCTGCATAAGGCAGGAAATTAGGAAATCAAAAGAACAGTCTATTGATAGATCTGGATGTATTATGGAAGAAAGTGAAGGAAGTGGCTTTGTGAAAAGACAGTAACTGAGCACGGTTGGAATTGGGAATGCATTTAATGTCCGATGAGTTCTTTAAGGCTAGTTGCAAACTAGCGCGTTGTGGTACTCTTCCTCGCCCCTCCCCAGCAGGGCCGGATTTAGGCCAAGGCCACCTAGGCCATGGCCTAGGGCACCACAGGAGCAAGGGCAGGTGGTAGTGATGGGAATTCCGGCTCTTCTCGGAGAATCGGCTCTTCTGAATCGGCTCCCATTAACCACTTGACGACCAGGGGATTATTGCCTGATCTGTGCTGCGTGGGCTCTCCAGCCCGCAGCACAGATCAGGATAGAGTCAGGGCGATCAGACTTACCCCCTTTTTTCCCCACTAGGGGGATGTCCTGCTGGGGGGGTCTGATCGCCGCCGGTTTGCTGCGCTTTGCGGGGGGGCTCTTCAAAGCCCCCCTCCGCAGCGTTTTCGGCGCTCCCATCCTCTCAGTCCCTCCCTCTCCCTGTATGAGCTGCGCAGGACGGATATCCGTCCTGCGCATTGTAGGATAGGCTTCAGCCTATCATATGCCGGCGATCCCCGGCCAATCAGAGGACGGGGATCGCCGATCTGCCTTACGGCGCTGCTGCGCAGCAGCGCCGTATGATGTAAACAGCGGGGATTTCTTCCCCGCGTGTTTACATTTTGCCGGCGAGCCGCGATCGGCGGCTCTTTGGCTGTTCACGGAGACACCCTCCGTGAACGGACATGAAAAGGCCACTGGATCGAGCGGCCGTTTCCATGGAAACCCGCAGACGACCAGTTTACGCCAATCGGCGTTAGCTGGTCGTCAAGAGGTTAGAGCCGGCTCTTACGGCTCTGAATCGGCTCTTCATTAAATATCACTAGACACCACTCAGAATCGGAGTAAAAGCCCCGCCCCTGTCTCCATGACAACTCCAGGACTGCTTCTCTGACTGGGGCAATCCCTCCTGCTACTGCTCTGTTCCGCCCCATACACTCCTACAAGCTGCAAGAGGAGGACTACATCTCCCAGCATGCCTCAGCGCCCTTTATTACACAGCAAATCAGAGCTGTGTGGGGCGGCTGAGGCATCGGCTCTTTCAAAACTGAGAACCGGCTCTTGTCGTTCGCAGCAAAGAGCCGGCTCTTAGAGCCGGCTCGTTCACGAACGACCTATCACTAGCGGGTGGGCAGCAGGCTAAACTGGTGCAGCATTTGCAAGCAGGGAGATCAGGCAAGTGCGGTGGGTGCTATGCTGAAGAGCGGTGATGTCATTGACATTGATGGCTGCTGTGGTGTGGAGGCAAGCAGGCTACCTATATTGAAAGGGGGGAGAAGGAAAGGGAGGAAATAAGGGAGTCATCTGGCTACCAATACTGGAAGGGGGGGGGGGGGGGGTGTCATCAGGCTACCTATACTAGAGGGAAGAGGGGAGGGGTCATCTCGCTACCTATACTGAAGGGGGGCAGCTGGAGACAGTGGCCTTGGGCGGCAAAGAGTACAAATCCGGCCCTGCTCCCCAGACTCAGTGGCCATTGATATCAATGAGACAGGTTAAAGTACCCACGGTTCGACGCAATGTACTTAGATCGATGCAGAGACTGCAGTGCGTTGCCGAGCAGTCCTGTTCAGCGCATGATTCCATTTCAGTCAAGGGCTCTGCAACAATCTTTATGGATTGTTGTGGTAGTGGTGCAGCATGCATGCGCATATCAACGAAGTTGCATGACGCACTTCCTGTCTGGAAGTGTGCATGTGACAGAGGGGACAGACACAAGTGACGTCTGTCATCACTTGCATACATATTCGGGGAATGGGTGCATTCAGATTTCCCTGTTGGTGCTATCTGCCACAGGGACAAATCTGCATGCAGTGGTGTGATGCACTGCAGTAGGCTTTTCTGCATGCAAATTACCGCACCATGAGCTTGATTCACTAAATCGTGATAACTCAAATCTCACACTTTATCAAAGATATCACATCTAATAAGAGTTAACGTGCCTTATCAGAGTAGCATAGCGAGCGCTACAAACTTATGCCTGCTAATTGGCAATGGCACTTGTCCTGCCCTGAGCCCCTGGGGTTCGTAGCTCTCGTTATGCTACTCTGATAAGGCGTGTTAACTTTGATAAGGTGTGATATCTTTGATAAGGTGTGATATCGTTGATAAGGTGTGATATTTGAGTTATCACGGTTTAATGAATCAAGCCCCATGTGTGCAACCAGCATTAGGCTAGGTTCACAGTGGGAGCTGTGTTGTGGTCAAAAAGGAATGCGACAGAAGGGAAAAGTTGCATCGCACCTGAGCGTTGAGTCGCATACAGAGAAGCATGCAGTGAATGAAAAGTATGCTTCGCTGCCACTGTTAATGTGGGTGTTGTGCGTTAATTATACCAGAGTCCATTGGATCGCACCGGAGGCACTCTGAAGATCTCATAGACTACATTTGCAGTATGATTTTGTGCCGTAAAATCAAATGTCTGTTACATTACATTGCAATGCCCCATTGTGAACTTAGCTTTATGCTAGGTACACACGATACAATTTTCTTAATTTACTGTTAGATCGATTATTTCCAACAGGTCCAATCTGATTTCAGATCGTTTTTCCGATTGGAAATCAGATCGGGCCTGTTGAAAATAATCGATATGACAGTAAATCTGTCAGAAAATTGTATATTTTGTACCTAACATATGTCTATCTTGGTGAAAGTTTACTTGAAGAACAGTTTGAAGAAAAACAAAAAGTAACAATAGCTTATGTAGACAATTGTTTGATCCACAGTTCTTTTTTGCTTTGTTTTTTAAAAGGGAACCTAAAAAGAAAAAAGTGCCCAATTTGGGTACTTACCTCAGGAGCTTTCCCCAGTTGCCCTCCTCCTTGCCATTCTAGCGTTGCAACCGCTGATAGCCCCTTGACAAGGGCTTGTCATTGGAGCTCAGCAGCACTGCGCAAGCTGCTCACTCCTGCACAATAGTACGGATCCAAACAAGTTTGGCTTTTTCAGCCAAGCCTGAGCAGTGGCTCCGTGCTACTGTGCATGCATGCGGATGGGCTTCCCAGCGCTGGGATGGAGGAAGACAGATTAAGCCTCTGGAAAATCAAAGGCTTCCCTCTCCTGAGGTACCGGTAAGTATGTACATTTTTGACTTAACTATCCCCACAGGATTACTTCAAACACAGGGGCCCTTACTAAACTCACTTGTTCTCCTAAGTTTTCTCCTAGGAGATCATTTTTCAGCTTCTGTATAAAATAACTTTTCAGCACTCTGCAAAATGCGGTGGACACTGAGATTAGCAAATACTGACATTGTCCTAATATAGTGTCTATCCCCCCTCCAAATATGGCCTCTAGTTTTCTTATGTTCCAGAAACACTACTTCACCCCCCCCCCCCCCCACACACACACACACACACATACACCCCTGCACATAGTGTTTGTAAATGGATAAGTGTCATACTGGGCGGGGCCTGCTGCACACAAGGAGGTAATTGTTGTAAGTGACGGAAATAGCTTTCACCTTATGCCAGGGGTTCTCAAACTGGGTGTCATGGCACCCTGGTGCGCCTTGAGCGCCTGCCAGGGGTGCCTCGGCATTCATCCCCATCCATTTGGGGGTGCTGCTGAATAAGGGGCATAACAGCATTTCGGTAAATATATTTGCAGAGGGGTGCCTTGAAAAGAAGTCAAAGCCATCAAGGGAGCCCTCACCCAAAAAGGTTTGAGAACCACTGCCTTATGCTGTTGGCTGCTACCCAAGTGGCTGCCTCAATTTTTGTTTTAAACTTAAGCCTAGTACACACTAGCAATTTTGATGGATCAATCATTGGTCAATTTTACCACCTCCATGTAGTATGAGGGCCAAACAGATTTTCAATTCTATGCAGATTATATAGGTAAATGGTCATACTACATGGAGGTGGTAAAATTGACCAATGATTGATCCATCAAAATTGCTAGTGTGTACTAGGCTTTAAGGTTTGCTGCTAGGCAATTTGGGACATTCCACTTTGTACTAGTTACCGCTGAAGTGTTATGCCGTTGAACATGAATGCAGCTCTCCCATCCCCTGTGCCAGAAATATTCTGGCGGAAATGATAATCATGTGAATTTTAATAGTTCTTAGTCAGATATGTAACTATGGTAATGAAGATGCAGAGAGGGAGAGGCCCTAACGTCCATTATAAGGGCCGCATAGCAAGTGTTATTGTGGCTTGGCATAACACTTTTTATGGGTGGAGGGAGTTATGGTAACTGCACTGCTATGGGAAGGGATCAGGTTGGCCACATTGTTATGGGGTGTCCTGGTGGCCACCCTTGTTACATGGCAGCTTGCCAATGAGCCTACATGCTGTGGAGGTCACCACAGGGGGATGGGGTGTGAATGTTCAGGATGGGAGTACACATCACATTTTGGGGGAGGGGAGTGGGAGGGGGCATGATTTGTAGTTATGCCCTTACTAGTAGAAAGTCAGGTGCTGGGTTGTTGAAGGATGTAAATATAACTACTTTTTCTTGGACATCCACGTTAACAACAGGGCACTAAAACATGAGAATCACAAATCTACAAAACTCACAGTGCAATAAAGGCAACAAACTTAAAGGTCAACTGAACTGAGAGGGATATGGAGGCTGCCATTTTTATTTCTTTTTAAGCAATACCAGTTGCCTGGCTATACTGCTGGTCCTCTGCCTCAGATAGTTTTAGCCATACACCCTAAACAAGCATATGCAAATCAGATGTCAGATCTGACCAGATGTGCTGCATGCTTGTTTCTGGTGTGATTCAGACACTTCTGCAGCCAAATAGATCACCAGGGCTACCAGGCAACTGGTATTGTTTAAAGGGAAATAAAATTGTCAGCCTCCATATACCACTCCCTTCAGTTGTACTTTAACACTAAAGGCTTTGGGGCAGCACGGTGGCGTAGTGGTTAGCTCTCTCGCCTTGCAGCACTGGGTCCCTGGTTCGGATCCCAGCCAGGGCACTATCTGCAAACAGTTTGTATGTTCTCTCCGTGTCTGCGTGGGATTCCTCCGGGCACTCCGGTTTCCTCCCACATTCCAAAAACATACGGATAAGTTAATTGGCTCCCCCTAAAAAAAAAATTGGCCCTAGACTACAGTACTTACACTACATAATATAGACATATGCCAATGGTAGGGATTAGATTGTGAGCTCCTTTGAGGGACAGTTAGTGACAAGATATATATATATACACTGTACAGCGCTGCGTAATATGTCGGCGCTATATAAATACTAAATAATAATAATAATAACACTACTCAATAAATTATCATAACAGTAGAGTTAAAGTAATGCTGGCTTGGCCACTAGTGAGCCATATGTTTCTTAATATACCATTTGGCTGAAGAACCCTTATTTTTTTCAGATCTCAGGGAACCCCTGCAGGAAAATGATGCCAAAACCTTTGCCACTTCGATTGAGGGTTTGAAAAGCCCCCATATGCAGTGCAATCACTCAGCATATAAAATGCAGCCATCACCTCCATATGCATTCCCATACTGGGTTCAGTGTTCTCCTCCTCCCCAAACACATCATTGTGAGTAGTGGGCCCCTTCTCCCCCACATACATAATTGGGATCAGTGGGTCTCCCCCCCCCCCCCATACTTGTCCATCGTTGGCCATGCACAGAAAAAAACATTGGTGGCAGTGGCGTAGCTAAGGAGTTGTGGGCCCCGATGCAAGTTTTACAATGGGCCCCCCAAGCACTCTGTACATAACAATTCTTATGGCGCACCAAAACCTGCCAATGGCAACTACAGTGTCAGAGGTGCAAGAAGGGGGTGGGGAACAGTTTGTTAATGATTACCACTATTCAAAGTATCTATAGAAGTGATTATTACCAGCACAAGATAAATAGAGAGCTAATACTGTAGTTGAGGGAGAGCTCTTTGGGGCCCCTCTGTCCCAAAGGCCCCGATGCGGTTGCAACCCCTATTGCTACGCCCCTGATTGGTGGTCAGTGGGGAGTAAAAAAAAAAGAACAACATACTCACTAACACTGTCTCGCTGATCCGCTCACTCCACAGTCAATCGCTCCCTCGCATCCTCTGTACTTCCATACTCTCTTCAAACAAGAAGGCCACTAAAAAGTGTCCAATAAGAGAGCAAGGTGATGTACCATAAATTTAATCAATCCGTCTGTCACATCAGAGGAAGAGTGGGACTATTTTGGTCCCCGAAAAAGGGGAAAACGGTACTATTTTGTCCCATAGAAGTGGCAAAATGCAGCAGGACCGCTAGAGGCTGGTCTAGACTCTAAACCAATGCCTTCTAAACCTGTTCCCATATCCTAAGCATTTTGGATTACCCACCTAGGTAGATGTGAATAAAATGTACATGGCTGGTGGGAAGGGAGGACTAGGTTGGACAAAACATCTCCTGCCTGGCAGAGATGTATATTACATAAGCAGAGCAGTGTAGACTACCTATTTTATCTATAGACTAATGGTGTGGATAGCCCTCTACTTAGGTATGCATTTAAGCTGAAATGAGGTTCTCTTCAATAATCTGCCTTTTTAACAAGAGAGAATAAATACATTACTAGATCTATTTTTATGAAAACGCATGCCTTTGCAGCTCCATAGGAAAGCATTGTTTCACATAGAACACCTCATAACTGCAGCACGGTGGCATAGTGGTTAGCGCTCTCGCCTTGCAGCGCTGGGTCCCCGGTTTGAATCCCAGCTAGGTCAACATCTGCAAGGAGTTTGTATGTTCTCCCCGTGTCTGTGTGGCTTTTCTCTGGGCACTCCCGTATCCTCCCACATCCCAAAAACATACAAATAAGTTACTTGGCTTCTCCCTAAATTGGCCCTAGACTATGACTATGATAATTGCTCTACGCGATACATGCATAGACATATGACTATGGTAGGGACTAGATCGTGAGCCCCTCTGAGGGACAGTTAGTGATAAGAAAATATATATTCTGTATATGTGTCAGCGCTATATAAATAAATAAATAACGTAATGCAAAACTGACGGCTCATGGCTTCACGCAGGTTGCAGCTGATGACACCTTGTCGCCAGTCATTTCAAAAGCAGGCAAAATATACACGGTGTCTAGTAGCGTACAGCTTGGTGGGTGTTACTATGATGAAGTGTAACACACCATGGAGCCTATGCAACAATGTAAATGTGCCAATTGTGGAATCATTTCAATGTGTTGCTATGCAGTTAAACATTACGTTATACCATAATGTGATGCACTTAGTGTAAACATAGCTTACAGGTTTAGAATTCAGGCATGCAAATTACACTTTCTGTTACTGATACCAGGCCTGGATTTACCTCACAGTAGCCTATAGGCACAGATGTCCTAGCACCTTAGCCTTCACCTTCCACAAACCTACAAACCCCCACACAAGTGTGCTGGCTGTCCCAACTGTCACCTCACCCCTACTTCCTCTGCCCATCATAGATGCCCCTTAGTATTAGGTAGCCAGAAGTTCCCTCAATATTATGTAGCTAGAGGTGCCCCCAAGTATTAGGTAGCTAGAGGAACCTCAGTATTAGGTAGCTAGTGGTGCCCTGAAGGGAGATCTTGTCAGTGGAATGCTGAGAGCAGGGTGAGTAATCTCTCATTTACACTCTCATCAGGACTCTGCATATGGAAGGAGGGAGGGAGGCATTCTCAGAGGGGAGTGACCAGCCTTTCCATCATTAGGCACCTGTAGGCACGTGCCTACAGTGCCTTATGGTAAATCCGGCCCTGACTGTTGCGATCTTTCGTTGTTCATCTTTTAACAACTAATTCTTTAAATGGCATCATGGAGCAGCCTTACACACTCTAGATTGTCAGCCGACATGGTACATAGCAATCATCTCTGCTGAGGATTCTCTAGCATATGTACAGAGCTTTACTCACCTGAAATACCCTCATTCTGGGTGAGTGATTTAGAAAGCATCTTTTGTTCATGATCGGGATAACAGCCAGAGAAGGAAATCAATGATGGCTGGCGGCTGCTATACTTTTTTTTATGGCAGGTGTACTTAAATGATTTTTTCTTGGATGATGAGTTAGCAGTGCTTTGTCGATACATCCCATCATCAGGCATTTGTGCTCTCCGTCCTGAAGGATTATTATTCTTAGAATGATTGAATTATGTAAAAGCATTGTCTCACTTTTTCAGCTGAGTTTTCTCCTATGAGATAATTTTCATCTCCTCTATAAAAAAAACTTTTCAGCCTTTTACAATTAAAGAAGTACCCAAAAGTTAGTGAAAAAGCATTTTATGGCAAGGTACGAAAATATCACCTTGAAGAAAACTTTTTAATTAATTAAGTTAATTGCATATGGGCCTTGGTGCTGAATAATATAAGATACAAATAAGAGTGCAAAACACAGGGTTGGTGTACGAAATAAAGGTGACAATAACCAATACAGTGAAATACAGTGAAAAAGAAAACTTACAGCAATGACAAGAGGCAGTATGAAAGATAAATATGCCCTTGTGAGATTACAGTTATTCTTATTGTGCATTTATATAGTATTGCCATCTTCTGCAGCGCTTTACAAAGTCTCTAGTCACATTGCCAACTATCCCCAGAAGAGCTCACAGTCTAATCCATATGATAGTCATATTATAATGTTCCTATTATGGTCTAATGCTAGGTACACACAATTTTTGATTTGGTTTTCCGCTCGATTTCCCGCTTGATTCTCTTATCTTTTCTTATCGAAAGTAATATCGGACATGACGGAAATTATCTATCGAATGCATCTATCGAACGCAAAAGTGTATCGTGTGTATCTAGCATTAGGCCAATTTATGGGGTAAACCAATTAATCTTCTTAATGTTTTTGGGAGGGTGGGAGGATTCTGAATGGCCTGGAGGAAAAGTGTGCAAACACTGGGAAAACATACACACTCTGCGCAAATAGGGTCCTGGCCCAGATTTCAAAATACCAGCACTGCAAGGCAATAATTCTATCCACAATGCCACTTTGCCACCTACCTGAAAAGGATAAGTAGGAATATATTTAAGTTACCGTGTCAGATTGTGTAGGAAGCCAAACTTGATCAGTGGATACAATTTAAATGATGTTGCCACCACTGACCACCTAGACTACAGATGTACAGCCAGTTGCATGGATGCTATTAGCCTCTATATACCTTTGTGAATGAACTTCGCTATGGTTCATCAAATGTGAGTATGCAGATTGATGTACAGTATATATCAGAATGCACAAAGTTCCATTTGTGTTCACTCTGGTCAACTGTAAATATTTATATTTCATTTATCATTTATATTTCATTGGACCCGTTGGTTTAACTGATACATGAATATGAGGAATAGACGTTTACCCCTTAAAGTGGTCCTTACCATTCTTAGCAAAATACTGACTAAATAGTTAAAATAGATAAAATAAACATTTCTTATTAAGCTGGTAGCTATTACAGCTGTTTATAAGTATGCTATATGCCCCAGTGAGGTATTGTTCGTTGAGCTGTAGTGGGTTACTATTCTTCATGAGAGCTAATACTGTAAGTTGCTTCATCAGGCTGATGGCATAAATGAACATATTGAGTTACCACTTGATTCTCGTGTTTCCTTATGCAATGACCCCCTTGGACTCTGAAGATCTATTATAAAGGGACACAGATAGTAGCCTTGGCAGAAGAATGTGAAGCTGGGCCTCCAAATATACAGGCATGGCTGACATGCTGATGAATGCTGAGGCTGCAAATTCTAGACACAGGTGCTGAAGATTAAACAAAATAGAATCAGCTTTCACCAGCATATTAGCTTGTCTGTAGAAGACAACAGTGAGCTGGCATCTATCTGTGAAGTTATATAGAAGCATATTTGCTGCATGATGACCATACTGTAAATATTTATATAGGGGAAGTCCATATATGCATGGCCATCAAGACATGGTCCTCATGTTCCACACCTGCTGGACTTAACCCGATGCAGGGACACCTAAGCCAGAAAAAAAATGAGTTTTACTCACCTGGGGCTTCTACCAGCCCTAGCGCTATTTATCTATGCGTTTGTAATGCGGCAATGCGTATTTTTGTACGCGTTACGGTCCGCAATAGCGCTAATTGCAGTCGGGAATGCAGGAAAAGATACGCGTGGCCAGTCCTGACGGGCCTGTCTGCAAAAACGAAACTAGCTGGCAGCGGGGGACCAGAGGATTAGTGAGTGGTGGCTAGGGCACAGGACTGCTGCAGGGGGCTGGTAGAAGCCCCAGGTGAGTAAAACTCATTTTTTTTTCTGACTTAAGGTTCACTTTAAGGCTGAAGAGGGCTAGTAACCAAATGACTGGAAGATCTAAGTGAAGCGATTGCTTCATAGTAATCTGCACTAAATTAAAATAATAGAGCAACACATTGTCAACAGTTATGTTGCATCCGTAAAGGTTGATACACACCTACCAACTATCTGTCCAACTAACTACCAAACTTGTCTGTTAAGCCCCATACAACTTTTGTTGTGAAACAAGTTGAAACAACTAAAAAAAGTATTTTGCTATTGTTCATTAACAGTTGATAAGACTGATAAGAAGTCAATCCAACTGTTGGATTGACTTCTTATCAGTCTTACCAGCTGTTTGAACAATAGCAAAATACTTTTTGGGTTGTTTCAACTTGTTTCAAAACAAAAGCTGTTTGACAATTATGCTGCATAAAAGACCGCTATTGAGCATGTAAATGGGGCTTAACAGACAAGTTTGGCAGATAGTTGGACAGATAGTTGGTAAGTGTGTATGGACCTTAATACTCCCTCCCAGTTCTCTGAGTGGGGACTACATTTGGAAGAGCACCAATGCAATGGTTATGAAATTCAAGCACACCATGGACACGTTATATAAAGGAGAACTGATTGGCGCAGAGAAAACTTCTGCAAAGTTCAATATTGTTCAGACGTGTAACGTTTTCTTGCCAAAGCTACAAAACAGGTTGTAAATCCTAAAAAAGTTCTTCCAGCTGGTACAATTGTCAGTTCTCATTCCATGCCAGCAGCATAAAGTCTGTCTGTGAATATCCTATGTTCTGAAGAGGAAATCCTGTAAACATAGACTGCTAGTGATGCCTGGAGAACATTCAGTATTGCAAACTCCTGCCAACACTTGAGGCTTGGTCAGCACTTAAACCGTTTCTCCAACAGCCAGCTAGAGCAGACAGTGTAGTATTCCCTCTGGTGGTCCATTTGGAGTCTGGAGCAGATGCATTTCATCCGCAGGCTTCTATGGGAAAGGCATGCACTTGTCAAGAACAATTGTGCAAGTCGGGACTTTGCATTCCACTCGATCTGCTGCAAATTGACATGTGTGAGTGGATCCTAATAACACAGGATCCATCAACATGTCCATTTGCCAATCCGTAAAACAGAAAAAGTCCCAGTTTTTCAGATTATGTGTGAACCAAGCCTAAATATGAAAGGACCCCCAATAGGATCATACAGCATCATTTCAGACCTCTTGCAGTGTGCTGTGGCTATGTTTTTTAAATGCTGTACATAGTGTGTATTGTGTTATAACAGTACAGTTGTGCTTTAAAGTACAGTCATCTACAAAGTAGGCTAGTCCAGCATATGATGAAAAAGTCTGTAGTAAAAGGTTACCTTCAACACAATCTGCACGTAAAAATGATCAGTAGTCCAGCTGAGTTAGGGTATTGAATACATTTTTATGTTTCTTGCAAAAGTTGAGCTTGTACCTGCACCTGCCAGCTCACCTGACAGCTTACCAGTCTCAATATATTTTGGTGAGTGGCTTCACTGACCAATAAAAGTGCTCACAGTGTTTTGCTTTCGCTTTTATTTTTCAGCAACTAGTATTTGCAGAACTAAAGACTATTTGATAAGCAGTTCTCAGTGACAGAAACCTCTTGTTATACATATTTTTTCAAGATATGCTGTTTTTATTACTTCTGGCAATTAAGAAAATGTTTCACTCATCTGGGGCTTCTTCCAGCCCCTAGGTTACACTCTCCCCTCCGCCTCTGCTCTCCCCTCCGTAAGATTATGACCCACTTGCGCAGTTCAGAGTTAATTAAACTGCGCAAGTGCAGAGCGCTCCTGGTGCTGAGAGCGCGATTACAAGAAATGCGCCCCGCTAGGCCGAGGCAGGGGCGAGAGAGACTCCAGTCTCAGGGCACAGTGTAGGAGGGGGCGCACAACTCACTCAGCTTTCATTCCCCTATTGTCTTTGAAGCAGAGAGAAATAAGAAAAGGGGATACATGGCACTGACTGACTGCAAGCCAAATAACTAGATTAAGGTGTTGGGGAGGTTGAGGGACATGGGGCGCCTCCACAGGAAGAATTTTAAATTAAATAAAGTTCCATTACCAGTAGGAAGGCTTGAAATTTGGAATGGGAGGAGCTTAGGAAGTTAACTGTTACCAAAAAAAAGTAGCTATTAGTATGTTATTCCAGCAGCCATTGTCTCAGTTTGGATTGCCAGTTTGTCATTTGAACACTAAAACAGAAAACCAATGTAAATAGCAGCCGATGAATAAATAAAACATCCATTCTGAATATAGATCTGCCATTTTGGCATACCAATACAGTCGATGGGTATATGTAATATATGTAGAATCACTCAGTCCCTGCTTGTTGACTGTCACTTCATATTGTATGCTTGACCTGTGAGTTCCTCTATGCTCACTAATATCTAGGCTCCTGACTACTCTACACCAGAGGTTCTCAACGTGTGGTACGCGTACCCCAGGGGGTACTTCTGATGGTTCCAGGGGGTACTCGGGTTTGATATACTTAACCAAGAATAACAAATTTAGAGTTTTAGAAAAATGATTAATCTTATTTAAACAACACCAAATTAGTATTTTAGTTAATTAAAAGCAATAGTAAATGCTTGGAAATAGTTTCAAACCAATTATCATGTATTATGATTAACTATATATTTGTCAAGGGGTACTTGTGATAATGTTTATTATGCTAGGGGGTACTTGGTGAGTTCAGGGTTTTAAAAGGGGTACATACCAATAAGATGTTGAGAAACACTGCTCTACACCATTTGTAGCTAATATATTAGTGGCTCTCTCAGCATAACATTATTAAAGATTTCCAGTGATCATTTTACTTTTGTTACTGTTCTATCTTTCCAATTTTAACAAAACACTAAAAAGACCCAGAGGCCAAAAATGTCTGTAGCAAATACACTGCAACTGATCAGTACCACGGAGCTGATGTCTCTGTGCTAAATATGTCCCTGTCCATCCCCCCATGCTTGAGACATCAAGGCCCATAGAGCACCCTATTTAATTACATTGTTGTTTTTTTTTATTATACGTGCCTGAAGTTCATCTTTACAATTTCTAGAAGTTAGGTTGCCTAGCCTTGGATTTTAAATAGCATGTTATCCCCGCAGTGTGTACTTTTTTGTTAATCAAAAAATATTTTTAGTGCAGTTTAAGTTTTCCTCAAACCGTTTGGAATGGACCTCACTTTACGATCATAAAATCAATGTCAAAGTAGGCCCATGTGAGTACATATTGTGGTGCCCACGCATCAGTTGCAGCTACCTACAAAATATTGGCTATTTTGTTTACCAATATTTTCCAATGCACCACCCTACACCCATTGTCACTTAAACCCTCCCAAGTGAGCGCCGAACAAAATAGCACTGTAGAAAATGTCAGTGTTGTTGAATAATGGATAAATATATAAAATGCAAAATGTATGGCTTATGCAGGGGAGACCATCACATTACTCCAAATCAAATGACTCCTTATGAGCTGTTCAGATTCTCCTATGCACCTGCAGGCAGCTGGGAGACATGCAGTTTGCACTGTTTTGGAACAGCTGGCCAGTGGTAACATAATTTAATTATTACATTTGATGCATAGTTGCACTTTCTCTTTCAGTATCTACTGCTTGATACAAATATTTGTGTCTGTATGCATGCTATTTAATAACCAGGTAGGTAGTGAAAGAAATGGTAGAGCTGGTGCAGGGTATTCACTGCAGTTGGGCTGACTAGTACTTTTAGCACTGTGAAGTATTTTCTTCTCTCAGTGGAAGTCTTAAGCCCCATCTACACGATACGATTCTTTGTGCGATTCGATTACGATTCTATTTACGATCCGATTAAATCCGACATGTCCGATTGAGATTTGTTTCAATTCGATTTGCCATTGTTTTGCAATGGCAAATCGAATCGAATCCCGATCGGACATGTCGGGTTTAATTGGATCGTAAATAAAATCGTAATCGAATCGCACAAAGAATCGTATTGTGTGGATTGGGCTTTAAACTACTTTTGTAATTGTGCCTGTATGTGACAGTACATTATAGTATGCTGCATGACCTTAATTTAAACCTGCTTTTCACATAATGTGTGTAGTGTAAATGAGTACATTTGGCGGTAACACTGTTTTTCATATTGTCACAGCTTGTCATTGTTGAAAGTGTGCTTGGTGATTATGGGCAGTGTCAGTAATTGCATGGACAAGCAGATAAGGCTGAGAGGTTCCACCCTATTAGATGCCAAGCCCTTCAGGTTATCTGACTCCTGCTGCCTGATTTGCTGCCAGTTTTTTTTCCCCTAGCTTTACAGTTCCTAAACTCATTTTAACATACCATGGAATAAAGTATAAAGTCATGTGCTGAACATTCACTGAATGAGTGCACCAGTTAGGATGCTTAAAGAGGCACTTTGGTGATGTATAGACTCACTCTGGACCCTTTTCTCCATTACCAATAAAAAGTGCACTTTTTGTGGAAGTATGAAATGGCACTTATACCTGGAGGTGTGTGTGTTTATTTCTTAATTATTGTAACAGCAATCTCCCATTTCATAAATTTGGAAGGTCTGGTGAGTGGTAATAAATTGCATCTAATTCTCTGTATGTGTACATTAGTTTCAACAACATTTACTTTAGTAAATGTATATGTTTACTTTTATGATTTAGTACCAACCCTAAAGTTAAACAGTCTACAAAAGGAGAACTTATACTCAGCCGCAGACTGAAAAGCTACATGGGTCTGGTTTTGCACACTTCTGTACCTCCCTGTAACCCACTGCATACCTTCAATAAATCTAGGAAAGCAAAAACGCTCAAACCCCCTACCAGTTCAGCCACTGGGTGCAGGATCAGGGAAGCCAGGCCAATCCATAAGTATGTACAGAAGGATCCGCAACCAAACAGAGGTAGAATCGCTGGTTTTTTATTCAAAGATTCCACATGACAGATGCAATGAATTCACAAGGTTCAACTGACGCGTGTCGGGCTTACAGTCTGCCCTTAGTCATAGTTAAAAGTGAACCTGCAAGAGGAGGGCTTTATGTAGGTGGGGGGAGAAAAAACTCCTCCCTATACCTCAGCAAGCCCTCGCCTTAAAGGGAACATTACAATTCTGATCGCAAAAATAAGTTCATGTCTGTATTTTCGGGGGATTGCGGTGCAACTAGTTTGCAACCGGAGCTTACTTTACATTCTCTATATACCACATTGGAGTGTTTAATCGATAAAGAGGTACGTCTCTGGTGGGACGTTACAAGCTTGAAACATTACATCAGTAAGGGTATTATACCCAGAGGTTTAAGAATCAAAAAGGTCCCAACTACTATTTACTCTGACAAATTTGTCATTGAGTGGAATCAGATCCTTACTGATTGCTCTCTGCAGCTTATGAGACTGATAGTCTCATATGAGTAACAAAAATTAACAGATCTCAAGCTGCAGATAGACAAAACTAATCAGGATCTAAAGAGGTTTGACTCTTTAAGTCTCTATGATGATTTAAATTCTAAATTGAAGAACAATATTAATAAACTTGAGACTATCATCATGGAGACCAAGCGTGTCAAATTTCTTAGGGATACAAACGATTATAGCCGTAATGTGGTTTATGAATGGGGGAGGTGGGAGTCTTTTTATAGGTCACCTAAATCGATCTTGAAGAAGTTCACCCCTAAGAAAAATGTAAGCTTCAGTTCCTTAGATACTTCAGGCTCCATGTCAGACACCTCTGAGGTCTCGGAGTCAAATCGCAGAACTTTGCAATCGACCATTTTTCCCAACATCCCCCAGAGTCAGACACAGGACCCTCCTTTACTTCAAACATCAGGGGTTCCCATTCCCCAACCATCCTATTACAAAACACAGAGAAAACACAACAAACACAAAAAACGCAAACCAAAAAGAAACGTGTCAGACGAGCAGGGCGCAAACATGGAAAATCGAGCAACCAGATAGTTTCTGAATCTACTACTTGTAATGTTGTCAATCTTTCTAGTTGCGCCCTCTCCTCTGATCAGGTTAAATTACTGTCCAGAGGCCTTTCTTTTGCTCCCTCCAACCATTTTGATTTGTTTAGGACCATTTTGGATCTGACTAAGGGCAGACTGTAAGCCCGACACGCGTCAGTTGAACCTTGTGAATTCATTGCATCTGTCATGTGGAATCTTTGAATAAAAAAACAGCGATTCTACCTCTGTTTGGTTGCGGATCCTTCTGTACATACCTTCAATACTTGCATCATAATTAAACCTGCTGTCTGCTCCTTTGTTCTTGTGCAAAACATGCTTTTGAAGTGGGCCTCTACCCATCTACATAATAAGTGTATACAGGGTAATTTATATAATAGATACTAGCAAGTATTATGGTTGATTTATAAAGCTCCAGTATCTTCTGTGACACCATACAAATAAAAAGTTTATTTATAAACTTGCAGTATAAATAAGGGGACACCCGTGAGTATATAAAGGTTTAAACCCACTAGCAGCCTTTTCTAAGCACTAGTGATTTGAAAAGCTCTTGCTAATGCAATGCTATGGGGGATTTTTATAAAATCACATCGCTCAAGTGGGATCACACCCATAGCATTACATTAGCAAGAGATTTTCAAATCACAAAGCGCTCAGAAAAGCGCTCCTAGTGGGTTTCAAGCCTAAGAAATAACATTTATTGTCTTGTTTCACATCTCCATCAAGCATTCTGTCCCCTGATGCCTGATTACAGGATCTGAAGATGCACGAAAGTGAACCATACATCAAGCGATTCTGTTTCAATCGACAAAGTAATCAACTTTATTGGGTGATCAACCTCAGTTTAGTTGATCGAAAGTTAATCGACTAGTTGCCCACACATTGCAAGCGATATCCTATGCTATTCACCTTCACTAATCAATCTGAGCGATGTTGTGTCTCGATGCTTGGAATGCAAAAATCGATTCAGAGTCGATCGATTGATATGTGAACAGTAGCTGATTCCTGTGCGATCAACCGATATCTTGTATCCAACTCGATCGACTAAGCTGGTCGATTTGACATGATATCAGCCACTTTTCATCGATAGGGCATACTGAAACACACTTGATTCTCTCTTGATTCGATAAAAGTATTTAATCGAATGGTCGATCATACAGCCAATTAGCTAGATGTACGGCCACCTTAATAAGCACAAAATATTTGCCAGTGATTTGTCTTCATGTAATGTTCCTGCACAACTACACCTTTTGATGAAGATGGGAGTCAATAAATCTTATCTCATATTCACTGGTGCCCACTTCTTTACTCTGGTTCCTTGTTTTGCATCAATTGTTCAAGCAGTGGCAAAGTGAAAAGAGGTGTCTTGAAAATCTATATAATTTATGGCAGCCTCCATATCCCTCTCATCTCAGGTTCACTTTATACTTCTAGTTCAGACTGCACAATTAAATATTTTACAGGAAACTAAAGGTAGCCATACATCTAGCGATTCTGATTCAATCAACAAAGCCATCGACTTCATTAAGCCATTGACTTCAGTTTAGTTGATCGAAAGTCGATCAACTAGTAACTCACACACTACAAGCGATATACTATGCAATTCACCTTCGCTAATCCATCTGATCGATGTTGTGCCTCCATGCTCTGAATGCAAAAATCGATTCAGAGCCGATTGAATGACATGTGAACAGTAGCTGATTCCTGTGTGATCGACCGATATTTTGCACCCTGCTTGATCGACTAAGATGGTCAATTCGATATGATATCAGCCACTTTTCATCGATTGGCCATACTGGAACACACTTGATTCTCTCTCGATTCTATAAAATGATAGATTCAAATGGTCGATCGTACAGCCAAATCGCTATATGTATGGCCCTATTAACATAAACAGTCAGGGTAATACAGATAATAAATACACTGTTGCTTAGCACACCTTGTAGTTATATGTATACAGCAGTATGGCAATGCCAGTGTCCCAGGTTGAAATCTAAGCCATTATATTCATGAGGTTTATATGTTCTCCTTGTGTTTACATATGTTTTCTCCCACATCCACAAAACATATTGATAAATGAATTGGGTCTACTATTGAACTGGCTTTAGACTATGACTATGGTAGGATTTTGATCGTGAGTTTCATAAAGCTGTCCCCCTATATGCAGCACAAATAAAAATTCCATCATGTTCAATTAGTGTTACGTTTCTGCACATTTGTGCTGCAAAAATTAAGATTTGGGCTGCTTTAGTTTTGACGATAATAGCACTATTTCCCAGACAATAACATCATCCAGACCCCATACAACAGCCTACAGATATAAAACTGATATGATTGGGTAGTGCTCTGCTTGTGTTCATTTGTGCTGCAAAAATAATCATTCTATTTTTTATCGTTTTTGAGCTATTTTAAGTTTTCATAAAGGTCAAAAGTTCACTCAATCCCCCCTTCAACAGTGCAAAGGCAGAGTGAACGTTTGACCTTTATAAAAACTTGCATATCTCAAAAACTATAAAAGATACAATGATGATTTTTGCTGGGTGATGTTATTGCTATTATCTGCAAAACGAAAGCAGCATAAATGTAGCACTAACCAAACGTGATGGAATTTGTATTTGTTCTGATTGTAGAGCGGCCAGCTTCACAGAGACTAGATTGTGAGCTACTCTTAGTGACAGTTAGCAACACGACAATGTTCTCTGTAAAGCACTCTCAAAGATTTCACAGCTACCATATTTGAAAAGATAATGATAAAATATGACTTTGGGTAATACAGGGGTACAATAGGAGGGAGGACCCTACCCATTCAAGCTCACAATAAAGGGGAAGAAATATATCTGCGTGCTTCAAGTAACATTTGAATATTGCAAACATTACTGTTATAGTCTTGTTACAAATTAATTTATATATACAGGTAGCCCGCGACTTACGAACGCCCGACTTACAAACGACCCGCTGATACAAACGCAAATGGATTCTGTGTTTCCATGGGAACAACTAAAAAATTTTTTTCAAATTGGACTTGTAGTTTTTGAGAAAATCAATTTTTAAAAATTCAAAGAAAAAATGGCTTTTAAACTTGTATAAGCAGTACAGAGGACAGATGTGGCACAGAGGGGGACACTGGAGGCATGGGGGTCACAGAGAAAGTACAGGGGACAGAGATTGCACAGTGTTCTGACTTAAGAACAGATTCAGGTTAAGAACGAACCTACAGTCCCTATCTCGTTCATTAACTGGGGACTACCTTAAATACAAAAAAGAAATCAGAGAAGGCTGTAGTTACAACTTTTCCACACTGTTGTTTCACTATGTTATCTTGTGCAGGGCAGTTACTGCATACTGAGGTTACATGAATCTGGCTTGCAATATTGCTGGTGTGGATGGTCTAGTGCTCGTTTCACTTCCCAACTGCCTTTGATGAGCTATGGCAGCTGTTCCTTAGCCTTTACTCCTTTCCTGACCTGTTGCCTATAATTAGAGCTATACTGAAGTATCAGCTGTCTGTCTATCCATTACGACCCCCATACTAACAGCTCGTGACTAAGAGAGTTATTCATTACCACACTTGCTGCTAAAGCAAAACTGCACAAGTAGCTATCAAAGTAGGCTTATACTTATCTACAGAAGACTATGTCAAACACATTAACCCCCAGAGCGAATATTAATAATGAAATAGAAACTTGTGAAATACTGTCCTGACCTCATAATTGATGAATAGTAACAGTATAGGTGTGAGAGGGACATTAATCTGTTACTCATGCGTATGCATGGGTTTCCTCCGGGCACTCTGGTTTCCTCTCACATCCCAAACACATACAGATCAGTTAATTGGCTTCGCACTAAAAGAAAAAAATTGGCTCTAGATCACAATGGACATATAACTATGGTGGGGATTAGATTGTGCGCCCCTGTAATGAACAGTTGGTGACAAGACTGTATTCTGTGTACAGCGCTATGAAAGATGTCGGCGCTGTATGAATACTAAATAATAGTAAAAAATAATAATAACCTAATAATAATAAGACTCAAGAAAGACTTTATTTGATGAATGTTCTCTATAGTGGGCTAACATAGTGTTTTAACCCTCAAGGCATTTGATCCAAGTGCTGTTTCATGCTTTTTTGGCCTTCATCAGCATAAAATATAGATTGTTTGATTTGGTAGGTATGGCATCTGAGGGTCTCAGTGCAGGGTGTCCAGTTCAATAGATCTATAGTCATAAAGACCCACATTTTATACCTAGCTCTGTAGAAAAGTACAGAATTGTGCAGTAATATTATGATGCTTGTAACATTACCTGACAGCTCTGTCCATATATCTATGAAATCATTTTGGACTGCTGCCAGCTGCATATCTTGTCAGTCCTTAAAAAGCTCCCTCTTCCCCTCACTCAAAGCAAGCAGCCAAACAGCAGTTCTTCACAGCCTATCATTATTTTACTGCCAGTCACATGACTTCTTCTCTTGGTTGCAATCACATGACTTCTCTTCTCCCCACTCAGGCATTACACTACACATAGCTGCTGTCTAATGTCATCAAGCCGAGTAGGGTATCTGTAAATAGTGGTGCTCTTTTCCCACTAGTGCAATGCGATTCTTGTGGAATCCTAAATGCTATGCATGCTGCATTTTTTGTGCAATTGGGTGAATGTGACTTATTATTGCAGGGATCCCTTACTTAAGGTGTAGACTAGAGAAAAGAGAGATGGAACAAAGGAAACAAAAGAAGAATAGAATCAAATTGAGGTTGATAATAAGGATGGAGGTGAAATTCTGGTACCATCAATAAAAACTATAAGATAAATACTAATAAAGTATACCTTAAGTGTACCAGAGACGGTACACTATTGCTAAATTATACTTACCCAAGACTTCCTCCAGCCCCATAAGCAGCATAGGAGTGAATAGGTTAGTGAGTTTCCATGCATTTCCACACATTTCCATGAGTTTTAACTCCGGGCGAGTTGAAATGCACTGCACAGCAAATCATTGTGAATGGTAAAATTAAAACAAACACAGAACATTTATATCACGCTTTTCTCCTGGCGGACTTAAAGCGCCAGAGCTGCAACCACTAGGATGCGCTCTATAGGCAGTAGCAGTGTTAGGGAGACTTGCCCAAGGTCTACTACTGAATAGGTGTTGGCCCTTAACCATTACACTATCCAGCCAGCTGTTAAAGTCTCCTTTGTAATATGCACATTATGTGCAGTGCGTTAAAACTCACTGCAACTCACATTGCGTGAATGAGCCCTAAGCATCATATTGTCAGTCTTTCCAGTACTTATGTAGATCAGCATGTCATGTCAGTATTCAGTATGTTATATTGTGGACAAAACTGGTCTTTAAAATTGAAAAGGTAATTGAAAGTATGTGAACATGACAATACATGAAATACAAAATACAATACAATATAGTCATCACTCCATTGTCTTTTTGCTTGTGAAGGTGCTGTGGCTCTTTCCCGACGCAGTCCTGTAGCCTCCTGGCTATGTGCAATGCTCTACTGCTTTGGCAGCTACATACTTGCAGATGTCTTGCTTGGCGATTCACCAATTCACTATTTCAGCAATAACTCCAATATACTTCTGGCTTCTGCTGTCTGGTAAGTTTGCCTGGTGTAAACAATTTACTAACGTTGATTCTTTCTTGTATTTGTGAAAATAATGTCAGCCTGGTACACACATTCAATTTTGACTGGTCAACCATTGGCCAATTTTATCATCTTCATGTAGCATGACAGCCAACAAATTTTGAATGGTATGAACAGATTGTGTAGGCAAGCTTGCATACTATATGGAAGTGGTAAATTTGGCCAATCAAAATTGGATGTGTACACCAGACTTTAGAATGCTGACAATATCAGCATCACAGAGGGACTGGGCTATACTCTTTGAAATATGCACACCTGTTAAAGAAATCACCCCACAGTATTTATTGTTGTATAAATAATGGCTATTATCAGTATGATGATGTCTCCAAAATGTGTCATCAGTGATACAAGAAGGGTCACCTAAAAAGTGAGAAAAAGTGAGAAGAGACCAGGAGCCCAGTGACGCAGTATCGTCTGTTAGCCTGTGGAGATGTATAAAGTGTGAGCAATTATACTCACAAAGGTGGGTGGGCAACCCTTGCATCCACCGTATTAATCTGTGGGGAAATAACCATCCCCACTTGGTTTCTCCCGGATTTCTCAGGAACTGCATGGTCGCTCTCCTTGAGCAACATTAGAATCAGTGTAAGCACCTGAGAAGGTATAACTATGATTTAAGACAGGGTAGAAGGTGCCCAATATCAATTTCTGTTATTGATCACTCAGAATCAAGAACAAAAAAGGGTCATCTTACCTCTCCTGATGAAAAACACCACGTTTATTGGAAAGGAATATTCATTAGAGCACAAGTGCTAAGATGGCAATTCCCATTTTTTTGGCAAGTTACCCATTGTTTTCAGGTCAGTTATTAAACAAGTGCCTTCATATTGACTGTGAAGAGTATGGGCGCCTGTATAGTGTTAAGCTGGCCACTAACTGTCCAATTTCTAGCGAAAAATCGTTCGAGCGATCAGAAATTCTGATCGGATTGGTTGTAAATAATCTCCATTGGTGGACACAATCGATTATGAACGAGTGAAAAAAATGTCGCCCGAATGAATTTTCGTCGAACGAAAATTTGGATTTTCTTGGTGGTCGTGATAGATAGGAAGAAATGATTGGTTAGTTGATGGTGTAGTGAACGATTTTTCGTCCGATCAAAATTTCTGATCGCTCGAACGATTTTTCACTAGAAATTGGACCGTTAGTGGCCAGCTTAATGGAGCACACATGTATAACTAAAACCCCTATCTCAACTGTTAAAACAAGGCATAAAATAGGTAGATTTATTACAGGTATATACAGTACTTATAAAACATGACTTTTAGTGGCTTCCATCATTAAGCTGGCCACTAACTGTCCAATTTCTAGTGAAAAATCGTTCGAGCGATTAGAAATTCTGATCGGATTGGTTGTAAATAATCTCCATTGGTGGACACAATCGATTATGAACGAGTGAAAAAAATGTCGCCCGAATGAATTTTCGTCGAACGAAAATTTGGATTTTCTTGGTGGTCGTGATAGATAGGAAGCAATGATTGGTTCGTTGATGGTGTAGTGAACGATTTTTCGTCCGATCAGAATTTCTGATCGCTCGAACGATTTTTCGATAGAAATTGGACCGTTAATGGCCAGCTTTAGAGAGATGTATTTTTCTTCTTCCCTCTCTCTTTCTGCTTCAGCTGAAGTATGTACAATTAAATACACTGGTGCACATGGGGATTAGTATGGTCCGTTTAATTTCCATGAATAGTAGTGCTTATATGTATGCCACAATCGTAACTATTCCGCATCACCTACCTAATTTATTTAATTTGTTGTTTGTTTTTTGTTTTTTTGTGGCTGCAGGTACTTGATGTTTTACTGTCCACTGAGCATCTTTTACAAGTGTGTTAGCTTCCTGCCTGTGAAACTGATCCTTGTTGCCATGAAGGAGGTAGTCCGGGTACGCAAAATCGCCATTGGCATCCACCATGCCCATCACCATTACCACCACGGATGGGTTATTATGGTACTCATTGGATGGGTAAAAGGTGAGCTAATAAGACACCAAAAAGCCTGGTTTAAATGTTCTAGCTTTTGCCCTATACAAATGTTTATGCACTGCTGTCAAGTTCTTAACATTTTAAAATAATGCCAAAAATGCCAAAACCTTACAAATAAATATTCTGGGTTTACTATAACATTTGAAAGAAACTGATTGCAACTGATTATCTGGAAATGAGTTGGGAAAGGTGTAAATCAGTTAACCTGCCTGGCGTTCTATTAAGATCGCCAGGGAGGCTGCGGGAGGGGTTTTTTTTTATAAAAAAAAAAAACTATTTCATGCAGCCAACTGAAAGTTGGCTGCATGAAAGCCCACTAGAGGGCGCTCCGGAGGCGTTCTTCCGATCGCCTCCGGCGCCCAGAATAAACAAGGAAGGCCGCAATGAGCAGCCTTCCTTGTTTTGCTTACATCGTCGCCATGGCGACGAGCGGAGTACGTCATCGACGTCAGCCGACGTCCTGACGTCAGCCGCCTCCGATCCAGCCCTTAGCGCTGGCCGGAACTTTTTGTTCCGGCTGCGCTGGGCTCAGGCGGCTGGGGGGACCCTCTTTCGCCGCTGCTCGTGTCGGATCGCCGCAGAGCGGCGGCGATCAGGCAGCACACGCGGCTGGCAAAGTGCCGGCTGCGTGTGCTGCTTTTTATTTGAGCCAAATCGGCCCAGCAGGGCCTGAGCGGCAGGCTCCGGCGGTACTGGACGAGCTGAGCTCGTCCAGACCGCCCAGCAGGTTAAGCACTGGTGCCCAGCTCACGGATTGTGGACCACTTGTGGCTCCCTAGCATTGATGTAGGGCTGCTTGCCTGGGACTGTGACTCACAAGTTAACAGCAAGCAGGGTAGGCTTTTACAACTCCTAAATTGCTCCTCCTGCTGGATGATGTGAGCATAGCTGGGAATTTGCAGATGATATACCAGATCTTTGAAAGTAGTAAACATGCATCGTACAGATTCACATCTGTCACAAGAGGCCCTAGTGGTCAGACCGCAAATGGCCTTCTAAACGGTGCCAGCGCACGAATCGTGCGAACTCTGGTCGCAGTCAATGCGCAGGAACCATTGGGAATTAGCCGCAGACAAACCAGAAGGGAGCCTGTGAGGTACGGTAATTACAAAATACACACTAATTCAGGGTATAACTGCCACCACCTCGGTTACCATGGGCCCGAGGAGCCCGCTGACTGACTAGTCCTGCGAATAAAAACGGTTCAACACACTCTATTCTGTCTAGTTAACCACAATACAATAGTAGTAACGTCTCTCCAGAGACCTGGGATCAGTTTCTGTGTATGGCTGAAAAGCAGGGTAGCGGAACAGTGAATGACTTTGATAAAGTCTTTTATTCACAGGCAAAATAAATAATTAATATATACAGACAGTTATTAAAATCAACAATTATTAAAACAGTAATAGCCAGTATGAAATAAAAAGGGAGAAAATACTTAAGGTTTGTGGAAATATGTCCTTTTGTGGGAAAATCATCAAGTCCTTGGTTTCAAGTTCCCAAAGTTCTTTGTTTCAGGAATAAATTCAAAGTTCAGCAAGATTTAAAATCCAAACAAAATGGAGGATGTCCTTTGTTTCAATTCAGACATGATGGCCGCCAACCATGTGTCCTCTGGCTGGCAGCATGCTCTCAGGAAGATGGAATTGGGAGGACTGCCAGAGCGGTTCCTTGCAAACACTTTTAAACAATGCCCACCTTTGGGTGGAGCCTCCAGTACAGCCCAGGGGTTGGAGAGGGGCGGTGAGCTCCCTGGCTGGGTGCTCTATGCCCATCAAATATGACTTTGGTCATATCTCGGCTTCCGCTTTACGCACACACATGACCATCACATATTCATATTTCTCAGACTAGCCCAGTTCATATGATACCAAACTTGGGCATGTTTGCATGCCCGGTTAAAAAATGGTGGAATTCCCCGAGTTCTGGTTATGCCAGTGGCCCCAATTTAATATCAAAATACTCACAAGATCCGGACCAACAGAATGATATAACTGTCACATTTCTCACCTGAACGGTATTGCTTACACAGGCTCAAAATCCTAAACTCCATGCTTTCTTATTGTGTCTTATATGACTCCGGCCGGTCTGGGGTGGAAGCAGGTTTTGAATAGCCCCCTGCTGGAATTAGCTTCCTGGCTCTCCCTGTTATGAAAGGCTCAGGCTAATTAACATCTAGGTGTCACCTGGTTCCCAGAACAGAAAAAGGGAATTCATGCCTCCATGTTATTCTGCCTTCCACAGGGAATATGTCCAAGCTAATTAACACCTCCCCCCAGGCTTTTACTCAGCTAAGACAAATCCCCCAGCTGTTCCTAGGCAGAGGGAGACTATACATCAAATCTTGGTTTAACGATTTGTGTCGCAAAGCGACCGCAATTGCGTTTTGGCCGACTGGGCGTCGCCCGGCGTCACAACATCTATTCACATTGCTTTAAAATAGAGTAAAGCTGTTGTATTTTTTTCACCACCTTTAATTCTTCATGCTCTTGCCTATTTACATCCTTACCACTCTAATGTCATTGCATTGCATCTTCTGTTTTCTTTCCACCAGCATCTTTTTCATTTTTTCCAGCACTAATCCTTAAAACTGTTGATTTTCCCTCTTTTTATACTTTGTTATTTCCATTCAGCGTTTAATATAGTTGCTCCACTGAAAAAAATTGAGACGTAATATTTGTAAAAAACAAAAACATGAATGTAAGTATATATATATATATATATATGCAGTGTTTGACAGTAAAAACTTGTGAAAAAGCTATATTCCTTTTGCACCACTAGATGTCGCCTTTGCTTCATTGGGAATAGTAAGGAATGAATAGTGATTTAGTAGGTAAAAATAAGAAAGGATGCAGTCAGGACAGTAAAATAGATGCCTACCGCACCTGGTAATTTGGCCAAAACCATAGTTTGCAATGTATTAAGCAGCAATGGTGTGGCCAGGATTGTAATTAGGGAGCAGAAGTGCTATTGTATAGGTGAACTCCGGATAGCGGTTTTGAGCACTTACAGCTGGTCTGGCTTTCGGTTGCTGGGGGTGGATGCAGTAGTGCCCCAGAGTTCGTTTTTTAATGATCACTGTGATTGGCTTACAGTGATCACCAGGTCAGGAGCCAATAAAATCGTCAAGGAGCTCAGCTGTCATTATGACAGCTGAGCAGGCAGTGGCGACAGATCGGTGGAAATGGTGAGAACAACATGAGTTTGCAATGAGAACAGATGAAATCTACGTCCTGGCAGAGACTGCCAGCCACAATCAGGATGTAGATTTCACCTACGTTGGTATGGATAGGGTTAAATATATGTACAGCCAAGTGCTGGTGTCCAAACCAAGCACCTAGGGTACAAATATCAGGAGATGGGGTTGTGGCATTGTATAGTCAAACGCCCACACCTAAAGTCAGTAGACAAGGCCAGAGTATTGTCTATCCAATAGCTGAGTGTAAACACCCTAAATGAACAAGCCCAAATTAATTGTTTCTGAAAGTCCCACTTCTCTCAGCACTTTGATTGGAGCCTTGGCCTTTTGTTATCCAAAGTGTCTGGCAAATTGAAATATGACCTCTCTACATGTTATCACCAAGTCAGTTTCATGTCTGTATAGGTGCTTGTCTAAACACAGGCGGCAAGCAGTGGATCCTTTTTTGCCTATTACTTTGTGCCCTGGTGCTATGGGCAACATCTTGTCTCTTCTCCACCTTCCCTCTCCATAAAACAAAACATGCATCTATCCATGCAGTCTTGTCTCTAGGGTTTTGGGTTGGACTTCCACCATGGACATTTCCTGATTCGGAAATTAACCATATGTAGCATTAGGGATATTAGATTGTGAGTGATGTGACTTGTTGCATGACTTTTTGGATGCACTGCAGAAGAAGCCACCTCTATATAAAGTGTAAAATAAATAATGGTATGAATAGTCACTTTCAGAAAATATGGAACCCTTGGTTATAAGAGAATGCTGTTGATCTTCTTTTTGTCTAAATGCCATTTTTTAAACTATGATATCACTTAAATGGATTTCAGTTGTCCTTTTCTCTCTAGTTTATTTTATGCATTAGGGATTGTATACCTTCAGGTTTATGTATACATTATTTGTATTGCTGTGATCCATGTTGAATCTAATACTGTGGTTTTTGATGCTTTATAAGATTGCTTTTACAATAGTAGTCATTTTCATCAGTGACTGGAGATACATTTGTAATTGCTTGCTCTTGGTAATGTTTGATGTTTTGTTATACTTACAGTATAATGGCTGGATAGTGTACTGTGTACTGGTAAAGGGCTCTGCCTCTGACACAGGAGACCAGGGTTCGAATCTCGGCTCCTCCTGTTCATTAAGCCAGCACCTATTCAGTAGGAGACCTTGGGCAAGACTCCCTAACACTGCTACTGCCTATAGAGCGCATCCTAGTGGCTGCAGCTCTGGCGCTTTGAGTCCGCCAGGAGATAAAATGTTGTTTGTTTGTTTGTATTTATTTATACAGCACGAACATCTTCTGCAATGCTTACAAAGTACAGTCATGTCAGTAAACAAGATTTTGGTCCTTCTTTATAAGTTCTTCAGTTTTTAGACAATTTAGCAATGCCAATATAATATGTAGGGACCGTTCTCAGGCTGCAAATGCTAGATTATGGAGAATAAACACTACATAATGTATAAATATGCATGTAAGATCATTTTGATAATTAAGAGTGGAAGACGACTAAAAGGCACTGTGTACACATGGGTATTTATACTCCCTATGTGCTGTTTCTTGTAGTCTGTTTATCAGATTGTTGATGATCCATTCCTCTCTTCCTGCAGGATCTGGAGTAGCACTGATGTCTAATCTGGAACAGCTCTTGCGTGGTGTGTGGAAGCCCGAAACCAATGAAATTCTTCACATGTCCTTGTGAGTGCAACATTGTCTATTAACTCTTGCCTTTTCAGAAGCACCTTATTGGGAAATACCTTAGTTAAATGGGTATCTAAAGTACCATGTAGCATGATGTGATAAATGTGCGGATGTGTGCAGTCCCAATCCTATTTAGACCTATACTCTGCTCCTTTTTTTAAGGGTTAAGAATCCAGGGCTCTAAATGCCAGTTTCTTAGCAGAACAACAGCAGTGGACTGTATTGTAACCCTCAAGGCCTGATCCACTAACACATTTGTGTCGGCTTCTGTCCGCTTTTCAGCATCTGTAACATTATTATTTATTTATTGTATTTATAAAGCGCCAACATATTACGCAACATTGATGTGTTGCTGAAAATGCATTAGTGGATTCAGGTCCTCACTGATAATTATTACAGCTGATAAAACACTTCTGAGTGCAGGAAACAGATTAAAAAAATGTTTAGTAGTTCACGATTTGTCTGTTTGTACTAGTCCAAAACCAGTCAGATTTGTTGGATTTTTATTACCTACTATAAGTGACAGTGACATAAGAAAAAAAGTCATTTGCGGTGCATTTTACATTGGAACAAATGTACATTTGTATGTATTTTACATTTTACAATTTTTTTTTTAAAGTGGAGTATGTGGAAAATATTTAAATGCATTTTTTGTCTATTTATAATTGTTCTTCCTCAAAAAAATACATTTGTCTGTTTTTCTCTTTTAGCCCAACCAAGGCTAGTTTATATGGTGCCATTTTATTCACTCTGCAACAAGCTCACTGGTTACCTATTTCCAAAGCCTATCTCATCTTCTTCTTCACCCTGTTCATGGCATCATGCAAGGTATGAGCTAAGATTTTAAAGTGTAGTAAGCTGTGCTATCATAATCTAGAATTTAACTCTGTTGTTCAATGAAAACTGTTTTTTAAACATATTTTCTGTTATGTCTTGCTTTTATGTCACTTAAACTTATCATCACTTTGTCCTGCTGACCCCATGCACATGTTTAAATCTTTCTGCTTGTCATAAGTGATCTTAAAGCAAATGTAGATCCTGTGGACACATAACAAAATGGTCTCTTAAACTATCATTATTATTTATATAGTGCCAATATCTTCCATAGTGCTGTACATAGTACAAAACAGACAATAGTGGGGTGCATAGGTATATGAGTAGTTCAACATATTGTACAATCTTTCGGTGGAGAAAAATTGCATTTTATAGAGCGAAAATATGGTAAACTGTCTTACCACCTGAAAAAGGAGGAATACTTTTGAAATACTAGAGTAGTAGTCAACATATTGGGGATTTTGTGGAGTAGTCATTGAGCTTAAACAAATTAACTCAGAGCCTCTATTTTAAACAGAAGTGGTGTGCTATAGCTTCTTTAAGCTGATTGTTTATTAACGGCTTTATCTTTTTTTGCCATTACGTGTAGATCTTCATGACAGCCACCCACTCCCATGGCTCACCTTTCGCACCTGTAGAGAACTGCATCTGCCTGGTTCTTTTTGGCTCTCCAGATGGTGTCCACGAGGAGCATGATGACCACCATCACCACCACCATGATGACCATGAGGTGTCCCATTCAGCAGGAAAATCCAAAGAAGAACTGAATGAGGGAACTCGCAAGAGGAAAGTGAAGAAAGCCGAGTGAGGACAGCAAGTCCTCAGGAGGTCATCTTAGCTAGTGATAGACGAGCCCCAAACACTCCTCATGCCAAACTTCAACCTTTTATATTGGGACTTTGAGATATGTCTTGTCTTATTTATGAAATTTCAAACTTCAAAAGAAAACCAGTTCATTCTTTCTGTTCTGTGTAAGGATGTTGACTGTGAATCAAAGAGATAAAAGATTTCTAGATCAGTAAGACCACAGGATACAAAGCTCCCCATTATGATGTGCCTATGGAAGAAAACTGTCTGAAGGATAAGATATCTATTCATTTATGTTTAGATACGGTTTCAAATATTTTTCAACATATAAACAGATTTTTTAGTAGATATTTATGCTTAACACCACTTTAAGAATTCTAATTTTGATATCAAAAGCTAAATTATACATTTTATATTTAATTAATGTAATCATATTTTTTTCTTAAATTACAAAGTCAAAGTAACCAAATGTAACCAAATGCCATTTATAGCTAACTACTATTATTACCTTTTGTCTTACCAAACTTGAGTGATAACTTCAACTCAAAGATGTAGATTAAAAGCACTGGATATATCTACCAGCAGGAAGAGAGTCCTGAGTCAGGCAGCCCCAGACCTAAGCCACCAGTGGCACTAATGCATGGTTCTTAACAAACACGTACTTATTGTGGAGGTATCCTACTATCCAAATTAAAAACAATAACTGCTGCAGCTGGAGCTACACTTTCACATATCTGTTGGTTCCAGCAAAGAAGTCACAGTTTTCATTGAGGCCGGTTTTACACCTGATTTTTGCGTTGAGAAGTGGTGCCATGCTCCTGCTGCATCCCACTGTAATGCAAAAAATGACAAAAATATGACTCTGCCGCATAGTGTGCCGACAGGGTCGTATGCATAACACCACCCCCCACTCAGTGATGTACTCCCTGCTAGACAGGAAGTACGTCACTGGGATTCCTGTCTGTCCATGCATACACATTGCGATGTACCGCACTCCCTCGTTCACACTTATTGTGTCCCCCATTGACTTCCATTACCTCAAGCACTGTGGGTTAAGTGTGGTGCTTGTGGTAAGGTGCTTCAGGCTGTGTGTCAGGATTGCAGCGGGGTGAACACTTCCAGCGCGATGCGGTAAGTGAAAAATGCCCTATTGATTGCCATTGTTTTACCCTGCGGTAAAACATGGTGGCACAACGCACACTTGCAGTGCAAGAGTAAAAGGGTCCTCAAAATTACAAAACATGAAATTTGGATCACTACTGATGTAAACTGTACAATCGGTAATACTTCCAGGAAAGAATGCTTTTCATCATGTTTGTTTAAAGCTCCTAACATTTATTTATTTTTATTTTTTTTGCCTGTAAATTAAATACTGTCTCTTTAAACATGCCACGAAACCAACATTGTTCAGTTGTTTCCCACAATTAAAAGAATTCTTATTATAACTTTGATTATTTATATTATTATTCAACACCATCAAAACTAAGCAATGTAGCCATTAGTGATATAGGTAAAGGGGACATCTCCAACATACCAGCACAAATGAAAAAAATAGTCAAAGAAGAACTGTAATGAAATATAGTAGAATGCAGTAAACTGTTAAAGATACCATCTTTTACGTTAAACATCCTGGTTTTAGCATCAGAAACACTTTATCTATATATTGTTGTATGTTGGTCTGTATCCCCGACCTCCCAGTGGTGCTTAGCCTAGGCTTTTTATTATGCGGAATTCTCTCCCCCTTATTATTTCCTGTACTGCTTGAAACTGAATACCCTGTCATGGGCCACTGTTACAGAATAATAAGAACAAAAGAACTCAATTTTGGGGGAGAAAGACCTAACATAGTACCCTTCAAAGAAATTTGGTAAAGAAAATTGATAATGTTGATACTCCACTCAAGTAAGCAAGAAAAAAAATATTTTCTTGTCTGTGGTCATTAGAGGGTAAGTCCACTTTCACCACATTACACAGTGTCTTTCTTATCTCTCAGAGTCAGAAAAAGTAAGGACCATGTAACGCAAGAGCATTAAAGAAAACCCAAGCCGAACCTAATGCAAAAAAAATCAGATATTTACCTATGAAGAAGAGAGCCTCTGGATCCTCCCAAGTATACCTCTTTGAGACCACTGCTGCCAAGGACCGTTTTTAAGATCGAGTCCACATTCCCTGCTGTGCACAAGTGTGGCCATGCTGCACCCGTATGGGAACTCACGCCTGTGCAGTAGCGTGGAATTGGCTTACTGTGCAGGAGCAGCTGTTCTCATGCACCTGCAGCGGGGAGCGAGGTCACAATAACATCCGACAAGCTCCTGTCAGATATATTCTGAGGATCCATTCATGGCAATGGTGGTCTCCAGGAGGACAAGGGAATGCTCTGGATAGTCCAGAGGCTTCCCTCTTCATAGGTACGTATCTAATTTTTTGCATTAGGCTAGCCTTGGGTACACTTCATACCTAATACACACGTCATATACCGTATTTGTCACTCAAAGCAATCTTTACAGATTGTTTTGTGTGGCAGTCAGAGCTGTGGAGTCGGAGCAATTTTGGGTACTTGGAGTCAGAGTCGGTGGTTTCATAAACTGAGGAGCTGGAATCGGGAGTTGGAGTCTGATATTTTTTGTACAAAATCTATATTCCTAGTATTAGACTAAGGAGTCGAGGAGTCAGAGCAATTTTGGGCACCTTGAGTCGGAGTTGGAGTCGGAAGTTTCAAAAACTTAGGAGTCGGAGTTGGAGTCGGATGATTTTTGTACCGACTCCACAGCCCTGGTGGCAGCCACTGTAAAGGCACATTGTTTGATTCCTGTTCAAGCATCATATTTTGCCCAGTGCTGTGCTTCCACCTGGGACAGAAGAAGCCTAGGCACAGTGGGACAAAGGGATGGACAGGGGGCAGAGGTTATTACAAGGAGGCACAAAGGGGGGCAGAAGGAGGCACACAGGAGCACAGAAGGAGGATCACGGGGACAGAGGGAGGCACAAAGGGGGGCTGAAGGATGCACAGGTGGACAGAAGTAGGCACAGAGGGACCAAAGAAAACCCTAAGGGGTACAGAAGGAGGCACAGAGGAAAGCACAGGGGGCCTAAAGGAGGCATATGGAGACAGAAGGAGGCATATGGAGACAAAAGGAGGCACAGGTGCAGAAGTGGCAAGGGGGACAGAAGGAGGCACAAGGAGACAGAAGGGGGGCAGAAGGACAAAATAATTGATAATCGTTTTATTTGAGGATAATCCAAAATGCATGGGAATGATCCAGTTTCAAACCGCACATGCCCAGTGAAAGAATGCCCCTGTGCACTTCTTCTTTAAATCGTACTTGAGCAGTTCCTTTTGCTAAGCATGCATGGTACGGAACACGGCCATAATCGCTTCTCTGAGAATATTTGACGAGACAGTGGCATATTAGGTGGTTTATAGAACGGGAGTGACCATGAAGACAGTGAACAGCAGGAAGAAGTTCAGATGAAAGTGCAGTAGCACATTAGGGCAATTTATTAAATTATCTTTTCTTCAGGTGTACGTTAAGATTTGGCCAACGCCTTATTATTATTATTATTATTTAGTATTTATATAGCGCCGACATATTACGCAGCGCTGTACAGTGTATATATATATATTGTCTTGTCACTAACTGTCCCTCAAAGGAGCTCACAATCTAATCCCTACAATTGCCATATATCTATATTATGTAGTGTAAGTACTGTAGTCTAGGGCCAAATTTTTTTTTTAGGGGGAGCAAATTAACTCATCCGTATGTTTTTGGAATGTGGGAGGAAACCGGAGTGCCCGGAGGAAACCCACGCAGACACGGAGAGAACATACAAACTCTTTGCAGATAGTGCCGTGGCTGGGATTCGAACCAGGGACCCAGTGCTGCAAGGCGAAAGAGCTAACCACTACGCCACCGTGCTGCCTTATGGTCTAATCGTAAAATATTAAAGTAACATACCGTACATTATAAAATGGGCTGAATTTTGTTTTTCATTATCTCCACTGCTCAGTGTACCGTCATGAGAAAAATAAAATACACTTTTTGGTTAAAAGGTTTTGTCTATCAGGACATAAAAAAATAAGTCCTTAAGATGTCTTCAAACTGGGTAAATAGAACCTCAATACAAGACATATTACTGATGTAGCTATTCATGTCCTGCTTGGACCTAAATAAGGAAAAAACATGTACTGAGGGTGGTGTTCAATTTACATGCAAACAGTTATCAACCCCCTGCAGTCAAAACATGCCCAGAACAGGCTAGAACACTGATAGCAATAAAAGCAACTAAAAATGAAGGATCTATTTATTGTGGAGGAAAAAATGCAAGATCTGAGTTTCCAAAAAAGACTGCAGTGTCTTGTACTTAGCCGGTTCCTTTCTTAGAACTGGTATCTACTAGGGATGATCAGTAAGATGCCAATATTTTTGATTTCATGTAGGATTATGTACATTTTGTATGCAAATGTTTGCAGCTTGAAAATGGACCAATCAGTTTAAGCCTTGGTGGGACTTGGTCCATTTCAAGCTGCATAAATTTGCTTACAAAATTTACACAATGCAGCATGAACGCAGAAATATTTGTATCTCGTTGATCATCCCTAGTCCCTACTCTACCTACATCAGTCAGCTAGCAAGAAAACACTTCATATTTTAAAACCTGAGTTTTAAGCTGAAGGCAGTTCTGCTTCCAATCCTTTAAACAAAGAACACAATCATTCATAAACCAGTCGTTTTTTTCTTGACTTATTTATGCATAATTGCGTTCTCTTTGAAGCTTAAGAACCAGCTTTTCCTTCAGCTTGATAGTCATGTTCTAGATCTAGATCATAGTGTTTGCCTGTCTGCAGACTGGTGTAGGTAGAGTAGGGATCAGTTCTAAGGAGGGAACTATGAAAGGGTGAATTGGCTAAGCACAGAAGACACTACTGTCTTGATTGTAAACTTAGAGCCTCCATTTTGACAATTCACATTTGATTGATTACTGTTAGCATGTTTAGAGCATGTGAATGCAAAGCGTTAATGATTATTTGCATAATTTATTTAACAAACACTAGGGATGGGCAATACGATGCAAATAATTTTGAGTTGATGCAAATTTTAATGCAGCTGGAAAATGTGTCAATCAAATACAGAGGGCGCATACTTCCTTTCATCCACAGCGTCATCACACTGAAGAAGCCCACGTGATGTGGGCGTAACGCTATGTGGGCGTGGCTTACTGCGGATGGCTGACGGGACGCTCCTTCAACACACACGTGGATGTGAGCTTGATGTCTGCTTCAGGACTGCTGTAACCGGGTACCTGGTGGTTGCGGGACGCCGCAACTTTGCCACAAGTAATCACGCACTTGGAGGGGAAGGTAACGGCATATGTTTCCGCAGCATGGATGTTTGAAGATTCAACCCTCACTGTAAGTGATTGTAAATGCCGCATTGAGGCCGTTCTTGGCTGTGATTGGCTTTACAGCTGACGACTGATTGTAAAGGCGGATTTTTTCCATGGGACTGTGTTTGAAGTAATGGACGGTTGCCCATTGAAGAAGTTACATGTAGTGCTTTCTTAGATCCATTGAAATAATGGTACCAGAAGAGTTGAGATAGCTGGCCAGGAGTACATGGACATTTAGTGGCAATCCTACAAGTTTCCACGTTAGTGCAATTTAAGAGATCGGCCGATCTTGGTGGTATGGATGTGTTATAATTGTTGGTGTGTGGTTGTTATGGAGCGCTCCTGTTATGATAGCCTACGCAGGTTTTTATGGGGGGAGGTTTTGGGTTAGGGGATCACAGTAGGTGTGGGAATTTCTACAACTGATCTAATAAAGTTTTGCATTTTTATAGTTCATTGAGTGGCGGTCACTCTTTTTGTTGTGCTATACGTTGTGGTTGATGTCCTGCCTTCCCCAATCATATTTAGGTGAACTTATATTTAAAGGACCTGTGCACTGGATTGACACAATTTTGCTCAATCAAATACTGCTGCTAAAGCATGCAATTAGTTAATTTTCAAGCTGCACACATTTCCATAGAATTTGCAGGAACCCAGCCTTATTTTCATATAATTCACCATCCCAACAAAACAAAATTAAAAATGTAAATACAGTGTGTGAAAATGTAGTATACTACAGTCTTAGGAAATTAAGGACCACTATCATAAACAAAAATCAATTGTTCATGCTATAAAATACTTTTTTTCTAAGAGGCTGGCTGTCACTTTCACTAGGTACTATTAGTCCTACGGCTCTGGCAGGTTTAGGCTAGTACGCCTATTACTATGGATTCTCTATGTTTCTTTTATTCTTTTCAAAAACTCTACCTTTCAAGGATCTATATAAGGACTGGAACCCACTAGAGCGCTTTTTTGAGTGTTTAGGAAGTGCTTAAAATCGCTAGCGATTTCCCTAAACGCTCTGCCAATGTAAATAGATGTAACAAATTCCACAGTAGCGATTGCGATTAGCAAAATCGCAATTGCAGGACATGCAGCATTTTGGGAGTGTTGGAATGTAAACTTCTCTGGCAATTCAGACACTCCAGAATACAGACAGATACTCAGAAAGCATTTCTGGATACATTCCAATATGAATACACCAGTTATGAATAAAATGCAATGTCAGCTCTCAGAGCAAAATAATTGTACTTTGGGAACTTGTAAAGTCTAAATGAATAATAATACTTATGCACAAAAGCAAATATGATAACTGTATGGGATATAAAAAGTAGGAAAACATGTTTTTATTGAATATTATGTCAGAGTTTTATACCGCTTTAAAATCGCTAATCGCTATCACAATCGCTGGCACAAAGCTTACACTTTTTAAAATCGCTCCCAAAATCACCAGAAAACGCTCATGAAATCGCTTACAAAATGCTAATTAAAAACGCTAGTGATTTGTAGTGGGTTCCAGGCCTTAACCACTTGAAGAACATGGTGTTAAACCCCCCTAAAGACCAGGCCATTTTTCTTAAATTGGGCCACTGCAGCTTTAAGGGCTTGCTGCAGGGCCGCATAACTCATCGCACAATTGATCCCCTCCCCTTTTCTCCCCACCTTAAAGGGGAACTTCAGCCTAAACAAACATACTGTCATCAAGTTACATTAGTTATGTTAATTATGCATAATCTGGCAATGTTTTCCCTGCAAAATACAAGTAATCTGTTAGAATTTTCCCTCCAAAATACACATAATCTGGCATCGGTTTCCCTGCAAAATATACATCATCTAGCAGCATTTGCACTCCAAGATATTCATAATCTGGGAGCATTTTCCCTGGAAAATACAAGTAATCTGGCAGCATTTTCATTCCAAAATACAAATAATCTGGCAGCGTTTTCCTTCCAAAATACACATAATCTGGTGTTTTCCCTCCATAATATACATAATCTGAAATCCAACTATGCTAGGAGGGGGAACTCCACGTAGCTAATCAACCTAGGCCACACACCACTGGGAGGGCAGGGGTACATAACAATATACAGCAATGCATATATACAGGAAGTGTTTTTGATGCTGAAACCAGAATAATTAACGTAAAAGGGAATAGCTTACTGCATTCACACGTCAGATAAAAATGTTTGCAAACTAGAGAATCAGTCTGCTGCATAGGTGTCAGGATCTCTCCTGTAGCTTGTTCTGTCGCTTGCAGTGGAGCTGCAACTGGGCAGTTCTGACTTGTCTGCTTGCATTAGGTTGCGCATTCGCAGTGAGTCTTATTGTCATTTCTGCAATCACTCTGCAGTTCATAGCAGTTCAGGATGCTTTCAGGATTCCTCCTACTGTTTGCTGCAGTGGAACTGCAGCCAGATGGCCCTGGATTTCCTACATGCATGTTGTTGTATAGTACTGCATGTATTTGTTATGATAGTCTTTCAGCTAGCAAATGGTAATCAAGCCAGCTCAGGATTTAATGATTGCCATTCAGCTGTGTGGGAATTTGCATACCTGCATCCATTGGCTGATGCCGGCATAAAAGTCTGCCTCCCATTTCAGACCCCACCCGACATAGCGTTCAGCTCTCTGAGTTGTCGTTGGGTCTATGCTGTAAAAGTTGTTATTGTAAAAATGTATAATGTCTTGCTCTGTATTTTCATGTCTGCTGGACATTTGCTGACCTGCGGGGGTCAGTGAAGTCCTTCTGATCATGGGCGTAACAATAGACCCTGCAAGGGATGCAGCCGCAGGGGGGCCCAGAAGCCACAGGGGGGCCCTGTCCTGAGAGACTAACAACTAAGGGCAAGGAGAGAAAAAACTTTCAGCTCTTTGCACAATTGCTCAGCCACTGATAAGGAATCATACAAAGTTTTGCAGACAAAGATTTGGAGACAGTTCATATTCAGTGTTCAACAGGGTCTTGTGTACAACCCTGTTCTAACCCCAGCCTTTCCCTCCCTCCCTCCCCAAGTGCTGTGTACTGTAGTGATGCTTGAGGAGCCTGAGCACGGAGAAAAAAAAGCTTTCTATTCTCTGCACAATTGTTCTAATGACTGTGTGTGTGTGTGTGTGGGGGGGGGGGGGGGGGGGGAGGGAGTTGGCGGAGGGGGCCCCATGCACATTTTCTCAGGGGGCCCCAGTGATTTCTAGTTACGCCCCTGCTTCTGATCCTGATAGTTAGATTCTGCCAGCACCACGTTGGTGATTAGTAGTATTCCTTCTAGCCTTTGTTCTTGCCTTGTTCTTGAGGACGAACTATAGCAGCGGTGGCCATTAGTTCGCGCCTACCTGTTAGTCTTGTCTATCTCAGTGTGAATGTTGCCGTCACTGAAACAGTGACTAGATTGGCTAAGCATTCCGTCTGTCTGTCTGTTTTGTTAATTGTCATTATTTGTGCTTTAGCTAGTGAGTTATTTGAGAGCTACATTTCATATATTGCGCATCAGCACGATATATATGTACTCTACTCAGTCAGTATTGTATTATTGTAATAATGTATTGTGTACCGACCTTTGCCTGCCTCTCGACTACGAATCTACCTAATCCTTCCAATACGACTGATATCTACGTCTGTTGTGTATTGTATCACATAGCCTCTAGCCTGATAGGCGGCCCAGAGCTGCAGTTGCTCTGGGCAATCTTGCTCCCTTGTTCATTACACCTGTGTCCATCTGTGGAGCCTCTTCCATTATCCAGCTACTTAGCCTTGTTGTGCTGGGTGGTCAGAAAGTATGCCCCCCCCCCCCCCCCCAGCATTACAATAGGTTTGTCAGAAGGGTTTGAATGACACTACACACATGTAGACAATCAGTTCATGCAAAAGACCCAAGAAATGCTTTTGTAGTCCACTTACTTCCTTCTTTTTCCCATGCTGTGCTCATGACTGTAAAGAAATATGTGGCGATCTCAGACACACCTTGTTTATCGAACGATTGTCTGCAGGCCATATCAGCCAGGATGGAATCGAAAGACTTAGAGACAAATATATTCGGTTGCTATCTTTAGAGGTCTTTTGCAAACTATTTTATAATAATTATCGGCAGATTAATTATTGAACGTTGCTTGTTGTCAACATTAAGATACCCATCCACATAAAAACTGATAAAAATGAAAGATTTCATCCATGTCAGCGTGTACCTAAAGTTTGATGTCAGCATGTACCTAAAGCTTTAGTATCAGAACAAATTCACTGTAAACCTGTTAAAGCGTTAATATGACGTCTTTTTGCTCCTTTAAGAGAGAGGTATATGGATTGATTTCCTTTTAAGCAATACCAGTTGCCTGGCTAACTTGCAGATCCTCTGCCTCTAATTCTTTTAGTCCTAGACCCTGAACAAGCATGCAGCAGATCAGGTGTTTCTGACATTTTTGTCAGATCTGACAAGATTGACTGCATGCATGTTTCTGGTGTGATTCACGCTACTGCAGACAAATAGCTCAGCAGGGCTGCCAGGCAACTGGTATTGCTTAAAAGGAAATCAATATGGCAGCCTCCATAAACCTCTCACTACAGTTGTCCTTCAATTTATAAAATATTGCTGTGTCAATATTATGCCATCTTTACTTAAAGAGGAGCTGTTAGGTATAGGGTCTCAGAGAAAATAAACACATATATCAGTAGCTAAAGATTGGCTGTACTTACATTACATATGCATTTCACTGTCCACGTTTGGATTTCACAGAATTTGTATATAGTATATGCAGAGATAGATGCTCCTGACAGCTCATGGCAGGCTCCATGTTTGTGAAGCCAAATGTGTCGTCATGTCCTGCCTGCTTCTGATCACAGATAAGCTCCTTCTTGAACAACACGGCGTGCAGTGAATATTAATGAGCCATGTGGCTAGGAACAATAGCTGACTCCTGCAGTGTAGTCTGCCCGGAGATTTATCAGTGCTACGCTCTGGACTGATTACACAAGCTGCTGTACCGTCTCATTAGCAGCCGAGGGGAGGGCCCCAGAATGCTTTGCAGTTTAGCTGCGGCTTGCGTCTTTATGGGTCTATAACAGACTAAGATAAGCACACATCAAAGGTAACTGAAATGTTTATCTTCACTAATGGCTTTTGAGCTTCCTTCTAAACTGTTTAACACAGGAGAATAGAGGTTTAAATTAGCTTCTGCAGCCTGACAGTTACTCTTTAAGAAAAAAAGATGATTCAATAAACTCTTTAGTAGAATAATCTGCTTATATAACTGACCAAGGTTTTTCTTTTACTTTTCAGTGTATGATATACAGTATATTTATGGTCTAAAACTTGCTGTGGGTCTTTCATTATTAACTACCATACTTAAATATTAGTCCATTGGTATCACTCAAATTGCCCGCAAAAAGACTGGGTGTATATGTGTCAACTTTATCTAAGATTAGCTGCCTTTAAAGATCGTGTAATATTCTTCCAAACAGGATATTGTTATATATTTACTACATCAAGAAACAGCACTAAAGTTGCTTTGAGCCGTGCTGCAGTCTTGCTCAAACTTGCTAGAACATCCTGTCAGGTACACGTAATGCATTTTGTTGTACATGCTTTTATCACTATCATGACAAATGTGACCTGCAGCTAAGTTTCTATGATTCTGTTCCAACGGTTGTATTCATCATGTGTTTATACTAGCTGTCTTATGTGATTATGTGAATTCAACTGCTGAAAGAGCCAAAACAAATGACACGTACATACAACTTAAGGTGGCCACACATGATACAATAAAATGATCCAATTTTATGGCAATCCTATTTTATTTGTTCGGGAAATCCTATTGAATTTCATGTTTTTTTCAATAAAAATAATTCAAGAGTGGTGAGTTTTTCTTATCAATTGTTCTGAAAATTGAATGATGTAGGGTAGATTGTCAATTTGTTTTAGAGTTCTCAATCTTTATTTTTCTTAATTGGGAAAAAATTGAACTCACGTGTGTGGTACAATGGTCAGATTTTTCAAATGTCACAATCAATCAGAAAAAAATATTGTAATTCTTGCACTGAAAATATACGTAAAACATTGTATGGTGTGTGGCCACCTTAAGTACAACACAGACTCATATGAATATGTTTTGTGTTGTTACGTCTAGGTAGGTAACAATGCTCACTTGCATGCTCCCATTCCATCAATTGCCCAAATTTCCACATTTTAATTTTTTATTTATTTTCTATATTTCGCCCATAGTGGAAACTTCTGAAGTATTATTTTATTGGTTTAAGTTTTCAAACAATACAATCAATCAAGAAAATTGGCTAAATTTAAAAGAGCTACAGAAAAAATTAAAACATGTATGGTGTATGGCCAGCTTAAAGGGAACCAGAGACGAACGGTCTTTAAAGAATGAAAAAAGATGTTATACATACCTGGGACTTCCTCCAGCCCTATAAGCCTGGATCGCTCCCACGCCGCCGTCCTCCGCTGCCTCTGTCGCCGGTACTGGGTCCCGTCACTTCCGCCGGAAGCGAGCAATTGTACGCAAGTGCAGGGACTCCCTCCATATCTTTACGCATGTGCCTGCGCAGTACGGAGGGAGCGCACTGCGCTTGCGTCGACTGGCTCGACTAGCCGAAAATTACGGGACCCGGTACCGGCGGATAGAGGCAGCGGAGGACGGCGGCGTTGGAACGATCCAGGCTGATGGGGCTGGAGGAAGTCCCAGGTATGTATAACATCTTTTTTCTGTCGTCTCTGGTTCTCTCTAAGTATCAGTGGTAACCCAAAGACTTATTTACAGTATGTAAAGTGATTTATACACTGCAGCCATCACACTGTGCTCAAATAGTAATTGTTTACTGAGGCTCGCAAGTAAATAAATTATAGTGAACATAGTTTACCCTGTTCAGGCTGTTCTGACCATTCTGGTATCCCAAGCAACATGGGCATCAGCAGAATACCATTTCTTTTACTCTGTAAAAGTAAGGCCTCTTTCACAAGGGAGGTTGAACTGCCTGACAAGCGCTAATGCAGTCTCACAGGAAGAATATGTAGCTGATGTCAAGCTGCCATGAATTTCATCATTGAAGGAACTACACTCTTGGAAGGAGAAACGTTGAATAAATTGACAACCGTTAAGGTTCTTCTCTAGGAAATCCAGAAAGTCTCCCCTTCAGATGTTTTTTTTTTCCCTTTTATTACTTACAGACAAATGGCATGCCCGTATGCAGTTAACTTTTTCTCCTGAGTTTTATCTTAGCTGATATTTTTGACAACTTGTCAATAAAATGTACTTAAGGGTAGATTAAAGCAACCCTGAAATGAAAATGAATTTAAAAAATGAATGAAAATGAATGCATGTGTAATAGTAATGGTAAATAGAAAATTAGTAACAAAGAACAATCTCATATTTTAATTTTCAGTTTAGGAACTACATTTTTAAAACTGAATTCTAAACAGCAGCCATGACTGATGTAAAATCAGCTTAATTCTGCTGCAAAACATAAGAAATTACCCTTTTGAATGTTTCAGCTTTAAAACCTTATCCACATTGATTCTTTAGCCAGTTAAAGGTGTTTTGACTATTTTCTTTTTCAGGACAACGGGCAAATTTCGACTTAGGCCCCGTTTACATTTAATCAGTTGCTCTCAGTTATAACTGAGATTTTCTCCCCTGATGACGCAAGATTGCGAAACTGGTCGGGAAGGCGACAGGCGGCACCATTTTATTTGAGGTCTTCTATTGACCATTTTATGCGCGCTACTTTTTCGGGGTTCCCAGTGCACGGGCCCCGTATGTGAGTTTCTTTTATCCTTGTTTTTAAATTGTTTTACTTGTTATGTAATAAAGACGGTTTACACTTAGATGTGCCGTACATCTCTCTCATGTCACTATCCTACTGGACTCCTCTTTGGCGAGTCTCTGCGACCTCAGGATATCTAATATATTCCGGAGGAATCTGTGGTGTGCAACATCGCTGGTGAAACGACACCATTTGAAAGTTCTGCGGACCATCCATAAAACTCGTTTACAACCTTATAATGTGGGTTGTTGGAATCTGGTAAGCCTTGCTTCTTTACCTTTTTGTTCGAAGATCCTGTATACCAGAAAATGACGAAAGCTGTATTACTATAGACCTGCGCTGATTTTCAAAGTAATGTCCATGTTTTCCTTTGGCACCTTTCACACTTAACGCCTTTTAACTGAAATATTTTTCACAATGCACTGCTATGGAAAAAACATGTACCAACGCATACTAAGGCATACTAACGCACACTAACGCATACCCCTTGCATTAAGTGTGAAAGAGCCCTTACTGTTTGACTACATCATTTGCATAGATACCAGAACTTGATTTTAACACTGGCTGTGCAGGAAAACAGAAGGGGACTTCAGACAATTTCTTAGATGGACTAGTCCAATATGTACCTATATTTATCTCATCACATCACATGTCAGTTCAGGTACCATTTAAAGAGACTCTGAAGCCTCTTAAAACTCCTTTTTTTTATTACACAATCCTGTTTAACACATTAGCCCTACCTAAACCGCCGCATCCCTGCGGCTGTAATCTTTCTAAATCCCCCCTAATCCCCCCCTCCCTCTCCTCTGCAAAATCCACGACTTTCTTGGTCGTGGATTTTGCTGCTGTTGGAGGCAGAGCTATGAGCCGCAGCTCTGCCTCCATGCGCCATCTATCAGCAGCGGATCTCCGCCTCTCCCAGCCCCTCTCAGCAAAGGAAGACTGAGAGGGGCAGGTGAGAGGCGGCGATCCGGGCTGACAGATGCGCTGAGAGGCAGAGCTGCAGGAGGCTTCAGAGTCTCTTTAAGCCCTTTAGACTTGTATGCTAATTGTAGTGTTCTTTTGACACAGAGGGCAAATATATTTCTTTTTCTCTGTGTCCATTAGTACTGTAGGTCACCAGATCATTAATTTAGAATATTTTTTTTGTTTTTGTACTTATTGACTTTTTCAAGTTTTGAATAAAAATTATATTTTATATTCATTGAAGTCCGGTGTTTGCCTTGTACTGCTCCACTTACAACAGTTACCCTATTGTTTGCCTTAGAATATTTAGATTTAGACCATCACAGTATTACGATTCTTGATTTCTTTGATACAAGCTATACACTACAAATCTGACTAGATGATGGTTGGCTCAATCATATTTATCATAATTCTAGAGATATGAATTTGTATTATATATTTGCACTACACAGAGAATTTAATGTGTGCATCAAACCAAGTAAAACCTGACAAATCTGGCTTTGCAAATTTGGCCTAATTGGCTTCTCACGAGACATTACTCATGCAAATATGCATTTGCTTTCGCATGCCAAAGTTTGCAGGGTCTAAAACTAATACCGCAAAGCGGTTGCCCTGCGGGGATTAGTTCTTGCTACATTAGCACTATCCAGGAGAGCCACGTGGAGGCTCCCCAATGCCTATTTTTAATATTGGGAGGTGGGTGCGGACGGCCATCCCCGGCGCTGACCATGCTTGGGGGGGGGGGGTTTGCCTGTGCCCCCCAGCCTCCCCCTCCAGGATGGCGCTGTGGTTCCCAAGCTGTGAGAGGGCTTGGGGCCCCGCGGCCCCCCATTTTTATAGGGGCATTGGGGAGCCTACTCGTGGCATTCCTGGATAGTGCTGATGTAGCATGAACTAATCCCACCAGGGCAACCACATTGCGGTATTGGTTTTTGACCCTGCATAATTTGGCATGCGAAAGCAAATGCATATTTGCATGAGCAATGCCTCATGATAAGCCAATTAGGCCAAATTTGCAAAGCCAGATTTGTTAGGGTTAAACTTGGAGTTTGATGCACGCATACATTTTATTGTGGTAAGTATTATATTTTAGACTTGGTGCTTGTATAGGTCAGTTTTAGAAATAGCTTGGACTTTCCTGAAATGTATGACCCCTGAAGTAGTTGGGCGATGTCAATAAAGTGGTGTTCCTGTCAATTGGCTATCCAAAAACAATATGCCTATCCTTCCTAATGCCTAGCCTTAAAACCTTCCCAACATAATGTTAATTCTTTCCTAGTGCCTAACCCTAACCCTCTCCCCCTCCCCCCCCCCCCCACACACACACAATGTACATACCTTCCTGACACCTAACACTAACTACCTAACAAACAGTGTTTCCTAATGCCTAAACCTCACCTATAAACTGTCATTGTTAAACCTAACCTTTCCCTACCCTATCCCCAACACTAACCCTTCCTAACTCTAATGTCTAAGCAAAACTGATGTTCAGTTCTTGACTGGTATTGACAGAATGTCGGCCAACATGGGGCTATAGTGTCTAAACACAATCATTCCACATGCTCCATCTTTCCTTCCTTTTCAAAGCCCTTTTCTCACATCAAAGACAAGGGGCTTATCCCCACCTCTAGTAGTCAGTAGGAGTTTGAGGTAATTAATGCTCATCACATAAATATAGATCTTGGTGGTTGAGTTATGGTAAAATTTGGAAGCTCCCTTTATAAGGGGGCATCCAAAAATCACCCCAGCAGTGGTTTGGAATGAGTATAGGGGTACCTCTTAGCTGTTGCTGTGCCTGCAAAGAGTTATATTAGAAACATACACTGTTTAAAAACAGTTTAATAAAAAAAAGTGATTTTCTGTTAAAAAGTAAATTTTAATGATCTATTTGGAGGCTCTGGAAATAAAGACTGGGCTTACCTCAGAGAGCAATACCAGATACCAATGACTGAAATATGTAGATACTTGAAATTGTGATACTGAATTAACAACCTCATAGGAAGCAAAGCTTCCTTTCCACTGAATGTATGTAACTCATTTTAATATGACTTGCCTCTGAGCTCTTCTCTCAAATAAGTGCATTTCCAGCGCTCCTCTCCATGCTTACCAAAGACAATGGGAGACAGACTTTCAGGTAACAATTGGGGTGATATTTGGTCCACAGAGGTCACCTATAAGGTTTTACTATGCTGGTACTGCATCCCAATTCAGACTGCCCATATTAGCAGAAGTTCAGGGGATAGATGCTTTAGTTTAGACAATGTGGGGAAGAGAGGGGCCCTCGTCCACATATTTTGGTCTTGTCCCAAACTAATGTGCTTCTGGTTTAGAATTTATGGAATGTTACTATTTTCGTTATGTCAGTTAGTGGTTAGCAAAAAACCTTGGAAAGCCTTCCAGCTCAAGGAAATACCAATCCTAACCGTACAATAAAGGAGACTGGCTTTGCTTGTTTTAGTAGTTGCCAAGCAGACATTAACTAGAGCCTTGGATAAATTCAGTGTCTAGTGGAAAGAAGTGAAAGCCTGGGTCACTAACTTCATGATTCATGAAAGTATAGCCAGTTCAGTCGACAAACAAGAGCAGTACAAAAAAGTGTGGGAACCCTGGACAAGAGAATAGGCCTACCCTAGTGCTGTTGTCTCTTCTATAGCACGGTGGTCCCTGCCATATTAATCAGGTCAGCTATTCCTAAACTCCAAACACTTCTCATCCAAACCACCACCCCCTCCCTAATACAGATTTTTTTTTCCTTACCAAAATTTGAAACAGTGTGCATGGTATGTAGCTTAGGTTGGATGTTTGATAATATGGCACAGCAGTAACAGCTAGGACTCAGTGATAGGGAAACTTGGCTCACCAGCTGTTAAGGAATTACAAGTCCCACAATGCATTTCAGGAGTTTGACAGCCATGATTCATAAAGGAAAGTGCATTTTGGGACTTGTAGCTCCTTAACAGCTGGAGAGCCAAATTTGCCTATCACTGATGCTAGGTGAAGGCTTTCTCCCTGTAGCCAGTTTGATATATGTTATGTTTGCAATCTTTACCACCCTGCTGCCGAAATTGAAATTCTTATTGTAAAAACCTACTGTTGTATGCACATTGCTACAAATGTATGTGCATTTGACTCTGATAAAAAGATTGAAAAACAAATTTAAATATCTGCACTACATCAAAAAGTGCAATGCTGCAGATCAATCGATATTCAACAGGAATTGTTGTTCAGTGTGTGGAAGGAATCGATTCCTTCTGAATTGATTCTTTTCAGAAAGTTATCGGTCCTTTTGGAACATTGGGTGGAAATTGCCTAATCTCCATGCTCCCATCCAAAGACTGACTAAGCATTACCTTGTACTCATACTGTGCTGCATGATCTGATCTTTCTTGTATTCAGGTATTGTCATTTTGCTGTATGTCACCCCTAAATATTGTCTGTAACTTAACTAATGTCCAGCGCTGCGTAATATGTTGGCGCTTTATAAATACAATACATAAATAAATAATAAATCTATAAGTATATGGCAAGCTTTAGAGAATTGCTAACCTTAACGCTACCGATTGTTGTAATTAAATCAGGCCCGAAGAGCAGTTTGCATTTTGAATGTGAACACACGCAATCTTGTCCAGCAGCGCTGCTGAGCAATGTGCATCAGTTGGCATTACTGCATGTTTGAATGAACATTTATAAAAGCACATTATAGATATGGTTTTGCTTTAATAGAATTTGATGCAATTTATTTTCACAGCTGATGGGTATTTTTTTCTCAGGAGGTGGTACATGCAAATTCCTAAAGAGTAGAATATTGTACAGTATGTGTTATTACATAATAATTATTGATGCTGGTGTGGCAGTACAACAATTCAGGTTACGCTGAACAGGCAGGATAAATACTGCATACATGACAAGACTCTACATGCCTGCAAGTTTACTCATTTCTGCTGTTTTCTCACAGTAACACACATCTCTCTCTGTACAACCACACTGCAGCGTCCAGAGGCTGCCATCTTATCATAATCAAGGAAATGAGAACCAGCCAGGTTGTGAAGTATTCACTTTTTGTGTCTTGCTATATATTTTGGGTAAGTACACTGTTTTATTTGCAAGAGACTGCAAAGCGGCGAATCATGTGGTGCAGTTCTAGTAGGGTGGGTAATGGCACAGTCAGTGATGAAATGGAATGACTTCCTGTATCTCCAGATACTGTACATTTATCAATGAATCACATTTATTGGTGTGTATCCTCAGTACAGAGCAATAATTCTAGTTGAACGTTTGCCATGGTTATTCTCTGAACATTTCTACGTGAGAATACATATTTCTTGAGACAAATTTAATAAGGAATCTTGCAGATGCAGAGTAACAGAGATAAGACAGAGTGTGATCCTTAAACCTGGCTTTGGGATTTTACAATGAGTTTGCTATTCAGTATCAAGTGTTTGCAATTCTGTTTTGGGACATATTATACAATAGTGAGGACTGTTGAAACGTTAGTGATTTAGGGAGATGGGGAGCTTATGAAGCACACTGTAGAGTTTAGCAGGATAGGCTGAATGACAAAAACCTACAGTGTTGGTGACGGGGCAGGTGAAATGTAGCAGTCAGTGGGGTAAATAGAAGCAGTGATGTAGCAATAGGGGGTGCATAGGTAGCGACCACATCGGGGCCCTTGGGCTACAGGGACCCACCCCTTAAACACAGTATTAGTTCTTTATTGGTCCTGTGCTGATAATATTTACTTCTATAGTGGTTTTGAATAGTAGTGATCATTAACACACAGTTTCCCATCCCTTTCTTGCACCTCTGACACTGTGGTTGTCCTTGATTGGTTTATGTGTGTTGATCAATTGTTATCTATAGCATGCTTGGGGGGGCCCAATGCTAAACTTGCATTGGGCACACGGCTTCTTGGCTATGTCACTGAATAGAAGGTGTATATGAAAGGAGGGAAGCACCCCCAGTATGTATGGTGAGATAGGGGAGCTGCATGCGGACACATAAATGTTATGCGGAGCACATAAGGCGGGTCAGTGGAGAGGTGAAGCAGTTAAATGTGATCCCCAAAGCAATTATTGGGAGTCTTCCTCCAGGCAAGTAATGTGTTGGAATATACTTATAAGAGTACATAGTTAAAGTAGATATACTTAGAAGAGTACATAGTTAAAGTGGATCCGAGATGAAAAACTAACTATAACAAGTAACTTGTCTATATATCTTATCTAAAGTTTAGATTACACAGCAAATCTAGCTGCAAACAGCTTCAATAGAATATGATTATTTCTTCCTGTGTTACAATGACAGCAGCCATGTTGTTTGTAAACATTACACACAGGCAAGCTTATCTGCATCTCCAGCCCTAAGCATGTAAAAACCTAATTCCCCCTCCTCCCCTCTGCCTCTGAAATCTCTGGCTAGTAACACCTGCCCCTCCTCCTGCCCAGACTGAGCTCCCATGAGCCCTTGCTACTGTCTGAAAATGCCAAGGCTTTCTGAAAAACTGTGGACGAGGCGTGTTTAGTTTATAGGGAATTAGAGTATTAAAACAAAAACAAACAAGTATTTGGCTTGAGGAATGCCCTATAAACTATAGGAAAGGAACACAATTATGCAATGTGTAAAAGTTCATCTCGGATCCACTTTAAATATTGATGATAGTTGAATACTGGTAATATTGGTCATTTTAATGATATTCTACTGTTCCTGATTACCGATAGAAGAATATTATTATTTATACTGATATTCTACTATATCACCACAAGACGCAGTTATATAGCGGTGATAGAAGCAGTGTAGCAGTTAGTGGGGTAAATAGAAGAGGTATTGGGAAGGAGGGAAGCCCCCAATATGTATGGTGAGATAGAAGAACTGGATGGGGGACACATACATGTTATGTGGAGCACATAAGGTGGGCCAGCGGGGAAATGAAGCAATTAATGGGGAACTGAAGAGAGAGGTATATGGAGGCTGCCATGTTTATTTCCTTTTAATCAATACCAGTTGCCTGGCAGCCCTGCTGGTCTATTTCTCTGCAGTAGTATCTGAATAACACCAGAAAAAAAGCATGCAGCTAGTCTTGTCAGATCTGACTTTAAAGTCTGAAACACCTGATCTGCTGCATGCTTGTTCAGGGGCTATGGCTAATAGTATTAGAGGCACAGGATCAGCAGGGCTGCCAGGCAACTGGTATTGCTTAAAAGGAAATAAACATGGCAGCCTCCATATACCTCTCTCTTCAGTTCCCCTTGAAATCTAATCCCCAATAGAAATTTTTGGGAATCTTCCTCCAGACAATTAAAGTGTTGACATACTTATAAACATTATATATGCTATTATGACAGTATTTATTTTGTCAATGCAACTGTGTGCTAAATATGTATATTCAAATTTCCAACATTGTCTTCTGCACCTCTAGCTAATCGGAAGCTCAACCATTCTATTTAGTGACAATGAGTGTACTTCCTTGTGCAGAGATTAGAGTACAAGGAGACACATCTCTCTTGATCCCGTCTGGCAGATATTGCAAATTATATTCCTATTCCATCCCCAGTTCAGTGACACTTAACCCTCCTGGCGGTTTGTCAAAATCCGCCAGGGGGCAGCAGAGCCATTTTTTAAAAAACATTTTTTTTTCATGTAGCGAGACAAGGTCTCGCTACATGATAGCCGCTGCTCAGTGGCATCCCCCCCCCCCCCCAAAGAACGGGATCTCTTGGAAGGCTTCCCCCGTCGCCATGGCGACGGGCGGGATGATGTCACCCATGTCATCGACGTCGTGACGTCAAAGGTGACTCCGATCCACCCCACAGCGCTGCCTGCCACTGATTGGCCAGGCAGCACACGGGGTCTGGGGGGGGCGGCTGCGGCGCGGCGGATAGCGGTGGATCGGCGGGTAGCGGCGGCGATCGGATTGCACACGCAGCTAGCAAAGTGCTAGCTGCGTGTAGCAAAAAAAAATTATGCAAATCGGCCCAGCGGGGCCTGAACGGTGCCTTCTGGCGGCATAGCCCGAGCTCAGCTCGGGCTTACCGCCAGGAAGGTTAAAGAGAAACTCCGACCAAAAATTGAACTTTATCCCAATCAGTAGCTGATACCCCATTTTACTTGAGATATCTATTCCTTTTCACAAACAGTCCATCAGGGGGCGCTGTATGACTAATATTGTGGTGAAACCCCTCCCACAAGAAAAGTTCGAACTTTTGGCAGTTTCCTGTTTGTGAACCCTGTTGCCTTGTGGGAAATAGCTGTTTACAGCTGTTTCCAACTGCCAAAAACCATGCAGCACATCACCTGCCAACAGTAAAATGTTCACTGGAGTTCCTCTTTAAAGAGAACCTGTACTGAGTAACATTATTTAAAATAAACACATGAGGTAACTTCAAATGAACATTACATAGTTACCTTGCCATCAGTTCCTCTCAGAAACTCACCATTTTCTGCTGACAATAATCCCTTCCAGTTCTGACAACATTTTGTCAGAACTGAAATATATCAGTTGCTGTTGGTTACAGCTAAGAGGAGAACTGATGTGTCCATGTTTCCCTATGGCTCAAGTGGGCGATGTTACAGTTTAACTGTGTGCTGACCAGAAAGCTGTTATGGTGTAAAGGCCATTTTCAAAATGGAGGACGGAGAAATCCATTGATCACAGTGGACAAACAGGATGCAGGAGAGGAAAAAGAGATTGAGGAGTAGACTACACAGGAGGTAAGTATGACTTGTGTATGCTTATTTTGACTTTTAGTTTTCAGTTCAGGTTTTCTTTAAGGGCTTGACTCAGTTTAAAGCGAAACAAACACAATGATTTTTAATAATTTTTTGTTTGTTTGTTTCTGTGATAATGTTGTGCTTTATTCATGTTTCCTCCTTTCAGCAGCTTGTCTTTGTGAGTTGGTTTCAGTTTGGAAATGCTTTTGTCCAGGTGATGGATGTCTGTCATGTGCTCTTATAGTTACATTGTTTTTCCTCAGCTTCCCCTTTTTTTTTTATGTTTTTGGTGCTACATTCTGTATTTCTCGACAGATGAGCATCCGATAAGCTAATATGACACTGACATTTTATTTGCATCACTCTTCCAGGTGGCCAGTGGTCTTATGATTGCAGTTGGACTTTATGCTAAACTCTGCAAAGAGACAGGTATGTTAGGTGTATTCATGCAGGCTGTGGGGAGGAGTATGGAGATAGATATGACTTGCTGATCACACTCAGGGATAGGCTGCAAAAATGTAACTGTTCCATACAGGTGGAGAATGCTGACACACTATACTAGGAATCTCTGCCCTAGCTGTCCACTGACGGTCCTGGCACTCGAGCTTTGTTCTATACCCATGCTTGTTAAAGAAAAGGCTAAAAGAAATGGCTAAATACCCCGTGAGTAAAGTCAGGAAGCCAGGGCTGTATTTAGGGTTTGGGCTCCCCTAGGCACCCCAAACCTATGGCGCCCCCCCCCCCCTCCCTAGGAGGGCGTTGCGAAAAAAAATGGGTGTGGCCACAGAATTCAGTGGGCGTTTCCATAACCTACAGTGGGTGTGGTCAATTCAAATTTCCTAGTAAGAGTGCAGCCCAAAGTCGGTGGGGCCATGTTTTCTCCCCAGGTATGAGTAAAGTGACCCTAAAAAAGCAAGTACCAAATGTTCCCCCCAAAAAACACACATTAGCCAGTGTTCTCTCGCACAAAATAGTGGTAGGTATTAGAATGTGAGCTCCCCTGAGGAAAGTCAGTAACATGACTATGTTCTCTGCAAAGTGCTGCAGAAGATGCCAGCAGGGCTTTGGAGTCGGAGTTGGAGTCGAGGATGCTATATAACTATATAATAATATGGTAGGACATTAGACTATGGCAGGATTAGATTGTAAGCTCCTCAAAGGATAGTCAGTGACATGACTACATATTCTGTGAAGTACTGCTGAAGATGGCAGTACAATATAGTACAGTAGTATGGCAGCATGGTGGCGTAGTGGTTAGCTCTCGCATTGCAGCGCTGGGTTCCCGGTTTTAATCCCAGCCAGGTCAACATCTGCAAGGAGTTTGTATGTTCTCCCTTTGTCTGTGTGGGTTTCCTCCAGACACTCTGGTTTCCTCCCACATCCCAATACCATACGATACAGATAAGTTAATTGACTTCCCCCTAAAAATTGGCCCTAGACTACGATACATACATACACATATGACTATGGTAGGGATTAGATTGTGAGCCCCTCTGTGGGACAGTTAGTGACAAGACAATACATACTCTGTACAGCGCTGCGTAATATGTTGGCGCTAAATAATTAGTATCAGTATAAAGTAGCCAGGTCTATAGGTGTCCCCAATATAGACATACTATAGGTGTCCCCAGTATAGATAGCCAAGTCTATAGGTATCCCCAGTTTAGGTAGTAGTCAGGGGCGTAACTAGAAATCACTGGGCCCCCTTGCAAAAATTTGGATGGGGCCCCCCTATAGGTGCCAAATAATTGTAATGGGGCAGCGTTTCACTATAAAATAATTGTAATGGGGCAGCATTTCACCATAAAATCGTAATGCAGCAATGTTTCACCATAAAATAATCGCAATGAGTGCAACATTTCACCAGAAAATAAACGCAATGAGTGGAACATTTCACCAGAAAATAAACGCAATGAGTGCAACATTTCAGCAGAAAATAAATGCAATGAGTGCAACATTCCAGCAGAAAATAAACGCAATGAGTGCAACATTTTAGCAGAAAATAAACACAATGAGTACAACATTTCAGCAACATGCACCAGATAATAATCATACAGTGGGCAGCATTTCACCAGAGAATAATCGCAATGAGTGCAGCATTTCACCAGAGAACGCAAAACGCAATGAGTGCAACATTTTAGCAGAAATGAGTGCAACATTTTAGCAGAAATGAGTGCAACATTTTAGCAGAAAATAAACGCAATGAGTACAACATTTCAGCAACATGCACCAGATAATAATCATACAGTGGGCAGCATTTCACCAGAGAATAATCGCAATGAGTGCAGCATTTCACCAGAGAATAATCGCAATGAGTGCAGCATTTCACCAGATAATAATCGTACAGTGGGCAGCATTTTACCACAAAATAATCGCACCCTGGCAAACATTTCACCAGAAAATAATCGCACCCTCGGCAGCATTTCATCACAAAATAATCGTACAGTGGGCAGCATTTCACCAGAAAATAATCGCAACGTGGGCAGCATTTCAGCAGAAAAATCGCACAGAGGGCTGCATAACACCACAAAATAATGGTTGTCCCCAGTTTAGGTAGTAGGTATATAGGTGTCCCCCAGTTTAGGAAAAAGGTATATAGGTGTCCCCCCAGTTTAGGAAGGTGATTGTAACGCAGAGAGAATCTGATTATTGGTGATCTGCAGTATCACCAAGAATGCAGATATATACCTGATTATTGATGATCTGCAGAATCACCGATAATACAGATATATTGCTAACCTCTGGACACCTATAGGTATGTGAGTGTTTGGTGTAACAGTAGTACTTTGAGTAATGCACCTGCTGAGCAGGTGACCATAGGCAGTAAAGGAATACTGCTCTTGAGGGCACAGGAACCTTCCAGCAGCCTGAGACTCTCAAAGGGGTGGAGTCAGGCTGGAGATAGGAAGAACCAGAGAGTGAATGACACCTGAAGGTGGACGTCACTATCTGATCTGGAGACTATCTCTTAAGAGGAGAGATAGCTCTCGAGGTCGGGCACGCCTGGTCGGCAACACACGGACAGATAAAGTACAAAGACAGAAGGCTGATTCGGTATCCAAGGCAAGCAGGGTCTGGCAACGGAATATCAGATATGCGAGGTACCGAATCAGAGAACAAAGGGATAGTCAAGAAAGCAGAAAGTCATACCAGATATCAACAGTGCTTAGTCTGGGTGTGAGGTCCTTGGTCTCTACACCCTGGAACTAGTCTGATGAATAACAGATAGATAATGCAAGTTCCCTAGTCTGGGTGTGAGGTCCGTGGTCTCTACACCCTGGAACTAGTCTTAAGTATAACAGATGGATAACACCAGTTCCCTAGTCTGGGTGTGAGGTCCGTGGTCTCTACACCCTGGAACTAGTCTGAAGTATAACAGATAGATAACACAAGTTCCCTAGTCTGGGTGTGAGGTCCGTGGTCTCTACACCCTGGAACTAGTCTGAAGTATAAACAGAATAACAGTACAAGGAATCTGGCTCAGTGTGAATTCCCAGGTCCACCTGGTTCAAACACACTGTTGGATCTGTCTAAGGTCTGAGTGCTTCCACGTAGTGCTCGCAACGGCAGACAACTTGAGACTGGCTAGCAGTAACTATATATGGAGTAGTGCTCTCTGGCACCACCCCTAATTGATCAACCAATAGTAAGCTGCTCTGGAGTCAGCTGATCGGCGTGATCAGCTGACCTCTCCTTGCCCAGTATAAGAGTTCTGCCTCTCAGCGCGCACGCGTGCACATTCCTAAGCCTGTGTGCACTAACAGACTCAGCCACACCAGACACACGCTGCCGCATGCAAACCGCCGCGCTGGACGCGGAACCAGCCGCCTTACTGTTGTTACATGCGGCGGCTTTTCCGCGTTCTGCCCTGTTACCAGACGCACGTTTCCGCATGCAAACCGCCGCATTGGACGCGGAATCAGCCACCTCCTCAGCAGCACACGCGGCGGCTTTTCTGCGTTCTCTCACAGTGGTATATAGGTTTCCCTCAGTTTAGGTAGTCGATATATAGGTGTCCCCTAGTTTAGGAAGTCGGTATATAGGTGTCCCCCAGTTTAGGTAGTATATATATATGTGTGTGTGTGTGTGTGTGTGTGTGTGTGTGTGTCCCAGTTTAGGAAGTCGGTATGTAGGTGTCCCCCAGTTTAGGTAGTAGGTATGTAGGTGTCTCCCAGTTTGGGTAATAGGCATATAGGTGTCCCCCAGTTTAGGAAGTAGATATGTAAGTGTCCCCCAGTTTAGGTAGTATGTATATAGGTGTCCCCCAGTTTAGGTATTAGGTATGTAGGTGTCCCCCAGTTTAGATAGTAGGTATATAGGTGTCCCCCAGTTTAGGAAGTAGATATATAGGTGTCCCCCAGTTTAGGTAGTAGGTATATAAGTGTCCCCCAGTTTATGTAGTAGGTATATAGGTGTCCCCCAGTTTAGGAAGTAGATATATAGGTGTCCCCCAGTTTAGATAATAGGTATATAGGTGTCCCCCAGTTTAGGTAGTAGGTATATAGGTGTCCCCCAGTTTAGGTAATAGGTATATAGGTGTCCCCAAGTTTAGGTAGTAGGTATATAGGTGTCCCCCAGTTTAGGTAGTAGGTATATAGCTGTCCCCCAGTTTAGGTAATAGGTATGTAGGTGCCCCCCAGTTTAGGTAGTAGGTATATAGGTGTCCCCCAGTTTAGAAAGTAGATATATAGGTGTCCCCCAGTTTAGGTAATGGGTATATAGGTGTCCCCCAGTTTAGGTAATAGGTATATAGGTGTCCCCCAGTTAAGGTAATAGGTATATAGGTGTCCCCCAGTTAGGTAATAGGTATATAGGTGTCCCCCAGTTAGGTAGTAGGTATATAGGTGTCCCCCAGTTTAGGAAGTAGATATATAGTTGTCCCCCAGTTTAGGAAGTAGATATATAGCTGTCCCCCAATTTAGGTAATAGGTATATAGGTGTCCCCCAGTTAGGTAGGAGATATATAAGTGTCCCCCATTTTAGGTAGCCTGGAAGGTGGAACAGGCACAGATTAGCGGGAAAGGGGGGAGGTCCCCCCCCCTCCCTCACCTGGAGCTCCCGCTCCCCCTTCCAGTCAGTGCACTGTGTAGCCAGAGACGAGTCCAGGGGCAGCGGCCAGAGAACATCTTACCTCTTCTTCCCAGCGCGCGAAGGAATCTCATCTCTGCATGCTGCTGCCGGGTCTAGTAACGTCACTGCTCAGACCAGCCAGCGGCATGCAGAGTCTTCCTCCAGCGTCGGGAAACTTCCCTGGCCGGCCGCTACCACTCTGCTGGAGGGGGGGAGCAGGTTCCCCTCATTGTGTGCGCGCTCTCGTCCGTCCAGGCACCCCCCGGGGGGAAAAAAGGTCACTTTTTTCAATTATTTTTTTTTTTTTATAAAAAATAATAATAAAAAAATAAAATGAATTGGCATTAGATGGCCGCCCCCCCCCTCCGTGGGGCCCCCCCATGGCACCGGCCCACGGGTGCCTCTTAAGAGATACGGCCCTGCAGGAAGGTCAGACTCAGCAGGTAACACCAAGCAGGAGTCACATGGATGTACCTCAGTTTGCTGCTGCTGTTAGAGACAAAGAGGTGTGGTGGGATAGGGATTGGGGAGTCATTGCAGTAGCTGCACAAGGTGTATACAGCAACAGAGGAAGAGAAGCTACTGCTTCCAGTACAGAGCTGCTGAGACAGTTGTAGTTTAGGGAGGAGTAGTACTGCTTTCTTTTCTTCTACCTCACAAGAGGGTTACCAGGGGCACCTCTTGCCATTTTGTTACTCCAGGCGAGAAAACCTGTGGCGCCCCCTCCCCCCGTGGTGCCCCCACATGAAAATAATCGTAATGCAGCAATGTTTCACCAGAAAATAATTGTAATGCAGCAATGTTTCACCAGAAAATAATGTAATGTGGGCAGCGTTTCAACAGAAAATAATCATAATGAAGCAATGTTTCACAAAAAAATAATCGTAATGTGAGCAGCGTTTCACCAGAAAATAATCATAGTGCAGCAATGTTTCACTAGAAAATAATCGTAATGCAGCAATGTTTTGCCAGAAAATAATCGTAATGTAGCAGTGTTTCACTAGAAAATAATCGTAATGCGGCAATCTTTCACCAGAAAATAATCATAATGCAGCAATGCTTCACCAGAAAATAATCGTAATGTAGCAATGTTTCACTAGAAATTAATTGTAATGCAGCAATGTATAACGAGAAAATAATCGTAATGCGGCAATGTTTCATCAGAAAATAATCATAATGCAGCAATGTTTCACTAGAAAATAATCATAATGCAGCAATGTTTCACTAAAAATAATCGTAATGTGGGCAGTGTTTCACCAGAAAATAATCGTGATGCAGCAATGCTTCACTAGAAAATAATCGTAACTCCTGCGCTGACACAGGCAGAGCAGGGCTATGGGAAGATGGCGCCCAAAGCCTTGTACTGGAGACACAAATAATCTCCAGTGCAGGGCTGTGGGCGCCACCTTCCCGTAGCTCTGCTCTGCCTGCCGAAAGATTTGCTAATGCGTGCTGTGGGCTTCTGGGAGTAAACTGGCATCTATTAGATGCTGCAAGCCAGTTCACCACCTGGGGGGTCCCACAATCTGGCTGGGGTGGGTTGGGCATGGTCCCCCCTGCACAGTGCCCCAGGTGATCGTCGGCCTGTTTAATGACCAGGTGCCCCTCAGGGTTACAATAGGAGTTTATTGTCACTAGGTTTTGTCATAGCAATTAACTAGCACATTGGGTTGTGATTTTTCCATCCAGAGTACCTTCTGAAAGATGAAGTCAGAACTGTGTCCATGGTTGGCAACTGCTTCTCACTCTCTCTATCTCTATGCCCTCATGTGCTCACACCATCCATGCACCCGCAAAATGGACTGGCCTGCTGAATTATTTTTTCACTTTGTATCTTTAAATTTAGATTGATGATTTTCATTTTTGTGAAAGGGTGTGACATCCTATAATTTCTAACACATTTCAGTCCCTATCATTACAGATATCCATCATGATTTTTTTCCCAGTGAGATCTGATTTTTTTTTTCAAAGTGTTCCTTTAATTGTTTTGAGCAGTGTATATTAATATGTAGATATTGTCAATGTCACACAAGTCATAATCTAATTGAGAATTGTTTCCATTTGACAGATGTTGTGGATTCCCTCACAACAGATCCAGCCATAATCCTAATAGTGGTGGGAATGCTGATGTTTGGCATCACCTTTCTAGGATGCATGGGAGCACTGAGGGACCTGCACGTACTGCTTAAAATTGTAAGTAAGAAAGATGGGGGCACTGAGGGACGCATGTATTGCTTACTATTCTACCTAAGAGTGACAGGCAAAAAATAATGGCTGGAACACACAAGGCAACCCAAGGGCAACCACTTAAGCAGTTGATCATTTCAGTCAATTTCCTCATTGGTGACTGATTAGTCAGAAACTTAAAAAAACCCCATATATTTGTGTGCAGTCTCCTGCAGAAAACATTCTTTATCTGTCATTTCTTATTCGTATGCATAAGTATTCACTGCCAATCATCAATCTAATCATTTTGGCTTGAAGGTTTCTCAGTTAGGACTGAATATTGGCTGGTGTGCACAAGGTCTAAACAGCCCTGGGATTGATTTACAAAACTTATGTTATAAATTACCTCTTTTTTTTACCATTTCTTAACTTAAAGCGGACCCAAACCAATATTTTTTTTAATTCAAAATATTTAGTTGCACCACTCTGACACATATAAATATAAATAAACACTGCTAGTGAACAGGCTTCTCATGTATATGACACATATGGGAGCAGGGAAGTTCAAGCCAAATGTCCAGAAAGTCCAAGAAAAAATCCTGCTGCACCAGATGGTGGGATGTAATATAAAAATAGCTATGATTAAGGAGCCGTTGCTCCGATACGCGTGAGCTTTTTCTTGCAACTTTGATGTTGGATTACAAATAAAGGTCTTTTTTTATTACATCCCACCATCTGGTGCAGCGGGATTTTTTCTTGGACTTTATAAATAAACACTCCTTCAAGCCTATGAGCATTTCAGTGCTTGCTTTTCACCCTTCTCTTTCCATAACTAGGGTTATACAGGTGGCAGCCATTAGCAATTCCTCCTTTGCTGGACACCACACCACCTACTCCACCAGTTTGCCGGATTCTGTCCCGGCAATATGAAAGGAAGGGAGGGGTTCCTACAATAAATGTAAAATATTTTATATTTGTCATCACGCAACTGAAAAAAGGCTGCTATTTATTATTATAATTTAGAAAATAGATTTTATTTATGAAATCTTGTATTTTTAATTTGGGTCCACTTTAAAAGACTACTGAAATGTGAGAAGAATATGGAGGCTTCCATATTTATTTCCTTTTCAAGCAATACCAGTTGCCTGGCAGCCCTGCCGATCTATTTGGCTGCAGTAATTTCTGAATAACACCAGAAACAAGCATTCAGCTAATCTTGTCAGTTCTGACATGATGTCAGAAACAACTGATCTGCTGCATGCTTGTTCAGGGTCTATGGCTAAGTATTAGAGGCAGAGGATCAGCAGGATAACCAGAGGCAACTAGTGTAGCTTAAAAAGAAAAATATATGGCAGCCTCAATATCCCTCTCATTACAGCTGTCCTTTAAAAGGAATCTGAAGTGAAAATGTAAATACCAAGTACAAGGACAGATTTATACTTTTTCTGGCCCTAGGCCAAATTCCTTGTGGGTCCCCTTCCATGCGCAGCAGCTGCCCTCCCATTCTATGTTCAGGCCCCTCTTCCATGTCTTACATCCATGTACAGCTTTCTTGGACAGCAGCCACTCTTTTTCATGTTGTGCTCCCCAATCCCCATTTGCTGCCTCCTTTTTCCATTTGCAGCTTCTTCTTCCATATGCAGCAACCTCTCTTTTATATTAAGCCACCCTTTTGGTCTGTAGGTTCCCAGGGACCGGGCTCTTGTGTCCTTTCCTGTAACTTATCTCTGTGTAAATGGAAGTCGCCGGATACCATACAGCCTTCCCAGTCTCATCATTCATGTGCGTTTCCTGGTTGAATCTATTAGACATGCTAGGTCGATTAGCGCTTTGGCAACCCTCAGACAACTTTGGAACTGCTCACGTTGATGAGAGTAGTGATGTGCTCACCTTTGGAAGTACTCAAGATTACAAGTACTTCTGAAGACTGCCCGAGGAGTGACAGAGACCTAGAAGAATGAGTAACTTCAACCGGGGATGATGCAGGTACGACAGGACGGACTGAGGAATGGGATGGCTCTACGGTATCCAGAGCCTTTCATCTACATAGGTATGTTTAAAACCTGAACTTCATTTTTCACTTCTGATTTGCTTCAATCCTGATTCAATTAACTTTTCTCCTGGTTTTTCTGAGAAAATACTTAGAGAAGTTTCCACTGGTTGCCAATTAGCTGTGGTTTGTTAAGCTGGATTCAATGGCAGAATCTTATGGTGCTGTTGTAACGATTGGTGTCAGCACACAGAGTGTATCTGATTATTGGTGATCTGCAGTATCACCAATAATACAGATGTTATACCTGATTATATGGTGATCTGCAGAATCACCAATAATACAAGTATAGCAAGACACAGGACACCTATGTAATGTGAGTGTTTGGTGCAACAGTAAGAAAGGTTATCTCCCGAGGAGCGGAAGATACAGACACTACTGCAGCCAAGAATTCCCTGTAGAGCAGGGAATTGGACTGCACAGCCGCCAGTGGACACCTGAGGAGCAGGTGGCCTCTGACGGTGTAGATACTAATCTCCTTAGGAGGAGGAGATGGAGATTGTACTGCAGCCAGGGATTCCCTGATGTCTCAGGAATCAGACTGTACTGCAGCCAAGGATTCCCTGATGGGCTGGGAATCAGACTGTACTGCAGCCAGTGGACTCCTATAGGTAAAGTCCCCTGACTGGACTGTAAGGAGACTTCCTGAGGAGCAGGCAGCCTTTACAGCTAATGGACACCTATAGTGCTGGTGTCTCAAGGATGACAGAGTAACTGTTCACCCAATGGACGGGTGACAGCCAGAAGGGTCATACAAGCCAGGTTGGCAACACACGAGCAGATAAGGTACAGAGACAGGGCCGGGCCGAGGCATAGGCTGGAGAGGCTCCAGCCTCAGGGCGCAGTGTAGGAGGGGGTGCACAATTCATTCAGCTGTCATTCCTAATTGTGTTTGAAGCAGAAAGAAATAAGAAAAGGGGATACATAGCAGTGACTGCAAGCCAGATAACTTGATATTAAGGTGTTGGTGAGGTTATGGGCCCATGGCACCTCTTAGTCTAATAGCAATAAGTGTGTGACGGCTGGGGTGGCAGGGATGGAGGGGTGCACTTTGGTGTCTCAGCCTTGGGTGCTGGAGGACCTTGTCTGTCCCGCCTCTGAAGACAGAAGGCTGATTCGGTGTCAGGGTATAGGCAAAGTTGGCAACAAGTAATCAGATGCGCGAGGTACCGAATCAGAAAGCAGGAGAGAGGTCAACGAAGCCAGAGATCATAACAAGTATCAATATAGCACAATCTTAGTCTGAGGTGTGAGGTCCTTGGTCTCGACACCCGGGAACTAGTCTGAAGTATAACACAGTAATATCCTAGACTTAGGTGTGAGGTCCTTGGTCTCAACACCCGGGAACTAGTCTAAAGTATAACACAGTAATAACACAGTAAGATCCTAAGCGGAATCTGGCTAAGTGTGAATTCCCAGTTCCAACTGGTTCTAACACACTGTAGGATCTGACTGAGGTCTGGGTGCTCACACGTGAGTACTCGCAACGGCAGACAACCAGCAACTGACAAGCAAGCTCTATATATACTTACAGCGCTCCGCGACGCCACCCCAGCCACTCAGCCAATCAGGAGTCCCGCTGGGATCAGCTGATCAGCCTGATCAGCTGATTCCCCTTCTGCTGGCATAAAGGTCCTGTCGCCTGGCGCGCGCGCGCGTAGCTCTCCATCTGTGTGCACTAGAAGGACCAGGCAAACTAGAGACATGTTGCTGCGCGGAAACAGCCGCCGGCTTGAACGCGGAGACCGCCGCCCTGCCGCTTGTCCGCACGGCGGCATCTCCGCTATTCATTACAGTACCCCCCTCCCTGAGGAGTGGACTCCGGACACTTCCCACCTGGCTTCCCCGGAAGTAAGTCATGAAACTCTTTTTTTAATTCTTCCGCATGCATGCGACAATCCGGCACCCAAGTTCTTTCCTCCAGACCATATCCTTTCCAATGGACCAGATACTGCACCGGATTTTGCACTAAGCGAGAGTCCAGAATTTTCTCGATCTCATACTCTGGTTGGTCATCAACCATCACGGGGGGGGGGGGGGGGGAGAGGAATCCATGTGCACTGCCGGCTTCAACAGAGACACATGGAATGATCTCACACCTCTCATGCTGGCTGGGAGATCAATCGCATATGTGACATTATTAATCTTTCTGGTCACTGGGTATGGTCCTATAAATCTCGGTCCCAGTTTGGGTGATGGTTGTTTTAAGGCCAAATGCCGAGTGGATACCCACACCATGTCCCCAGGAGAAAACTTCTGCCTGTTTCTTCTGGGTCTGGAAAGCTTTCCCCAAGTTCCTCTTAACCATTTCCCAAATCTCCCTCAATGCTCTCTGCCAATCCTCCAAGGCTGGAAATGGTGTAGATGCCACAGATAACGGGGCAAACTTGGGTGATCTTCCCGAAACTACCTGAAATGGGGAAAATCCTGAAGAGGAACTCTTCAGATTGTTATGTGCAAATTCCGCAAATGGCAAAAATTTTACCCACTCGGACTGTGCATCTGCCACATAACATCTGAGAAATTGCTCTAGGGACTGGTTAACGCTCTCGGTCTGGCCATTGGTCTGTGGGTGGTAGCCTGATGAAAATGCAAGGCCCATATCCAGCTGATGGCAAAAGGCTTTCCAAAATTTAGACACAAACTGGGCTCCCCGATCTGACACTACATTCTCCGGAATGCCATGCAGCCAGAAAACGTGCTGGATGAAGAGATCAGCTAACTCTTGGGCCGAGGGGAGTCCTTTCAATGGAACAAAATGGGCCATCTTACTGAATCTATCTACTACCACCCAAATAACCGTCTTGCCCTCAGACCTGGGGAGTTCTCCTACAAAATCCATGGACAAATGAGTCCATGGTTCACTTGGCACTGGTAAGAATTGTAAAGTACCCACAGGTGCCTGGCGAGAGGGCTTGCTTCTAGCACATACTGCACATTCCCTCACAAACTCCTTACAATCTGTTGCTAATGTAGGCCACCAAGCGCATCTGGCCAACAAATCCTGAGTTCTGGTGGCCCCGGGATGACCTGCATTCTTATGGGAATGCAAAAGATGTAAGAGTTGCAGGCAAAAGGGTAGTGGAACAAACATAACTCCCTCAGGCTTCCCCTCTGGAACATCCTTTCGGTAAGGACTCAGAGTGGCTGTCCAATCTTTCCAGGTCTCAGTAGCTGCCAGGACTACCTTCTGAGGTAGGATGGTTTCAGGAGTTGAGGGCTGCACTGTCTCGGGCTCGAAACACCTGGACAAGGCGTCAGCTTTGATGTTTTTACTACCTGGAGTATACGTTATAACAAATCTGAATCTTGAAAAGAACAAAGACCATCAGGCCTGGCAAAGGCTAAGTCTCTTGGCGCCCTCTATGTACTCCAAGTTTTTATGATCCGTATAAACTGTGATAGTATGCTCTGCCCCTTCCAGCCAATGTCGCCACTCTTCAAAAGCTAATTTAATAGCCAAGAGCTCCCGGTTGCCAATATCGTAGTTTTTCTCTGCAGGTGAAAACCTACGGGAAAAGTAAGCGCACGGGTGAAGTTTGCCCTGCAAACCAGAGCATTGAGACAATACAGCCCCCACCTCAACCTCTGAGGCATCGACCTCCACTATATAGGGGAAGGTGACATCCACATGTCTCAAAATGGGTGCAGAACAGAACAGTTTTTCCAGAGTAGAAAAAGCAGAATGTGCCTCTGCTGACCAATGGTAAGTATCAGCCCCCTTCTTGGTGAGACTGGTGAGGGGTGAGACTACTGAGGAGTACCCCTTGATGAATCTCCTGTAGTAATTGGCAAAACCCAAGAATCTTTGGAGTGCCTTCAAACCTACAGGCTGAGGCCACGCCAAAACAGCAGAGACTTTTCCTGGATCCATGGAGAGGCCAGATGTAGAGATAATATACCCCAAGAAGGCAACGGATGTAACCTGGAAGAGGCATTTTTCCAGTTTAGCATAAAGTGAATTCTGTCTTAATTTCTTTAACACAAATTTGACATGTTTACGATGTTCCAACAAATTGGAAGAAAAGATCAGTATGTCGTCTAGATATACTAAGACGAACTTCCCCAGCACTTCCCTAACTACCTCATTTATCAATTCTTGGAAGACGGCAGGAGCGTTACACAACCCGAAGGGCATCACCAGATATTCGTAGTGCCCGTCGGGTGTGTTGAAGGCCGTCTTCCATTCGTCACCATCTCTAATTCGTACTAGGTTGTATGCACCTCTTAAATCCAGTTTAGAGAAGATTTTGGCATTGGTCACCTGAGTGAACAAATCGTCAATCAAGGGCAATGGATAATGATTTTTCACTGTAATCTTATTTAACCCTCGGTAGTCAATGCAGGGACAGAGGCCTCCATCTTTCTATTTAACAAAAAAGAATCCCGCCCCAGTTGGTGAACGAGAAGGACGGATAAAACCCTTGGCCAAATTCTCCTTGATGTACTCCTGCATTGCCACTTTTTCAGGCCCTGATAAATTATAAAGGTGACCCCTTGGAGGCATACAACCAGATCTCAAATCAATGGGACAATCGAAGGTACGGTGAGGAGGGAGTTTATCTGCAGATTTAGGACAGAACACATCGGCAAATTCTGCGTACTGAGTTGGCACACCTTTAACCTGAATCTTGGTGGCTCCCACGGTTACCTTTGCCAAACAGTGATGACGACAATGGGCCGACCAGCTCTTTAGCTGACCTGAAGCCCAGTCAATCTGAGGGGAGTGAAGTTGTAACCATGGCATACCAAGAATAATGGTGGAGGTTGTCATATGCAGGACCAGAAATTGTAAACTCTCCTTGTGTAGCACCCCGACAGTACACACCAACCCAGGGGTCTGAGAAAGAGGTTGTCTACTCTGTAAAGGAGAGTCATCTACTGCAGTGACCAAAATCTGTTGGTCCAAAGGGAGCAAGGGAATTCCCATCTTTTTTGCAAAATCATAATCAATGAAGTTAGCCGCAGAACCAGAGTCTACAAAGGCTTCAGTGTAGACAATCTGACCCTCCCATGTGATAGAACAGGGAAGGAGCAGACGATTATCGTTTAGAGGTAATGACTGCTCGCCTAGGGTATTACCTCTGACTACACCTAGGCGGCAGCGTTTCCCGACTTTTTAGGACAATTCTGAACCTTGTGACCCTCTCTGCACAGTATAAACAGAGTCTTTCCGTCTTCCTGCGATTCTTTTCCACCTGTGTCAGTCTGGAGTGTCCAATTTGCATTGGCTCAGGTGGGGGCGATACAGGTGGGGATGAGGCGTAGGAGACATATCTTACAGCATTCCTACCCCAGGTCTGTTTTTGATAGCGTAAGTGGCGATCGACCCGTACTGTCAAAGAGATTGCCTCGTCAATGGACTTGGGTTCGGGATGTCCTAACATTAAGCCAGAAACTGCATCTGATAAACCTGACAAAAAACAGTCTAACAGTGCATACGTTTCCCACCTAGCTGACACAGCCCACTTCCTGAACTCAGCTGCATAAACCTCAACCGGATCTCTACCCTGACGCAGAGTCCTAAGCTTCCGCTCAGCGGTGGAAGCAATATCCGGATCATCATATATAATGGCCATAGCCTTAAAAAATTCCTGAACTGATGACAAAGCCTCATGTTCTGCATGAAGACTATATGCCCATGTTTGTGAATCCCCTGACAAAAGGGTCTTTATAAACGTAATTCTCAGCGTTTCAGTTCCCGACAAGTTAGGTCTTAACTCAAAATAAGACAGCACTCGATTTCTAAAGTTCTGAAAGTCAGATCTATGTCCAGAAAACTTTTCAGGTACAGACATTCAAAGGTCTGTAACTGGAGGGGATCGCACTGCATTCACAGCCATTTGGAGAACCTGTATGGACCCAGACAAAGCGGTGATCTGAGTCTGTTGGCCATCAAGCACCCTGATGAAATTTTCCACCGAGGAGGCTAGTCCGTCAAGTCGGCTGTGGAGTGCGTCCATATTGTTTTTGGTCTGCCGTTCTGTAACGATTGGTGTCAGCACACAGAGTGTATCTGATTATTGGTGATCTGCAGTATCACCAATAATACAGATGTTATACCTAATTATATGGTGATCTGCAGAATCACCAATAATACAAGTATAGCAAGACACAGGACACCTATGTAATGTGAGTGTTTGGTGCAACAGTAAGGTTATCTCCCGAAGAGCGGAAGATACAGACACAACTGCAGCCAAGAATTCCCTGAAGAGCAGGGAATTGGACTGCACAGCCGCTTGTGGACACCTGAGGAGCAGGTGGCCTCTGACGGTGTAGATACTAATCTCCTTAGGAGGAGGAGATGGAGATTGTACTGCAGCCAGGGATTCCCTGATGTCTCAGGAATCAGACTGTACTGCAGCCAAGGATTCCCTGATGGGCTGGGAATCAGACTGTACTGCAGCCAGTGGACTCCCATAGGTAAAGTCCCCTGACTGGACTGTAAGGAGACTTCCTGAGGAGCAGGCAGCCTTTACAGCTAATGGACACCTATAGCGCTGGTGTCTCAAGGATGACAGAGTAACTGTTCACCCAATGGATGGGTGACAGCCAGAAGGGTCATACAAGCCAGGTTGGCAACACACGAGCAGATAAGGTACAGAGACAGAAGGCTGATTTGGTGTCAGGGTATAGGCAAAGTTGGCAACAGGTAATCAGATGCGCGAGGTACCGAATCAGAAAGCAGGAGAGAGGTCAACGAAGCCAGAGATCATAACAAGTATCAATATAGCACAATCCTAGTCTGAGGTGTCAGGTCCTTGGTCTTGACACCCGTGAACTAGCCTGAAGTATAACACAGTAATATCCTAGACTTAGGTGTGAGGTCCTTGGTCTCAACACCCGGGAACTAGCCTGAAGTATAACACAGTAATATCCTAGACTTAGGTGTGAGGTCCTTGGTCTCAACACCCGGGAACTAGTCTGAAGTATAACACAGTAATATCCTAGACTTAGGTGTGAGGTCCTTGGTCTCAACACGCGGGAACTAGTCTGAAGTATAACACAGTAATCCTAGACTTAGGTGTGAGGTCCTTGGTCTCAACACCCGGGAACTAATCTAAAGTATAACACAGTAATAACACAGTAAGCTCCTAAGTGGAATCTGGCTAAGTGTGAATTCCCAGTTCCAACTGGTTCTAACACACTGTAGGATCTGACTGAGGTCTGTGTGCTCACGCGTGAGTATTCGCAACGGCAGACAACTAGCAACTGGCAAGCAAGCTCTATATATACTTACAGCGCTCCGCAGCGCCGCCCCAGCCACTCAGCCAATCAGGAGTCCCGCTGGGATCAGCTGATCGGCCTGATCAGCTGATTCCCCTTCTGCTGGCATAAAGGTCCTGTCGCCTGGCACGCGTGCACGTAGCTCTCCATGTGTGTGCACTAGAAGGACCAGGCAAACTAGAGACATGTTGCTGCGCGGAAACAGCCGGCGGCTTGAACGCGGAGACTGCCGCTTGTCCACATGGCGGCATCTCCGCTATTCATTACAGCTGTCTTGGGAAAGAATGAGATTCTGGATCGACATGAGTGGAAACACTGAGAGGGATCATTAACATGTACAGTTCATTAACGGGAGGAGTATTTCAGGTGAAACTACTTTGCTTGTTTAGGAATGTCCTAGATAAGATCATATTCTTGCCTTAAGGGGTGATTTTTAAGTTGTTGTTAAAGACGGTAAGGGTGAGTGCTGAACAGGTAGCGGCAGAGAAGGGAGAAGGTGGAGGAACACTCTGTGTGCAAGAATGAGAAAAGACATCCAGAAAGAATGAGATGAGAATATTGAGATTTTAGCATAAAATCTATCACTAATTTATCTAACCACAGGGTTGCACTGTTTGATCCAGTGCAACGCTATGGGCCGTCGATGCAGAGTGTTCAACATGCAGAGTGAGCGACAGATTCGATTTTGGCCAAAAATTAATCGGCTGACCGCTGCATTGATTTCTAGCCTGCTATTTACTCTAGCATCCCTACTGCTTACATGGAGCCTGATGGTGGTTTGTGTTATTTTCTATAATCTTCAATAAACAATTGACTAATTGCATCATCTGTTCACTCATAAGATTCCCTAGAGCAGTCATTCTCAACTCGTGTGGCGCGACACATTCATGTGTCGCGGCAGCATTGGGTATGTGTCGCCACTCTCCGCCCCACTTTCTCTTCCTGCTTCTCCCAGCCTCTGTAATTAGAGCAGTGCTACAAGAAAATGGCCGCCGATGTCCACAAATGCGGACATCGGCTGCCATTTTCTTGTAGCCATCTAACTACAGATGGAGAGCAGGTGGGAGAAACAGGTAGAGAAGACGTCTGTGACACAGGAGAGGAAGCCGGAGGTGCATGCATAGAGGAAGCGGCCGCCAGCTCAGGATACATGAGCGGTGGCCGTAGGACTGGAGGGGGAAGCAGGCTGGCCACCTACCTGGCTAAGCTATGCTGGAGGCAACTATACTGACTACCTATATCGGGGGCAACTATACTACCCATACTGGAGCTACTATACTACCTATACTGGGGCATGTATACTACTCATACTGGGGCATCTATATTACCTATACTGGGGCAGCTATATTACCTATACTGGGGCAGCTGTACTACCTATACTGGGACAGCTATACTACATATACTGGGGAACTGTACTACCTATATTGGGGAACTTTACTACTTATACTGGGGCAACTATACTAGCTACCTATACTGGGACAACTATACTACCTATACTGGGGCAACTATACTACCTATACTGGAGCTACTATACTACCTATACTGGGGCATCTATACTACCCATACTGGAGCATCTATATTACCTATACTGTGGCAGCTATACTACCTATACTGGGGCAGCTATACTACCTATACTGGGGCAGCTATACTACACTACATATACTGGGGAACTGTACTACCTATACTGGGTCAACTATACTAGCTACCTATACTGGGACAACTATACTACCTATACTGGGGCAACTATACTAGCTACCTAATTCAAAACCAAAAAGAAAAGGGAAGAGAAAACATATCTAGAAAAATACAAAATTAATTTTATTTATAAATAAATACATAAATAAAAATAATTTTGTATTTTTCTAGATATGTTTTCTCTTCCCTTTTCTTTTTGGCTGTGAATTTGCTAGTGAAGCATCTTAGACCCAGGGAAGTATACTGTTATATGTGATCTATTGGACCTAGGCGTGTACAATACTAGCTACCTACCTATACTGGGGCATCTATACTGGGAGCAACTAAACTAGCTACCTATATTGGGGCAAGTATACTATCTATACTGGGGGCAACTATGCTAGCTACTTATACTGGAGCAACTATACTACCTACCTATACTGAGTCAACTATGCTACCTATACTGGAGGTAACTATGCTAGCTACCTATACTGGGCAACTATACTATCTATACTGGGGACAACTATACTAGCTACCTATACTGAGGCAACTATATTACCTACATATACTGGGGCAACTATACTGGCTTCCTATACTGGCGGCAACTATATCTGGCTACCTAGCTATACTGAGTCTGAGGGCGTTTTTCTTTTTTTTTGGGGGGGGGGGGGGGGGGGCGCACCATGGCTATAACGCATGAGATGCAAATTGTTGGTACTATGCTATCATTCCAAATTGGAGGGGGCCCCCTAACTGTCTGTTCTAGCCTTCATTTTTAAGTATATTCAGAATAATGTACTCTTTCCATCCATTTCGTGGTTATTAGTATTTATCTATTATACATATTTAATGTGTCACTGAGCATTAGGTGTGATGTGTTATGACTGCAAAAAGGTTGGGAACCACTGCCCTAGAGCAACTAGGAGGTTTGAAATCTCTTATTTTGAGTCTGGAACACCAACACAGAGGAAAATATTGCTTGCTTGCCTCCATTCCCGGGTGCAGTCTGTCTCCACACGGATTTGCTTTCAGTTCATGTTAAGTAATTTGTGTCATTCCACTGCTGCCATTATAGTGGTGAGTCTGTAGTCAGAAATACCAGATATGCCATTCAGGGCTTACAAAAAGAGTTTCTGCTATTTTCCAACCTTCCATAACAAAAAGTGCTCTTCTTGACTCTTTCATGATTCACTCCTGTTAGTGAAGAATGCTTGGAAGGAAATTACTTCTATTTCTCTGTCAACAGATGTCTAATCCTACATTGCAGTACCACTGCATATAACAAATATGCATTTCATTATTAAAACTATAAAGTTATAATACCTTTTATGCCTGAGTAGTAGCAAGGAGTTAAATTTACAGTATGATATGCTTTGTCCTCTAGGTCTGTCCCCCCCTATTGTTTTATTTTATCAAACATTTCAGGCTGGATAATATTACAGAGGTACAATATTACCAGGATTGTGTTGCAAACAAGGCCGGTTCATACTACTCTAGAAAACAGTACGTTTTAGCGCAGGGAAGCACATGCATAATTGGATCCTATTTTAAGCAGAGGATCCATATCCATTTACAGTTGCCACTCATTTACAGCTGCATGAGGGGGAGTCACTCATTTACAGCTGCATGAGGGGGAGCGGAACACATGTTTCTGACTGGCATCATTTTTCCAAGAGAGAGACGCCAGAGACGCTGCAGATGCCCACAAAGTCAATGCAAGCCTATGGGAATGGATAGTGTCTCTTCTCACTAGACTGTTTTCCCCATCCATTCCCAAATCTTCTCACCTGTCTTCTCACCTGTTTCAGAAGCATAGGGCTCCCATTTAATTGTAAAAGACCAATGAGAATCCTCCCTGTTGCTAGGGAGGATTCCCATTGGTCTTTTGCAATCCAATGGGAGCCTACTATAGGCATGGCATCGCTTTTCATAGTAATACTTGATGGGGCTTGCTCTCCCAACTCTAGTTTGATTCGCTGATCTGGTACTTTTACCTCTGTTTCTGCACTAGAAATGAAAAAAAAAATTAAATGCAAAGGTACTCCTTACGTATGAGTCCATCAACCTAACATAACAGCTGATTGGCTAGAGGGAGAGGGCTTTATCTGAGGAGCACTTACCTTATCTCTACTCTGCTTAACACTAATGTTCACTCTCCTCTGCCTACCACTAGCCTGTTCTCTCCTTTGTCTGCCTAAAGGCTGGGTATACATGGCTGTCTGGCATCAGTTCCTGGCAATTCGTCATCGTGTAATGAACCCCTAGGGAGACAAGTAACTGTGTACGCAGCTGATACACCCAATGTCTTGGAAAATTAAATGGACGTGGCTTGAACGGTAGAGGCATACATAGCATTTAACATTTTTTTTTCCACTTCATTTTTTTTCCAGTATTCATTTCTTGAACTGAACATTCATTGTAAACAATACACATTTAGGGCTGGTGCACACCGAGCGGGTTTTCAGGCGTTTTTGCAGCTGCTTGCGGCTGCGGATACGCTAGGGTAATGTATTTCAATGGGGTGGGTCACACCAGAGCGGGATGCGTTTTGCTTAAACGCATACTCCCGGGGTGATGCATTTTTTGGATTGCGGAGGCGTTTCTGCCTCCAATGTAAAGTATAGGAAATATGCAAACCGCTCTGAAACACGCCAGTTCAGAGCGGTTTTGCAGTCGTTTTTGTTACAGAAGCTGTTCAGTAACAGCTTTACTGTAACAATATCTGAATTCTGCTACACAAAAACCGCTACCCAAAACCGCAAAGTGCTAGCTGAAACGCTTCAGAAAAATAAGAAAAAGCGTTTCAAAATCTTCTAGCATTTTGCAGATCTGCTAGCGGGTTTTGGTGTGCCCCAGGCCTCAGTCCCATTTTTATTTGATTTAATTGTAATAGTCTCATAGCATGTGCAGCGATTACACTGAAGGCCACAAGTACAACGACTCTGCAAACCTAGAGAACAATGAACAACCTAAGTGGTCTGGCAAACCTGGCATGGATTTTTTAAAATGCTTTCGTTGATAGGGTAGCAAAGGTTTTTAACCTCCCCTGAGACATATCAGACCATTGTAAAAAATCTTGTGAATCATCTCATTTTATTGATGTTAGCTTATGATAACACACATTTTAATGTCGAGTCTTTGTTCTGTTTTGCAGTTTGCTATTATGCTTCTCCTGGTCTTAATTCTGCAAATTGTTGCAGCTTTTCTTGGATTCTTATTCTCAGGGATGGTAAGTGTCTGAATTGTGACTAATTATACAATTAAGAGAAAAGATCTCTTAGAAAATAGTTATAAACACAGTTGATATGGATGAGATTTGTAATTTTAAGGCAAGGGGTCACACTTGAGGGGATTGCCTGCAGATGTGACAGCCCATGTTAATCAAAGGGCTTCTTCACATCTATGTGCCGTTCCCACATTCAGAAAAAAGCTGCAGCATAATATCACACACCACATGAAATCCCCATAATTTGCAGCTGTTGTCGGCTGACTGTGGGTAAAAATGCGGTTATTTTCTATGGACATAAGTGCAAATTCTCCTTAAATATTATTTATACTCCCCTGCAATACAGTATTGCATACAGTAACAATAGCTGGAACCTTTCAGCTTTCTGTCTGTATTGCTTGATTTCAGCCCTACCTATCATCACTTTGGAACCAAATAAATGATCAGACCCTAGTAATGGATGACAGATCACAGTAACAGACTAGAGTAAGTGGCCAGAACACTGACAGATGGCAAGCCTCAGACAGGCAGCTTGTTACCCATCTCCTCTCCGATCCAGTGATGCATCTTGTGGCTATGTGTGATTGCTGCTGCTTCTCTGTTCCATGCTTCTCCTACCTGGACCTACATAGGCCAGACCTCAAGAACACTTAGGGCCATATCCTATTCAAGGTGATAAGTAGCTTGCAGATGCGAGCTACTTATCACCTTGCCATCACGTGAGGATTGCCGGCAAATCCTATTGCCCATATCCTTCGCGCGATGGCCGATCGTTAGGGAGCATTACTCAGGCGGAAGCCTGAGCGATACTCCCTTTTACCGAGCGATAGGGAGTGAGGTTTACACTGTGGTGCTGTCCATCAGCACCACGGCCTCACTCCCCACACATGCGCACTCGCCCGCTGAACATCGCCGCCATCTTCCGCCGCAGCATCTGGGGGTCTCCTTTAATAAGGAGACCCCCAGAGCTCCCCGTCGGGTCGCCGCACAGTTTAGAAGCCCCCGCGCAGCTCTGCAAAGGCTCCACTGTCATACGTACCGCCGCCGATCACCCGACGCCTCTCGCCGCAAAATCCATCACGTAATTACAGTGTATCTAACACTGTAATTACTGTCCGCATAGAAGGAGCCCGGGCAAAGCATCTTTAAATCTGCAGCCGGGCTCCCCATTGGTCCGCTGTCTGAACCAATACACACTCCAATGAGTTCTGGGTCACCATGAGCTTGCTGGTTAGTCTGTGACACTGTAATTACGTGATGGATTTTGCGGCGAGAGGCGTCGGGTGATCGGCGGCGGTACGTATGACAGGGGAGCCTTTGCAGAGCTGCGCGGGGGCTTCTAAATTGTGCGGCGACCCGACGGGGAGTTCTGGGGGTCTCCTTATTAAAGGAGACCCCCAGATGCTGCGGCGACGACGTGCATTAGCTAGTTTAGACCTGCTTTCTGCAGGTCTAAGCTAACGCTCATGTCTGCCGGGAAGCATCGCTTCCCGGAGACATGATAAGGGTAATTGGATTCCGTGGTAAGAACTCGCTGGGCGATTATATCGCCCAAGCGAGTTCTTTTCCGCCTGGGGGGGGGGTCTAAAGTTTAATTAGATTCGGCGATGCCCCCATCGCCTAAGTTAAGAACTCTCCAGTGCTTAGCGCTGGCGAGTTTAGCAATAGAATATGGCCCTTAATGAGATAAATAACTCACATGGATATTAGATTTGCAAGTATAAAAGCAACTATAAAACTTGTAATGTGTTTTGAAATAATGAGAGGGAACTGTGCTAAACCAATGGATAAGCAAGAGTCTGTGAGTCCAGGCATGCATGTATTTGGCAAGATAATTCTTTACACTAAGGCCCTGTTTAAACTTAATCAGTTGCTCTCAGTTATAACTAAAAGGACAACTGATTTTCAAAGTAACGCCCATGTTTCCCAATGGCACAGTTCCCACTTAATGCGTTTTAACTGAAATCTTTTCACAATGCACTGCTATGGAGAAGGAAAAAAAAAACGCTTACCAACTGATTAAGGGCCTGTTTCCACTAGAGCGAATCTGCATGAGTTTTCTGCATTCAGATTTGCATAGCCAATAATAGTCAATAGGCCTGTTTCCACTTGTCAGGAAATCTGTGCGGTTGACTGTGCAAAAAAAAATCTGCGCAGCAGAGCCATCAGAATTCGCACACCGCAAGGCTAATGTGCGATTCACATGTAATGTATTTAATAGGAAATTTGCATGCATTTTCTCTATGCAAATTTTCCATGCAAATTCGCATACGTTTTTGTGTAAAATCAATGTGAAAAGAACATAGGCACTTACATAGTTAAAGGGGCACTATGGTGAAAAATATGTGCAAACATCTACAAATAAGAAGTACGTTTTTTCTAGCGTGAAATGAGCCATAAATGACTTTTCTCCTATGTTGCTGTCACTTGCAGTAGGTAGTAGAAATCTGACAGAAGTGACAGGTTTTGGACTAGTCCATCTCCTCATGGGGGATTCTCAGGTAGTTATTTGTTTTCAAAAGCACTTAGTAAATGTTGCTCTGTCCAACTGCCAAAAAACTATGTAGCGAGCAGGGAAGCTGGCCAGCATCATTGTTTAAATCCTTTTTAGGGAATATCTTTATAAAGAATAAAAGCCTGGCTGAGAATCCCCTATGAAGAAATGGACTAGTCCAAAACCTGTCACTTCTGTCAGATTTCTACTGCCCACTGTAAGTCACAGAAACATAGGAGAAGTAATTTATGGCTCATTTTACTCTGGAAAAGACGTACTTCTTATTTGTATATGTTTGCACATATTTTAAATTTTACAATTTTTCACCATAGTGCCCCTTTAAAATCGCATACTTACAAATATAGACGAAAACACATGCGAATTTGCATGGAAATTTGCATATAAACGCATATGAATTTGCATCCGCATGCTAATACGTTTATGCATTTTCTGCAAAGAAATCGCACCGCACTAGTGGAAATGGGCCCTAAGTGTAAATTGGGCCTTAGGCACGGCACCTATTACATGAGAGGCTGAAGGCAGTGAATTCACTGCATGTCAACAACTCCTGCACACTGGCGCTTGCTACAAAGACTGCCATTCAACCTCATGAAATTGCTGCCAAAAAGTACTTGTGGCCTACAGCTGGGAGGCTGACCTGTCTGACGGCCGTGTAGTTCAGCCACCTGTGCAGGGGCGTTTCTAGCCTGTATGTCACTCCAGGCAAGAAATCCTGTGCCCCCCCCCCCCCACACACACACTTTACATATGATATACACCATAAGCCATCAGAAAAGGATTACTATGAATTGGGGCCTTAGGCAAGATAACACGTTTTGCCCTCCACTGATGGCCACCTGGCTTATTTAGTACGATTTGGTGGAGAACATCCACCAGGCCGCCAGACTCTCTCCATGCCCTAGGCAGAATTGATGACATGGATGAGACATGGATGGGAATAGAGGCATACTGGATAGCACTATTGTATTGTAGTGCTGAGTGCTTGGTTTGAACATTAGAGATGTCCTGAACAGTTTGATGGCAAACTTATTCGCGCGAACAACGCAGGTTCGCGTTCGCTTTGGATCGCAAACTTTATGTGGGTTCAACCCGCCCCCTATACTACTTCATTGAGCTAAACTTTGACCCTCTACATCACAGTCAGCAGACACATGGCAGCCAATCAGGCTGCACTCCCTCCTGGAGCCCCCCCCCCCCTTATATAAGGCAGCAGCGTCGGCCATGTTCTCACTATGTGTGCTGTTGTATTAGTGAGAGAAGAGAGAGAGGTTGCTGCAGAGATAGGGGAAGCTTAGTTAGGCTCTTGTTAGCTTGCTCCTTGCTGATATTTGTTGCTGAAAAGCACCACCAAAACAGCTCTTTTGAGAGCTAATGTTCTTGTGTTTTTTTTTTTTTTTTGTGTGGCCCGCTGACATTGCATATACAGCCCTGTCTGTCGCAGCTGGCCCTTGCTAATTGCTACACTGTGCCAGGCCCAGCACATTCAGTGCCTAGTGTGACTGCTGCAAATTGTATTATTATAATACCAGTCACTAGACATGGCCCGAACCTCCGATTTTAGGTTCACGAAAGTTCGCACGAACCAAACTTTCGCAGTAGGTTCGCAAACCTAAACCGCAATAGACTTCAATGGGGAGGCGAACTTTGAAAACTGGAACAAATTATGCTGGCCACAAAAGTGATGGAAAAGATGTTTCAAGGGGCCTAACACCTGGAGGGGGGCATGGCGGAGTGGGATACACGCCAAAAGTCCCGGGAAAAATCTGGATTAGACGCAAAGCAGCGTTTTAAGGGCAGAAATCACATTGAATGCTAAATTGCAGGCCTAAAGTTCTTTAAAACATGTTGAATATGTGTACATCAATCAGGGAGTATAATTAGAGTACTGCTTCACACTGACACATGAAACTCACTGTGTAACGCACCACAAACAGCTGTTTGCGTTGTGACGGCCGTGCTGGTCTGGTGCGCACCATGGCCAGAGTGCTCTTCCTCACTCAGTGATGTCAGGTAATGTCTGACTGCCTTATCAACTTACGATGGTTCTTTCTCTACCATTGTTAAAGCTTACATCTATTTTTGTAAATACTTGTTCTGCTTGCTGTTCAGTACCTGCATCAAGAATCTGTTATGGAGGGCAAGTCTGCCATTGCGAGTGACCATGGGTAATGGCCGGGGAATCCTGGTTCAATTCCGGTCCGGAGAGGGAGCCTTAGAAACGGCTACCACCCCCGCACATCCAAGGAAGGCAGCAGGCATTGCATGCACGTCCCGAAGTAGTGACCAAACATAACAATACAGGAGGACTTTCAAGGCTCTGCTGTATATGTGAAATGAATCAACTTTAAATCCTTTAACGAGAATCTGTTATGGAGGGCAAGTCTGATGGTGTCTTCACTGTGACTCACCAGGTTAGTCACCTCCTCAAGGAGGTGAGAATCTGTTATGGAGGGCAAGTCTGCCATTGTGAGTGAGCATGGGTAATGGCCGGGGAATCAGGGTTCTATTCCGGTCCGGAGTGGGAGCCTAAGAAACGGCTACCACCCCTGCACATCCAAGGAAGGCAGCAGGCATGGCATGCACGTCCCGAGGTAGTGACCAAAAATAACAATACAGGAGGACTTTCGAGGCCCTGCTGTATATGTGAAATGAATCAACAGGTAGGTAGGTATATGCAGTAATGGGTATTACACTGTGCACCTGCCACACAGACAGGTAGTGGACAGGCACAGTGACACTAAGTGTGCTCACTTAGGCAGGTGGGTGCACTGTGAACAACAGGTAGGTAGGTATATGCAGTAATGGGTATTACAATGTGCACCTATCACACAGGTAGTCACTGAATGTACTGGGCCTGGCAGTGACACACACACAGTATGAATTAGCAAGGCTGTGTATGCAAGGCAGTGGCACACACACAGTATGAATTAACAAGGCTGTCTATGCAACACAAGTGTCAGTGGGACACGCAGAAAAAAAATAGATCACAAGAACAAGATTAGCTCTCAAAAGAGCTGTTGTGGGGTGCTATTTTAGCAATAAGAATCAGCAAGGAGCAAGCTAACAAGCCTACAAGAGCCCAACTAATCTTTCCCTATGAGAGAGTCTGATGCAGCTGTCCCTTCACTAATTACTGCAGGCACAAGAGTAAGTGTAATGGCCTTTTATAAGGGGGGGAGTGGCTCCAGGAGAGAGTGTAGCCTGATTGGCTACAATGTGCCTGCTGACTGTGATGTAGAGGGTCAAAGTTGACCCTAATGGTGCACTATGGGGGCGAACCGAACTTCTGGAAAAGTTCACCTTACATGGCGAACGCGAACCACCGCCTGGAACCGTCCGCCAGCAAACCGTTCGGGCCATCTCTACCAGTAACTGCATACTTTTCACTGCACCTGTGTGACCGCACGCTGTTTTATATAGCAGCCACTGCATAAATTTCACTGCATCTGTGTGACTGCACGCTGTTTTATATACCAGCAGTTAGTGCATCCATTTTCACTGCATCTGTGTGACCGCATGCTGTTTTATATAGCAGTCACTGCATACCTTTCACTGCATCTGTGTGACCTCACGCTGTTTTACATACCAGCAGTCAGTACATCCATTTTCACTGCACCTGTATGACTGCCCATTGTTATACCAGCAGTCACTGCAACCTTTTCACTGCACCTGTGTGACTGCACATTGTTATACCAGCAGTCACTGCAACCTTTTCACTGCACCTGTGTGACTGCACATTGTTATACCAGCAGTCACTGCAACCTTTTCACTGCACCTGTGTGACTGCACATTGTTATACCAGCAGTCACTGCATATCTTTTTACTGCACCTGTGTGACTGCACATTATTATACCAGCAGTAACTGCATACCTTTTCACCTCACCTATGTGACTGCACATTGTTATACCACCAGTCACTGCATATCTTTTCAATGCACCTGTGTAACTGCACATTGTTATACCAGCAGTCAGTGTATACCTTTCACTGCATCTGTGTGACTGCACATTGTATTAGTCAAGTCAGTGCATACCTTTCACTTCATCTCCCCCAATATGGACAAAACAAAAGGCAGAGCCAGAGGCAGGGCACCCGGCAGGTCTGTTCGAGGTCGTGCTGTCGTGATTTTGTGCGGCCCTGGACCAAAGTACAGTGTTCAGAAGAAGGCACATGCCATCAACCCCCAATATTGTCAGGAAAGAGTTGACTATTTAACACAGAACACCTCATCTTCCTCAGCTTCCGCACGGAAGCGTGACATATCTTCCTCCTCCTGCTCTGATTCTGGCACCCCACTTAACACTCTGTTGGCAGCCATGACCAAAGTGCCATCATCCTGGGCTCAGCGGTGTGGAAAGTTTTTTGTGTGGTTGCCTCAGATGAGAGCAATGCCATCTGTACTCTGCCACCGAAAATTGAGCACTTTGACTTTTAGGCTGAATAAGCTCTAATTTAGAATTGTTGCAAAATTTGTACTCCAAGTTGACTCTGTATCTTGATTAAAGGTCAGTTCACTCTTTACTGTAGCACACTTTTAGTATCACAAGATGCAATGCAACTCCTCCTTTATCACTTATCTTCTTTAATAATGACAGGTTCTCTTTACAATTACGGCCTTAGTTATCCCCTCTTTCTTTAGGACCGTGTACTCAAGTAATATGCATAAATCACACTTTGGTTCACTTCTTGTATCACTTTCTTTGTAACACTTCAGAACTTAGCACAGAAGAACACATGAACTTCAACTCTTGACTTGAAACGAACTTGACAGGCACACTGTCTCTGAATCAGGCCTAAAGCAAGCGGTGGCTGTGTCAGCTCAGCGTGGTACTTAATGGAGGCTGATAATGTCTCTTGTAACAGAAAGACTTCACACTCAATACACTTCACTTAGTCAGTAGTAGATTCCTTCACTTCAGATGGCAGCAACAACTGTATCATCAACACAATGTCTCGGTATATGTTAGGCCTTTGCACACAGACAGTCTCTAGTAACAGCAATATGAACAGGCCTGGCCTCTCCAGGTTCTAAGTTGCTATATTTCTATCTCAGCAAGCCTCCGCTGGACACTGGCTACTAACTGAACACACACTGTAACTTGCAGTTGGCCCAGGGCCCATACTCATCTGACTGCCAGATTTCCTTTCTGTCTAGGCTAGCTCGGATTTGCTCTGTATACATTGTCTCTGGCCTCCGGTCACTGTCTGGCCTGGTTGCATGCTGTCTCTCTGCTCTGCTCTAGTTGCTGCGTGGCCGCCGGGTCCCCTCTCAGACACTAGGGTGACTGCTGCGGACGCTCTCCTCGTGGCCTCCTCCCCGCTCTCTCCTCTGCCTCGACTGTTTTAAGTTCCTCTCTCCTCTCTGGCGCGCTCTGACTGGCTCTGACCAGTTCCCTCTGGCTACACCCTTCTAGCTCTGCCCCTCCGCGCCTGCGCTGTAGCTTCCGACAGGCCGTGCCGGGCTTCTGGAAAGTTCCACTGCTCTGTGTGCTTTGGTCGCTTAGCAATGGTCTATGCGACCATAACAGCGCCTCCTCTCCTCTCCCATGCACCGTTTTGGTTCCACAGGCAAGCATCTAAGGCGAAACTTAGCCTTCGATGCCAAAGTTACCTCACACATAGAAATACATTAGCAAAACTTTTGGGACCCTCTTTTAGAGGGTTACACAAGCCTTCAGAAAAGCTTACTGTTTATTAATCTCTGAGTTAGCCAATAAAAGGTATCATCCTGATTCAAAACTCCTTGCTTTGCATTCATTAAACTACATAGTGCCGGATTTTTGCCTATTTTTGTATTCACATGACTATGTGATCTGTAAAGTAAGATTAGAAAAGATGTGGTCCGCAACAAGTTCTCTCCACAGATATTTAGGACGTATCCTTGCAGCAAATATAAAGTACATAAGCAGACATGTTTCAGGCCATTCGGCCCTTAATCATAGCACACAAAAGTACAGCTTGATCCTCTCAATTTAAAATGAAGAGGTATGTGCGACACACCCGGGTGTGGCATGCACCCGCCCACCCGTAGGAGGGGTCAACAATGTTACAGGTACATGCTGCCACCCACAGGGTAGTCCCAACCCCCATGCAAACATTGAACCATCAACATTTAAAAAAATACAAATTTCAAAAATTAGATAAATGTATAAAATCAAGAGAGAACAAATATTTGAACACGCAGAATGAGATATATGTATATAAGAATACAAAAAATGTATATAAATGTAGATATAATACATCTCTACTCATACGAACAAAACCCACCTGAACCTATATTCAGTGCACTACCATAAAAGATCCAAAAGTCTGACCCCCCCAGTAAATCACATATCTAGCCTGTAACCAAAGCTAGATCCCATCTAGCGTTAAGTCCCTTTGGGGCTCTGGTCCCCAGACAAAAAATCCACAGTGCTTCCCTTTTCCGGATAATCGCCAATCTGTCTCCACCTCTTTTCAGCACAAAGACCCTCTCAATACCCTGAAAAGAGAAACCGGTCATGTCACCACCATGCATGTTTTTAAAATGCTTGGCAACATTTGAGATGTTTCTGGTAGACCACGATGCTCCCAAATAGTGTTCCGAAATTCTGGCTTTAAGGGGTCTGGTGGTGCAACCCACATACTGCAATAAGCATACATTACACGAAACCAGGTAGATGACATTGCTTGTATTGCAATTGATAAAGTGTTTGAGCATGCACCTATAACCATTCGCAAAAGATACTACTGATTGTGTTTTACGATGCATAAAGCAGTAATGACAAGTGGAAACACCACACCTATAGGACCCCTTCATAGTAAGCCAAGTGGGAGGTGATTCTTCAAGGCCAAATAAACTTGGAGATAAAGAGCTACCTAATGTAGGTGCTCTCCTAGTGGCAAATTTTACACCCTCCCGTAAGAAAGGCTGCAAATCTTCATCACCTTCCAACACGGCCAAATACTTAGAGATACTTGCTTCAGTATCCGGGCCTGGCTGCCTTTGGTCCAGCACTGCTCTACACGGTGCAGTTGAGCGGTGTTCCACTTCCTTCTATCTTGATCTGTAAAGTGCTGCAGATGTCAGTGCTATATAAATACATAATAGTAATATTGTAGGGATATTAGACTAGGGGCTTGATTCACAAAAGGGTGCTAACTTACAGTAGTTAGCACTCCTAAAAGCCCCTTACCACACCTAAAGCCCTTTAGGACGCGCAAAGGCGCGTACAATTTCGCAAAATACGTTGCACTGGGTGCCCCTAAAATGTCGCACCAGATGCACCCGAAACTCCGCAGGTGTGACGTTTTGGGCGCACCCGGTGCGACATTTTAGGGGCACTCAGTGCGACGGTTTAGTCGCACCCGGTGCGACGTTTCGCTCGCAACGCGCAGCACTAAACTTTGCACGCGATTAATAAAAGCTTTTAGGCATGCTAACTAAGTTAGCACCCTTTTGTGAATCGAGCCCAAGGACTATGATAGGATAAGACTGTGAGCCTCTCTGAGGACAGTCTATGAAATGACTATGTGATTTGTAAAGTGCTACAAAAGATGTCAGTGCTATACAACAAGGCTTTTCAACCTGTGGTACACGTACCACCGGTGGTACTATGCTGTTGGCCAGGTGGTACACTCCAGGTTTGCCTGCCACTTTATTGCCCGCATGCCACTTGTGCTGGTCCTGTCCTGTCTCCACAAAGTTTGGCTCCTTCTCCCATGCTCCTTGCTGTGCAGCTCTGCAGCATACTTCAGACCTCAGATCAGTGGGGAAGAGACAGCCAGGCAAATAGTGCACAGTAATGGCGCACATACAGAAAGTGACATCACTGCTCACTTCCTGTATTTGAAGTATACATGCTGTCACCGCGCACTGTTTGCCTCGCTGTCTCTTCACTGCGGCTGGCTTACCACTGATCTGAGATGTGAACTATATTGCAGGGCAGCACTGCAAGGAGTGAGCAAGGGGGGAGCCAAACTTTGTGGTGAGTCACTGCCTAGCTCTCAGCTCTCTGATGGTGGGACTAGGCTACCTATAATTATGCGGGGGTGGGGCGAGTGCTGTAATAACAGCGCAGGAGATTTGGGCGCAGCCGGCGCCATCATAGGCTGTTATAGGAATTACGGCTATAGCGGCGCAGAGTCAGTAACTTCGGGGCCGTCAGAGCTGAAGTTTCTTTTAAAACACTGTAATTTGGCTTCCAGCAATAGCCGTATACAAGTTGTATCCTGCGCCCAAGTCTCGCGGCGGCCAGTTCATATGTATGCGGAGGGGGGAGGGGGGGGGGAACTTGCAAGGCTACCTATATTGGCAATCTACCTCTAGATTGCCAATACTGACAATATGTTGGCTAGCAATCTAATTGTAATATTTTTCCCCACCAATGCCTCCTATTTTTCTCCTCCAATATGCCCCCTTTTCTTAAAGTGTACCTGTAACAAAAAAGTGTGGAGGGGGGGTACTTACCTCAGGAAAGGGGAGGCCTTTGTATCCTAAAGAGGTTTACCCCTTCCTACTCAGTAGAGGGGATCCAGTGCTGGGAGCCCCATAGTTCTCCTCATCGGTGTGCGCATGCACAGTAGCTGCTCTCCGTTCAGGCTCCAGCAGAAACAGCCAAGCCCGATCGCATCCAATCTACTGTGCAGGCACACTGGTGGTACTTTTTAGGTGATAAAAGTTGTAGAATTAGTGAGAAGGTTGAAAAGCCCTGCTCTAGTCACACACACACACACACACACACACACACACACACACACACACACACACACACACACACACACACACACACACACACACACACACACACACACACACACACACACACACACACACACACACACACACACACACACACACACACACACACACACACACACACACACACACACCACACACACACACACACACACACACACACACCACACACACCACACACACACGCACACGCACACACACACACACACACCACACACAAAAGTACAAGTTCAAACAGCGGTACCACCGGGTTGCACGGGCCGCGACCCGTGTACCCCGGCGGTTTTCCGTACCGGCGATTGGGGAGGAGAAAGAAAGCTTCTCTGAACCAATCGCAATGCCTGTGATGAAAGGACATGACCTCAATCAGAGGTCATGTCCATTCATAAGAATGTAACTTTTTTTTTTACTTTGTTAACATCATAACACTGCCTTGTAAACCAAGGAGTGTTTATCGCCATCTAGTGGCAAAAAGTGAAATTACCCTGCACAGATTTTGTATTAAAAAACAAACAAACCAGTATATACCTACCACATAGATATAAATAAAAAAGATAAGTCTCTAAGGCAACTATTAATGGATTTTTCTTTTTGTAATATTTTAAATTTGCTTGGTAACTGGGGGAGGTGGGAGGGGGTTTTGGAAGTGATTTAATTATATCAGTTTTAGTAGATAAGGGCTTACAATTGATGGAACACAAAAATAAACCACAGGAAAAAAATACACCTTTATTTCCAAATAATATATTGTTGCCATACATTGCACTAGGAGCATAATTTAAATGTTGTGATAGCCGGGACTAATGGGCAAATACAATGGGTGGGTTTTATTTATAGTAGCATTGCTTATTTTAAAACTATAGGGGATGGCATTGGAGAAATAGTGTATTTTTCTTTTTTGTGTATTTGCCTTCAAAATGCATAGAAAATAAAGTAATTACTGAAAACAATTAACCAGTTCCCCCAAGGCTTTTTATCCTAACGGACCAGAGCAATTTTCAGTTGTCAGCGCTCCTCCCTTTTATTCCCTAATAACTTTATTACTACTTATCACAAGAAAATGATCTATACCTCGTTTTTTTCGCCACCAATTAGGCTTTCTGTGGATAGTACATTTTGCTAAGAATTTTTTTTATTCTAAATGCATTTTAATGAGAAAAACAGAAAAAAAAGAAAAAAATCATTATTTCTCAGTGTTCAGCCATTATAGTTTTAAAATTAAACATTCTCCTGTGGATAAAACAAACACGTTTTATTTGCCCAGTGGTCCCGATAATTAAACCGTTTAAATTATGTCCCTATCACAATGTATGGCGACAGTATATTATTTTGAAATATAAGTGGTTATTTTTCTGTTTGTTTTGGCCATAATTACAAGCCCCTATGTAATAAATTAAAATTAATTTTCCCCCATAAAATATAGAATAAAAAAAGGCGAGTCCCTAAGGCAACTATTTATTTATTTTTTTTAAGCTGATTTTTTTTTTACAAGTGTTTTTTTTGGAGGGGGGAGGGTTGGAAGTGTAATTTTATTAATGATGTGTATATACTTAAAAATGTATGTATTTTGTAGGTGTAATATACTTTTTGGCCACAAGATGGCGCTAGTGAACACTCATAGGACGTGTTCCCTTCTTTTTTTTTTTTTTTTTTTTTTTTTACACTTTATTAAACTGTTACATTTCCTGTTTATGTGAATGGACGTAGCCGCTGTTCGCGGTCACGTCCATTCACTCCAGGCACTGCGATTGGGTAGAGGACCATTCGGTCTTCTTCCCCAATCACCCAACAGGGGATCCCGACGGTAATGGCGGCGGTAGCAGCGCGCACACGGCGGTAGCAGCGGCGGGAATGCGCGACGTATTAAAACGTCATGTTGCCGTTAATAGCGGTAAGCATGACGTTTTAATACGATAGGATGTCGGTAAATGGTTAAAGCTCACAAAAACTTTAATTTGTGGCGAAAAAAACAAGATATAGATCATTTACATGTGATGAGTAGTGATAAAGTTATTGGCAAATGAATGGGAGGAGTGCTGACAGGGGAAAATTGCTTTCGTCCTGAAGGTGAAAACACCTGTGGGCTGAAGTGGTTAAAGAGGTTCTGTGGGATTCTAAAAATCAAACAAGCTGACACTTACCTGGGGCTTCTATCGGGCCTCTGCAGCTGTAATGTCACGCGTCGTCCTCCGGTCCTGGTTTAATAGTCATCTAAACAGACGAATAATGCTCACTCCTACTCGCGTCATCGGGAGCTTACTGTGCAGGTGCAGTACAAAGTTTTTACACCAGGACCGGTGGCGGGGAACAGAGCATCTGAAGAGGACAGCTTTTTTCACTATAGTGGCCCTTTAAACAGTTTAATTTTGACAGTTGGAAAATTACAGTTTAAAAAAGACAGTTAGAAAATGGCAGTTGAAATTTGGCAGTTGAAAAATGACAGTTGATTGTCATTTTTCAACTGTCATTTTCCAAATGCCATTTTCCAACTGTCATTTTCCAACTGCCATTTTCCAACTGTAATTTTCCAATTGTCATTTTCCAACTGCTGTTTTACAACTGTAATTTTTCAACTGTCATTTCTCAACTGTCAAATTTCAGCTGTTGTTTTTTAACTGCCATTTTCCAACTGCTATTTTCCAACTGTCATTTTCCAACTGCCATTTTGCAACTGCCATTTTCAAACTGTCATTTTCCAACTGCCATTTTCCAACTGTCATTTTCTAACTGCCATTTTCAACTGTAATTTTCCAACTGTCATTTTCCAACTGTCATTTTAAACTGTAATTTTCCAACTGCCATTTTCAACTGTCATTTTCCAACTGCCGTTTTCCAACTGCCATTTCCAACTGCCATTTTCCAACTGTCATTTTCCAACTGTCATTTTCCAACTGCCATTTTCAACTGCCATTTTCCAACTGTCATTTTCCAACTGCCATTTTCCAACTGTCATTTTCCAACTGCCATTTTCCAACTGCCATTTTCCAACTGCTATTTTCCAACTATGATTTTCCAACTGTCATTTTCCAACTGTGATTTTCCAACTGCCATTTTCCAACTGTCATTTTTCAACTGTCATTTCCCAACTGCCATTTTCCAACTGTCATTTTCCAACTGTCATTTCCCAACTGCCATTTTCCAACTGTCATTTTCCAACTGTCATTTCCCAACTGTCATTTTTCAACTGTCATTTCCCAACTGCCATTTTCCAACTGTCATTTTCCAACTGTCATTTCCCAACTGCCATTTTCCAACTGTCATTTTCCAACTGCCATTTTTCAACTGTCATTTTCCAACTGTCATTTTCCAACTGCCATTTTCCAACTGCCATTTTCCATCTGTCATTTTTCAACTGCCATTTTCCAACTGCCATCTTCCAAATGTAATTTTCCAACTGCCATTTTCCAACTGTGATTTTCCAATCCCATTTTCCAACTGTCCATCCAACTTCATCGTGAGGAGGTGGACTAGTCCAAAACCTGTTGGTTCTTTCAGCTTTTAAAGCAGACCTAAACTCAGAGCTTCCTCTCTGCTCTAAGGAGATAAGCAACTTCATAATAAATTTAAAGAAAAACATTTCTGTGTTACAACGTACAGAAATCTTACAAAAACCCTGCAGTGTTTACTTTCTGGTGTCCTAGGAGCACAAAAGGGTTAACCTCCTGTCTTTACATATTAGCTCAAACTATGGCACAGAGTGGCACACCTGACAACCCTAATTTACACTTGCTGTTTACTTGCTGATAAGGCCTAATTAAACGGGCTAATCTCTTTAGACCAGAACTTTGCACCTGTGGTACGTGTACCACCGGTGGTACTTTGCTGTTGGCCAGGTAGTACACACCAGGTTTGCCTGGCACTTTATTGCCCGCATGCCACTTGTGCTGGTCCTGTCCTGTCTCCACAAAGTTTGGCTCCTTCTCCCTCGCTCCTTGCTGTGCAGCTCTGCAGCATACTTCAGACCTCAGATCAGTGGGGAAGAGACTGGCCAACGGTGCACAGTGATGGCGCACATACAGAAAGTGACATCACTGCTCACTTCCTGTATTTGAAGTATACATGCTGTCACCGCGCACTGTTTGCCTGACTGTCACTTCTCTGCGGCTGGCTTACCGACGATCTGAGGTGTGAACTATATTGCAGGGCAGCACTGCAAGGAGTGAGCAAGGGGGGAAGCCAAACTTTGTGGTAAGTCACTGTCCAGCTCTCAGCTCTCTGGTGGTGGGACTAGGCTACCTATAATTAAGCGCGTGGGGGGAGAAGAACTCGTTTACACTTCACACTCATTTACACTTAATCAGCTGGTATGCGTTAGTGTGTGTTAGTATGCGTTGGTACGCGTTAGTATGCGTTTTTCCATAGCAGTGCATTGGGAAGAAGATTTCAGTTAAAACGCGTTAGGTGTGAAAGGTGCCATAGGAAAACATGGGACTTACTTTGAAAATCAGTTTTCTTTCAGTTATAACTGAGAGCAACTGATTTAAGGGGCCCATACACCTAACGATTTTCCCGCCAATATACGGCCGATTCGATCACAGTGATCGAATCGGCTGTGAAATCGCGCGCACACCGCTGACAGAAATCCGATCGATTTCCGTCCGAAATTGATTGTTCCCGTCGATCCGTCCGTGAAGATTTCTCTCGATCGCCGGCGGGTCGGGAGTGCGTCGATAGCGGCGTTCGAATGCCCGATGACCGACGCAATACAGCGGGTATACATTACCTGTTCTGGCCAGCGCGAGTCCCCTGGTCCTCGCTGTCTTCTTTCAGCGCTGGGTTCTGGACCGGCTGCAGCTACACAGAACTTCCTGTCCCGGCAGGAAGTTTAAACAGTAGAGCGCCCCCTACTGTTTAACCTTCCCCTGGACAGGAAGTTCAGTAGCTGCAGGAACGGTCTGGAGCGCGGAGCAGAGAAGAAGACAGCTGGGACCAGGGGACTCGCGCCGGCCGGAACAGGTAATGTATGCGGGGGGGGGGGGGGGGGGGGGGAGAAGGAGCGGCAGCAGTGACAGCTCCACAGATTGTGATCAGTTTCAGGCTGAAATCGATTCACAATCTGTTTGCAGTAAGGTGGCCATACGATCACTCTCTGATCAGATTCGATCAGAGAGGGATCTATCTGTTGGTCGAATCTGATGGCAAATCGACCAGTGTATGGCCACCTTTAGTGTTAAAGGACCCTAAGGCTATCTATATTGGCAATCTACCGCTAGATTGCCAATACTGACAATATGTAGGATAGCAATCTAATTGTAGTCTTTTTCTCCACCAATGCCTCCTACTTTTCCCCTCCCAAATGCCTCTTTTTCTTTAAGTGTACCTATTCGAAAAAAGTGCCCCGGGAGGTACTTACCACAGGGAAGGGGAGGCCTTTGTATCCTAAAGAGGTTTCCCCCTTCCTCCTCAGCAGATGGGATCCAGCGCTGGGAGCCCCAAAGTTCTCCTCATCGGTGTGTGCGCTTGCGCAGTAGCTGCTCTCCATTCAGGTTCCAGCAGAAACAGCCAAGCTCGATTGTATCCAATCTACTGTGCAGGCACACTGCTGGTACTTGAAAATTTTCAGGCAATAAAAGTGGTACAATTAGTGAAAAGGTTGAAAAGCCCTGCTATACAAGATGACTTCCACAAGTGGCAGAGCCCTCATAAGAACACTGACCTGCTGCTACACTCAGGGCTGATGCACTCCAAGATCGCTTCTGAGCACTTTTCAAATCGACAGCGCTTTGCAAAGCGCTCGGCTAACGCTTTGAAGGTGTTCCCACAGCAGCGTTGTGATTTTTTTCAAAATAGCAAACGCGCTGCATGTAGCAATTTTAGAGCAATTCTGCTTGAATGAATGAGCAAAAAAGGTCATGTATTTAAACATCACTTCACAAAATCGCAATCGCTAAGCGCTAGCGATTGCTATTGCGATTTTGGTGTGTACTTTGGTGTGCAATAGCCCAGCCCTTACAGCAAGTCAGTGGCGTACCTAGGGCATTTGACACCCGGTGCTGGGTATTAAAAGACACCCCCCCCCCAAAACAAAATGGGCGTGGCTATAACCTGCGTCGAAAAATGGGCATGGCCATGACCAGATGAGGGCGGAGCTAACTAATTTAAAGTGAACCCGGGATGAGAGTGATATGGAGGCTGTACCCCCAGGAGGGGGAAGCAGGGCTAGATGGAGGGGCTGTGGAGGCAGTGGTGGGGAGGGGGGACATATCCCCCCCTCCCTCACCTGGGACCCCTCCTTCTGCCTCTCTCTTCCCCCTCCAGAATAGCGGCCCCAGTATAGCTAGTATAGTTGCCCCCAATATAGCTAGTATAGTTGCCCTTAGTGTAGGTAATATAGTTTCCCCCAGTATAACTGCCCCCAGTATAGCTAGTACAGTTGCCCCCCAGTGTAGCTAGTATAGTTGCCCCCAGTGAAGCTAGTTGCCCCCAATGAAGTTAGTATAGTTGCCCCAGTATAGTTAGTATAGTTGCCCCAGTATAGCTAGTATAGTTGCCCCCAGACAGTATAGCTAGTATAGTTGCCCCCAGCCAGTACAGCTAGTATAGTTGCCCCCAGCCAGTACAGCTAGTATAGTTGCCCCAGCCAGTATAGCTAGTATAGTTGCCCCCAGCCAGGATAGCTGCCCCCAGTATAGCTAGTATAGTTGTACCAGCCAGTATAGCTAGTATAGTTGCCCCAGCCAGTATAGTTGCCCCCAGTATAGCTAGTATAGTTTAGTTGCCCCCAGTATAGCTAGTATAGTTTAGTTGCCCCCAGTATAGCTAATATAGTTGCCCCCAGTAAGCTAGTATAGTTGCCCCCAGTAAGCTAGTATAGTTGCCCCCAGTATGGCTAGTATAGTTGCCCCCAGTATGGCTAGTATAGTTGCCTCCAGTATGGCTAGTATAGTTGCCCCCAGTATGGCTGGTATAGTTGCCCCCAGTATGGCTGGTATAGTTGCCCCCAGTAAGCTAGTATAGTTGCCCCCAGTATGGCTGGTATAGTTGCCCCCAGTAAGCTAGTATAGTTGCCCCCAGTATGGCTAGTATAGTTGCCCCCAGCATAGCTGGTATAGTTGCCCCCAGTATGGCTAGTATAGTTGCCCCCAGTATTGCTAGTATAGTTGCCCCAGTATAGCTAGTATAGTTGCCCCCAGTATGGCTAGTATAGTTGCCCCCAGTAAGCTAGTATAGTTGCCCCCAGTATGGCTAGTATAGTTGCCCCCAGTATGGCTAGTATAGTTGCCCCCAGTAAGCTAGTATAGTTGCCCCCAGTAAGCTAGTACTGAGTACTTCCAAAAAGTACTTCCCTGAGTACTTCCAAAAAGTAGCGGATTCGTTCAGCGCATGCGCGAGTCCAGGCTCACGCATGAGCAGTATGGATGTGCCTATTTCAGAAGTACCTGTGGACATGAGTACTTCCAAAGCTTGCTTAGGAGTCCTGAAGGCATGAATTTTAAACAGAAGACAGAAATGGAATGAATGCACAGAGAGTGGACCGTGAAGGCTCTATGGGATCCAAAGCCTTCCCTCTTCTTAGGTAAATATCTAACCTGAAACGAGTGCCCTCACTTCCCTCGCTTCATGTTTGGTTTAATCAGCTCTGCTGAGACATTAATTGCCTCTCCTGTGAATGCTGGTGGTTTCTTGCAAAACATGTACTGTCGGTGGGCCTTGAGGACTGGGTTGGGGAACTCTGCCTTGGGATGAAGCTGCACATTCTTGATGTAGGAATTACGTGATAAAGTTTTCACCATAGATTTATATAGAACACCTATCAATAGAAATAATTTACATTCGGCAGTCAGTTGTAATCTTTGACACATAATTAGAGTATGATCTAAAAGTATATGAGGACGTAGAGAATTACCTCCACTGATGACCTGTACAAAAAATAGGCTGTACTACTTACCGGTATATAGGATTTCATTCAAATAGCTTATGATGCAGAAATGGTTAAGAACCAAACAGATTATGATAACATTTGGCTTATTGATTGATCAGATTTTAATGTGTGCTTGTAGAGTTACATTGAGGCTTAATTCCAGAAGTGATGTCAGTGGGATATATACAGTAGCTATTCAGGACCAGAAACCCGGATTTACCACATAATACAATAATTATCCTTTGGAATGTTGCTGAAGTATTTATATGACTAATACTTGGTGCTCTTTCAGGTTTTAGAGAAAGCTTCAAATGTTATGTCAAAGGCGATTATTCATTATCGGGAAGATATAGATTTACAAAACTTTATTGATTATATTCAGAAAAAGGTAAGACTATATTTTTATATCAATATATAAGCAACACATTTTTTTAGCGATCAGGACTGTTTTTTTACATTTGGTATATTTGAATAAAATCTAAGCTTTTTTAATCTTAATATATGAGGTTCATCAGTGCTAAACAAGCCATTTTGTGATTGAAAGTTATTAAAAATCACCTATACCTTTCATTTTGTAGTCAGTTATGATATTGTACATGTATCAAAAGATTGCAACCAAGGTGAAAATACATCATTTGGTGTACAGAAAGTTCCCTAGTTCTTACTTCTTCACATGTAAATGAGAGGTTTGACTGGCGACTACATGGCGTGGGTGGGTTGGTGCAGGGGGCCCCATGATAATGTTGCTTGGGGGCCGAGGCAGGGTCTATTATTATGCCCCTGGTTTTGGGGATCACTTTACTGTGCTCTAGAGCTCTTCAGCCCCAGATGTAATGTACAGTAAAAGTATACTAAATGCTTTTTCAAAGCCAGCGTATTGTAAAATTATAAAATTCTTTTGTGCTTTTTGTTATTTGTACTAGTTTGAATGCTGTGGAGTCAATAGCTACAATGACTGGTCTCTGAACATTTACTTCCACTGTATAGAGTCTAATCCCAGTCTGGAAAGTTGTGGGGTGCCATACTCCTGCTGTGTCATGGAGGAAGAGCAGGTAATTGATATTAATAACTCATACAAACATGATGTATTGATATACATGTGACAATCCAGCCACGCGATCCCGTCGAGATCTGCTCCCGTTAGCGTACGCAGGAAGTACGGGTGCAGACGGTCAACGAGACCGGTTGCTGGATCGTCAGAGGGAGAAAGGTTAATGCGACAGAGCTTGCCAATCCCGTCTAATCTGCTCCCGTTAGCATACGCAGGAAGTACGGTGAACAGACTGACAATAAAGATTGATCACGCAGCTGCTGACAATATGTAATGGGACAAACATTCACCAATCCCGTATTACTAGGCCACTGTTGCCATGCAGGTCTCATGCACTAGAGACTGCTGGAGGCAAAATCACTGTGTGCGTAGTAAACGGTTAAGATCGGTTGGGGGTGCCCATACATGTGCACTCCCGATTGTACGTACAATCGGTAAACTAAAAATATCGATTTTGCGCTGGAAATCGGGTAAATACTCTGCCACCACTCTTCCAGATCAGGGAGAAAAGAGACTATCATAGTACGGTAGCCAGCCCACAGAGGCGTAGCTAGGGTCTTCAGCGCCCGGGGACAAAGACTATTAATGCGCCCCCCAAAGTCACATAATAAATGTGGGCGTGGTTATGGGTGGAGCCAAATGTATATGGAGGTTAGCAGGCTCACGCTCACCCACCCTCCCTCAGTATGTACCTTCCAGCATGTTCCAAGACAAATTCAGCAATCATGAGCCCCCCCCATCAAGACAAATTCAGCAATCATGAGGCCCCGAACATAACCAACTCAGCAATCATGAGGCCCCCAACAAGACAAATTTAGCAATCATGAGGCCCCCAACAAGACAAATTCAGCAATCATGAGGCCCCCAACAAGACAAATTCAGCAGTCATGAGTCACATAAATAGACAGCATTTCACATAAATAGGTAGAATGCCCCCTTAATATGGTAGACACCTCTCACCTGGCAGCAGTTCTCCAAAATACACTCAATCTGACGTGGTTCCCCAAAAATAGGTAGCCCCAGGTCTATAGTTGTCCCCAGAATAGGTGGCCAGCAGTATAGATGTCCCCAGAATAGGTGGCCAGCGGTATAGATGTCCCCAGAACAGGTAGCCAGGGGTAGAGATGTCCACAGAACAGGTAGCCAGGGGTATATGTGCCCAATATATGTAGGCAGGGATATGTGTGCCCAGTATATGTAGCCAGAGGTATATGTGCCCAGTATATGTAGCCAGGGGTATATATGCCCAGTATATGTAGCCAGGAGAATAAGGGACCCGAACTTCCGGCCGGCGCTGGAGCGAGACGGAGGTAAGTCCCGCCCGCTGCGCCAGACACCCGGACAATAACGGAAGGGGACAGCGAGGGAGGGAGGGAGAGCCCTAAGGTGAGAGAAGGGGGGGAGATGGCCCCCTTCTCCACCGTCCGCATAGCTCTCCCTCTTCTCTTCTCTGCGCTGCTCCCCTCCGCAGAGAAAAAAAAAAAAATCAGCTCAGCTGGGCGCCCTTAGGGACCCGGCGCCCGGGGGCACTTGACCTACCCCGACCCCCCCTAGCTCCGCGCCTGCCAGCCCAATCACGTTCGACATGCTCCAGTCACCATTCGGGGAATAGTCACTTCCGAAGGCTTAAAGACTGTGAGCAATGCGACGTTAAAGAAAGGTTACTGGGTCCATATATGATGCAATCTCGATTGTATCCAAACGAGAAAACTAAAAGTTATTGATTTTGCACAGGAAATTGGATACTAGCTAATCCTAGAAGGAAGAAACAGTTATTTACAACCTAGCTAGCAAATCAACAATTTATAAGCAAATAATAAAACAATGCGATAGTATGACTGACTCTTCAGAGGGCAGGTTCGTTATAGCAGCAATCAGATGACCAGAACAGACACAAGACTGAACGATAAAATCGTTAGTTTTATTCTAAAACTACATACACACAGCTTAATTCAGCCCACAGATAGATATATCTGTCGGGCAGAACAGATTGATTTGGATAGAAAGAGAATAGAGATGAAAAGAAACAGAATGTCTTAATATACAGTTCAAATACCGTTATTGGAAGTCCATGCGGCAATCGTAAGTCTTTGTTGAAAAGTCCAAGATGGCAATTGCCATGTGGCCAGAGGCCGTGATAGGAATAATCCAAGATGGAGATCCTGCCAGTGTCCACCTGGCTTGTCAGATGTTATAGACAAAGATTCCAGATGATGGATTTGGACCCAGAACTTTCTGGGCTCTCTGTAGCTATAGCCCCCACTCCAGCAAGGAGGGGTTAGGGGGCGTGGATCACATACCTCTTTGGAACAGGAGATATGCTCGCCCCACTCATGGGCACAGGAATATACCTGAATCATGATAGGTGTGCTAATCTGCAAACCATACAAGTTATGTTAAATCTAGTAACATTTTTAGGTGTGTCAGAATTTATCAAGAACATTGATACAAAGATTTGGGGAGCAGACCCCTGGGGTATTAGAGGGTTATTTTAAAACAGTCTTACGCTAGATCTGGGAGTCCGATTGGTCTGTAAACCTCTCAGAACCAGCGTCCTGCGGAATCCGAAAACCTGTGCAGATTTGATGGGCATAGAGATTTGCTATGCCATGAATTATGAAGAAAATGTGAAGGAAATATGGATATTGGGATTCCTGAGGTCACAGTAGATGATTAGGATATTGGGATTCCTGAGGTCACTGCTTACAGAGTGAAACTGATAAGATCTGTGCATTTGCTAGCTCTGTGTGGAGGTGGGAAAGCTAGAGACACCATTCTCCCAGAAACTTGGGATTTACGATTTATGTCAGCCTTATCTGTGATGTATAACATCCCAGAAACGCTAGGCGACAAATTTCACACAAAACTGCCAGGGCTTGCTAGTAGAGCCAGGAAGGAGAGAAAAAAAGTGATTTTAAACCAGCAAATGTCATTTTGGTTGGTATGCAAAGAAACTTGCATTTGTGACTCCATGACGCATTCGATATGTCATGTCGACGGCGTCACAATACAACAACAGCAAATGTGTTTGCATGGATATTGCATAAATAGGGGCGTAGCAATAGGGGTTGCAGAGGAAGCACAGTGAGAGCGTGATTGGACAAGTGAGAAGACCAGACTAGAGCAGCAGCACACAGAGTTGGATGCAGGAAGTAGTAAGTTGTTCCCCGCTCGCTGCCGCTGAACATTCTAGCCTGGAGGGGGGTGCATGGAAGGGAGGGCCCCCAGGTGAGGGAGGGGGGGAGACTGCCCCCCTCCCCGCTGCTCTGTGTCCGCCGCTGCTCCTCCTTCCAGGTTGTCTACAGAGGACACATGGCTACCTAGTCTGGGGACACCTATAGACCTTGCTAACTAAACTGGGGACACCTAAAGACCTGACTAAACTGGGGACACCTATAGACCTAGTTATGTAAACTGGGGACACCTATAGATCTGTCTTACTCAACTGGGGACACCTATAGATGCTGGCCTGGCCTGTGAAGTAACTATTACACAAACAGTAGTGATATAGTGAAGCCTGTGTCACTAAATTAACTCACAGACTATAGCAGTACAAATTAAGTAAACTAGTACGTAGGTATTTAAAAACTACTACTAACTATAACCCCTAGTAGTAGTGCAGTAGTCGATAACTAACTCGTGTGACAGACAGTGAGTGACAATAAAAGTCTGTCACACACGCACACAATCAATAGGGTCGGGCAGATGACAGTCACATATCACAGCAGATGCTGGCTTGGCCTGTGAAGTAACTATTACACAGACAGTAGTGATATAGTGAAGCCTGCAGCAGTAAATAAACTCACAGACTATAGCAGTACAAATTAAGTAAACTAGTACGTAGGTATTTAACAACTACTACTAACTATAATCCCTAGTAGTAGTGCAGTAGTCGATAACTAACTCGTGTGACAGACAGTGAGTGACAATAAAAGTCTGTCACACACGCACGCAATCAATAGAGTCGGGCAAATGACAGTCACATATCACAGTAGATGCTGGCTTGGCCTGTGAAGTAACTATTACACAGATAGTAGTGATATAGTCAGGGGCGTAGCAATAGAGGTCGCAGCGGTCGCATGCGCGACTGGGCCCGGCTCCTGGAGAGGCGGGGGAGGGGCCCGGGGGGGCCCATGTCTTTTTGTAGTGCGGCCAGGACTGAGTGCGGCCCGTGCGCCGTGCGCGCTATTGGGAAGGGGGGAGCCGCAGCTGCAGGGTGACGCGCTCGGAAGCGCTGTAGGCTGAAACTCACCTCCGTCCCTGCGTTCCAAGCGCCGCTGATCTCCTCTCGCTGTATAGATGTTGTTACACACTGCTTCCGGCTAAACAGGAAGCAGTGTGTAACAACATCTATACAGAGCGGGAGGAGACCAGCGGCGCAGGGACGGAGGTGAGTTCTGCCTACAGCGCTTCCGTGTGCCGCGCACTCTGCATTTGAAAGGGGGGGGGGGCCGGGGAGAGGAAGGGAGGGAGAGGTCGGGCTGCTCTCCCCGCAGCTGCGGCTCCCCCCTTCATTATGGGGGGGGTACCTACCTACCTACCTAATCCTGGGGGGCAGCTACCTACCTATCCTGGGGGGGCAGCTACCTAATCTAACCTATCCTGGGGGGCAGCTACCTAATCTATCCTGGGGGGCAGCTACCTACCTAACCATTCCGGGGGGGGGGGGGGGCAGCTACCTACCTAACCTGTCCTGGGGGGGCAGCTACCTACCTAACCTATCCTGGGGGGGCAGCTACCTACCTAACCTATCCTGGGGGGGCAGCTACCTACCTAACCTATCCTGGGGGGCAGCTACCCACCTAACCTATCTGGGGGGGGGGCAGCTACCTAATCTAACCTATCCTGGGGGGCAGCTACCTAATCTATAATGGGGGGCAGCTACCTACTCTAACCTATCCTGGGGGGCAGCTACCTACTCTAAACTATCATGGGGGCAGCTACCTAATCTAACCTATCCTGGGGGAAAGCCACCTAATCTATCCTGGGGGGCAGCTACCTAACCTATACTGGAGGGCACCTACCTCATCTAACCTATACTGGGGGGCAGCTACCTAATCTAACCTATACTGGGGGGCACCTACCTATCTAACCTGGGGGCACTTACTTGTCTAACCTGTATTCTGGGCACCTAGCTAGCCTATACAGGTGGCAACTATACTGGCTACCTATATTGGAGGCACCTACCTAACTAACCTATACTGGGGGCACCTACCTATCTAACCTATGCTGGGGACAACTATTCTGGCTACCTATATTAGAGGCACCCACCTAGCTAACCTGTACTGGGGGCACCTATCTATCTAACCTATACCGGCGGCGCCTGCCTATCTAACCTATACTGGGGGCAACTATACTGGCTACTTATGCTGGAGGCACCTACCTGGCTAACCTATACCGGGGGCAACTATACTGGCTTACCTATGCCTGGCTACCTATACTGGGGGGACCTATAGCTGGCTATAGGGATTTGGATATGTGTGTGCGTCGGGTGTTGCCGGGGGAGGGGGGCTGTTGTTGCCGTGGGGGGGGGCCCACATCCAGATTCCGCATCGGGGCCCAAAGGTTTGTAGCTACGCCACTGGATATAGTGAAGCCTGCAGCAGTAAATAAACTCACAGACTATAGCAGTACAAATTAAGTAAACTAGTACGTAGGTATTTAACAACTATAATCCCTAGTAGTAGTGCAGTAGTCGATAACTAACTCGCGTGGCAGACAGTGAGTGACAATAATAGTCTGTCAAATAAATACGCAATGAATAGGGTAGGGCAGATGACACGCAGCCAGTCACAGATCACAACAGGTGCTTGCCTGTAAAGTAACTGACACAGTACTGAAGCAGAAAAAAAAACCACATGACAGCCCACATGACTGACTGCACTTCGAGCCGGCTGCGCCCCCTCAGCACAGAATACCAGTGCTGAGCGAGGGAGGACGTTACCTAGCTACAGGATTTGTTTACTGCAGATTTGCAGAGTACGTTATTTTATTCAAATCTGCAGTAAACAAGTCCTGTAGCTAGGTAACGTCCTCGCTCAGCGCTGGTATTCTGTGCTGAGGGGGCACGGCCGGCTCGTAGTGCAGTCAGTCATGTGGGCTGTCATGTGGTGAAGCCCACATGACGTATAACAGTATACCAAGCGACGATGTGCGCTCCCAGTAATCCTGCGCAGCCTCAGTACTGCGCTAGCAGAGGAGTTTTAAAGCGGCGATTCTAATCGTCATGAGCCAAGGCAACCCTGGCCCGGGTCGGGGCCACTAATGATAGCTGGATTAACATGACAGAGGGTCTAAAAATAGCAGGGTAGGCACTGATCGTCTGCCCTGAGGTCTGACATTCAGCTAAGGTAATTAACTTTTTTTTTCTGCTTCAGCTCGTAAGTCCTTTAAAGGAAAACTTAAGTCAAAAAAAAAAAAAATGACATTTACTCACCTGGGGCATCCCTCAGCACCCCGAAGCTGGATGGTGCCCTCGCAGCCCCGCTCCGATCGTCCTGTCCCCGCCGGCGGCTACTTCCGGTTCGGCGACAGCCAGCCGCTGCTATCACCTTCTATGCTGCTATAGCGTATATATATATATATATATACGCTATAGCAGCATAGAGGGTGATAGCAGCGGCTGGGAACGCGGAAAAACAGCCGCGTTCCCAGCCTGTCGGCGGCTGTCGCCGAACCGGAAGTAGCCGCCGGCGGGGACAGGACGATCGGAGCGGGGCTGCGAGGGCACCATCCAGCTTCGGGGTGCTGAGGGATGCCCCAGGTGAGTAAATGTCATTTTTTTTTTTTGACTTAAGTTTTCCTTTAAGTTTATCTGGTTAGAGCCACTCTCTGTCAATAGCACCGCTACTTATTTTGTCTGTCTCCCTGTTATGGACTGTCCTCTGAAGTGCTCACAATCTATTCCCTACCATAATCCAATGTCCTACCAATTTATGTATTTATATAGTGCTAAATTTCTGAAGTATATGCGTATGTGAGCTCAAAATGTGGGGGCGATCCCATGCGCGGGGTGGAGGTGGGGGGGGCACGCTATCCCGTGCCGCAGGGGTGGCCGCAGGCTGAAACTTTCCTGTTGGGCCCTTAGTGTCCCAGTCCAACCCTGTTACACAGCAAACAGTGACCTAGCTAAGGAGCTATGCATCCCAGTGCAACTTTTACACTGAACCCACTCAAGCACTCTTATATGCCACACAGAAGAAAAAAAGAGATGTGTGCTCAGACCAGTCAACTCCTGACTAAATACTGGCTGCCTCAAGTCATCTGACTAATTAAAATGGCAAAGCGTATGCAAATTGCACTCGCCCACCAGAATATGCAGGATCTACCTGTCCACCTAATCTTCCTGCAGGAGTTGGCCCACGCAAAATTTTGCATCTCAACAGGGGTGCCGCCCCCCCCCCCCCCCCCACAACACCCCGTGAAGGAAGAAACACAATTGTATGCTACACAGAAGAAAAAAAAGAGATGTGTGCTCAGACCAGTCAACTCCTGACTAAATACTGGCTGCCTCAAATCATCTGACTAATTAAAATGGTCGGCGAATGCAATTTGCATGCGCTTTGCCATTTTAAATAGTCAGATGACTTGAGGCAGCCAGTGTTTAGTCAGGAGTTGACTGGAGTTGACTGGTCTGAGCACAAATCTCTTTTTTTCTTCTGTGTAGCATACAATTGTTTCTTCCTTCACGGGGTGTTGTGGGGGGGGCAGAGTGCGGATGGGCTTGCCCAGCGGTGGCAGCGCCTGGGGGCTTGTCTGCGCCCCGCACCCCCCCCCCCTCACCATTGGTGTGTTTGCTCCCAAACCATGCAAATGGCACCACAGGTGAGTAAATTCGCAAAGGTAGGGAAGCTATCCTTTGGGGGGGCAGCATGGGTGGTCCCCCTTGGGCACAGGCCATGTCTGGGGGGTATGCTGGCCATGCTCTCTCGCTCTCCCTCCCATGGGGGGCGGTTGCAGTGCTCCTGGGCAGTGGATGCCTTGTGGGGGTGTCTGCGCTGCCCTAATTTCTTGGGGGTACAAGGAGGCCTACACACGGCACCCCTGTTGAGATGCAATATTTTGCATGGGCCAACTTCTGCAGGAAGATAGGTGGACAGGTAGATCCTGCATATTCTGGTGGGCGAGTGCAATTTGCATACGCTTTGCCATTTTAATTAGTCAGATGACTTGAGGCAGCCAGTATTTAGTCAGGAGTTGACTGGTCTGAGCACACATCTCTTTTTTTCTTCTGTGTAGCATACAACTGTTTCTTCCTTCACGGGGTGTTGTGGGGGGGTGGGGTGCGGATGGGCTTGCCCAGCGGTGGCAGCGCCTGGGGGCTTGTCTTCGCCCCCGCCCCCCCCCCCCCCCCCCTCACCTCACCATTGGTGTGTTTGCTGCCAAACCATTCAAATGGCACCACAGGTAAGTAAATTCGCAAAGGTAGGGAAGCTATCCTTTGGGGGGGCAGCATGGGTGGTCCCCCTGGGCACAGACCATGTCTGGGGGGTATGCTGGCCATGCTCTCTCGCTCCCCCTCCCATGGGGGGCGGTTGCAGTGCTCCCGGGCAGTGGATGCCTTGCGGGGGTGTCTGCGCTGCCCTCATTTCTTGGGGGTACAAGGAGGCCTACACACGGCACCCCTGTTGAGATGCAAAATTTTGCATGGGCCAACTCCTGCAGGAAGATAGGTGGACAAGTTAGATCCTACATATTCTGGTGGGCGAATGCAATTTGCATACGCTTTGCCATTTTAATTAGTCAGATGACTTGAGGCAGCCAGTATTTAGTCAGGAGTTGACTGGTCTGAGCACACATCTCTTTTTTTCTTCTGTGTACCACTCAAGCACTCTATACATACCTTTTGATATAAAGAACCAAAACTGGGCTAAGCCCATATGCAATTCACTTTTTCTCCTGAGTTTTCTTCAAGGTGATATTTTCACACCTTGTCCTAAAATGCATGTTAAACCATCAGCAAGCAAGAAAATACTCAAAATAATTTTAATAGCGCTTTTTCACTAACATTTGGATACTTTTTCAATTCTAAATTGCTGAAAAGTAAATTTAAAGAGAATATGAAAATGATCTCCTAGGAGATAACTCAGGTGCAAACATTGACAGCATATGGCCCCTAGTGTCAGAGAGGTGTAAGCAGGGTAGGGATCTATTTATTAAGTATTACCACTGTTCAAAGCATATACAGAGGTGATCATTACTATAATAGCACCAATGAAGAGCTAATACAATGGTGCAAGGAGGACCCCTAGTAGGCCTCTCTAGTTCCAGGGCATTAGTGCTGTTACATGTTCTTGTATACAGAGATATGGAGGCTGCCATATCTTTTAAAGGTCAACTATCATGAAACATTGTAACATTTAAAATACATACCTATAAAATGAGGATTTCTCCCAGAGTAACACTTTTGGACATTTTATGGATTAATGTACACCTCATAATTATACACTGATCTCTTTTGTCCCCGACTTGCTTCTGTATTTCCACAGGCTGTCATAAATACAATGTGTGGGTATGGGACACAGAAACTCATGAAGTGGCACTTGGGTGATCAGATCTTTGTGGATGGTTGCCTGGATAAAATTGTGAGCTGGGGGAGAGGAAACCTGCTGTTCCTTGGAGGTATGGCGGTGGGACTCATCTTTCTTGAGGTAACTGACTTCACAAATTTTTTCCAAATGGTCATTATTGGTTACTTGGTTACTTGTTGTAGATGTAGAGGATTACTCTGTTAGCACTAAGCAGCTGGATGCTCATTTGTTTTCTAAAAAAACCTATATATTGTATATTACAAGAAAAATAAACATAATAAAAGTTCAATGAATATTATAGACACATTTTTGCAAGGGATATAAGATTGTCATTGTTTTCTCATGACACAAAACTGCATCATTATTAATTGAGTTAAAAAGTGCCATTTTGGGCCAGAGACATGGCTAAGGTTTTCAGAAAATCCATGTGGTTCATTTGAGTACCAGTTCTTAACATGTATGGCAACTCTTCAGTTATATGGGTTTATTTGGATTCTGCAATCCGTCATATAACATTGCTTTCAGCATGAGGTTTAAAGGGATACTGTAGGGGGGTCGGGGGAAAATGAGCTGAACTTACCCGGGGCTTCTAATGGTCCCCCGCAGACATCCTGTGTTGGCGCAGCCACTCACCGATGCTCCGGCCCCGCCTCCGGTTCACTTCTGGAATTTCTGACTTTAAAGTCAGAAAACCACTGCACCTGCGTTGCCGTGTCCTCGCTTCCCCTGATGTCACTAGGAGTGTACTGCGCAGGCACAGACCATACTGGGCCTGCCCTGTGCACTCTTGATGACATCAGCGGGAGCGAGGACATGGCAACGCAGGCGGAGTGGTTTTCTCACTTTAAAGTCAGAAATTCCAGAAGTGAACCGGAGGCGGGGCCGGAGCATCGGGGAGTGGCTGCGCCAACACAGGATGTCTGCGGGGGACCATTAGAAGCCCCGGGTAAGTTCAGCTCATTTTCCCCCGACCCCCCTACAGTATCCCTTTAATTTGAGGGCTGGGATTCAGCAAGGCTACAGCACCATCCCTAAATATGGTAGCTGGATGGGTCTGATTTGAATTCATTGGATTTATTGGTGAAGATTTGGAGAGGACGAAAGGAGATGTCAGTTAAAGCTAGGAATAAATAAGACCAGAGGACACCATGAGAACTGAAGGAGGCGTGTGCCAAATGGATTAGTGACATTAAGTTTTGTTTTGCACTCTGCAATAACTCCACAGCTTTTATGTACTTTTGCCATAAAAAAGATTACTTATAATTATATTATATTTTTTTTAGAAAATCATAATTATAAATTCCCCAGATGTTTTAATTAACTATGAAAGCAAGGTGCCATGGTTCTGTGGCTGCAAAACAAGCCAAAGCCATTACGCCTCCACCACCATGCTTCAGTTATTAAGAGGTGTTTGTGCTAATAACATTACGCCAAATGGGGCAATGTACATTTTCTTCAAACAAATGCACTTGGTCTCATCTGTTCAAAGGGCGTTGTTCCAGAAGTCTTGTAGTTTGTTTAGATGCAAATCTGCAAACCTAAGCCATGCGTCCATGTTCTTTTTATTGCACCAAAAAGGGGGTAGGATAAAAAAACACAAATTAGACCCAACTTTTGGCCTCTACTGTGTATATATGCATGTTTCGGGCAACTCAGTTACTTATCTGAATACCAAACATCCAGTTCTATATTTAGCAGAAGTACATTAGTAAATTGGTGTAAATTTGGTGTTGCCAGTAAAAATGCAATATTTCTTCCTAGATTCTAGTGGTATGCCTGGCTGTTGTGCAGATCTATCAGATCAATTTCATAATGGAAAGAAAGAAAAGCATGGCTATGGAGAGATCTGCCAGCAAGACACAAGCGTATCGGGAAGAAGAGCTGCTCCCACAGCACATGCACCAAATACAATAGCTGGACTGTGAATAGCAGAAGTGAACTTTATTGGGCATCCTTGACTTTTTGAATATAAAAAAGGACTTGTGTACCAGTTACACTATTTGAAGAATGGGAAAGTCCTTATGTGAATGATAGAGAACTTGCAAAACCACTGTGAAGAAATACCTGCTCTCTTCAGGTTATTGTGACATTTGGCAGCCAAAACAGAAGACAAATTTATAAATGTAGAATGTTACAGCCATCATTGGAAGCAGAGCTGGGGATAATGTCAGATACACTTGTTCTGGTACCAGCTGTCAGTGGCAAGGTTTCCTCACTACTTCGGAAGATTCTACTTTACAGAGTCCCATTTTAATGAAAACTGTTATCCTTACCTGGTTTAGGGGAAGGATGTAGTTACACTGAGCCATAAAGCTGGCTTCCCTATGCAATGTGTATGTCACTGTAATAAGTGAAAGTCATATAAACTAATCCCTGGCTATTATGCAGTTGTACATTAAACTTATATGCATTTGTGCCAGTACACATTACTTTTAATGACTGAATGAACAATCAGTTATGCATTTATGAGACGTTATTTATTTTGTTCCCCTGAATGGATCTGAGGACATGTGCACGATAAAAAGGTGCCTGGAAAAATGGGTTATGGAGATACCGGAAAGTAGAATATGCCTACACATAACCCACCCTAGTAATGCAAACCCTTTCCTGAAGCCTAAATGTAATCTGCGAACCCTATTAAAGGGACTCCGAGCAGTGCAGAAACTATGGAAAGATGCACATCATTTTAAAGCTCTCTTTCTCCTCTTTCCAATGATATATAAACCGCCACCCTACGCCTTTTAGTTTTCGCTATTTTCGCGATTGAATTTGCAGCGGCCGCGATTTCGATCGCGAAAATAGAGAAAACTAAAAGGCGTAGGGCAACGATTTAGGTGTCGTCAGAAAGAGGAGAGAGAGAGCTTTAAAATGATATCCATCTTTCCATAGTTATATTGTATTACACAGGGCGACTTTTTGTCAAAGTCAGCAGCTGCATTCAGCAGAATAGAGCTGCTGACACTGGGGAAAGTGTCGGCCTGTGTAATACACAGGGGCGTAGCAATAGGGGGTGCAGAGGTAGCGACCGCATCGGGGCCCTTGGGCCAGAGGGGCCCCGAAGGGCCCTCCCTTAACTACGGAATTAGCTCTCTATTGGTCCTATGCTCATAATAATGACTTCTGTAGATACTTTGAATAGTGGTAATCAATAATCATTAACAAACTGTTCCCCATCCCCTTCTTGCACCTCTGACACTGTAGTTGCCATTGGCAGATTTTGGTGTGCCGTATAAATTGTTATGTATAGAGTGCTTGGGGGGCCCCATTGTAAAACTTGCCTCGGGGCCCACAGCTCCTTAGCTACGCCACTGGTAATACAATATAACTATGGCTTGATGGATATCATTTTAAAGCTCTCTTTCTCCTCTTTCTGACGACACCTAAATCGTTGCCCTACGCCTTTTAGTTTTCTCTATTTTCGCGATCGAAATCGCGGCCGCGGCAATTTCAATCGCGAAAATAGCGAAAACTAAAAGACGTAGGGTGGTGGTTTATATATCATTGGAAAGAGGAGAAAGAGAGCTTTAAAATGATATGCATCTTTCCATAGTTTCTGCACTGCTCGGAGTCCCTTTAACCAAATCTAGTCTCCCACACCCTACCACCTAATTTTATATTTTCTAAATGATCTCAACCTTTACTCACCATCCATCATAATCATTTCCAGTGGGCTTCAGTTACCGGTATGTATTGCTGAGTAATCACAGTGCTAATTCCAAAAACTCCAGTCTAAAAAGTCCCCACCCCTTCTATAAAGGTGGCATATTAATCTCAATCCATTTAAAATGATCAAAACCTTTATTTAATATTTCTTAAATAGTATACATATAAAAATTGAAAAGGTGCAAATAAATACTAGGCTCACAATCCTTTTGTATGTTTCAGACCAGACCCAGTCATTAGTGTTAAATGGAGATATCTCAAAAAACGTCTGTGTGAACCAGCCCTAAACGAGGAAGGTGTAGTCTTCCCAACTGTGTAACCAGCTTATCTTGACTGATGAGCTGTATGAAACATTGCAGAGCACATCAAGTCACAGATTATTCGTATCAATCCTTAACTTGCCACAATATGATATGCCATAACTTTGTAGAATTCACTTTCCATTGATAAATCAGCATGTAAGATTTCTGCCACAGCAATACTGCTTAAAGTCCATGCCTCAAATATCTGGCAAACTTGCCTGCGAGTAATTGTCCTGGCTGTAGCAACACATCTCAGATACTATATCCGAGGGCTACAAATCACCACCGATAGTCCTTGAAGAGATGTAAAAAGCGTTGTCCAAAAACATACAGATAAATGAATTGGCTTCCCCCTAAACATTGGCCATAGACTACAATGGATATTTGACTATAGTACGGATTAGATTGTGAGACCCTCTGACAAGACTATATGTACTCTGTAAAGTACTGTGGAATAAGTCAACACTATATAAATACTACTACTACTACTACTACTACTAATAATAATAATAATAAAGCGTGGCACATATGGACGTACCAGACTCACTAGGGTGGTGCACTCTTATCTAATAGTACTGACCTAGTTTCTTTAGGGGTGGGAAATGTGAACTGAATATAAATAGATATATTACACACAAGATAATTTTTTTAGATCTGGAAATAGAGGTTTGAGGATGGCCAATTCCATAGGAAAAAATACTAATTTAAATGATTTTGACAGACAGGTTGAGAACTTGAAACCAATGCTGTGTGTTTGCAATGTGTTATCAGGCCAAAGAATTAGATTCACCTATTTAGAGAGCAAGATGCGATGTCCATGCCGATCTGGTCTATAAGACTCACAAAACCCCTTAACTCAAGAAGTATGGCCTGGTGCACACCGAGCGGTTTTTGAAGCGTTTCGCAAACCGCTTCCGTCTGTGAAAACGCTTGGCTAATGTATCTCAATGGGCTGGTGCACACCAGCGGTTTGAGGTTTTTAGCAAACCGCAAACGTGGCTCCTGCAGCACTTTTGCAGTTTGCAGAAGCGTTTCTGCCTCAATGTAAAGTATAGGAAAAGCGTAAACCGCTCTGAAAAAACGCTCGATCAGAGCGGTTTTCCAGGCGTTTTTGTTACAGTAGCTGTACAGTAACAGCTTTACTCTAACAATATATGAAATCTGCTACACAAAAACACTCCAGAAAACGTTAGGCATGTTTAGAAAACGTCTCTAAACATGCCTAGAATCGCTCTGAAAATCTGCTTCAAAAACCTCTAGCATTTTGAGGATCTGCTAGCGGTTTTGGTGTGCACTGGGCCTATCTCTCCTTTACTTTTGATTTTTCACCAATGACAGATGTGCTCAAAAAGTGATTTGACATAATTGGTATATAAGAAACTACTCTGAAAGAAATTGTTGATAAAGGTTCCACAAATTGCCCTTAGGAGAGCCCAAACTATTGTGGCCATCCTTACACAAAGTCAGTTCAACATGGAAGTCAAATTAGTTTGAAAGTAGCCTATTCAAGGATGACCACAGGTGTGGACACTACTTCTTACACCGACAGTGTCAGCATATGAAGAATGCGTATAGAATCAAAGAAACGCAAGTTCAAAAATGCATGCGTTTTTCTTGCGTTCTAATGCGGTTTCTACTGCGTTTTGCACACACACGTGACCCAGGGAAAAAAAAAGAATTATGGGAACCGCAGAGGGAAACATACGCTAAAAACGCAATAGTACGCGTATTTGATATGCGTCCATAGACTTTCATTGCGTCCGTTTCTATGCGTCTTATACGCATACATGTGAACTAGCCCATTCAAAAGCATTAGGAGCCGTTTCTATGCGTTTTTGGTACCCGGACACGTTCCCTGAAAACGGCTAGGAATGCGCATAGTATGAACAGGCCCTTAAGGACAGGTGCTCATCCTTGATTGGGACACTTTAAGTGCCAGGTCCACATTTTTATCACATGCCACACCGTTTGTCATGTATGCACTGTGGTGTCTTGTTTTAATATTATATAGGCAAAACAGTTTATCAGGCACGACAAATATGCATAATTGGGACACTTCTATCCTCTTTTGTGTAGTCTCAAACATATCTCTACACTTAGGAGAGTTCCCTCTTATCTTATTATCCACAGCAAAGCCCTAGGCCCTTAAGGGCATAATAACTGTAACAATCTATCTTTGAAGTTTTTTAGGACCTTTAGGGCCCGTTCAGATCAGAAATGCGGATGGCCATGCGTGCGGAACGCGTGCGGACCGCAACGCGTACGAACGCATGGCCATCCGCGTTTGTGTGCGTTGCGTGGCTGATCCCATCACTGAAAAGTGAATGGGACAGCCACGCGTTTTTGCAAAATCTGCGTGCAGCATGCGTTCCCGGACCGCACAGGTCCGGAACGCATGCAGTGTGAACATCAGACATTGCACTCTATGCAATGTCTGATGTCGTGCGTTTTGGCCACCTGCACGCGTTTCCAAAACGCGGCTGGAAACGCGTGCAGTGTGAACGGGCCCTAAGATGCAGTAATGTAACATCCTGGTATGTAAATTTGCCATGTAGATATGATCACAAAATGTATTGGCCTCCACCTTCCTGTGTGGATGTCCTCATGATTTGCCTCTTCTCTACAACTCCTCAGAGAAGTATTTACCAGACTCTGGGTCTTCTTCCTTCATCCAATACTACCTGATATAGTCAAACTTTTTTTTTAACTGACCAAATCATTTTTCTGTGGTGACAGTTGTGATTTTGAGTGTTTTTGATGTACTGTTGTACTATTTGCAACTGAGACTATTTATTGATCAATAGGTTAAAGGAAACCAGAGACTGTACAAAATAAAAGTTTCATACATACCTGGGGCATCCTCCAGCCCCCATGGGCACGGATCTCTCCGACAGGAGGAAGCCCCAGGTATGTATAAACCTTTTATTTTGTATGGTCTCTGGTACACTTCAAGGAGGATTAAAACGTATGGTGCATGTAATTTTTATTTAAACCATAAAGAAAATATAATCGTTCTTACACGTAACCACATGATGGTGCTATAACCATGTATTTACTGTGCTTCATTACTAACCCTTATAAGAGCAGTGCAATCAACTTTATAGAGCCACAGGAATCTGAAGCTGCATCATGTATAAATAGAGTAGTCATTTGGGGCCTGATTTGCCTGATAAGGTTGCAAGCTCACTTGCTGGTCAATCAGTCTTAAGGATGCAGCCAAGACATCTCGCAGACATTCATTAAAACAGAAGGCCACGGGGATGTGAATGTATGTGAAGTGGCTGCACATTCTCAGCACACACTTGCATGTATTCATCCCTGGGGTTGAAAGATACAATTTTTACCCTTCCTTTCAAAGAAGCCTGAATTTAGTGGAGAATGAAAGGGTACTGTGCAACTGCCTATACAACTGGTTGCCTCTGCTTACCTTCTGAATCCATTATGCGAATGGACACACAGATCAGGTGTTTTGATTCCACCGAGACACCACTTGCTTCATGCTTGTTACAGGTTGGATATTTTACTAAGTAGTAAAGCCAAGAAATCACCTTCACAACCAATAACACCTATTTTTTTTTAAAGTATATATAGATAGAATGCCCAAGATGGGACTGTTCAAACTGGGAGCAGTGCTGAGCATGAATTTGCACTCCGCTTAGCACTGCTGCTAACCATGGCAGATTCTGTAATGATGTGACTCCATTCAAAATAAGTGAATGAGCTGCCCATCTGCACCACTTGAAAGTGCACCTAGATGCATTATGTATGGTATATGACGACACATTGCACCGCAGGTGGTATGAAGGGCCTATTTGTAGTCAAGGGGAGCCCAGGCAGCAGTGAGGAAGATGAGTATCACCATGAACCAAATTTGGTGTAGACAAGTAATAAATATGTTCAGGTCACAAAGCTGTCAGATACATGTTTTATTTTTCATCTAAAAGGACCACTATCACAAAAAATGTTAACTTTTAACTACTTCAAGACCGCCTCACGCCAATGGGCGTGACCGCGGCGGCAGCCCCAGGACCCCCTAATGCTAAATGGCATCAAGTCCTGGAGCTGCACTTAGCGGATCTCCGTGATTAGCCTGCTAGCCGCCGATCGTGGCTAGCAGGCTGTTTGTAAACGAAAGGGGAAAGAAATCCCCTTTGTTTACAAATGTACAGCGCTGCGGTCTCCGGCAGCACTGTACAAGATCGGCAATCCCCGGCCTCTGATTGGCCGGGATCGCAGTCCTTTCATAGGCTGATGCCTATGAGAGGCAGAACAGGACCGATCCCCATCCTGTCCAAATGGAGTGCACTGAGGGGAGGAGGGAAGAGGAGGGAGGGAGGGTGAAACAGCCTATTCAGGCTGAAAAAAAACCCCAAAACACTGCTGCCACAGCGATCGGACCCCTCCGGCGGCATGTCCCCTTAGGGACAGAAAAAAAGAGGTCAGTCCGATCGCTGAGCTCCATAGCTGGGCTGTGCAGGAAGCTACAGAAACTGCACAGCCCAGCTGAGCTAAACAGGCTGGTCGTTGGGGGGGGGGGGGGGGGGGGGGGTGTTAACACTGTGGTCGTCAAGTGGTTAAAATACATACATATAAAGTGTACAGCTCTCCCAGAGTAAAATGCGCTGTAAATTACCCTTTTTCTATGATGCTGTCATTTACAACAAGTAGTAAAATACAGAAAATACTGATTTTACATATTTTGGATTAGTCCATCTTCTCATGGGGGATTCTCAGTATTACCTTTATTCTTCTCAATAATACTCTCCAGAATAGATCTATACAAAGATGCCAGCCACCTCTCTACTCACTTGCACACCATTTTGAAAATTGGACTGAGCAGCTGCAGTTCAGTAAGCACATTTGTGGAGCTATGTTAAAGCTTACCATGTAAGACAGCAATCTTAATAGGGCTTGGGGAGAGGATACTAGATTTAAATCCGAGCACAAGCTTTATAAAGTACTAGTGACCTTAGCCCGTTTAAAAACGGGCTAGGTCTGTCACCACTCCGCCGCACGCATACACGCACGCCTGTCCGCCGCGCGCATACACTCCCGCCCCTTCTGGCCCCACCCACCCTCAGCTCTCCTCAGTGTCTCTGCGTCCCTCCCTGCACATGCGCAGTGCAAAAAAGCACAGACACAGGGACATATCGGATGCAGAGACACAGGGATCCTATATAATAATAGGCAACTTCCCTGCATACAGCAGAGACAGTTGTCTCTGTGTAGCTGGGTCCGTGCTTTTTGCTACTGCGCATGGCGCAGCACGGACCCAGCCTCACACAGGCAGGAGGACAGGGACAGGGCCAGGGAGCCAGGCGAGCGTGTGAGCGGGCGGCCGGGTGTGCGGCGGGTGCACGCGCATAGCAGACGTGTGCGACGGCCAGATGCACGCGGCAGGCGCGCGGAGACAGACCTAGCCCGTTTTTAAACGGGCTAAGGTCACTAGTATTATATAAAGAGATAAGAAGGTAGGGAAATTCAAAGACTGGTTATGATGAACTATTTGACTCTGTTAAGTTGTCTCTCGTAGTGTTTGATACATAGAATGCTGGTTTGCATTGTTACACATTTTACAGGGCTGGTATTGGATGCATGCTTCTGAGAAGTATGCAACTATACGGAATTACAAAATCATTAATGTTTTTGTAAGCCAAAATCTCTGTCTTTTAATTGTTTTTAGGTATAGGTACTGCATTCTGAGCATGCTGCATTTTTATGGCTGGTATGCATTGAGTCTTTGTGTTTGTACTACTGTGGACCAGTGGCGTACCTACCACAATGGCTGCAGGTGCTCACAGCATTGGGTGTAGCCATGGCTAGGGGTGCTGCTGTGGTGCTCAGCCACTGTGTTCTTCCACCTGTGTTCTTCCATGTCATTCAACCACAGAGAATAATCCAAATACAGCAAGGACAGAACCTCTCCAGTAGGGGCTGCAATAGCCCTTGCAGGAGTATGATCTGGGTCATACAGCAAACATACAACATACAATTAATATAGTGTACACAAAAGTGCCAGATGAAGGCATCAGCCATCAATTATTAAATAATAAATAGTAATAAAGTGCAACAATATTCATATAATAGGAATACAAGTAAATGAGCCCCAATGCAATGGCAGTGCAAATACTAGGATATGATACAACCTGCTGGAATTAGGAACTATTAACCTATTTTGGTTCCTGGACGTAGAAACTACGTCCAGGAACCATGCGCGCTACCGCGCGCTCCCGCGGCTGATCGCGCGCGTGCACGCGCACTCCCGGCCGCGGATTCGGTAGCCACGGAATCAATGTATCGGGCTATTGTGCCCAATCACTGATTCCTCTCCCCCGCTGAAAAAGCAACAGCTTCTCTCGGAAGCTGTGCTTTTTCTGGCCGTTCCCTCCCCGATGCGTCACTCTAAGCGTGTGTTACGCTTAGAGTGACGTCATGTAAACAAACTCATGGCCGCCATCTTGTGGCCAAAAAGTAAAACTACAACTAAAATTAATTAAAAACAACACACAATTACATTATAAAACTATACTTTACATCCCACCCTCCCAAAAATACCCAAATAAAATGTTTAATATATAAAAAAAAAAAAAAACCATTACAATAAAAAAAAAACATGTAAATATTTACCTAAGGGTCTAAACTTTTTAAATATCAATGTAAAGATGAAATATTTTTATATTTTTTTTATTTTAAACTTGTAAATAGTGATAGATGCAAAACGGAAAAAATGCACCTTTATTTCCAAATAAAATATTGTCGCCATACATTGTGATAGGGACATAATTTTAACGGTAATAACCGGGACATATGGGCAAATACAATACGTGAGTTTTAATTATGGAGGCATGTATTATTTTAAAACTATAATGCCAGTCTTCTTTTTTTTCTTATACTTCCTGTTAAAATGCATTTACAGTAAAGTGGCTCTTAGCAAAATTTTCCCCCCTAAAGAAAGCCTAATTGGTGGCGGAAAAGACAAGATATAGATCAGTTCATTGTGATAAGTAGTGATAAAGTTATAGGCTAATGAATAGGAGGTGAACATTTCTCAAGTGAAAACGACGGAAAGCGAATGGGTTAAGGAATTAGGAACTATTATTGCATGGATTCCTCTCCAATCCTCATTTCCACCTATGGGTTTATATGGTCATACAGCAGGTAGTATCATATCCTAGTATTTGCACTGCCATTGCATTGGGGCTCATTCACTTGTAATTCCTATTATATTAATATTGTTACACTTTATTACTATTTATCCTACATAATAAAACCCCTTTGTCTCTGCGTCCGTGTGTGTCCACGTGTGTGTGTCCCTGCGTTTGCGCTACTGCGCATGTGCCGCAGGGACACCCTTTGAACGGTGCAGGACAGGCAGGGGTGGGCCGGCCGGGCGGACAGGTGTGCGCGTGTTCGACGGGTGCACGCGGCGGGTGCGCGCGCATGCACGCTGGCTACGGTGATGGACTTAGCCCGTTTAAGTCACTAGTTATTTAATAATTGATGGCTGATGCCTTAATCTGGCACTTTTGTGTACACTATATTAATTGTATGTTGTATGTTTACTTTATGACTAGGGTCATACTCCTGCAAGGGCTATTGCAGCCCCTACTGGAGAGGTTCTGTCCTTGCTGTATTTGGATTATTCTCTGTGGTTGAATGACATGGGCTGCCCAGTCCTTGTTAAATTTTAATTCTTTTTAAAGTCGAATGACACTTTTTTGGCTATCAATAAACTTTTGTTACTTTTTGAATATAATTGTATTGAATTGGTTCTTTGTTCTTTTGATCAAGGAATTATGATATGACAGTGGTGCTCTTTACAGGGAAATAGCTTTTTTGACTTCTATCCATATCTCTTCCCTAGCACACTGTACATAGCCATAATTATTGTCTTTATAGTGGTGCGCACCTGTTGCTCCTATTGTAAAGGCTAGCTAGTATAGGTGCCCCCCATCCCCCGATCACCCCGATCCAGCCACTATATACATACTAAGCCTCTATCCAGCGATCGCCGCAGCCTCCTGCAGAGTTCCGGTCTTCTTTATGGGGAGGGTCGGGACCGCTGGGACTGGCCGTAGATCATCCAATGCCCACCAGGAGAAACTGCAGCATCTAGCTCTTTTTGCTGGCTTTCCGGCTACACGGTTAGGGGAGCCCCAGCAAAAGCATCTTTGAGTCTCTCTCTCTAGGGCTCCCCATTGGTTTTGAGTTTTAGCCAATCAGAATTCTACCTGAGGAGGATTTTTATTGGTTAGTTGATATGATATGGTAAATTATATGGATAAGGATATAGGAGAGGGGGAGGCTTTCTCACCCTTCTCTTACAGAGCACCTATATCATGTACCATGTGGGCTGGTATGGTTAGTATGGTGGAGCCCCATACAGGTTATCTATACCAGCCCCCATTTTCCACAAAGGCAAGTGGGCAAAATAATCCAGAAAGATGTTGTATTTGATTTCTGCTTTATGTTGGGATACGTCTTTGAGCGTCTTCTGCCATACCACTGCCTTGATCCACCACTTCTAAATTGCTATATGTCTTCTTCAAATGTTGACTGAATAATATTTTCATCTTACTTGTATTGTCATCTCCATGGTGATTGCTATCTTCTTCGTGTTGTTTGAAGATATATTCTCCCTAGTGTCTGTCTTCTTCAAGCTTGGGGATTCAGCTTATGTACTGCTACCATCCCTGCCTATATTTAGACTAATGTTGTGGTAGGGTGATGCTGTTGGATTGTGTCAGGACGACATTAATTGAAATGAGCCTTGGTTGGAGCTTAGTGGAATTTTCTTACTGCCACTTTCCATTTATAAGAACTGCTAAGAGGATGATCGGCATAGATTGCCATCACAGAGTGGGCATACTTGCAAGAGGTAATGAATGGAATTTGGGTTACAGTCCATATGACTGTACTGCCATGTTTGGCTCACTGGAATATGCCACAATAATAAGGAAAGGAAACAGGGTAAAGCTGTGTGTGAGTAGACTGCGATGTACAAGGTGACATCCTTATATTAATCATTCTCAACCCACTTCAGGTACACTCTAAAGAAAATTAGTGGCAAATTATCTGCAGTAATGTGTATTTCAGCTCTAAACCTGCTCTAACATCAATGGCTTGTTGGCCAGCCGTAGCTGTTTGTCTTATTGTTTAATTAGGCTGTCATTCCAAACTTCAGCTTAGTGACAGTTTTTGTTATTAACAGCAACAGCTCCTATTTTATAATTTAATGAGTACAAGTCAAAATGGCAAGTTTCGGCTTCTGGCCCAGTTAATAGGGCAGCATTGTGGACCCCTACCGCGTGCACTATTTTGCCAATGTGAAATTCAAGAGAAACCAGCCAAATCTGCTTTGAAAAAACAGCACCAACTTTGTAGTAAAATTCATTTTGTTAAACTGCCAGCTTATCCCTACTGGGAAGTATTCTTTATGTGAATTGTAGATGCGCAGACTTTCAAAATTGCTTTCACCACAGAGTCTAATAAGTACCCCGTATTTCTTGTTCTGTTCCACTCTTTTATGGTTGTTTCTGCCTCCTTTCCAAACTCTCAAGAACAATTTCCATTATCACTAGCGTTAGGAGATAGCAACAGCCTAACATTTGAATACGACCTGTTGATGATGCAAAAAAGTAGTGATGCCTGAAAAGTTTAGACATGCCAAAATAAAAAAAAATATTATTATAGAAACTCAACAGGCTTGTTAATAGACCAGAATGCGTTTCTTTTGATTTAACTACTGATTTCCAATGTGGGAATCATACTTTAATGTAAAAAATTAAGGGAAATGAAGGAAACATTTCTTCAACTGCTCAGGCATCTCAAAATGGTTCCTTTTGCACCATTTTAGACATATATTCTGGCCAATGGCATAGCTATGTAGATAAGTGCACATTTCACGTTGACCCCTCTCAAGCATTCTATGCATAACTTTTGATATATAGAGCAACAAAATCTACCAAGGACAGCCACAATGCCAGAGAGGGGTAAGAAGGGGAGGGAAACAGCTTGTTATTAAAAAATGATGTTCAAAACACATACATACTATATGTCATGACCAACATAATCCTCTACAATGTACTAATCCTCTATAATGAAACCCTAATGTCTCTGTGTCCGTGTCCCTGTGTGTGTCCCTGCGTGCTACTGTGCATGTGCCGCAGGGACAGCCGTTGGATGGGAGCCGGACAGGCAGGGGGTCGGGCAGCGGGGGCGGGCCCGCACGTGCGGCGGGGGTGCGCGTGCGTGCTGATAGGTGGCGGCGGTGACGGCCCTAGCCCATTATTAAACAAGCTAAGGTCCCTAGTGAAGATATAATACAGTGGTTGAAGAATGGCTCTTAGTGGGCCCCTCAGGTCGAGGGGACCTATCGTCATACCACTGATTCTGGCTGGTTAGTAAGGCAAGTGAGTTTAGCCTTTATTTTTTACCTGTTTTTAATATATTTTTTGTTAACATTATTAAAGAAGTTGGAAAGAAAAAGTATCCCTTCCCCTACCATTACTATAATCCTCACACCCAGGCTGACATTAGTATTGACAAGGAAGGTGTAGCACAGAGGAGCGGGACTTATCCTCCTGAGCAATAGCAACCTATATTGTTATTATGGTTGAACGATACCTTGCAAGGTGTGGTCATGGGGGGGGGGGCTTGGGATTCTAGGGGGAAATCGTTTCCCTGCCTTGGAAAGCTCTCATAATGATGAGGACAAGATGCCCTCCCCAGCTCTGTGTGCCCCAACATGCTGCTGCTAAGCTTTCATTCCCAAAATGCACCTGATGGTTATGCTCATTTTTTGTATGCTTTTTTTCAGCATACATAAGCAGGAATTACAGACAAAGACCCCCTAAGCTACAGTATATGGTATCTGTAAGCAGAGAGCCATTAGAATCAGAATATAGTATTGTTAACTTAGTATGACTCATGAGCATTAATATTCATTAAACATTTTTCATTAAAAATATACTGCAATCATTACTGATGGTTACAGAGGTCAGTGCAGGTCTAAAACATATGAAATCTAAGACTGCACTAAGTTATTTTAATTATGCATTTACATTACAGTAAAAAATCCACTGCAGCACTTTACAGAGTGCATAGTTGTGTCACTAACTGTCCCTTTAAAAGAGCTCATAATATAGGGTGCCAACTGTAAATCAACACTTTATTCAGTTGGGCATAATACAATAAATCCCCAGCATCCCTAACAAACCTGACTAGTAAAAAATCCTATATGCATCAGCATTGCATAAAGTGTACCTGAGACACAAAGGACTCAATTACTCCCACCAGCGTGGGAGTGATCTGCACGGAGGGGGCTGGAGGAAGCCCCAGGTATGTATAAAACTTTTAGCAGTACACCAATAAAGAGCACCTGGAAATTTGGGTGCGTAGTTAGGGACGATATCATTATTAACCTTCCTGGCGGTAACCCCAAACGTAGTTCGGGGTAAGCCGCGCAGGAGGTTTTCTCAGGCCCTGCTGGGCCGATTTGCTTACTTTTTTTTTTTGCTGCATGCAGCTAGCACTTTGCTAGCTGCGTCAGCACACCGATCGCCGCCACCATGCGCTCGATCGCCGCTATCCGTCGCGCCGCGCCGCCCCCCCCAGACCCCGTGCGCTGCCTGGCCAACCAGTGCCAGGCAGCGCTGAGGGGTGGATCGGGACTCCCAATGACGTCACGACGTCGGTGATGTCATCCCGCCCCGTCGCCCGTTCTTTGAACGGGATTTCCTGATCGGAGATCGCCGAAGCAGGTGGGGGGATGCCGCTGAACAGGGGCTATCATGTAGCGAGCCCTGGGCTCGCTACATGATTTAAAAAAAAAAAAAAAACTGCTGCGCTCCCTCCTGGCGAAATTAATTAGACCGCCAGGAGGGTTAAATACTGATATTTTACCATAAAAGCGTAAAATATTGATATTAAATCCCAATATTTTACTATGGCCAAACCTACCCCTACTCTCACACAAAACCCTCCCCCGCCGCCTAACCCTAACCTCCCCCACAATGCCAAAAATGTCCCCCCCCCCCCACCTGCACACACTAACTGCCTAATTTTTAAAACTACTCCCCCACCCGCACACAGTACCTACCTAATACCTAAAACTAGCCCCCCCCACACACACACACTACCTGCCTAATACTAACCCCTCACCCGCACACTCTACCTATCTAGTGGCTAAAACTAACACCCCCACCCACACACACTACCTACATAATCCCTAAAACTAGAAGCGTCTCTGGTACATTACTTAGCTGTGGCTTCCTTAAGCCCAGTTTGGACTGCCTGCCCCTCCCCGCCTCCCTGGGTGTATAGTCATACAATAGCAATAAAAAGTATGTGACCCCATTGGAATTATATGGATTTCTGCACAAATTGGTCATAAAATGTGATCTGATCTTCATCTAAGTCCCAACAATAGACAATCACAGTCTGCCTAAACTAATACCACACAAATAATTAAATGTTTCCATGTTTTTATTGAACACACCATGTAAACATTCACAGCGCAGGTGGAAAAGGTATGTGAGCCCTTGGATTTAATAACTGGTTGAACCTCCTTTGGCAGCAACAACTTAAACCAAACGTTTCCTGTAGTTGCAGATCAGATGTGCACAATGGTCAGAAGTAATTTTTGACCATTCTTCTTTACAGAACTGTTTCATTTCAGCAATATTCTTGGGATTTCTGGTGTAAATTGCTTTCTTGAGGTCATGCCATTGCATCTCAATCAGGTTGAGGTCAGGACTCTGACTCTGTCACTCCAGAAGGTTTCTTTCCTTCTTTTAAAGCCATTCTGTTGTTGATTTACTTCTATGCTTTGAGTCATTGTCCTGTTTCAACACCCATCTTATGCTGAGCTTCAGCTGGTGAACAGATGGCCTTAAGTTCTCCAGCAAAATGTCTTCATAAACTTGGGAACTCATTTTTCCTTCGATGATAGCAATCCGTCCAGGCCCTGACGCAGCAAAGCAGCCCCAAACCATGATGCCTTCACCACACTTCACAGTTGGGATGAGGTTTTGAAGTTGGTGTGCTGTGCCTCGTTTTTTCCGCACATAGTTTTGTATATTTCTTCCAAACAACTCAACTTTGCTTTCATCTGTCCACTGAATATGTTGCCAGTACTGCTGTGGAACATATAGGTGCTCTTTTGCAAAGTTTAAACGTGCGGCAATGTTTTTTGGTATCCTCTCATGAACTCCATTCTTGCTAAGTGTTTTACTTATCATAGATGCGCTAACAGGGATGTTAGCATATGCCAGAGACTTTTGTAAGTCTTTAGCTGACACTCTAGGATTCTTCTTCACCTCATTGAGCATTCTGTGCTGTGCTCTTGCAGTCATCTTTACAGGACAACCACTCCTAGGGAGAGTAGCAGCAGTGCTGAACTTTCTCCATTTATAGACAATTTGTCTTACTGTGGACTTTTCCAAATAAGGCTTTTTGAGATACTTTTATAACCCTCTCCAGCTTTATGCAAGTCAACAATTCTTAATCGTAGGTCTTCTGAGAGCTCTTTTGTGTGAGGCATCATTCACATCAAGCAATGCTTCTTGGGAAAAGCAAACCCAAAACTGATGTGTTTTTTATAGTGCATGGCAACTGTAACTAACACCTCCGATCTCATCTCATTGATTGGACTCCAGCTGGCTGACACCTCACTCCAATTACCGTATTTTTCGGACTATAAGACGCTCCGGACTATAAGACGCACCTAGGTTTGAAGGGCAAAAACTAGGGAAAAAAAATATGAAACCTAGGTGAGTCCATGGTCCAGGAGTGTCTTATTGACGTTTCCTCCCCCCTCCCCCAACAAGATGTCTCTATCTAAAGTACACTGACAAGCTAACTAACCCCTGCTACTCCCCTAGCTACACTGCACTACACAACAACCCCTCATCTTCCCCAACTACGCTAATCAATCACTACAATTGAATTTCAGGTCATCTCACCAGCATGGGTGGCAGTAGCTGGGTCCCTCTGGTCTGGGCGTTCAGGCTGCAAATTCTTCTGTCGATGTGCGCAGAGGGGAGGCAGTAGCGTCATCAACAGTGTTTCCATGCGGCATTGAAGCAGCCGCTGTAATTACCTGCAATGTTTTCCCTTTAATCTTCCTCTTGAATAATGCCCGGCATCAGTCCTGCAGCGCAGCGCGATCCACATCATTTCCATGCGGCATTGAAGCAGCCGCTGTAATTACCCGCAATGTATTTCCTCTAATCTTCTTCTTAAATAGTGCCCGGCATCAGTCGCAGCGCAGCGCGATCCACATCCAAGCGGCATAGGAGCAGCCGCTGTAAATATCAGTGTTGCTGAGTCCTTTGATCCCCCTCTTTCTTCAAGCCGGTATCAGCGCGATCCCAGCTGACAGGTACATCTTCAGCCGCTATAGCGGCAGAGTCCTCAGAGGCTTCCGTACTGCAGTGTTTACTGGCGCCCTCTCATGACCACGTGGGTCGCAGGTCATGAGAGGGCGCCAGTAAACTGGACAGTACGGAAGCCTCTGAGGGCTCTGCCGCTATAGCGGCTAAAGATGTGCCTGTCAGCTGGGATCGCGCTGATACCGGCTTGAAGAAAGAGGGGGATCAAAGGACTCAGCAACGCGGATATTTACAGCGGCTGCTCCTATGCCGCTTGGATGTGGATCGTGCTGCGCTGCGGGATCCACAGGACTTAGATGAAGATCAGATCACATTTTATGACCAAATTGTGCAGAAATCCAAATAATTCCAATGGGTTCACATACTTTTTATTGCTACTGTATGTCCATTGTAGTCTAGGGTCAATTTAAATTGCATGCTTGGCTGGGCCACGCATGCGCGACGGAGCGCAACTCGGCCAGGCTTTTCGGGAACAATTGCGGGTGACTGGAGTCACCCAGGGAGACTGCGAGGGACGAGCAGCCCTAGCGGGGCTTAAGGAAGCTCCAGGTAAGTATGGGACCTGAGATGCTTCTCGTCTCAGGTTCACTTTAACCACTTGCCGACCGCACGCTTATACCGTGCGTCGGCAAAGTGGCAGCTGCAGGACCAGCGACGCAGTACTGCGTCGCCAGCTGCAGGCTGATTAATTAGGAAGCAGCCGCTCGCGCGAGCGGCTGCTTCCTGTCAATTCACGGCGGGGGGCTCCGTGAATAGCCTGCGGGCCGCCGATGGCGGCTCGCAGGCTAAATGAAAACACAAGCGGAAATAATCCGCTTTGTTTACATTGTACGGCGCTGCTGCGCAGCAGCGCCGTAAGGCAGATCGGCGATCCCCGGCCAATCAGCGGCCGGGGATCACCGCCATGTGACAGGGGACGTCCCGTCACTGGCTGCACAGGACGGATTGCGTCCTGTGCAGCCTCGATCGCCGGGGGGGGGGGGCCAGGTAGGAGAGGGAGGGGGAGGATTTCGCCGCGGAGGGGGGCTTCGAGGTGCCCCCCCCGCAACACCCAGGCAGGCAGGAGAGATCAGACCCCCCCTGCACATCATCCCCATAGGGGGGAAAAAAGGGGGGCGATCTGATCTCTCTGCCTGCAACCTGATCTGTGCTGGAGGCTGCAGAGCCCACCCAGCACAGATCACTCAAAACAGCGCTGGTCCTTAAGGGGGGGTAAAGGGTGGGTCATCAAGTGGTTAAGCCAAGCCAGATGTGAAAATTGATGTGTGTTGCCAAAAATGCGTGCTTAAAGTAAGAGGCCTCTCCCATTAACATGGCTAGAAAAAGGATATTTTCAGGCGTGCGTTGAAAGCTGAAAAACAAAAAACAAATTGAATCAAGCGGTGTAAGAGGCTAGTTTTAATGTACACGGCAGATTTTTTTTTCTCCCTTAGAATTAAATCAGTCTCCTGGGGTGTGATTCACAAAGCCTGCAAAGAGCAGCAATACCAAAAAATATTTTGGCCTCAATATTTGCCTAAGTGCCTGCATGCATGTGTGGGCTCAGCTAAGTGATCTTACATTTACTAAGCATTTTCCAGCGCCTGCTATGACTGCATATGAATCAGGTGAAGGCTGCAGTGTCTGCCCACAAACACCAGCCGCTACTGCTTTAAAGGCATTTTTTATATATATGAAAGATCTGCCTTTACACTGCATTGCTCTCTCTAATAATATTAATATATAAATGTGAAGATGTTTAATCAGCATTTAACGTATTATTATTTTAAATTATAATAATCTGTGCCATTTTAATATCATTGAGTATTATGAAATCATTAGAGTGCATTTGCTAGAAATAGAAGCCTTAGATTTGCATAAATGAAGGAGTAAAAAAAGACTTTATTATTCTGACTCAACACACTGCATATCTCTCTGCAGTAAAGAGAATATTCAAAATGTTGTAATGTGTATATCTCAGTATCATGCACCCACCTGCACATGTATGTGCCTGCTCATGTGTACACAAAGTTCTTCTCCAGACTATGCCTTGTGTGACAAGATTCTATGTTTTTAAATAAATAGACTTCAGATGAATACACTAAAGCAGTCCAACCACTGGCAAAATATTGTTTAGACAGAGTAGAGAAACAGAGCACACTAAAAACAACTGTCCTCGTTAATATTGAGCAGGAAAGGATTAAGCTAAAATGGGGCCCTAGGCAAGATAACTGCAAACTGCTGATGGTCACCTGGCTTTTTAATAAGATTTAGTGGGGGCAAGCATCCACTAGGCCCCTAGACTCTCTACAGGCAATAAACAACTGCCTAGGGTTGCCTTGTGGATTATCCAGCTCTGCTTACTGATGAAGCAATCAGTACAGGGTAGGTAGTGGGGAAGGGTTTGGCAGTCACATACTGGGGACTGGAAGATAAGTGGGTGGGCAAAAAGGAATCTATACAGCGTAGCACAGGTTGAGGGACTTAGAATGTAAGTGTGTAGCATGAGTGTTTGGTGAGGGGAAGGGAGTGTGTGTGTGGGAAAAATAGGTTCCTTCGTTACATGTGATATTCCTTTTTTCCAAGCACAGCCACAAGACGACTCCTTAGACAGTCTCCCACTAAGAACACAGTGCTCAGTTCAATTTTTAGAAAGTACTAATGATGGTTGAATGAATGAATAGATAGATAGATAGATAGATAGATAGATAGATATTTTGGGCCCAGTTAATAACTTATAGACCACTGTGTAAAAGAATCAGCAATGGTTATGAGCTAAATTACCTTACTGACTGGTGGCCTTCCATAGTGAATGAAAAATATTCAAAATGAATGCGTCAGATGTGCACCTAGAATGTTCTGCTTAATAATAATAATACCTTTTTTTGTATAGCGCTTTTCTCCTGTCGGACTCAAAGCGCTTGCGAGGCAGCCACTAGAGCGCACTCAGTAGGCAGTAGCAGTGTTAGGGAGTCTTGCCCAAAGAACTCCTTACTGAATTACTGGCTTACTGAACAGGCAGAGCCGAGATTCGAACCCAGGTCTCCTGTGTCAGTGGCAGAGCCCTTAACCAGTACACCATCCAGCCACTACATTAAAGTACAGTTCAGATGTGCTTAATGAGACTCTGTCACCTCAAAAACATCCCCTGGGGGGTACTCACCTCGGGTGGGGAAGCCTCCAGATCCTAATGAGGCTTCCCACGCCATCCTCTGTCCCACGGGGGTCTCGCTGCAGCCCTCCGAACAGCCGGCGACAGACCGGACTGTAAAATCAATATTTACCTTTGCTGGCTCCAGCGGGGGCGCTGTGGCTGCTTTCCGCTCCGAACTACACGGAAATACCCGATCTCAGTCGGGTCCGCTCTACTGCGCAGGCGCCGGAAACTTGCGCCTGCGCAGTAGAGCAGACCCGATGGCGATCGGGTATTTCCGTGTAGTTCGGAGCCGACAGCCGTCAGAGCGCCTGCGCAGGAGCCGGGAAGGTAAATAATGACGTCATCTTGTACGGAGGGCTGCAGCGAGACCCCCGTGGGACAGAGGACGGCGTGGGAAGCCTCATTAAGATCCGGAGGCTTCCCCCACCCGAGGTGAGTACCCCCCAGGGGATCTTTTGATGTTACAGATCCTCTTTAAAGCACATCTGAACTGAGGGGGGCAAAGTGGCTGCCATATTTGTTTCCTTTTAAACTACACCAACTGCCTGGCATACATGCTGAGCTTTCTGGCATCAGTAGTGTCAGAAAAACACACACCTGAATGAAGCATGCAGCTAATCTAGCCCGAAGTCAGTCAGAGTACCTGATCTGCGTGCTTATTCAGGGTCTATGGCTAAAAGTATTAGCGGCAGATGATCAACAGGCCAGCAAGGCGATTTGCATTGTTTAAAAGGAAATAAATATGGCACCCTCCATATCCCTCTCACTTAACCACTTGAGGACCACAGTCTTTCTACCCCTTAAAGACCAGAGCCTTTTTCTCCATTCAGACCACTGCAGCTTTCACGGTTTATTGCTCGGTCATACAACCTACCACCTAAATGAATTTGACCTCCTTTTCTTCTCACTAATACAGCTTTCTTTTGGTGCTATTTGATTGCTGCTGCGAGTTTTAGTTTTTATTATATTCAGCAAAAAAGACATGAATTTTGTCAAAAAAATGACTTTTTTTACTTTCTGTGCTGACATTTTTCAAATAAAGTAAAATTTCCTATACATTTGAGCGCGAAAGTTATTCTGCTACATGTCTTTGATAAAAAAAAAAACATTCAGTGTATATTTATTGGATTGGGTAAAAGCCTCATTAGGATCCGGAGGCTTCCCCCACCCGAGGTGAGTACCCCCCAGGGGATCTTTTGATGTTACAGATCCTCTTTAAAGCACATCTGAACTGAGGGGGGCAAAGTGGCTGCCATATTTGTTTCCTTTTAAACTACACCAACTGCCTGGCATACATGCTGAGCTTTCTGGCATCAGTAGTGTCAGAAAAACACACACCTGAATGAAGCATGCAGCTAATCTAGCCCGAAGTCAGTCAGAGTACCTGATCTGCGTGCTTATTCAGGGTCTATGGCTAAAAGTATTAGCGGCAGATGATCAACAGGCCAGTAAGGCGATTTGCATTGTTTAAAAGGAAATAAATATGGCACCCTCCATATCCCTCTCACTTAACCACTTGAGGACCACAGTCTTTCTACCCCTTAAGGACCAGAGCCTTTTTCTCCATTCAGACCACTGCAGCTTTCACGGTTTATTGCTCGGTCATACAACCTACCACCTAAATGAATTTGACCTCCTTTTCTTCTCACTAATACAGCTTTCTTTTGGTGCTATTTGATTGCTGCTGCGAGTTTTAGTTTTTATTATATTCATCAAAAAAGACATGAATTTTGTAAAAAAAAATGACTTTTTTTACTTTCTGTGCTGACATTTTTCAAATAAAGTAAAATTTCCTATACATTTGAGCGCGAAAGTTATTCTGCTACATGTCTTTGATAAAAAAAAAAACATTCAGTGTATATTTATTGGATTGGGTAAAAGTTATAGCGTTTACAAACTATGGTGCCAAAAGTGAATTTTCCCATTTTCAAGCATCTCTGACTTTTCTGCCCACCTGTCATGTTTCATGAGGTGCTAAAATTCCAGGATAGTATAAATACCCCCCAAATGACCCCATTTTGGAAAGAAGACATCCCAAAGTATTCACTGAGAGGCATGGTGAGTTCATAGAAGATTTTATTTTTTGTCACAAGTTAGCGGAAAATGACACTTTGTGACAAAAAAAAAAGTTTCCATTTCTTCTAACTTGCGACAAAAAAAAATGAAATCTGCCACGGACTCACTATGCTCCTCTCTGAATACCTTGAAGTGTCTACTTTCCAAAATGGGGTCATTTGTGGGGTGTGTTTACTGTCCTGGCATTTTGGGGGATGCTAAATTGTAAGCACCCCTGTAAAGCCTAAAGGTGCTCATTGGACTTTGGGCCCCTTAGCGCAGTTAGGCTGCAAAAAAGTGCCACACATGTGGTATTGCCATACTCAGGAGAAGTAGTATAATGTGTTTTGGGGTGTATTTTTACATATACCCATGCTGGGTGGGAGAAATATCTCTGTAAATGACAATTGTTTGATTTGTTTTACACACAATTGTCCATTTATAGAGAGATTTCTCCCACTCAGCATGGGTATGTGTAAAAATACACCCCAAAACACATTATACTACGTCTCCTGAGTACGGCGATACTACATGTGTGGCACTTTTTTGCAGCCTAACTGCGCTAAGGGGCCCAAAGTCCAATGAGTACTTTTAGGATTTCACAGGTCATTTTTGTTTCAAGACTACTCCTCACCGTTTAGGGCCCCTAAAATGCCAGGGCAGTATAGGAACCCCACTAATGACCCCATTTTAGAAAGAAGACACCCCAAGGTATTCCGTTAGGAGTATGGTGAGTTCATAGAAGATTTTATTTTTTGTCACAAGTTAGCGGAAATTGATTTTAATTGTTTTTCTTCACAAAGTGTCATTTTACGCTAACTTGTGACAAAAAATAAAATCTTCTATGAACTCACCATACTCCTAACGGAATACCTTGGGGTGTCTTCTTTCTAGAATGGGGTCATTTGTGGGGTTCCTATACTGCCCTGGCATTTTAGGGGCCCTAAACCGTGAGGAGTAGTCTTGAAACCAAATGTCGCAAAATGACCTGTAAAATCCTAAAGGTACTCATTGGACTTTGGGCCCCTTAGCGCACTTAGGGTGTAAAAAAGTGCCACACATGTGGTACCGCCGTACTCAGGAGAAGTAGTATAATGTGTTTTGTGGTGTATTTTTACACATACCCATGCTGGGTGGTAGAAATATCTCTGTACATGACAATTGTTTGATTTTTTTTACACACAATTGACCATTTACAGTGAGATTTCTCCCACCCAGCATGGGTATGTGTAAAAATACACCCCAAAACACATTATACTACTTCTCCTGAGTACGGCGATACCACATGTGTGACACTTTTTTTGCAGCCTAGGTGCGCTAAGGGGCCCGACGTCCTATTCACAGGTCATTTTGAGGCATTTGTTTTCTAGACTACTCCTCACGGTTTAGGGCCCCTAAAATGCCAGGGCAGTATAGGAACCCCACAAGTGACCCCATTTTAGAAAGAAGACACCCCAAGGTATTCCGTTAGGTGTATGGCGAGTTCATAGAAGATTTTATTTATTGTCACAAGTTAGTGAAAAATGACACTTTGTGAAAAAAAAACAATAAAAATCAATTTCCGCTAACTTTTGACAAAAAATAAAATCTTCTATGAACTCGTCATACACCTAACAGAATACCTTGGGGTGTCTTTTTTCTAAAATGGGGTCACTTGTGGGATTTCTATACCGCCCTGGCATTTTACAGGCCCAAAACCGTGAGTAGTCTGGAAACCAAATGTCTCAAAATGACTGTTCAGGGGTATAAGCATCTGCAAATTTTGATGACAGGTGGTCTATGAGGGGGCGAATTTTGTGGAACCGGTCATAAGCAGGGTGGCCTTTTAGATGACAGGTTGTATTGGGCCTGATCTGATTGATAGGAGTGCTAGGGGGGTGACAGGAGGTGATTGATGGGTGTCTCAGGGGGTGATTAGAGGGGAAAATAGATGCACTCAATGCACTGGGGAGGTGAGCAGAAGGGGCTCTGAGGGGGATCTGAGGGTTTGGCCAAGTGATCAGGAGCCCACACGGGGCAAATTAGGGCCTGATCTGATGGGTAGGTGTGCTAGGGGGTGACAGGTGGTGACAGGAGGTGATTGATGGGTGTCTCAAGGTGTGATTAGTGGGGGGGATAGATGCAAGTAATGCACTGGCGAGGTGATCAGGGCTGGGGTCTGAGGGTGTGGGCGGGTGATTGGGTGCCCTAGGGGCAGATAGGTATCTAATCTGATGGATAGCAGTGACAGGTGGTCATTGATGGGTAATTAGTGGGTGTTTAGAGGAGAGAACAGATGCAATGCACTTGGGAGGCGATCTGACTGCGGGTCTGCAGGCGATCGGATGGTGTGGGTGGGTGATCAGATTGCCCGCAAGGGGCAGGTTAGGGGCTGATTGATGGGTGGCAGTGACAGGGGGTGATTGATGGGTGGCAGTGACAGGGGCTGATTGATGGGTGGCAGTGACAGGGGCTGATTGATGGGTGGCAGTGACAGGGGGTGACCGGGGGTGATTGATGGGTGTTTAGAGAAGATAACAGATGTAAACAATACATTTGGGAGGTAATCTGACGGCGGGTTTGCAGGCGATCTAATGGTGTGGGTGGGTGATGAGATTGCCCGCAAGGGGCAGGTTAGGGGCTGATTGATGGGTGGCAGTAACAGGGGGTGATTGATGGGTGATAGGTGATTGGCAGGTGATTGACAGGTGATCAGTGGGTTATTACAGGGAAGAACAGATGTAATTAATGCACTGGTGAATTGATAAGGGGGGGGGGGGTCAGAGGGCAATCTGAGCGTGTGGGCGGGTGATTGGGTGCCCGCAAGGGGCAGATTAGGGTCTGATCTAATAGGTAACAGTGACAGGTGGTGATAGGGGGTGATTGATGGGTAATTAGTGGGTGTTTAGAGAAGATAACAGATGTAAACAATACATTTGGGAGGTAATCTGACGGCGGGTTTGTGCGCGATCTAATGGTGTGGGTGGGTGATCAGATTGCCCGCAAGGGGCAGGTTAGGGGCTGATTGATGGATGGCAGTGACAGGGGGTGACAGGGGGTGATTGATGGGTGATAGGTGATTGGCAGGTGATTGACAGGTGATCAGTGGGTTATTACAGGGAGGAACAGATGTAATAAATGCACTGGTGAATTGATAAGGGGGGGTCTGAGGGCAATCTGAGTGTGTGGGCGGGTGATTGGGTGCCCGCAAGGGGCAGATTAGGGTCTGATCTGATAGGTAACAGTGACAGGTGGTGATAGGGGGTGATTGATGGGTGATTGATGGGTAATTAGTGGGTGTTTAGGGTAGAGAAAAGATGTAAACACTGCACTTGGGAGGTGATCTGATGTCGGATCTGCGGGCGATCTATTGGTGTGGGTGGGTGATCAGATTGCCCGCAAGGGGCAGGTTAGGGGCTGATTGTTGGGTGGCAGTGACAGGGGGTGATTGATGGGTGATTGATGGGTGATTGACAGGTGATTGACAGGTGATCAGGGGGGATAGATGCATACAGTACACAGAGGGGGGTCTGGGGAGAATCTGAGGGGTGGGGGGTGATCAGGAGGGAGCAGGGGGCGGGGGGGGGGATAAAAAAAAAATAGCGTTGACAGATAGTGACAGGGAGTGATTGATGGGTTATTAGGGGAGTGATTGGGTGCAAACAGTGGTCTGGGGGCTGGGCAGGGGGGGGTATGAGGGGTGCTGTGGGCGATCAGGGGGTGGGGGGGGGCAGATCAGGGTGTTTGGGTGCAGACTAGGGTGGCTGCAGCCTGCCCTGGTGGTCCCTCGGACACTGGGACCACCAGGGCAGGAGGCAGCTTGTATAATACACTTTGTATACATTACAAAGTGTATTATACACTTTGTAGCGTCGATCGCGGGGTTAACATCCCGCCGGCGCTTCCATATGGCCGGCGGGATGTTGCTGCAGGTGGGCGGAGCCAGTTGCCGGGGAAAGCGCGCGTCATAAATGACGCGATCGCTCCCCCGGCATGCGAAAAGGACGCAACGCCCTTGGGCGTATTGCGGTCCTTTAGGGATCCACTTTGCCGCCGCCCATCGGCTGTGGGCGGTCGGCAAGTGGTTAAAGTGTACTTTAAAGTGGGATTATACTCCTAAAACTAAAATTCCTGTAACTACTCCTAGTTATATAAAAGTACAATTAAAAGCAATCCCACACATTCTATGTGTGTAAATATGTATACTTTCACTGCAGAAAGCGGTACAAGAAGGCTTATTTCTGTCTCATCAGTACAGGCAGAAGACACTCTCTGCCTCTATTTTGATTCTGCTCCCTCCTTCCTCCCTCTGCTTAACTCACACAGTGACCTGGCAACAGCTGACTCACTTTAGCAGAAAAGGAGGGGGGCAGAATGAAGGCACATGCCTCAGAGAGTTCAGCCCACAATTATTACATTTGCCATTAGCCAGAGATAAGCCTTCTTGTACTGCTCTCTACAGCGAACGTATACATTTTTACATACAGAGAATGTGTGGGATTGCTTTCAAATGTTCCTTTATGTAACTAAGAGACTTTAGTGAAATTTTATTTTTAGTAGTATAATCCCACTTTAAATGGTGGCATTTCCTCATATTTATGTAACATTTGGTGAGGCAGCTGCGGGGAACAGCACCGCCACCGCAGCTGCCTCTGTGCCCCTGTCCGTCTCGCCACTCGTGCCTCGGGCGTCTAGCACGCCGAGGACGGGTATATCGGGCCCCCATAAGGTCGCATTGACGCGTGCGCGCGCGCACCGTCACGACCTTTATGCAAGGAAGAGGCGGCTCAGCTGACCGGAGGGTCAGCTGACGTCACGCCAGGCGCCCGCCGCTCCTGATTGGCCTGGTGCAGGGGGGGGGGGGGGGTGCCTCAGGCTCTCCTCGGGCTCTTAAGCCTGAAGGATTCATTCCTCGGGTGTCTGCTGTTGCGAATGCCTCGTGTGAGCACTCAGACCTAGTCAGGTTCCTGCTCATGATAGATGTATATGCAGTGTTTGCTATATACATCTATCTACAGTTAGTTTATTGTATTTGATTATCTGTGTATGACTCCTAGCTCTGTTTGACTACTCTCCTGCTTAGTGATTCTGTACTTTAGCCTATCTGATCTTACTGCCGACCCTGCCTGGTTACCGTTTACTCTCTGCCTTCTGATTCTGTACTTTAGCCTATCTGATCTTACTGCCAACCCTGCCTGGTTACCGTTTACTCTCTGCCTTCTGATTCTGTACTATATCTGCCTGCCTGTTGCCGAACTCGATTTGTCTGACCTCTCTACTCACCAGTGAGCCCTCGTCACTGGTGAGGTGTTCGCTGTACTGACAGTGCCCGCCAGCTCCTCTGGTGAGCTCCTGTCAAATCTGTCAGTAATTACTGTTGCACCAAAACACACAGTGCATTTAAGCATCACACTTGTCTGTGTACTATACTTGCATTATTGGTGATTCTGCAGATCACTACAAAATCAGGTATAGCATCTGTATTATTGGTGATACTGCAGATCACCACATAATCAGAGATATGGTTGTTGCTTACACTGATTATTACATAACAGCAGACCATGACGTCTATGGACACACTGTGCTGCCAAGTCGCAGCATTGACCACTGCGGTGAACGCCTTAACCGAGACGGTCAATGCTCAACAGGCTCAGATCACCCAGCTGTCTGAGACAGTACGTACCCTCCAGACAGCAGCAGCACCAGTGCAGTCCCCTCCAGTTACCGAGCCCAGAATGCCCATGCTCGAGAACTTTTCAGGGCAAAATTCATAAATCGGATTTTCGTAACTTCAGAAACCGATGTCTCTTGTACTTTGAGATAAGACCAGTATCTTCAGGTTCTGAGAGTCAAAGGATAACCTTCATTAAAACTTTGTTAACTGGGGACTCTCAGACCTGGGCTTACAGTCTGCCTAATGGTCATGAGGCTTTGACCTCAGTACAGACATTTTTCGACTCAATGGCGATCATTTACGACGATCCGGACATCGCCGTGACCGCTGAGAGGTAACTTAAGATTCTCAGGCAGGGACATAACACAGTAGAAACCTACGCCGATGAGTTCAGAAAGTGGGCAGTATCGGCTAGGTGGGGTCAGTTCGCCTTGTTAGATTGCTTTCTGACCGGCTTGTCTGACTCAGTGTCAGATTTAATGCTCGGCCATCCTGAACCAAAATCAGTGGATGAGGCCATTGCACTGGCAGTTAAGATCAACCGCCATGTCCGGTACCAAAAACAGTCCCGAGGTAAAATTGCTATTAAAGCGGTCCCGTTCTCCTTTTCTCCCCCTACACCTCCTGATGAACCGATGCAGGTCGGTCAGTCCAGATTATCTGAGGTGGAGAAATCCCGGAGACGTAAAGAAGGCCTCTGCTTATACTGTGCGGAAATAGGACATTTAGCCCAGAACTGTCCAAAGAAGGTGGAAAACTCTGCCGCCTAGGTGTAGCTAGAGGTACTACCCTAGGCGAGCCAGTCTTACCTCTACCTGATAAACGGTTACTACTCCCTTGTTCTATTACCTGGGAAGACCGCATTTGTCTACCCAGGCATTTATAGACTCGGGATCTGAGGCTAATTTTATTGACGCAGAGTTTGTTAAGAAATGGGGGATACCGCTGGTTCCTTTGGACAGGCGAGTTTTTGTTACAGCAGTGGACGATTCTCCTTTGCAGGGCAGGCAGGCCCTCTCACAGACACCAGTTATTTTATGTCATGTGGGGGTATTACACTAAGAAAGCTTACAGTTTTTTGTTCTTAAGATGGCCACCTCTACTGTTATCCTAGGTATGCCGTGATTGAGGAAACACTCTCCACACATTGATTGGAGCTCCAGTCAATTGTTAAGCTGGTCTCCATTCTGTCACCAGCATTGTTTGGAGAAAGTAGCCGTATGTGCCACCAAGGTTCAGATAGAAGGTGTACCTTCACAGTATGCTGAGTTTACGGATGTGTTCTGTCCTAAATCAGCAGACAAGCTCCCTCCTCACAGGAGTTTTGACTGCCCCATTGATTTACGACCAGGTTGTATGCCCCCTAGAGGTCATCTTTATAATCTTTCTGGTCCTGAGAAACTGGCCATGCAAGATTACATTAAAGAAAATTTGGCTAAAGGCTTCATTATTATTATTATTATTATTTATTTATAAAGCGCCAACATATTCCGTGGCGCTGTACAATGTAAGAAAACAAACAAGGGATACATAATGATACAGACAATGATATACATCAAATATGAACACTGATACAAGATACAGCACTGCTGATTACAACTTGATTTAACATGATGACTAAAATGTATAAATTTCTAACAGTGTGCAAGCAATTGAATTAATAACATTCCATGACACAAAAGGGTGAGAGCCCTGCCCTTGCGAGCTTACAATCTAAAGGAATGGGGTGGAAACAAGAGGAGGGGGAAGTATACAGTATATGTACAGGCTGTGCGTAATTAGGTTATTTAGTGGGTGCATGGCCTAAGCTAGAGAATATGCTTGTCGGAAAAGGTGGGTTTTGTGGGAGCATTTAAAGATTTCAAAGGTGGGAGAGTGGCGGATGTGTTGTGGAAGGGCATTCCAGAGGAGGGGTGAGGCACGTGAGAAGTCTTGTACACGTGAATGTGAGGAGGTAATTGTAGAAGAGGATAGAAGAAGCTCGTGTGCAGATCTGAGATTGCGGTTGAGATGGTATCTGGAGACTAGTGAGGAGATGTACAGGGGAGAGAGATTGTGGAGAGCTTTGTAGGTTATGGTTAAGAGTTTGAACTGAATCCTCTCATTAATTGGTAGCCAGTGAAGAGCTTGACAGAGAGGGTCAGCAGAGGAAGAGCGAGAGGAGAGATGAATGAGTCGAGCAGCAGAGTTCAGTACAGAATTGAGCGGTGTTAGTCGGTTAGTTGGAAGTCCACCAAGCAATATATTGCAATAGTCCAATCGAGATATAATAAGAGCATGTACTAACATTTTGGTTGTGTCATGGGAGAGAAAAGGTCGGATACGTGCTATGTTTTTCAGTTGGAAATGGCAGGAGCTGGTTAGGGAGTTAATGTGAGGAGTAAATGAGAGAGAAGAATCAAATATTACCCCCAAGCACCGTGCTTTGGGAACTGATGTTATAGACGTGTTATTAACATTTATTGTAATATCAGGCAAAGGGGTGGACAGGGATGGTGGAAAGACTATTAGTTCAGTTTTATTCATATTAAGTTTTAAGAAACGAGAGGACATGAAAGAGGAGATAGCGGACAGGCAGTCGGGAACCCGTGTGAGGAGGAAGTTAAGGTCTGGGGCCGAGAGGTACAGTTGTGTATCGTCTGCATATAGGTGGTATTGGAAACCAAATTAGCTGATTAAGTTACCAAGACCGTGCATGTAGATGGAGAAGAGGAGGGGACCGAGGACAGAGCCTTGAGGTACCCCTACAGACAGAGGATGTGAAGAGGAGGCCTGATCTGAATAAGAAACAGTGAAAGACCTTCCAGAGAGGTAGGAAGATATCCAGGAGAGAGAGAGGTCCTTTATTCCTATAGATGAAAGGATCATCCGTCCTTCAAGGTCTCCGGTCGGAGCAGGTTTATTTTTTGTACAGAAGAAGGATGGTGGGCTTCGCCCATGTATTGACTACCGGGAATTGAATAAGATAACCATACAGAATCGTTATCCACTTCCGTTAATTGACGATTTGTTTTCTCAAATTACTGATGCTGGTTTCTTCTCTAAGCTAGATCTGAGAGGGGCATACAACCTGGTACGCATCAGGGAGGGCGACGAGTGGAAGACGGCCTTTAACACGCCCGACGGGCATTACGAGTATTTAGTTATGCCCTTCGGGCTGTGCAACGCCCCTGCAGTCTTTCAAGAATTTGTTAATGAGATCTTTAGAGAGGTGTTGGGGCGTTTCGTTCTAGTCTATCTTGACGATATATTAATTTATTCTCAAAATGTGCCTGAACACAGAAAGCATGTGAAATTTGTTTTGAGGAAACTTAGACAGAACCATCTATATGCTAAACTTGAGAAATGTCTTTTCGAGGTGTCAGAGGTTCCCTTTCTGGGCTATGTAATTTCCACTTCTGGTCTCTCCATGGACCCCAAGAAGGTTTCTGCCGTCTTGAAGTGGCCACAGCCTGCAGGCCTAAAGGCACTCCAGAGATTTTTAGGTTTCGCCAACTACTACAGGAGGTTTATTAAGGGATTCTCCTCAGTAGTGTCGCCCCTCACTGATCTTACCAAGAAGGGGGTAGACACCTACAATTGGTCAATGGAAGCACATTCAGCCTTTTCTACCTTGAAAAGTATGTTTTGCTCCGCCCCAATTCTACGACATGTGGGTGTCACCTGTCCGTTTATAGTGAAGGTGGATGCATCCGAGATTGGGGTGCGAGCTGTCCTGTCACAACACTCTGGGTATCAAGGTAGATTACATCCATGTGCTTTTTTCTCACAGAAATTCTCTCCGGCTGAGAGAAACTATGACATTGGAAATCGGGAATTGCTGGCCATTAAACTTGCATTTGAGGAGTGGCGTCATTGGCTTGAGGGGGCAAAACATGTCATTACGGTCTACACCGACCATAAAAATTTGGAATACATCGAGGGGGCTAAGAGACTCAGTCCTCGACAGGCTCGCTGGTCCCTATTTTTCACGAGATTCAGATTTGTAATTACCTATAAACCTGGAAGCAAGAACGTCAAAGCAGATGCTCTATCCAGATGTTTTGAGCCAGAGTCAATCCGTCCCTCAACTCCTGAAAATATTCTGCCCGAGAAAATTGTTGTAGCAGCCACTGAGACATGGGAGGACTGGGCACTCACTTTAAGACCGTATCAAACGGAAGTTCCCGAGGGGAAACCTGAAGGGGTGTTATTTGTACCTTTACACTTACGATTACAGATCTTACAGTTATTTCATGCTCACAAGATTGCAGGTCACCCAGAAGTAGCCAGGACGCAGAATTTGCTGTCTAGATGTGTATGGTGGCCGTTATTATCCCTAGACTGCAAGGAATTTGTGAGGGACTGCTCGGTCTGTGCTAGGAGTAAACCTTCTAGACAGGCTCCAGCAAGCACCCTTCATCCTTTGCCCATTCCTGAAGAACCATGGACTCATTTATCCATGGACTTTGTTGGGTGAACTACCTAGGTCAGAAGGGAAAACGTCCATTTGGTTGGTAGTTGACAGGTTCAGCAAGATGGCCAACTTTATTCCCCTGGAAGGACTCCCTTCTGCACAAGAATTAGCAGAACTCTTTGTTCAACACATCTTCCGGTTGCATGGCATCCCGGAAGATGTAGTGTCAGATAGGGGGGTCCAATTCGTGTCCAAGTTCTGGCGAGCTTTTTGTCACCACCTGGGTATGAATCTGTCATTTTCATCTGGCTACCACTCACAGACCAATGGTCAGACTGAGAGGATTAATCAGTCATTGGAACAATTCTTGAGGTGTTATGTGGCCGATGCTCAGCAGGAATGGGCAAAGTGTTTACCATTCGCTGAGTTTGCACACAATAATCTAAGAAACACTTCTTCTGGCTTCTCACCCTTCCAGGTGGTCTCGGGGAGATCTCCCAAGTTCTCTCCGTTACCAGTGGCATCCTCTCCTTTTGGTGATTGACGGAGAGCCAGAGTATGAGATTGAACGGATCTTGGATTCACGTTGGGTGCGCAACTCGGTTCAGTATCTGGTTCGTTGGAAGGGGTATGGGCCTGAGGAGAGATCTTGGGTTCCGGGTCATCGAATGCATGCTGAGGAGTTGAGACAGGAATTCCATAGACTGCATCCTGAGAAACCATATAGGACGTGTCCGGAGTCCACGCCTCAAGGGGGGGGGGGTACTGTAACATTTGGTGAGGCAGCCGCGGCGAACAGCACCGCCACCGCAGCTGCCTCTGTGCCCCTGTCCGTCTCGCCACCCGTGCCTCGGGCGTCTAGCACGCCGAGGACGGGTATATCGAGCCCCCATAAGGTCGCATTGACGCGTGCACGCGCGCACCGTTACGACCTTTATGCGAGGAAGAAGCGGCTCAGCTGACCGGAGGGTCAGCTGACGTCACGCCAGGCGCCCGCCACTCCTGATTGTCCAGGTGCAGGGGGGGGGGGCGTGCCTCAGGCTCTCCTCGGGCTCTTAAGCCCTAGTCAGGTTCCTGCTCATGATAATGTATATGCAGTGTTTGCAATATACATCTATCTATAGTTAGTTTATTACATAGGTACATAGTTATTTTGGTTGAAAAAAGACATACGTCCATCGAGTTCAACCAGTACAAAGTACAACTCCAGCCTGCTCCCTCACATATCCCTGTTGATCCAGAGGAAGGCGAAAAAACCCCCACAAGGCATAGTCCAATTAGCCCCAAAAGGGAAAAAATTCCTTCCCGACTCCAGATGGCAATCAGATAAAATCCCTGGATCAACATCATTAGGCATAACCTAGTAATTGTAGCCATGGATGTCTTTCAACGCAAGGAAAGCATCTAAGCCCCCTTTAAATGCAGGTATAGAGTTTGCCATGACTTCCTGTGGCAATGCATTCCACATCTTAATCACTCTTACCGTAAAGAACCCTTTCCTAAATAAATGGCTAAAACGTTTTTCCTCCATGTGCAGATCATGTCCTCTAGTCCTTTGAGAAGGCCTAGGGACAAAAAGCTCATCCGCCAAGCTATTATATTGCCCTCTGATGTATTTATACATGTTAATTAGATCTCCTCTAAGGCGTCTTTTCTCTAGACTAAATAAACCCAGTTTATCTAACCTTTCTTGGTAAGCGAGACCTTCCATCCCACGTATCAATTTTGTAGCTCGTCTCTGCACCTGCTCTAAAACTGCAATATCTTTTTTTGTAATGTGGTGCCCAGAACTGAATTCCATATTCCAGATGTGGCCTTACTAGAGAGTTAAACAGGGGCAATATTATGCTAGCATCTCAAGTTTTTATTTCCCTTTTAATGCATCCCAAAATTTTGTTCGCTTTAGCTGCAGCGGCTTGGCATTGAGTACGATTATTTAACTTGTCCTTCTCTAAGTTTGATGTCCCCAACTGTATCCCATTTATTTTGTATGGTGCTAGACCATTGGTACGACCAAAATGCATGACTTTACATTTTTCAACATTGAATTTCATCTGCCATGTATGTGCCCATATAGTCATCCTATCCAGATCCTGTTGCAATATGACACTATCTTCCTGAGAGCTGATGATTCTGCACAATTTTGTATCATCTGCAAAAATAGCAACATTGTTCACTACTGCATCTACTAGGTCATTAATAAATAAATTGAAGAGCACTGGACTGTATTTGAGCACTATTGTATTTGATTATCTGTGTATGACTCCTAGCTCTGTTTGACTACTCTCCTGCTTAGTGATTCTGTACATTAGCCTATCTGATCTTACTGCCGACCCTGCCTGGTTACCATTTACTCTGTGCCTTCTGATTCTGTACTTTAGCCTATCTGATCTTACTGCCGACCATGCCTGGTTACCGTTTACTCTCTGCCTTCTGATTCTGTACTATATCTGCCTGCCTTTTGCCGAGCTCGATTTGTCTGACCTCTCTACTCACCAGTGAGCCCTCGTCACTGATGAGGTGTTCGCTGTACTGACAGTGCCCACCAGCTCCTCTGGTGAGCTCCTGCCAAGTCTGTCAGTAATTACTGTTGCACCAAAACACACAGTGCATTTAAGCATCACACTTGTCTGTGTACTATACTTGCATTATTGGTGATTCTGTAGATCACTACATAATCAGGTATAGCATCTGTATTATTGGTGATACTGCAGATCACCACATAATCAGAGATCTGGTTGTTGCTTACACTGATTATTACAACTTATTGCCAGAAGAATGACAGGCTAATGGTGGCGAAAATAAAACACATCGTTTTTTATAAAGATGTTTAGACCGATGTCCGTGCTTCACCTTTGATTGGTGCCTCCAATGTGCGGTGCTTGCAATGTGTTTTGGCTGTTTCTTGGGCATTCTCTCATGTAAAATTGTAATTCCCGAGTAAACAGGAGAACAGAATCTACATACTTCTCTATGCCATCTAGTCTCTAAAAGATGTGAATCATTATTTTCTTTTAAACAGGGTTCGTTAGCTATTAGCCCATGAAGAGAGGACTCTGAGATCATCTGAAGAGAGCATGGCAAGTTTCATTATGTCACAGACAATTGGAACACTGGAATCCTTTAGAAATAAATGTATAGAAAAGCTGTTTCTAAACTTTCAACCTGTATTTTCTGTTTTTAAATAGAACTGACCAAAATCCAAACTGTCATTCTATGGATATTTTCTTATGAATTATATAAGAGCATCTGGGGAGAAAAAGTGAATGTAAAAGCACATTAAATGTCCCTGCGGTTAACAGTTTTTTAGGTATTGACAGACACGATTTATGTCACATAATAAATTCTGAAAGCATACATATTATGTCAGTATCTAGCCATACAGATTGATCATTACCCTTCTCCATCACACAGCGGGATGGGTCAGTCAATAAGTCCCACATACATTCACCAGTCATGCATGCTTTGGAAAGGCTGCAGAAGTGGACTACATGAAAAAAGTGCACTAAGTTTGATTTATGCCTCTTGCTAGCGAATGAATTCTTCGAGAAGATTCCCATTGATGCAAAGATATGTGTCACAAGCCTGGAAATATTGCTGAGTCTTGCAACTAGACAGCGGCAGAATAACATAAGCCTAGCGTATAATGTAGAAGCCAAAGATACTGGGAAAGATTTACTGAGGAGTGATAGGCTACGTAGGGTCAAGTACATTTATTAAAACCCAATTTGTTTCTCAGCCACGGGCAGAATAATACTGTGGCTAGATCAGCTTATTTTAACCCTCAGCTTACAAGAATACATTCTACTGCTCGCCCATGTCTGTTACAACAACTGGGTCAGTTAATTGATTCAAGTTTCAAGTGCTGGTATTTTTAGAGGACAACCAGCTTAATGTAATTGAGGTAATGACCAAAGTAGTTAAATCATACTGCATTTACCTAATGGCTCTACCTTTCAATGGTTTCATTTTATTTATTGAGAGTGGATTTACCCAACAACATGACCACATATTTGTGACTAAAAGTACCCACAGCAACTTCAGTTTTAATCAGAATTAAAGTGGTCTGAAACTCTTACATAACATTCAATAAAAATGTGTTTTATTGCTTTTTATTACCCTTACAGTTACCATATTTGCATTTGTGCACAAGTAATATTGTCTGTAATATTGTGCACAAGTACTATTGTCACGAATTCATGTTCCCAAAGTACAGTTTATTTGCTCTGAAAGCTGCTGTTGCATTTTATTCAAGTTGCTTTTTATTATATATTACAATCTTCTAGTGATCTCTTCTGAACTGTGTGCATGCTTGAAGCAAAGAGAGCTCCTTCTCAGCACAGCTAAGAATGTAACAACAGAGGAATGAAAACAAAAGATAATGTTATCTCCTCTTCGGAATGTGGATCATAAGCTGAAGGGGCTTTCCACTGCAGGACAAAGTGCTGTGTTTAACTGTTTGAATACTGTTCTGCTACAATAATTTTTGGGCTAGTAGGTTTAAGACTGTAAGAAATCTTTTAGAGCAAAAAAAAAAAAATGCTGAGTTTCAGACCACATTAACTTTACTCCATATTTTTCTGACCTATATACAGTACAATGTACAACTGAGAAATAGTTTAGCGTATCCTCTGCCAGGTGAGCTTATCTATTACTTTATATGCTGCAGTAGTTAAAGAAAACAACTGTAATATTTATGTTGTACCTAGATTATCTGATAAGAAGGAATGAATGCTAATCAACACATATAGTAATGGCATGATTAACACTCCTCCTTCTGAAATATGGCTTGAAAACAAATCAAAGAGACTGGGAGGGTGTGGGTAAAAAAGTATCCCCCCCCCCCCAATAAACTCCACTCTCTAACCATACAGGAGCTTGAATATTATAAATTGGTCACAGATGTTGGCACATAGAAAGATGAAGGAATATTATAGGAATTTCTATATGACTATAATTATTATTAAACGTCTGAATAAAAGTTGGGGGGGGGGGGGACTTAATTATGATGCCCCTGGAATATAATACAAATGAGGCTTTAAAACAATCAGACGTAGAAGGTAAAAATTCATCCCTTATTAAAAAAAAACACCACATATTACAGTCTTCACCTCCAAAATCTTTTATTATTTTTAGAGGAGTTAAGGGGGGGGGGGGGGGGGGTGTTATTTCTAAATAAATTAAAGAGAAATTAAGGAGAGAGAATGCTGCCACAGTTCCCTCCCAAACTGTTCTGCTACATTGTACAAGGTGCACTAGGACCTTTGGATCAATCCAGTTTCCAGTATTCCCAGTAGTGTCAGGAAAAAGCTACATCACATAGGACATATTCAGATATCTTATCAAGGCCTTTTTTTTTTTAAAGAATCCCTTTGTTTATGACCGACAAGTTGGATACCCCAAACAGGTGGAACAAACTGCTTGTGAGGAGTATAACTGACTTGCTGCAATTGATGTGCCTCTTTATACGAGGATCCCACAAAAGTTGGGAAGACAGATGAGTATTGTATGTGTTGTCCTTTGCTTCCCAAATTGATCTAGTCCTATCAAGACAGGTATTTGTTCAATATGTCTATTAACCAATATGTTTATATCTGTCTGGGGTCTTTAAATAAAGACCCTGGGCTCAATAATCTATCCAATGGTATGTTTATGTTATCCAATTTTGCTCAACTCCTAAAATAGTCTGCTGCATAGGGCATAATTCCCTTTTCTCTCTCATTCTAAAAGATTCTACAGTTCTGTTTCAGTCTGGTCAAGTTTGACCTGATGAAGTTTGGCCAACATCATTTTATATATGTTTTCCAGTTTATCTATTCTTTCAGTGTGCTTGAAAATGTGTGTTTTTCTTTCATATTTGGGTACGACTGTTTGTTGAACCATTGTCCCTCTTACTACATATTTCTAACCTAACCCATGAACATTTTTGAGGTTTGTTTATGTTAAGGTATTCCTGGGTTGATTTATTGTCAATGAGCAAAGATGGATTAAGTCTGTATTTAAATTTGGGTTTCTGGTTGTTTCGGAGCTGTATGCCAATTATAACATTTGTGTCTCTTACAACCTGCAGATCTCTCTGCAAAATCATAAAGTAATCATTTGTAATGTCAGTTTGGTGCGTAAGAGAAGAACAGATAGTCTTTTCCTGTTGGATTGAGGGTATTCCAGCAATATGTTGGTTGCAAGGGTGGCACCTCACTCTTATTTAGTTTCTGTATTTTATAAGAAATTGAGGAACCTGATGAGAAATCTAAGGTCAGATTTAGGAAAATGTAGAAGTCCCCTCAAATAATCAACATTCCTTCATAAAAACATTCAGCTTTTCTACAAAGATACCAAGAAAATTAAATTGCTGTTTGTTAGTTATGTAAACATTAGCCAATCTTTTTAATTACCCCATTCTATCTTCTCACAGTCCAGTCCCCACTCCCCAGCTCTGCGGCCAGCCCCCAGCTCTGCAGCTGCAGCCTAACTGCACAAGATTCCTCCTCCACAGAGCTGGGGGCTGGTCGCTTTCTTTGCCTTTTTAAATTAGTAATACAGATTGGCCTATACCAATCTTCACTTTCTATTACAGAACACTAATGATTGCAGTGAAATGACATTCAGAGCCCTGAATTCTTACCCTTACAGTAAGAAAAATAGAATACAGGCTAGTTCTAACCAGGACTGGGACTGTACATACACATCTCATCATGTCACAGGTCACTATAGGCACCCTTTAAAGGATTTCATATGTATAGCTAAGTGATCCACTATATCTCATTTAGATAGAGTCATCTGGGTGAATGAAATGAAAATGCTGTTATTCTGACAGTTTCTTGTCAGAATAATATAAGTACAGTATATACTGTACTGCAAACGCAATTTATATAGGAGAATTGGAGTAGTTCTGTTTTAAGCTTCCACTTTTCCAAGTATAAAATTCAGCTATTATGCTGTTCTTAAATCCTTAAAGTTTATGTTGAAGAAAAATAGAAATCCTCTCATTGTAGTAAAGCAACAGAGCCATTAATTCCTACAAACCCCTTTGCTGTTTGTGCTTTGCAAATTGAAGTCAGATCATAAAAATACTGTGGTTCCCATAGAGATTTAGTGAGGGTTATTTACGACAAGAGACAAACACGGAACAGAAATGAAGCTATATTCTGCACTTCAACTGTCCAATTATGCAAACAAAAATAAATAAATACATTTTGTTTTTTATTCTAATGCCTCCTCTACCTGACAGACTTTTCCTTTAAAACCACATCCTCATTATATTTGGTGGTAATAGCACTATACAAAATGTATCTAAACATACAGCAGATATGGTGTGTGCCCTAGGTGCCACCAATAAAGGTTAAGATAAAATGGGGCCCTAGGTAAGGTAGTAGCTTTGGCTCATCCTGATAGTCCTTTTGTCAATCTGAAGTGGGAGACAGGACAGGGAAGACAGTTGAGCCCCCTTGGCACTCCTACATCCCAAGCAGCTGCCTGAGTGCCTTGTGGTTGATCCAGCTCTGGGTGTCAAACCTACTATACTGCCTTGGCTATGGGTAAGGCAAGCTGGCCTGGTGTTTGGTGCAGGCAATTTCCCTGACTCAATCACTATCAGCTTTCAGAAGAAATCGGATGTAAAAAATTAGAACCACTGCCATGTTTGCTTTGAACTAAAAGTCAATCTCCTACTCAATACACTACAACAACTGCACCGCTGATAACTACTAACACCGTCTTTTTCACTTCAAGAATGAATATCTCCTGGGATGGTTACAGTTTTTTCAATCAAAATTCAATGTAGATATCAAATTCAGCGTCATGTCTGCATTGTTCACCACCCCCCGTAATCACAGCATGCGCACCTAGCATGCAATTCTGCACATAGCGAAATACTGTAACACTTGTTCAGCAAACAACCCCCCCACCCCACCCCCCCAAATTATGCTCTTAAATGTGGTTCCTAAATCCCTTGCACACCAGAGCAGGGGCAAATCTAAGGATAACAGCACCTATAGCTAACAGTGCAATCCGCCCCGAAGAAGAGAAGGGGGGGCGGCATCATCCACAAAATTGAAGGTGTATTCTCGGTTGAATTGGTTGTGTCCAAGGTGACATGTAAAAATTAAGTACTGCATGGCAATCGGTTAGCCTGTACATATTCCCCAAATAACAGACAGCTTGTCCCCCCAAATAATGTAACCAGGAAGCAGAATTCTCCCCGGATAAAAACTAGTATCTATAAGGAGAATGCCAGGAATGCTTTGGAGCAGCACTCCTAGTAAGAGGTGCCCATGGCACATGCCATACCTGCACCCCTGTAGATAAGCCTCTGCACCAGAGACTCACCAGATTGTAGCCTCCTATATGTCCAGGTGGGTATCTCGCTCAAACTTATAAATCATGATGATCCAACGTTCCTCACAAAAAGCCTTCTTTAATCCTCAGCAAAATTAATCACATAAAAGTTTCTACAATAAAAAGCAAATGCCTGAGCTTAGTGCGCACTCTCTGGATCCAATGTAAAGATGAGCACATCAGAAACAGTGGTGTCTCCCGAGGCCCTCCAGCTGGGTGCGTGGCTGTGGCATCCTGGGTGCGTGGCTGTGGCAGTTTCAGCAACATTCAATTACTGTCATTCAAGCCAGGCATACATGTCTTGATAATGACTCAATACGGCAAGCCTAATGATCACTCCTCAACTGGATACTGATCAATTCCATAACCACACTGCACGCTCAACCTTCCATTAGATTTCAGCAGAAATCCATTAAGAATCAATCTAACCATTAGAAAGAAAAGCCTCATGCTGTGCTATATGGCTATCGGTTCTTGACAGAGATTTTCGAACAGGTCTGCTCTTTCTGGTCACACTAACAATTGATAGACTGCTCAAAATCTATGAAATGTTAATCAGTCATATATCACTTCCTGTAGTCTTGATAAAGCCCTGGTCATTGGGCGAAACATGTAGAGATGGGAGGAGGCTGAACCCGCTGGATTTCAGGACTCATGTGCTTTAGAGTTACGGAGTTCTGTGACTTGGCGTCAGCATGTGCGGCCGTGCTGCTCCACATCTAACTACACCATCACCCCAGCAGTGACCACACCACCCTGGCTTTGCACTTCTGACAGTAGTCGCTAGCATTTACAGGAGTGGTGAGAGTGTTATATCTGTAATGCATTCACTGTACCAAGTACTGCAAATGGAAAGATGGCTGGGCTCCGTGTTTCTAGGACTTTTTTCCGGCTGGTGTGTATGGTTGTGTGGCATGTGTGGCTGGGATCAGTCCAATTGTTAGCATTAGGTTTGTGGGGTCCCACCATTAATGTTTTTAGGAGCAGGGTCAGACAGACATGAGGCAATACTATACTCCATTGCATGTTGTGACAAATAAAGTGGCTTTATGTTTTATGCAGATGTGAGCACTATGAGATGTTTGTATTTTCACAATGAGTCATATATGTTAGCAAATGAATCCAGACAGGTCCGATTTCTCTATCCCGCTGCAACAATCACATTGTTTCTTCTGGTCTATGGATACATGGCCTCTAACAAAGTGCCTTGTGTATGGGAGTCAACTATGTGCTATTATGGTTCACTCTATGGAGTAGAATTCTTGCAAGGTATGTCACTGTCACACATTTCCCTGTGCAGAGAAAAGCAAACACATGAGTAATCTTGCTTTTCCATATCTTTAATCTTTATGGTGTAATATGACCATGTGACTCACTATAAAATGACACTGTAGGATTGAGAAGACCCAGTATGTTGTAAGTATGAAACTATATAGCACATAATAGAGGCATGTGGGGGCTTATATAGGAGACATGGAATTTACATTCACCCACCTTCACCCTGGGTGCAATTTAGCCTAGAAATTGCCCTGTATCTGTTGTCCTAACACATCTTACGTGCTGGGCTTGTACAGTGTGCAAACTGAAAGTCAAAGAACAAAGCAGCTAAAACTGACATGTGAAGGGGCCGCTAAGAAAGCATGAATCTATTCTTCATGCCCCCTGGTACGATGCAGGTTGCTCTGAAAAACAGTCTGGCAGCAGGTTTAACATTATCAAAACCTTAATGGATGGTGCTTTACTGCATCTGGAAACATGACATTGCTTTGTGGTCTGTTATGTTGCAGAATTGTCCTAGTGACCTGTTACTGAGAACAGGCTTTGTACGTAGCACAAATATTGTGGAGTGCAGAAATGTCCTAGTGACCTGTTACTGAGAACAGGCTTTGTACGTAGCACAAATATTGTGGAGTGCAGAAATGTCCTAGTGACCTGTTACTGAGAACAGGCTTTGTATGGAGCACAAATATAAATGTTTTTACACGATGACATTCGCTTTACTTCCACCATGAAAAAGGATCATGTAGCTGAGGTGCCAAATTTTCTTCTCAGACACCATTTTGTCTAAAAACAGCCTTGCCGTTGCAGAGGAACTTATTAATTATTTATTAATATTTATTATTACAAAGTGAGAAGTTGAAAAATAGAAGAGAGATCAAGAAATTATTGATATTCGCCATGTGATTCTCGTTCATGTAGTTTGATCTTCAATGGGCCAGCTTGTCCTAATCTTTACTACTGGCAGGCAAAAAACAAACGAACTAGACAGCACCGTCTGCCATTATCTATAACCACACCCACTAACACCCACCCACTAATTTCATAAGCAAAAAGGTTGTTTTTTTATAGATAAATACTGTATATGCATAAAAGGAGATATTGGTTGCTTGGCAGTTGGAAACAGACGTTATTTCCCATAATGTAACAAGGTTGAGGGCCTGAGCCCACTGCTACATTTTAACAAATGTATGCTTTTTTCAAGTGGTTTTGAAATGCGTTTTCAGTCGTTTTAATGTGTTTTAATGTGTTAAAATACAAACGCAACAGTGGTCCAGGCCCTCACAGAAAGGAAACCTTTCCATGACCTTGGCCAAGACATCACATTGTCGGAGGGGTTTCACCACAATATCAACCAAACAGACACCCCCCCCCCCTTTCCTAGTGATCTATTTAAGAAATGGTAGAAATGGTAAAGATTTATTGTAGGAAAGAGGGTATCAGCTACTGAGTGGGGTGAAGTTCAATCCTGGGTTAAAGTTCCTCCTTAAGTTAATCTGGCCACTTTAGTGATCTCTGTCACAGAAGACCTGTGTATACAAGCTAACATTTAAAACTGATTGATACACAACCCAATTAAAATTATTTTATCATTCATTAGAAGTGGATTCTGCTGCATATCAAACACAAGTAATTGTTCCTTTGGCCCTTTTGCATGTGGAAGAAATATGAATCAGTACCAGGGGTCTAGTCCTGGGAAAAGAGGTGAGTGGACTCACCCTAAAAACTCTGCGCGGCGTGCCAAAAAATGGGTGTGGTCAAGCATAGCATGGGTGGGGCCATGGGTGGGGCTAAATATACATGACCTTAGCAGTGGTGTAAAAGGTCTGCCGGGGAAGTTTGAGCTCTGCCGTAGTGTATTCCCCCGAAAATAGATGTATCTGACAGCATTTCACCAAAATTACACGTAATCTGGCAGAAGTTCCTCCAAAATACAGATAATATGGCAGTGGTTCCCCCAAAATAGACAATCTGGCAACAGCAGTTCCCCCAACATACACATAATCTGGAAGCAGTTCCTCAAAATACGCAAAACCTGGCAGCAGATCACCCAAAATACACGTAACACCCAAAATACATGTAATCTGGCAGTAGTGGTCCCCCAAACATACATAATCTGGCAGCGGTTCCCCAAAATACGCGTAATCTCGCAGCAGTCGTTCCCCTAACATACACATAACCTGGCAGCAGTTCCCCAAAATACACGTAATCTGGCAGCGGCCGTTCCCCTAACATACACATAATCTGGCAGCTGTTCCCCAAAATACACTTAATCTGTTAACAGCGGTTCCCCAAAAATACAGATAATCTGACAGCAGTTCCCCCAAAATAGGTACCCCCAGCATAGGTAGCCAGGTCTATAGGTGCCCCCAGTATAGGTAGCCATGAGTATAGTTGTCCACAGAATAGGTAGCCATAGATGCTCCCAGAATAGGTAGCCAGGTGTACAGTATAATGTCCCCAGAATAGGTAGCCAGGTCTTTGGGTGTCCCCAGAATAGTTAGCCAGGTCTATAGGTATCTCCAGTAGAGATGTCGCGAACCTCCGATTTTCGGTTCGCGAACCTTCGCGGAAGGTTCGGTTCGCGGAAAAGTTTGCGAACCGCAATAGACTTCAATGGGGATGCGAACTTTGAAAAATAGAAACATTTATGCTGGCCACAAAAGTGATGGAAAAGATGTTTCAAGGGGCCCAACACCTGGAGGGGGGCATGGCGGAGTGACATACATGCCCAAAGTCCCGGGGAAAAATCTGGATGTGACGCAAAGCAGCGTTTTAAGGGCAGAAATCACATTGAATGCTAAATTGCAGGCCTAAAGTGCTTACAAACATCTTGCATGTGTATACATCAATCAGGGAGTGTAATTAGAGTTCTGTTTCACACTGACGTACCAAACTCACTGTGTAACGCACTGCAAACAGCTGTTTGCGTAGTGACGGCCGTGCTGGACTGGTGCGCACCGTGGCGAGAGTGTAGGCCGTGGCGGTTTTCAAGCCCATATGGTCGCCGGGCTGTGGTAGCTCAATGATAGAACAAAAGTGACTGTCCAGCTGATCAAATTTGGTCTATCCACAATGAAGCAACAACCTTATTATCTTCTTGTATGTAGGTAGACATAGGTAGGTGTCCCAGTAGTTAGCTAGGCATAGGTAGGAGTCCCAGTATAGGTAGGTAGGCATAGGTAGGAGTCCCAGTATAGGTAGGTAGGCATAGGTAGGTGTCCCAGTAGTTAGCTAGGCATAGGTAGGAGTCCCAGTATAGGTAGGTAGGCATAGGTAGGAGTCCCAGTATAGGTAGGTAGGTGTCCCAGTAGTTAGCTAGGCATAGGTAGGAGTCCCAGTATAGGTAGGTAGGCATAGGAAGGTCACCTAGTATAGGTAGGTGTCCCCGTATAGGTAAGTAGGTGCCCCAGTAGTTAGGTAGGCATAGGTAGGTGTCCCAGTATAGATAGTTAGGCAGGGCCTGGCTGGCACAGTAATAACAATTACCTAGGTCCAGCTGCAACAGATAGGGCTGTATAATGTCAGTGAGCAACACACACAAAAATAAAAACCACATCTGGAAAACATTATCTCTCAAAAGAGCTGTTGAGGGGTGCTATTTTAGCAATAACAATCAGCCAGGAGCAAGCCAAGACCAAGAGCCTTACTAATCTTTCCCTAGGAGAATAAGTCTGCAGCAGCTGTCCCTAGTCTGTCTCTAGCAGGCACACGAGTGAGTGTAATGGCCGGCAAACCTGCCTTATATATGGGGGGGGTGGGGCTCCAGGGCTTAGTGTAGCCTGAATGGCTACAATGTGCCTGCTGACTGTGATGCAGAGGGTCAAAGTTGACCCTCATAGTGCATTATGGGGCGAATAGAACTTCCGCAAAACCCCCAAAGTTCGCCTGGAACCGTTCGCCGGCGAACCGTTCGCTACATCTCTAATCTCCAGTACAGATTGCCAGGTGTATAGGTTTTCCCAGTACAGATAACCAGGTCTATAGGTGTTCCCAGTATATATAGCCAGGTCTATAGGTGTCCCCAGTATATGTAGCCAGGTCTATAGGGGTCCCCAGAATAGTTAGCCAGGTCTATAGGTGTCCCCAGAATAGTTAGCCAGGTCTATAGGTGTCCCCAGAATAGGTAGCCAGGTCTATAGGTGTCCCCAGAATAGGTAGCCAGGTGTCCCCAGAAGGAGGGGAGGCAGCGCAGAGAAAGGAGAGCGATGGGCAAAGCGGCGGGGAAGGGGGGACGTCTCCCCCCTTCCCTCACCGTGGGGCTCCCCCTCCCTCGCTCTCCCCTCCAGAATTAAACTTTGTGGTGGCAGGCAGCGGGCGTGGACTTACCTCCGCTTGTTCTCGGCGCGGTGGAAACTCTGCATTGCCATTTCTAGTCTGGTCTGGACTAGACCAGAGCAGTGGCACACAGAGCTGTTTCACCCGCGCTTGGACCGAAGTGGAGGTAAGTCCCCGCCTGCTGCCGGCCGCCCGCAAAGTTTAATTCTGGAGGGGAGAGCAAGGGTGAGGGAAGGAGGGGGCAAGAGAAATAGATATTTAGATTGGGGCACAGTTCAGTGCTTGCCATAGGCGCTATTTTCCCAAGATACGTCACTCCTGCCATAGAACATTTAAGTAGGTAGCACAAACGTTGAAATAAAGTAAAACACAAAAAGTGTGTAAGGAGGGGAAGTTTTTAACTTACTTACGCACCAGATGTAAGTCCATCTCAAAACCTCTTGAGCCAGAGCCTTCAGTCATGCTGCCCCTTGACTTTAGAACTCCATGCCATGCCAAATCCCTGGAAACATTTAAGTCCAAATTGAAAAGCCACCTGTTTAGTCTGGCATTTATGAACACCTGATAATTTCCTCTGTAAGGCCTAGTGCACACCAAAAACCGCTAGCAGATCCGCAAAACGCTAGCGGTTTTTGAAGCGTATTTTCTTCTTAGTATGAAGCGGTTTACTAGCGTTTTGCGGTTTTGTAGCATTTTTTGTGTAGCAGATTACAGATATTGTTACAGTAAAGCTGTTAGTGAACAGCTACTGTAACAAAAACGCCTGGAAAACCGCTCTGATCTGGCGTTTTATCAAGCGTGTTGCGTTTTTCCTATACTTTACATTGGAGGCAGAAATGCCTCCGAAATCCAAAAAATGCTGCAGCCCGGGAGTATGTGTCTCTGCAAAACGCCTACCGCTCTGGTGTGCACCAGCCCATTGAAATACATTACCCAAGCGTTTCCACATCCATAAGCGGTTCTAAAAACGCTACCAAAACTGCTTGGTGTGCACTAGGCCTAACACAATCCGCCTTGCATCTATGCATTGATTGAAGACATACAGTATCTTTGTGCTTTGAGTTCTATGAGAAAATACAATGTTATTATATATATATATATATATATATATATATATATATATATATATATATATATATATATATATATATATATACATATTTTTTATGTTTTGGGATTTTAATTATACAGCATTTACCTGGCACACATTTTGCAATATACAGTATATTTGGTAGCTGACATGCTTTTTAACATATGTCCAACACATCCAGAGGTTATTTCATGGCAAAGCTTTTATCACATTTTGCAACCGGCTTTCAAGTGTTTCTTTTTTCCTTCTTTTAGATTGTGTTAAACAAAGATTTTGCTGTGAAATTGGGAAATTGATTTTGAACGAAAAGAACATCATAAACCAAAGTTTAATGCGCTGTTTGAAACTAACCAAAATTCCCATAGCAACGTATTATCCAATACACAATGGTCAAGTCAGAGCCTGTGGTCGATAAACTTAGCACTGGGAGGAAGATGCGTGCGGTCCTCAGCCCTCTGATTGTTCCATGTGCTAATGCAAGCAGGCAGGGATAGCTTTAGTGATGTGTAGATGTCCACATTCATGGTCACTAGTGCGGAAATGAGCAGACATTCTTGCATATTGCTCAGCAGCATTTTCATGCTTTGTATTAATAGTCCTGACATTTCTTTACAAATAATATTTTTTATATGAAAAGTGTATGGGAATACTCCCAATGCTAAGGACACATCAGGGAAAACAAGACTGCATTAAGAGGAAAAACTACATTATTTCAGCCAAGCTAAATCACAATGCAATCTCAGTTCAGGAAACCATTTTCTTCTGTTTGTTTTCTCTAGAATATGACCTAAAAAGAAAAAGTTCAAGAGTTGGCACAAAAAGTCTAATCGTTTTCAGAGGAAGGGAATAGAGATTGGATTTGTTGTGCAGAGAAAGTGCAGGACTCTCTCTACAGTTTCCTTTTTTGTGTGGATTGCTATTATTTCTAAATGTATACAGCCCTATTGTAGAACTTGAACCTGTAAAGGTAATATAAATACAGCAATACAGTATAATCTGGATATAGTAAACACAAAACTGATTTACTATATGGCTTTGTTCACATCTAAAATCAAAATTTTTTATTTTTTCCACTTTTTATTTTTCTCCTCCCCGCGATTTTGTATAAAGCACTTTTTAAAGCGCTTTTGCAGAGCGATTTGTTTTTTCAGTTCCTGACGCAAGTCAGGAAGTGAACTCTTTGACCTGGAAAAAAATAAATACAATGGGCTTGATTCACAAAAGACTGCTAACTGTTAGCACGGCCGTTTTCGTGCGAATTTTCGCGTTCGCGCGCAATTACACGTTTTTACGCTAAATCGTTAGCGAATGTTCGCCTGAAAACGATAACGATTTCGCGAGAAAACGTTTAATTGCGCGCGAACGTGAAAATTGCGCGAAAACTGCCGTGCTAACAGTTAGCACTCTTTTGTGAATTAAGCCCCATGTATTTATTCTTAAAAGCGCTGAGGAAATCGATATATAAAGAGCTTTTTCAAGCGCTTTGCGATTTCCCTATACCTTCCATTGAGCAAAAACGCTCAGAAAATGGTATGGGCAGCGATTTGCTGAGTGGATCGGAAACAAACTGCTCAGATGTGAACACTCTCATAGGCAATCATTGCACAAGCTTTTTAGGGCACTTTTCAAAATCGCTGGCGCTTGAAAAAAGGTCAAAAGAGCCCTAGGTGTGAATGAGCCCTATCAGTTTACTATATCACAAATTTTCCTAGAAATGGCCCAGCATGCCCTGGTACATTCTCTGCTGCAGAGGACCAATTTTGTCCACCCATTGGAGGTACAGTACAAGCACTTGCACATTTGGTGGACTTCAAGGTTAAGTATACCTTAGGGTTGCATAGCTAGGCTGGACAAATCTCTCATACAGTATCCGAGGCTCCTTAAATCTTGCAGCCGTCACTGAATAGAGTGAGTGGCTCCAATACCTACGCGGGTGGGATATTCAGCACACATCCTGCACTACTTTCTGCTCACACTTGAACCAGTCAGGAAGCCTCTCTTCAAAATGCAGCCAATCATGATAAGCCACTCGCATTCTGTAATGCGAGTGGCTCAGATACCTCCACGGGCTGGACGTAGCACGTTCCTTAGTTATGCTGCGAGTAGGCTTGCTCTGATCTGCACTACAAGTGAACGTAGCCTGTACTGCGCTCCACACGCTACCAGGAGCGTCATCGCTAACAAGAAAAGAGATAACCTCTTCCCTCATTTTCTCCAGGCTGTTCATTTGTACTGTACTGTATATCCAGCTCCAGTGCCATTCTTATTGTCTTACAAATGTTATCAGGCATCAATTCACTTGCAAGCAGCCTGAAGAGAGAGCCCAACCATGGGTTTCACACTAACATACGACACATGCACTTTTTACTATATCCAGAGTCCGCTTCAGGTAGGGGTAAAAAAAACAAAAACATTTACTATAACAGAACTTTTATTATATAAGAGTTTACTATACCAGGCATTGCTCCCATGGACTTGTAATGGAGATTGGCTGGGACCGGGAGAGGTAATTTTCTATAACTGAATGATTGCTATACCAGAGTTTACACTGATTACACTGTACCAGAAAAAATCAGAAAAAAAGTGTCCTTACCAAATGAGCTTACAGTGTAAGGGCAAAACTAGTTAAAATTCTCATTACTTGTAGATGTAGCATAAGGCCCGTGTCTCTCAAAAATGGCTGTCCTTAACCACTTCAGGACCAAAGGCTTACACCTCCCTAGTGACCAGGCTATTTTTTACAATTGAGACCAATGCAGCTTTAACCACTTGCCGACCGCCCACTACCTATGGGCGTCGGCAAAGTGGCACCCCCAGGACCGCCTAACGTCGATCAGCGGCAGCACCTGGGGGACTGATCAGTCGGGGATTGCTTCTGATCACACCCTCAGACCACTGTTTGCACCCAATCACCCCCCTAATCACCCATCAATCACCCCCTGTCACTATTTGTCAACGCTATATTTTAGATCAGGTCCTAAAATTGCTACCCATCATACCCATCAGATCAGACCCTCATCTGCTCCTTGCGGGCACCCAATCACCTTCCCACACCCTCAGATCGCCCTCAGACACCCCCCCCCCCCCCGATCACCTTGCCAGTGAATTGCTTGCATCTATTCTCCCCTCTAATCACACCCTGATCACCTATCAATCACCCCGTCACCCCCTGTCACTGCTACCCATCAGATCAGGCCCTAATCTGCCCCTTGCGGGCACTCAAACACCCACCCACACCCTCAGATTGCCCTCAGACCCCCCCGATCAACTCCCCAGTGCATTATTTACATCTGTTCTCCCCTCTAATCACTCACTGATCACCCAACAATTACCCATCAATCACCCCCTGTCACCACCTGTCACTGCTACCCATCAGATCAGATCCTAATCTGCCCCTTGTGGGCACCCAATTACCCGTCCACACCCTCAGTTCGCCCTCAGACCCCCCCTGATTACCTCCCCAGTGCATTGCTTGCATCTATTCCCCACTCTAATCACAACCTGGGACACCCATCAATCACCTCCTGTCACCACTAGAGATGGCCCGAACGGTTCGCCGGCGAACGGTTCCCGGCGAACTTCCGTGGTTTGCGATCACGGAAGTTCAATTCGCCCCCATAGTGCATCATGAGGGTCAACTTTGACCCTCTACATCACAGTCAGCAGGCAAATTGTAGCCAAGTAGGCTACACTTCCTCCTGGAGCCCCCCCCCCCCTTATAAAAGGCAGGCAACGTCAGGCTTTTCACTCACTCGTGTGCCTGCAGTAATTAGTGAAGGGATAGCTGCTGCAGACTCTCAGTCTCTCATAGGGAATGCTTACCGTATATACTCGCATACAAGCCGAATTTTTGACCCCCAAAATGGGGGTCAAAAGTTGGGGGGTCGGCTTGTATGCGAGTCTTCCCTGGTGGTCTAGTGGTGGGTGGGTGGGTGGTCCGCGCCCCGCTCCCCCCTCCCCGCTCCCCCCGCGGCTGCCGCTGCTAATACCTGTTTAGGCAGCGGCCGCTTCCTAATCCGCGTTCCTCTTCTCTTCTCAGAGTATACACAGCAGCGCGCCCGGCGCTGCTGCTGTGACGATGCAGGGGGCAGGAAAGAGCGGTTCCCTTGGCAACGGCGATACAGATCGCCGCTATAGGGAGCCGCGCTCTTTCCTGCACTCTACATCGTCACAGCAGCAGCGCCGGGCGCGCTGCTGTGATACTCTGAGAAGAAACTTAAGAAGAGGAACGCGGATTAGGAAGCGGCCGCTTCCTAAACAGGTAATAGCAGCAGCGGGGGGCGGGGGGGCGGAGCACTACCTACCTATGCTGGGCACTAAACTGGGCACTATACTGGCTAAACTGGGCACTATACTGGCTAAACTGGGCACTATACTAGCTAAACTGGGCACTATACTAGCTAAACTGGGCACTATACTGGCTAAACTGGGCACTATACTGGCTAAACTGGGCACTATACTAGCTAAACTGGGCACTATACTGGCTAAACTGGGCACTTTACTAGCTAAACTGGGCACTATACTGGCTAAACTGGGCACTATACTGGCTAAACTGGGCACTATACTAGCTAAACTGGGCACTATACTGGCTAAACTGGGCACTATACTGGCTAAACTGGGCACTATACTGGCTAAACTGGGCACTATACTAGCTAAACTGGGCACTATACTGGCTAAACTGGGCACTTTACTAGCTAAACTGGGCACTTTACTAGCTAAACTGGGCACTATACTAGCTAAACTGGGCACTATACTAGCTAAACTGGGCACTATACTGGCTAAACTGGGCACTATACTAGCTAAACTGGGCACTATACTGGCTAAACTTGGCACTATACTAACTAAACTGGGCACTTTACTAGCCATACTGGGGCACTATACTAGCTAAACTGGGCACTATACTAGCTAAACTGAGGCACTACCTACCCATACTGGGCGCTATACTGGCTATACTGGGCACTATACTGGCAATACTGGGCACTTTACTAGCTATACTGGACACTACCTACCTATACTGGGCACTATACTAGCTATACTGGGACACACTGGGGGGCTGCACCAATCCAGCATTTCCTACCCCCGGCTTATATGGGGGTCAATCATTTTTCCCTGTTTTTTCAGGGAAAAGTTGGGGGGTCGGCTTATATGCGGGTCGGCTTATATGCGAGTATATACGGTAGTTAGGCTCTTGTAGGCTTGTTAGCTTGCTCCTTGCTGATTATTATTGCTAACAAGCACCCCACAACAGCTCTTTTGAGAGCTAATCTTGTTCTTGTGATCTATTTTTTTTTCTGTGTGTCCCACTGACTCTTGTGTTGCATAGACAGCCTTGCTAATTCCTACTGTGTGTGCCACTGCCAGGCCCAGCACATTCAGTGACTACTACCTGTGTGTGTGACAGGTGCACATTGTAATACCCACTGCATATACCTACCTGTTGTTCACTGTGCACCCACCCACCTACGTGAGTGCACGCAGTGTCACTGTGCCTGTCCGGTACCTCTCTGTGTGTGACTGGTGCACATTGTAATACCCATCACTGCATATACTTACCTGACAGTCACTGTTGTTCTATCATTGAGCTACCACAGCCCGGTGACCATATGGGCTTGAAAACCGCCATGACCTGCACTGTCTCTGGCCATGGTGCGCACCAGTCCAGCAGTTTGGTGTGTCAGTGTGAAGCAGTACTCTAATTACACTCCCTGATTGATGTATGCACATGCAAGATGTTTTAAAGCACTGGGCTTGAAAACCGCCACGGCCTGCACTCTGGCCATGGTGCGCACCAGTCCAGCACGGCCGTCACAACACAAACAGCTGTTTGCGGTGCGTTACACAGTGAGTTTGGTGTGTCAGTGTGAAGCAGTACTCTAATTACACTCCCTGATTGATGTATACCCATGCAAGATTTTTTAAAGCACTTTAGGCCTGCAATTTAGCATGCAATGTGATTTCTGCCCTTAAAACGCTGCTTTGCGTCACATCCAGATTTTTCCCCAGGACTTTTGGTGTCTATCCCACTCATCCATGCCCCCCTCCAGGTGTATCTCCCTCCCTTGAAACATCTTTTCCATCACTTTTGTGGCCAGCATAATTTTTTGTAGTTTTCAAAGTTCGCCTCCCCATTGAAGTCTATTGCGGTTCGCGGAAGTTCGCGCGAACTGAACTTTTGCAGAAGTTTGCAAATCGGAGGTTCTGGCCATCTCCAGTCACCACCTGTCACCCCCTAGCACACCTACCCATCAGATCAGGCCCTAATTTGCCCCATGTGGGCTACTGATCACTCGGCCAAACCTTCAGATCCCCCTCAGACCCCTTTCCGATCACCTCCCCAGTGCATTGATTGCATCTACTCTCCCCTCTAATAACCCCCTGAGATACCCATCAATCACCTCCTGTCACCACCTGTCATCCCCTAGCACTCTTATCCATCAGATCAGGCCCTAATCTGCCCCCTGCGGGCTTCTGATCACCCGGCCATACCCTCACCCGCCCCACCACAGTGACAGAATATTTTTTTTCTGGTCACTGCTGGTCTCTACGACTTAATTGTGGCTGAGACCAACCATTATGCCACACAATCCGCAACCGCCAATCCAAGAAGCTACCATGCCCAGCCTTTTCAGTGGAAACCACTCCAAGTTTCCGAACGTCACACTTTTTTTTTAGCCTTCTCCTTAACCACTTGAGGACCGTGGGCTTTACCCCCCTTAAGGACCGGCCACTTTTTTTTCCATTCAGACCACTGCAGCTTTCACGGTTTATTGCTCGCTCATACAACCTACCACCTAAATGAATTTTGGCTCCTTTTCTTGTCACTAATAAAGCTTTCTTTTGGTGCTATTTGATGGCTGCTGCAATTTTTACTTTTTATTATATTCATCAAAAAAGACATGAATTTTGGCAAAAAAATGATTTTTTTAACTTTCTGTGCTGACATTTTTCAAATAAAGTAACATTTCTGTATACATGCAGCGCGAAAAATGTGGACAAACATGTTTTTGATAAAAAACCCCATTCAGTGTATATTTATTGGTTTGGGTAAAAGTTATAGCGTTTACAAACTATGGTGCAAAAAGTGAATTTTCCCATTTTCAAGCATCTATGACTTTTCTGACCCCCTGTCATGTTTCATGAGGGGCTAGAATTCCAGGATAGTATAAATACTCCCCAAATGACCCCATTTTGGAAAGAAGACATCCCAAAGTATTCACTGAGAGGCATGGTGAGTTCATAGAAGATATTATTTTTTGTCATAAGTAAGCAGAAAATGACACTTTGTGACAAAAAAAAAAAAAAAGTTTCCATTTCTTCTAACTTGCGACAAAAAAAAAAAAAATCTGCCACGGACTCACCATGCCCCTCTCTGAATACCTTGAAGTGTCTACTTTCCAAAATGGGGTCATTTGTGGGGTGTGTTTACTGTCCTGGCATTTTGGGGGGTGCCTAATTGTAAGCACCCCTGTAAAGCCTAAAGGTGCTCATTGGACTTTGGACCCCTTAGCGCAGTTAGGCTGCAAAAAAGTGCCACACATGTGGTATTGCCGTACTCAGGAGAAGTAGTACAATGTGTTTTGAGGTGTATTTTTACACATACCCATGCTGGGTGGGAGAAATATCTCTGTAAATGACAATGTTTTGATTTTTTTACACACAATTGTCCATTTACAGAGAAATTTCTCCCACCCAGCATGGGTATGTGTAAAAATACACCCCAAAACACATTGTACTACTTCTCCCGAGTACGGCGATACCACATGTGTGGCACTTTTTTGCACCCTAACTGTGCTAAGGGGCCCAAAGTCCAATGAGTACCTTTAGGATTTCACAGGTCATTTTGAGAAATTTCGTTTCAAGACTACTCCTCACGGTTTAGGGCCCCTAAAATGCCAGGGCAGTATAGGAACCCTGCAAATGACCCCATTTTAGAAATAAGACACCCCAAGGTATTCCGTTAGGAGTATGGTGAGTTCATAGAAGATTTTATTTTTGTCACAAGTTAGCGGAAATTGATTTGGTATTGTTTTTTTTCACAAAGTGTCACTTTCCGCTAACTTGTGACAAAAAATAAAATCTTCTATGAACTCACCATAGTCCTAACAGAATACCTTGGGGTGTCTTCTTTCTAAAATGGGGTCATTTGTGGGGTTCCTATACTGCCCTGGCATTTTAGGGGCCCTAAACCATGAGGAGTAGTCTGGAAATCAAATGCCGCAAAATGACCTGTGAAATCCTAAAGGTACTCATTGGACTTTGGGCCCCTTAGCACAGTTAGGGTGCAAAAAAGTGCCACACATGTGGTATCGCCGTACTCAGGAGAAGAAGTATAATGTGTTTTGGGGTGTATTTTTACACATACCCATGCTGGGTGGGAGAAATATCTCTGTAAATGACAATCTTTTGATTTTTTTTACACACAATTGTCCATTTACAGAGATATTTCTCCCACCCAGCATGGGTTTGTGTAAAAATACACCCCAAAACACACTGTACTACTTCTCCCGAGTACGGCGATACCACATGTGTGGCACTTTTTTGCACCCTAACTGCGCTAAGGGGCCCAAAGTCCAATGAGTACCTTTAGGATTTCACAGGTCATTTTTGTTTCAAGACTACTCCTCACGGTTTAGGGCCCCTAAAATGCCAGGGCAGTATAGGAACCCCACAAGTGACCCCATTTTAGAAAGAAGACACCCCAAGGTATTCCGTTAGGAGTATGGTGAGTTCATAGAAGATTTTATTTTTTGTCACAAGTTAGTGAAAAATTACACTTTGTGAAAAAAAACAATAAAAATCAATTTCCGCTAACTTTTGACAAAAAATAAAATCTTCTATGAACTCGTCATACACCTAACAGAATACCTTGGGGTGTCTTTTTTTCTAAAATGGGGTCACTTGTGGGGATCCAATACCGCCCTGGCATTTTACGGGCCCAAAACCGTGAGTAGTCTGGAAACCAAATGTCTCAAAATGACTGTTCAGGGGTATAAGCATCTGAAAATTTTGATGACAGGTGGTCTATGAGAGGGCGAATTTTGTGGAACTGGTCATAAGCAGGGTGGCCTTTTAGATGACAGGTTGTATTGGGCCTATTGATGGGTAATTAGTGGGTGTTTAGAGGAGAGAATAGATGTAAACACTGCGCTTGGGTGGTGATCTGATGTCGGATCTGCGGGCGATCTATTGGTGTGGGGGGGTGATCAGGAGGGAGCAGGGGGCAGGGGTGGATAAAAAAAAAATAGCGTTGATAGATAGTGACAGGGAGTGATTGATGGGTGATTAGGGGGGTGATTGGGTGTAAACATGGGTCTGGGGGTGGGCAGGGGGGGGTCTGAGGGGTGCTGTGGGCAATCAGGGGGCAGGGGGGGGGGGAATCAGTGTGCTTGGTGCAGACTAGGGTGGCTGCAGCCTGCCCTGGTGGTCCCTCGGACACTGGGACCACCAGGGCAGGAGGCAGCCTGTATAATACACTTTGTAAACATTACAAAGTGTATTATACACTTTGTATGCGGCGATCGTCGGTTTAACATCCTGCCGGTGCTTCCGTATAGCCGGTGGGATGTTGCGGCGGGGTGAGCGGCGTCAGGAGCCGGCGGAGGATCGCGTCACGGATGACGCGATCGCTCCGCCCATGCCCTTACAAGGACCGCCGCCTCTGTGGGTGAGCCGGTCCTTGCAGGGTACACTTCCCGGCCGCCGCTGTGCGTTAGGCGGTTGGGAAGTGGTTAACATGGGTCTAGTCAAAAAGAATGTATTCCAGTCTTATTGGTCTACGCACCCAATACATCACATGCCCATGTTCTCTGCTGCCATGTCCAGGTCACGATTTGAGAACATCCTGCGCTTCCTGCACTTCAGTGCCAATACAACCAGTCATCCAAGAGGCCACCCTGCTTATGACCGGTTCCACAAAATTTGGCCCCTCATAGACCACCTGCCATTAAAATTTGCAGATGCTTATACCCCTGAACAGTGATTTTGAGGCATTTGATTTCCAGACTACTCCTCACGGTTTTGGGCCCCTAAAATGCCAGGACAGTATAGGAACCCCACAAGTGACCCCATTTTAGAAAGAAGACACCCCAAGGTATCCCATTAGGTGTATGATGAGTTCATAGAAGATTTTATTTTTTGTCACAAATTAGTGGAAAATGACACTTTGTGAAAAAAAACAATAATCAATTTCCGCTAACTTGTGACAAAAATAAAATCTTCTATGAACTCACCATACTCCTAACGGAATACCTTGGGGTGTCTTCTTTCTAAAATGGGGTCACTTGTGGGGTTCCTAAACTGCCCTGGCATTTTAGGGGCCCTAAACCGTGAGGAGTAGTCTGGAAACCAAATGCCTCAAAATGACCTGTGAAATCCTAAAAGTACCCATAGGACTTTGGGCCCCTTAGCGCCCCTAGGCTGCAAAAAAGTGTCACACATGTGGTATCGCCGTACTCAGGAGAAGTAGTATAATGTGTTTTGGGGTGTATTTTTACACATACCCATGCTGGGTGGGAGAAATATCTCTGTAAATGGATTGTGTATAAAAAAAATCAAAACATTGTCATTTACAGAGATATTTCTCCCCATTTCTAGACTACTCCTCACGGTTTAGGACCCCTAAAATGCCAGGGCAGTATAGGAACCCCACAAGTGACCCCATTTTAGAAAGAAGACACTCCAAGGTATTCCGTTAGGTGTATGGTGAATTCTTAGAAGATTTTATTTTTTGTCACAAGTTAGTGGAAAATGACACTTTGTGAAAAAAAACAATAAAAATCAATTTTCGCTAACTTGTGACAAAAAATAAAATCTTCTATGAACTCACCATACTCCTAATGGAATACCTTGGGGGTGTCTTCTTTCTAAAATGGGGTCACTTGTGGGGTTCCTATACTGTCCTGGCATTTTAAGGGCCCTAAACCGTGAGGAGTAGTCTAGAAACCAAATGCCTCAAAATGACCTGTGAAATCCTAAAGTTACTCATAGAACGTTGGGCCCTTTAGAGCACCTAGGCTGCAAAAAAGTGTCACACATGTGGTATCGTCATACTCAGGAGAAGTAGTATAATGTGTTTTGGGGTGTATTTTTACACATACCCATGCTGGGTGGGAGAAATATCTCTGTAAATGGACAATTGTGTGTAAAAAAAATAAAAAAATCTCATTTACAGATATTTCTCCCACCCAGCATGGGTATGTGTAAAAATACAGCCCAAAACACATTATACTATTTCTCCTGAGTACGGCGATACCACATGTGTGACACTTTTTTGCAGCCTGGGTGCGCTAAGGGGCCCAAAGTCCTATGAGCACCTTTAGGCTTTAAAGGGGTGCTTACAATTTAGCACCCCCCAAAATGCCAGGACAGTAAACACACCCCGCAAATGACCCCATTTTGGAAAGTAGACACCCCAAAGTATTCAGAGAGGGGCATGGTGAGTCCGTGGCAGATTACATTTTTTTTTTGTCACAAGTTAGCAGAAATGGAAACTTTTTTTAATTTTATTTTTTTGTCACAAAGTGTCATTTTCCGCTAACTTGTGACAAAAAAATAAAATCTTCTATGAACTCACCATGCCTCTTAGTGAATACTTTGGGATGTCTTCTTACCAAAATGGGGTCATTTAGGAGGTATTTATACTATCCTGGAATTCTAGCACCTCATGAAACATGACAGGTGCTCAGAAAAGTCAGAGATGCTTCAAAATGGGAAAATTCACTTTTTGCACCATAGTTTGTAAACGCTATAACTTTTACCCAAACCAATAAATATACACTTATTGTATTTTTTTCTTTTATCAAAGACATGTAGCACAATACATTTGGACACAAATTCATATAGAAATTTTACTTTATTTGAAAAATGTCAGCACAAAAAGTAAAAAAAAATAACCATTTTTTTGACAAAATTCATGTCTTTTTTGATGAATATAATAAAAACTAAAAATCACAGCAGCAATCAAATAGCACCAAAAGAAAGCTGTATTAGTGACAAGAAAAGGAGGTAAAATTCATTTAGATAGTAGGTTGTATGACCGAGCAATAAACCGTTAAAGCTGCAATGGTCTGAATGGAAAAAAAGTGTCTGGTCCTTAAAGAGAACCTGTACTGAGTAAAAATATTTAAAATAAACACATGAGGTACCGTATATACTCGCATATAAGCCGACCCGCATATAAGCCGACCCCCCAACTTTTCCATGAAAAACCAGGGAAAAATGATTGACCCCCATTTAAGCCGGGGGTAGGAAATGCTGGCCGCGTGATCCCCCCAGTGTGTCCCAGTATAGCTAGTATAGTGCCCAGTAAGGGTAGGTAGTGCCCCAGTATAGCTAGTATAGTGCCCAGTTTAGCCAGTATAGTGCCCAGTATAGGTAGGTAGTGCCCCAGTATAGCTAGTATAGTGCCCAGTATAGCTAGTATAGTGCCCCAGTATAGCTAGTATAGTGCCCAGTTTAGCTAGTAAAGTGTCCAGTTTAGCTAGTATAGTTCCCAGTATAGCTAGTATAGTGCCCCAGTATAGGTAGGTAGTGCCCCAGTATAGGTAGGCAGTGCCCCAGTATAGGTAGGTAGTGCCCAGTTTAGCCAGTATAGTGCCCAGTATAGGTAGGTAGTGCCCCAGTATAGCCAGTATAGTGCCCCAGTATAGCTAGTATAGTGCCCAGTTTAGCTAGTAAAGTGCCCAGTTTAGCTAGTATAATTCCCAGTATAGCTAGTATAGTGCCCCAGTATAGGTAGGTAGTGCCCCAGTATAGGTAGGTAGTGCCCCAGTATAGGTAGGTAGTGCCCCAGTATAGCTAGTAAAGTGCCCAGTTTAGCTAGTAAAGTGCCCAGTTTAGCTAGTATAATTCCCAGTATAGCTAGTAAAGTGCCCAGTTTAGCTAGTATAGTGCCCAGTTTAGCTAGTATAGTGCCCAGTTTAGGTAGGTAGTGCCCCGGTATAGCTAGTATAGTACCCAGTGTAGGTAGGTAGTGGCCAGTATAGTGCCCTGCTCGCCCCCCTCCCGCCGCCGCCGCCGCTGCTGCTGCTATTACCTGCAGCGGCTTCCTCTTCCCCGGCGCTTCCTCTTCCCCGCTCTGCGCTCTCATGCCCGTATGAAGAGATCACAGCAGCGCGCCCGGCGCTGCTGCTGTGACGATGCAGGAGGCAGGAAAGAGCGCGGCTCCCTGTAGCGGCGATCTGTATCGCCGTTACCAGGGGAACCGCTCTTTCCTGCCCCCTGCATCGTCACAGCAGCAGCGCCGGGCGCGCTGCTGTGATCTCTTCATACGGGCATGAGAGCGCAGAGCGGGGAAGAGGAAGCGCCGGGGAAGAGGAAGCCGCTGCAGGTAATAGCAGCGGCGGCAGGAGGGGGTAGCGGGGGCCGCGGACCACGGACCACCAGGGAAGACTCGCATACAAGCCGACCCCCAACTTTTGACCCCCTTTTTGGGGGTCAAAAATTCGGCTTGTATGCGAGTATATACGGTAACTTCAAATGAAAATTACAGAGTTACCTTGCCATTAGTTCCTCTCAGAAGCTCAGCATTTTCTTCTGACAATAATCCCATCCAGTTCTGTCAATATTTTGTCAGATCTGAAATATATCAGTTGCTGTCAGTAAAATATCAGTTGCTGTCAGTTATAGCTGAGAGGAACACTGATGTACCAGGTAATGTCCATGTTTCCCTATGGCTCAAGTGGGCGATGTTACAGTTTAACTGTGTACTGACCAGAAAGCTGTTATGGGTAATGGCCATTTTCAAAATGGAGGACGGAAAATTCCCTTGATCATAGTGAACAAATAGGCTCGCAGGACAGGAGAAAGACACTGAGGAGTAGACTACATGGAAGGTAAGTATGAATTGTGTATGCCTATTTTGACTTTTATTTTCAGTACAGGTTTTCTTTAAGGGGTTTTAAGACTGGATAACCGAAGTGACATGTGACATGATGAGATAGACATGTGTATGTACAGTGCCTAGCTCACAAATAACTGTGCTGTATTCCTTTTTTTCTTTCTCTGCCTGAAAGAGTTAAATATCAGGTATGTAAGTGGCTGACTCAGTCCTGACTCAGACAGGAAGTGACTACAGTGTGACCCTCACTGATAAGACATTCCAACTATAAAACACTTTCCTAGCAGAAAATGGCTTCTGAGAGCAAGAAAGAGATAAAAAGGGGAATAAAAAAAGGAACACAGCATAGTTATTTGTGTGCTAGGCACTGTACATACCCATGTCTATCTCATCATGTCATATGTCACTTCGGGTATCCTTAAGGGCTTGCTGCAGGGCCATACAACTCAGCACACAAGTGATCCCCCCACCTTTTCTGCCCACCAACAGAGCTTTCTGTTGGTGGGCTCTGATCACTCCTGCAATGTTTGTTTTATTTATTTGTTTTTTTTTAAATAAATTTGTCTGTTTTTAAAAAAAATTTACCCCCTCCCTCCCCCCGCCAGCCAATGACAGCGATTGGCTGTCATAGACATAAGCCTATGAGAGCCGATCGCACTTGTGCCTCTCCAGGGGACAGCCGAGTGACACGACTGTCCCCAGTACAGCGCTGCTGCAGATGGCAGCGCTGTACACAGTAAACAGACGGTGGTTTTGCCGTCTAAAGCTCAACACACACCATACAATCTTGGTTGTACAGATTTACCAAATGTACGTAGTATAAGGGCCAACAGATTGAAAATACCTTGAATGAGTGATTGGATAAGCTCTTATACTACATGAAAGTGGTAAGATTGAACAACCAAGATTGTATGGTGTGTGTTGAGCCTTACAGTCTCCTAGTGGCGATCGCTGCTGGGAGACTGATGAGCTCCGCTCCGTCATTCAAGCGGAGATGGACATGCATCGGCGCACGTGATTTCCTGCAAAACCCCGCCCCAGGACTTGACACCTTTCAGGGTTAGGCAGTCCTGGGGCTGCCACCCTCCAGACACTGATTGGCGTTAGGTGGTCGGGAGGGGGTTAAAGCATCATTGAAGCCAGTGAAAAAAATAATTAGATACTTACCTATTGAGAGGGAAGGTTCTGGATCCCACAGAGCCTTCCCGATTCTTGTTCTGTTCCCTCATACCACTGCTGTCCCCCGTTGAAATTTCACAGCTTCGGGAGCCCTCGCGAGTGCTTCCAAAGGACTGGGGGGGGGGGGGGGGGGGGAGGGTATGTGTGTGCACATTCATACTGTGCATACGTGAGCCCAGACTCACACATTTACAGTAAGGATCCATTCATCTCCAGAATTAGGGACAAAGACGTATTCGACCTGGAGGTCAATCATTAATATACAGCTACTGAATCAGAACTCCAGGCGCAACACTGTATCCATAAATCTGTTTTGATAATGTATTCGACCTGGAGGTCAATCAAAAAGGGGGACAGTGGTGGAACAATGGCATGGAGAAAGGACTGGGAAGGCCCTATGGGATCCAGAGCCTTTCCTCTCCATGGGTGAGCATCTCACTCTTTTTTTTATTTTTTTTATTACTCACTTCAGACTTGCTCAACATCAGTTCCATAAGACATGTTAGGCCTCGGACTGCAATATCCATTGATAAATTTGCCTTTTAAGCTAAAAATTACACTTTATTATTCTGTCCCAATCCCATATATTTCACAATGCCTTCAGTGATGCAATAGAAAAACATTATCAGTGCCCCCAGCCTGTCCCCATGTGAAGATTGCATTAAATGTGAAGATCACATTAAGGCTCAACACACACCATACAATCTTGGTTGTTCAATCTTACCACATTTATGTAGTAGAAGAGCTTATCCAATCAATCATTCAAGGTATTTTCAATCTGTTGGCCCTTTTACTACATAGATTTGGTAAATCTGTACAACCAAGATTGTATGGTGTGTGTTGAGCTTAAGAGTAAGAGCTGCCTGCACCGATGGGGTCACAATACAAGATGGTGACCACTACATCCCCCAAAAAAGTAACAGCTAATGTGACATGTAGTGGTGCTTTTACATTTCTCTGCATAAAAAATGACCTAAAATGTGATCTGCTTTTAACACAACCCCAAAAATAGATAATGACAACTAGGTTAAAACATTATGCTTGTTTGCTTTTTTGTTGAAGAAAATGACCAGAATGCAGTGGCGTACCTAGGGAATTTGACACCCGGTGCTGATTATTTACAGACAACCTTCCCTTCACCACCACCAACAACAAAAAAATTGTTGGGACAGGCAAGCTGGGGTGCCGATTAGGTTGCTACAAATTTGGGGATTTTTGGTTGAAAAGGAATCGTCAGGATGTGGACAGAGCTAAACCGTTATGTAACTCTGTACTCTATACAGTGCTGCAAAGGATGTCAGTGGTATTTACATACACAATAATAATATAGTAGGACATTAGACTATGACTATTCTGAGCTCCTGTGAGGACAGTCAAAAAAGAGGGACATACAAAAGAGGAGGGGGGTGCAAAGGAGGAGCGGAATAAAAAGGTAGAGGCACAAGACAGACAGCCTGGTGGGAGAGGAGAAATGGCAGGAAGGACTCTCATCAGGACTGTAGACATCACTAGTGCCATGTGGCAGGGGCATACTGTTAAAATAATCCACTAAAATCTGAAAAGAGGAGAGGGTCATGGGGAAGACAACAGGGTGGGAGGGGGAGCTGGGAAAAGAGATATCGAACTAATTTAAATTGCCTGGAGCTTGCTTCTCTGCTCACTACAGAAGTTGGCTGTCAGCACCTGTATCATTGGCTTTTGCAACAGCAGACTGCCCTGTATTATTGATTAATTACTCTGATCAGGATAAATAATAAATAGTCCAGGGCACTTTGGTATTACAGCAGCCAGTGCACATGGCTACTAATGACAGGCAACTTCTGAAGGACTAAAGACATGCTGCCACCTCTCCCTGCTAATGTCCCAGCTGCAGCACAGCAATCACTCTCTCCACTCAGCCTGCTGCTCTGCACATTCACTCTCTGCAGGCTGTGTGTAGCGAGCAAGGAGCAAGGCGACACATTGCCCACAGGACAGGAAGAGGGAGGGGTGCTAGATCTAGTGCAGGAAGTAGTACAGTCCCCTGTACTGCCTGCTGCTATTTTCCCAAATGTTGCCCAAACTATGAGAAAAAGTCCCAGGTGTGAGAACATATTGGCTGAGTACCACAGCGGCACCCCTAGCCATGGCTACACCCGGTGCTGTGAGCACCTGCAGCTCTATGGTAGGTACGCCACTGCCAGAATGTTTATGTGTTGCAAAATGATGTGAACCCTAGAATTATCAGGTGATTAAAAATGAAAAATTAGAGTTAGATGTTTAAATCAATGGGATGGTAATCAGGTATAGTGTAGTAGGCCCTATTTTATGAATAGCAATCTAGATCTTCGCCATGCAAGTAAAAATGTCACTGCACAGGTTTTCAAAAGTGTACCACGCCACAACCAAAGACGATTATTAAGGACCTCCAGAAAATAGTTATTTATGCTCACCAGGCTGGAAAAGTTACACTACTGTCCTGTGTCCTGCAATACCTCATTACATGGTCAGTTCAATAACACATTGAATTGAATAAAGAAGGCTTACAAATTAGGAGCTCAATTACTCAATCATGATTAGGCATTTTTGATCAAGAACATGCTAGGAGAGTAGCAGGGATCAATGCCCGCATAGCTTTGTACTGCATTCATCTCTAAAATGTCAGTTTGATCCACATTTGAACCAAGTTTTGTTAAATGCTATCCAAATCAAGTGGTGCAAGATAGTAAAACTGTCTGCTAATTGTCCAATTACAGGAAGCCAAATTAGGGTGAGTGTTGCTGATTTTGGATTGTGGTGCAGCATATATATGTGATGAGGACGTACTGATGTTTGAGTCTCCCACTTCTATTATGTGGTGGAAGTTTCTGCTACCTATTGTTAATTTGATGTTTATATAGTTCTTGAACCCACTACAGAAATGTGCTTCTGAAAGGAGTTTATATAGTTAGCAAGCTCCATGGCACAGTATGGCAACGAAGTGATGGTGAAGTTTTATAAGATTTGCTGTTTCCCAGTCTACAGCAGTGTGTGAAAGGAACACACGATTTACCAGTGCTAAAAGAGTCAACATTTTACCCTAATTAGATGAAGGAATGTTACATACAGTACTTGCCAAAACACACACTCAGAGCCGGGACAAGGTCCTCAGCACCCAAGGCTGAGACATTAAAGTGGAACCCCCCATCCTTCCCACCCCAGCCATCACACACTGATTGCTATTAGACTAAGAGGCACCCCAGGGCCCCCAACACCTTAATCTACAGTTATCTGGCTTGCAGTTACTGCTGTCTATCCCCTTTTCTTATTCTCTCTACTTCAAACACGAAAGGGGAATGATAGCTGAGTGAGTTGTGCGCCCCCTTCCTACACTGCACCCTGAGGCTGGAGCCTCTCTCACCTCTGCCTCGGCCCGGCCCTGCACACACATCTTACGAAGCCTCCTAGATAGCCTTTTGTATTGCAATGATTACTGTTTGTGTCCTTTCAGACATCGTATTCAATGGTTCTTGCTCCTCTGTCCTACATAAGTGATTCCATATTTTCATATGATTTCTTCACACATTTTGTCTAGTGGCAGAGATATTCTCTGGCTAGCTGATATATTTTTAGCTTATAAACTTTAATACCCCAGTTAGAAAGTATTATAGCTTCAGTGACACTGATGAGAGATAGTGGTTGTTATGGAGACAAGCAGTTGATCTTTTTTAATTATTTCATTCTGTACATGAGAACCAATATTTCCAGTTTAAGAACAACTTCTGCATGCAAGAAAAATGTATAGTGATCAAATCTAATGTTCTCCCATCTTTCACAGGTGTTTTTAGCATATGACCAAAAATACTGAGCTGTTTAGCTAGTTGGTTTTATTCCCATATCGGTGGCAACATAAGATGTATCTTTCAGATCAAGACCGAAATTGTTTGCAAAATACTTTTACTTTGTATGCCAGTTTCATTCACACTTGCAAAAACCCCCAATCCTGGTGTGTTTTGTATAATGCACAGGGGAATCATTGTTTCTACTGATTTCTATGTACTGGTGCACTCCTACAGCTCCAATTAGAAGGATTAAAAGCCTTGTCCCAATTTAATTGGTGTATTTTCTTATTTGTCCACCACTGGATGCTGCAATACATTGAGGAGATTTACCTATTTTAAAATTTCAATGTGAGACAGCTTTTGATCACAAGTCACTGCTTAACATACTGATATTCACAAATATATATATGTTTTACAGATAGCTGTAAGTGAGCTAGTAATTTGTAAAATTATCTTTTAGAATAACATTTTGACCCTGATATTACTGGTAAATTGACCATCTAGGACAGTGATGGCTAACCTTGGCACTCCAGCTGTGACGAAAGTACAAATCCCATCATGCCTCTGCCTCCCCGAGTTATGCTTAGAGCTGTCAGAGTATTGCAATGCCTCATGGGACTTGTAGTTCCACCACAGCTGGAGTACCAAGGTTAACCATCACTGATCTAGTAGGAAGAAAGATAGAATGCAGGTGGTAGAGAGAGAAAGTGTCTAAACTACGGTATAAATAAATACAGTAGGGTAAGGGTCATGATCTCACTCACCACAACCAGGGTGATCGTGGGGTGCTAACGTATGTAGAGGGTTTAGGACAATAACAGTGATGGACATAAATAACTCACTCAAGCTTAATCTTAAATTTTAAACTCAAGAAATAGATAAACATTGCAAATGCAGTTCTCCGACTCTTGGTCCGGAATCCTAGGAAACTGGCAAAAAAGCATAGATAGATAAATCCATTTCATCATGGATAGTTTATTGAGTGTCTTTTTATGTTTAAAGAGTAGAACCTCTAGCACTGCAGGAGATCCCCCCCCCCCTCACACACACACACACACACACACACACACACAGCACACACACACACACACACACACACACACACACACACACACACACACACACACACACACACACACACACACACACACACGCGTACATTAACCACTTGAGGACCTAGGGCAGGGGTCTGCAACCTTTAAGACATAAAGAGCCACTTGGACCCGTTTCCGAAAGGAGAAAAAAACTGGGAGCCGCAAAACCATTATAAAACAAATCGTTAGCAGATATGACGCCCATATGCACAAATCATTAGCAGATATGACCCCCATATGCACAAATCGTTAGCAGATATGACCCCCATATGCACAAATCGTTAGCAGATATGACCCCCATATGCACAAATCGTTAGCAGATATGACCGCTATATGCACAAATCGTTAGCAGATATGACCCCCATATGCACAAATCATTAGCAGATATGACCCCCATAAGCACAAATCGTTAGCAGATATGACCCCCATATGCACAAATCGTTAGCAGATATGACCGCTATATGCACAAATCGTTAGCAGATATGACCCCCATATGCACAAATCATTAACAGATATGACCCCCATAAGCACAAATCGTTAGCAGATATGACCCCCATAAGCACAAATCGTTAGCAGATATGACCCCCATATGCACAATCCTTCAGCAGATATGACCCCCATATGCACAATCCTTCAGCAGATCTGACCCCCATATGCACAATCCTTCAGCAGATCTGAAAAGAAAAACCCATTTACTCACCTAGTCAGAAGACCTCCTGTCACGATCTCCTCCTGTCCCAACCTCCGGTCCAGACCTCCTTGTGGCGCGCAACTCCCACGATCCTCTTCCTTCCTGACGTCACGTCCTGCCTGCATTACACTGCAGGGCTACGGGAAAATGGCCGCCCGAAGCCCTACACTGGTCCGGCGGCCTCTCTGATAGGCTGCCGGCCAGCAATAGCACACGTCACACGCGAGCCGCAGCCACCGACACCGGAGCCGCCTAGGAGCCGCGGCGAAGGTGAAAAAGAGCCACATGCGGCTCCGGAGCCGCGGGTTTCAGACCCCTGACCTAGGGCTTTCTACCCCTTAAGGACCGGCCACTTTTTTTCCATTCAGACCACTGCAGCTTTCACGGTTTATTGCTCGCTCATACAACCTACCACCTAAATGAATTTTGGCTCCTTTTCTTGTCACTAATAAAGCTTTCTTTTGGTACTATTTGATTGCTCCTGCGATTTTTACTTTTTATTATATTCATCAAAAAAGACATGAATTTTGGCAAAAAAATGATTTTTTTAACTTTCTGTGCTGACATTTTTCAAATAAAGTAAAATTTCTGTATACATGCAGCGCGAAAAATGTGGACAAACATGTTTTGGATAAAAAAAAACCCATTCAGTGTATATTTATTGGTTTGGGTAAAAGTTATAGTGTTTACAAACTATGGTGCAAAAAGTGAATTTTCCCATTTTCAAGCATCTCTGACTTTTCTGACCCCCTGTCATGTTTCATGAGGGGCTAGAATTCCAGGATAGTATAAATACCCCCCAAATGACCCCATTTTGGAAAGAAGACGTCCCAAAGTATTCACTGAGAGGCATAGTGAGTTCATAGAAGATATTATTTTTTGTCACAAGTAAGCGGAAAATGACACTTTGTGAGAAAAAAAAAAAAAAAAAAAGTTTCCATTTCTTCTAACTTGCGACAAAAAAAAATGAAATCTGCCACGGACTCACCATGCCCCTCTCTGAATACCTTGAAGGGTCTACTTTCCAAAATGGGGTCATTTGTGGGGTGTGTTTACTGTCCTGACATTTTGGTGGGTGCTAAATTGTAAGCACCCCTGTAAAGCCTAAAGGTGCTCATTGGACTTTGGACCCCTTAGCGCAGTTAGGCTGCAAAAAAGTGCCACACATGTGGTATTGCCATACTCAGGAGAAGTAGTATAATGTGTTTTGGGGTGTATTTTTACACATACCCATGCTGGGTGGGAGAAATATCTCTGTAAATGACAATTTGTTAATTTTTATAACACACAATTGTCCATTTACAGAGATCTTTCTCCCACTCAGCATGGGTATGTGTAAAAATACACCACAAAACACATTATACTACTTCTCCTGAGTACGGCGATACCACATGTGTGGCACTTTTTTGCACCCTAACTGCGCTAAAGGGCCCAAAATCCAATGAGTACCTTTAGGATTTCACAGGTCATTTTGAGAAATTTCGTTTCAAGACTACACCTCACGGTTTAGGGCCCCTAAAATGCCAGGGCAGTATAGGAACCCCACAAATGACCCCATTTTAGAAAGAAGACACCCCAAGGTATTCCGTTAGGAGTATGGTGAGTTCATAGAAGATTTTATTTTTTGTCAAAAGTTAGCGGAAAAAGACACTTTGTGAAAAAACACAGTTAAAATCAATTTCCGCTAACTTGTGACAAAAAATAAAATCTTCTATGAACTCGCCATACTACTAACGGAATACCTTGGGGTGTCTTCTTTCTAAAATGGGGTCATTTGTGGGGTTCCTATACTGCCCTGGCATTTTAGGGGCCCTAAACCGTGAGGAGTAGTCTTGAAACGAAATTTTTCAAAATGACCTGTGAAATCCTAAAGGTACTCATTGGACTTTGGGCCCTTTAGCGCAGTTAGGGTGCAAAAAAGTGCCACACATGTGGTATCGCCATACTCGGGAGAAGTAGTACAATGTGTTTTGGGGTGTATTTTTACACATACCCATGCTGGGTGGGAGAAATACCTCTGTAAATGGACAATTGTGTGTAAAAAAATCAAAAGATTGTCATTTACAGAGGTATTTCTCCCACCCAGCATGGGTATGTGTAAAAATACACCCCAAAACACATTATACTACTTCTCCCGAGTACGGCGATACCACATGTGTGGCACTTTTTTGCACCCTAACTGCACTAAGGGGCCCAAAGTCCAATGAGTAACTTTAGGATTTCACAGGTCATTTTTGTTTCAAGACTACTCCTCGCGGTTTAGGGCCCCTAAAATGCCAGGGCAGTATAGGAACCCCACTAATGACCCCATTTTAGAAAGAAGACACCCCAAGGTATTCCGTTAGGAGTATGGTGAGTTCATAGAAGTTTTTATTTTTTTGTCACAAGTTAGCAGACATTGATTTTAATATTTTTTTTTCACAAAGTGTCATTTTCCGCTAACTTGTGACAAAAAATAAAATCTTCTATGAACTCACCATACTCCGTACGGAATACCTTTGGGTGTCTTCTTTCTAGAATGGGGTCATTTGTGGGGTTCCTATACTGCCCTGGCATTTTAGGGGCCCTAAACCGTGAGGAGTAGTCTTGAAACCAAATGTCGCAAAATGACCTGTGAAATCCTAAAGGTACTCATTGGACTTTGGGCCCCTTAGCGTACTTAGGGTGTAAAAAAGTGCCACACATGTGGTACCGCCGTACTCAGGAGAAGTAGTATAATGCGTTTTGGGGTGTATTTTTACACATACCCATGCTAAGTGGGAGAAATATCTCTGTAAATGACAATTGTTTGATTTTTTTACACACAATTGTCCATTTACATAAAAATTTCTCCCACCCAGCATGGGTATGTGTAAAAATACACCCCAAAACACATTATACTACTTTTCCTGAGTACGGCGGTACCACATGTGTGACACTTTTTTGCAGCCTAGGTGCGCTAAGGGGCCCAACGTCCTATTCACAGATCATTTTGAAGCATTTGTTTTGTAGACTACTCCTCGCGGTTTAGGGGCCCTAAAATGCCAGGGCAGTATAGGAACCCCACAAGTGACCCCATTTTAGAAAGAAGACACCCCAAGGTATTCTGTTAGGTGTATGGCGAGTTTATAGAAGATTTTATTTTTTGTCACAAGTTAGTGAAAAATGACACTTTGTGAAAAAAAAACAATAAAAATTAATTTCCGCTAACTTTTAACAAAAAATAAAATCTTCTATGAACTCGTCATACACCTAACAAAATACCTTGGGGTGTCTTTTTTTCTAAAATGGGGTCACTTGTGGGGTTCCTATACCGCCCTGGCATTTTACAGGCCCAAAACCGTGAGTAGTCTGGAAACCAAATGTCTCAAAATGACTGTTCAGGGGTATAAGCATCTGCAAATTTTGATGACAGGTGGTCTATGAGGGGGCGAATTTTATGGAACCGGTCATAAGCAGGGTGGCCTTTTAGATGACAGGTTGTATTGGGCCTGATCTGATGGATAGGAGTGCTAGGGGGGTGACAGGAGGTGATTGATGGGTGTCTCAGGGGGTGGTTAGAGGGGAAAATAGATGCAATCAATGCACTGGGGAGGTGATCGGAAGGGGGTCTGAGGGGGATCTGAGGGTTTGGCCGAGTGATCAGGAGCCCACACGGGGCAAATTGGGGCCTGATCTGATGGGTAGGTGTGCTAGGGGGTGACAGGAGGTGATTGATGGGTGTCTCAAGGTGTGATTAGAGGGGGGAATAGATGCAAGCAATGCACTGGCGAGGTGATCAGGGATGGGGTCTGAGGGCATTCTGAGGGTGTGGGCGGGTGATTGAGTGCCCTAGGGGCAGATAGGGGTCTAATCTGATAGGTAGCAGTGACAGGGGGTGATTGATGGGTAATTAGTGGGTGTTTAGGGTAGAGAATAGATGGAAACACTGCGCTTGGGTGGTGATCTGATGTCGGATCTGCGGGCGATCTATTGGTGTGGGTGATCAGTTTGCCCGCAAGGGGCAGGTTAGGGGCTGATTGATGGGTGGCAGTGACAGCGGGTGATTGATGGGTGGCAGTGACAGGGGGTGATTGATGGGTGGCAGTGACAGGGGGTGATTGATGGGTGATAGGTGATTGGCAGGTGATTGACAGGTGATCAGTGGGTTATTACAGGGAAGGACAGATGTAAATATTGCACTGGCGAATTGATAAGGGGGGGTCTGAGGGCAATCTGAGCGTGTAGGCGGGTGATTGGGAGCCCGCAAGGGGCAGATTAGGGTCTGATCTGATGGGTAACAGTGACAGGTGGTGATAGGGGGTGATTGATGGGTAATTAGTGGGTGTTTAGAGGAGAGAATAGATGTAAATGCTGTGCTTGGGTGGTGATCTGATGTCGGATCTGCGGGCGATCTATTTGTGTGGGTGGGTGATCAGATTGCCCGCAAGGGGCAGGTTAGGGGCTGATTGTTGGGTGGCAGTGACAGGGGGTGATTGATGGGTGATAGGTGATTGGCAGGTTATTGACAGGTGATCAGTGGGTTATTACAGGGAAGGACAGATGTAATTAATGCACTGGCGAATTGATAAGGGGGGGGGGGGGGTCTGAGGGCAATCTGAGCGTGTGGGCGGGTGATTGGGTTCCCGCAAGGGGCAGATTAGGGTCTGATCTGATAGGTAACAGTGACAGGTGGTGATAGGGGGGTGATTGATGGGTGATTGATGGGTAATTAGTGGGTGTTTAGAGAAGATAACAGATGTAAACGATACATTTGGGAGGTAATCTGACGGCGGGTTTGCGGGCGATCTAATGTTGTGGGTGGGTGATCAGATTGCCCGCAAGGGGCAGGTTAGGGGCTGATTGATGGGTGGCAGTGACAGGGGGTGACAGGGGGTGATTGATGGGTGATAGGTGATTGGCAGGTGATTGACAGGTGATCAGTGGGTTATTACAGGGAAGAACAGATGTAATAAATGCACTGGTGAATTGATAAGGGGGGGTCAGAGGGCAATCTGAGCGTGTGGGCGGGTGATTGGGTGCCCGCAAGGGGCAGATTAGGGTCTGATCTGATAGGTAAAAGTGACAGGTGGTGATAGGGGGTGATTGATGGGTGATTGATGGGTAATTAGTGGGTGTTTAGAGGAGAGAATAGATGTAAACAATGGATTTGGGAGGTGATCTGATGTCGGATCTGCGGGCGATCTATTGGTGTGGGGGGGTGATCAGATTGCCCGCAAGGGGCAGGTTAGGGGCTGATTGATGGGTGGCAGTGACAGGGGGTGACAGGGGGTGATTGATGGGTGATAGGTGATTGGCAGGTGATTGACAGGTGATCAGTGGGTTATTACAGGGAAGAACAGATGTAATTAATGCACTGGTGAATTGATAAGGGGGGGTCAGAGGGCAATCTGAGCGTGTGGGCGGGTGATTGGGTGCCCGCAAGGGGCAGATTAGGGTCTGATCTGATAGGTAAAAGTGACAGGTGGTGATAGGGGGTGATTGATGGGTGATTGATGGGTAATTAGTGGGTGTTTAGAGGAGAGAATAGATGTAAACAATGGATTTGGGAGGTGATCTGATGTCGGATCTGCGGGCGATCTATTGGTGTGGGGGGGTGATCAGATTGCCCGCAAGGGGCAGGTTAGGGGCTGATTGATGGGTGGCAGTGACAGGGGGTGACAGGGGGTGATTGATGGGTGATAGGTGATTGGCAGGTGATTGACAGGTGATCAGTGGGTTATTACAGGGAAGAACAGATGTAATTAATGCACTGGTGAATTGATAAGGGGGGGTCAGAGGGCAATCTGAGCGTGTGGGCGGGTGATTGGGTGCCCGCAAGGGGCAGATTAGGGTCTGATCTGATAGGTAAAAGTGACAGGTGGTGATAGGGGGTGATTGATGGGTGATTGATGGGTAATTAGTGGGTGTTTAGAGGAGAGAATAGATGTAAACAATGGATTTGGGAGGTGATCTGATGTCAGATCTGCGGGCGATCTATTGGTGTGGGGGGGTGATCAGATTGCCCGCAAGGGGCAGGTTAGGGGCTGATTGATGGGTGGCAGTGACAGGGGGTGATTGATGGGTGATTGACAGGTGATCAGGGGGATAGATGCATACAGTAAACAGGGGGGGGTGGTCTGGGGGGGGGGTCTGGGGAGAATCTGAGGGGTGGGGGGTGATCAGGAGGGGGCAGGGAGCAGGGGGGGGGATAAAAAAAAAATAGCGTTGACAGATAGTGACAGGGAGTGATTGATGGGTGATTAGGGGGGTGATTGGGTGCAAACAGGGGTCTGGGGGGTGCGTACGTACGAAAAGGGCGTCGGGAAAAAAGGGCGCGTGGTATAAACGATAAATGGAAATATCGTTTATAGAAATTATTGTGTAGAATTTCGTTTATAAATAGTGTTTTAAGAATTTATAAATCACTAAATAATGTGTATGAGATCGGCAATTCTTAAAACGTTAATCTTCCCTGTTTGTAAAGTGAAACTTATATTTTCGTTTATTAAAAACCCTCCCTGTACCTATCCCTAACCCCTAGACCCCCTGTTGGTGCCTAAACCTAAGACCCCCCTGTTGGTGCCTAAACCTAAGACCCCCCAGTTGGTGCCTAAACCTAAGACCTCCCTGTTGGTGCCTAAACCTAAGACCCCCCTGTTGGTGCCTAAACCTAAGTCCCCCCTGTTGGTGCCTAAACCTAAGACCCCCCTGTTGGTGCCTAAACCTAAGACCCCCCTGTTGGTGCCTAAACCTAAGACCCCCCTGTTGGTGCCTAAACCTAAGACCCCCCTGTTGGTGCCTAAACCTAAGACCCCCCAGTTGGTGCCTAAACCTAAGACCCCCCTGTTGGTGCCTAAACCTAAAACCCCCTATGGATAATAATGTTTTACAGACATTAATAAATAAAAAATGTAAAGAAAAAAAATGTAAATTATTTTTTTGGGTGGATAATAATGTGTTAGAAATGTTTTAGAAATAGTGATTTATTATCTTCATAAACGTTATTCGTCACGGGCTCATTTTGTAAACTTAAATCATCACAAACATAGTTATAAATCCTTAAAAATCTCCGGGCGCCGTTATAAATCCTTAAAAATCTCCGGCGCCTTATTTTCCCCGTTCAGCGCCCATTAAACGATATTTATAATGGAAGTGAATGGGGCGCCCTTTTTGTCCACTTGTCTCATGCGCCCAAATCTACTGCTTCCTAGGTGGGCAGGGGGGGGGGGGGTCTGATGGGTGCTGTGGGCGATCTGGGGCAGGGGGGGTACAAAATCAGTGTGCTTGGTGCAGACTAGGGTGGCTGCAGCCTGCCCTGGTGGTCCCTCGGACACTGGGACCACCAGGGCAGGAGGCAGCCTGTATAATACACTTTGTAAACATTGCAAAGTGTATTATACACTTTGTATGCGGCGATCGTCGGGTTAACATCCCGCCGGCGCTTCCGTATGGCCGGCGGGATGTTGCGGCGGGTGAGCGGCGCCAGGCGGAGGCGTAGGATCGCGTCACGGATGACGCGATCGCTCCGCCCATGCCCCTACAAGGACCGCCGCCATTTGTCAATACGGCGGTCCTTGCGGGGTGCACTTCCCGGCCGCCAATTGTACATACGGCGGTCGGGAAGTGGTTAAAAAGGGGCGCTGGGAAAAAAGGGCGCCGGGTTTTTAACGATAAGCATGGATAACGTTTAAAATTGTATTGTACTGTATTTCGTTTAAAATTAATGTTTTTTAAAGTTATAAATCATTAAATAATGTGCATTAAATCGGCAATTGTAAAAACGTTAATCTTTCGTTTAAATAGTGAAACGTATAATAACGTTTAAAAAAAAAAAATTACTAAGTAACCCTCCCTGTACCTACCCCTAACCCCTAGACCCCCCTGTTGATGCCTAAACCTAAGACCCCCCCTGTTGGTGCCTAAGTAACCCTCCCTGTACCTACCCCTAACCCCTAGACCCCCCTGTTAGTGCCTAAACCTAAGACCCCCCCTGTTGGTGCCTAAACCTAAGACCCCCCTGTTAGTGCCTAAACCTAAGACCCCCCTGTTGGTGCCTAAACCTAAGACCCCCCTGTTGGTGCCTAAACCTAAGACCCCCTGTTGGTGCCTAAACCTAAGACCCCCCTGTTGGTGCCTAAACCTAAGACCCCCCTGTTGGTTTTTTCGTTTAAAAATAATGTAAAAAAAAAAAAAAAAAAAGTACTGTTTTTCGTTTAAAAATAATGTTTGGAAAAAATATTGTACTGTTTTTCGTTTAAAAATAATATTTAAAAATGTATAAATCATTAAATAATGTGTAATCATGAGAAACAGTAATAAAACATTAAGTCTCCGGGCGCCGCTTTTAAAACGTTAGTTTTCTCCGGCGCCCTTTTTTCCTATCGGGCGCCCATTAAACGATATTTATTATAGGAGTGAATGGCGGCGCCCGATTTGTCCACTAGCCTCAGGCGCCCGAATTTACTGTTACCCACACGCGCACACACACACACACACACACACACACACACACACACACACACACACACACACACACTAGTGTAGTTATGTGCTCAGACAGACCTGGTACAGAATGGCACAGCTATATCTCAGTTTAATATTCATAAAGCAAACCTGCACTAAAAATAAACTCATGAGATAACCAATTGTATTTGTAATAGTAATGGTAAAATCAAGTAACATAGAACAGAGTCTAAAGCCTGGTATGCACCATGCAATTTCCCATCAGATAGATGGGTCGATAGATAATTTCTGACAGATCCAATCGGATTTCCGGTCGTTTTTTTGATCGATTTTGTGATCACTTATATGCAAATCGATTTAAAAAAATTATCTATTCGACCCATCTATCTGACAGGAAATTGCATGGTGTGTGTACCAGGCTTAATATTTTTATTTTCAGCTGAATTAATTCTTAATGCTAGGTACACACTATCAGCCATGTTGGAAATAATCGATCTGGCAGGTAAATCTGCCAGAAAATTGTATAGTGCATACCTAGTATAAAGGCTACGTTATTCTAGTTACACGCTATGAGATTTTATGGCAGATTTACTGTCAGATCGATTATTTCCAACATGTCCGATCTGCTTTCTGATCAATTTCCGATGGAAGTAAAAATGAAAACAGTAGGAAGTTGATCGGAAAATGAATGGAAATCGATCGGAAATCAGATCAGACATGTTGGAAATAATCGATCTGACAGTAAATCTGCCAGAAAATCTCAAAGCATGTACCTAGCATAACGTAGCCTTTATGCTAGGTACGCACTATACAATTTTCTGGCAGATTTACCTGCCAGATCGATTATTTCCAACATGTCCGATCTGAATTTCCATCGATTTTTCGATCCTTTTGTATATATTTTTTTTAACTTTTTTCAATCTATTTTCTTTCAATTCTATGAAAATTGTTCGAAAAAACAATAAAAAAAAAAAACGACTGGAAAATCAAACAAGTTTCAGATCGGACATGTTAGAGATAATCTATCTGGCCAGTAAATCTGCCAGAAAACGGAAAATTGTATACTCACCTAACGGTAATTTTCCTTTCCATGTGCATCCATGGCAGCATACATATGGGTTAAGCCCCACCCCTACCAATTAACAGGACCTTAGCTATAAAAGAAAGTGACCCCTAGTGAGCAGCATTCTCATTGACAAGCCGAACTGGAGAACAGCAAAAAGTCAACAAAAGGAAAGGGAGGGAAATCCCTATGCTGCCATGGATGCACATGGAAATTAAAATTACCATTAGGTGAGTATAAAATTTTCCGTTTTCCATATGCCTCCATGGCAGCATACATATGGGATTTAACTAGCAGAAAAAAGTAAGGGAGGGACAAGACTTGTTGACCAAAAATAATTTCAATTAAGGCTTTAACAGATTCAGAAATAACTTTCTTTCTAAATTAAACTGAAGCGGAGGCTGCTGGATTGACTCTGAAATGGGCAATGAAAGTATGGACAGAGGACCAGTTGGCAGCCTGGTGAATCTTTGCCCGAATAGCGAAGGTGGCACAGGGGACAGCTGTGCTCTGAGAAGAGTGCACTGTGATACCACCCAGAGGGACAAGGTCAAAAACCCTGATAATAGGCTAGCCTTAATAAGAGGCTTTGTTGATTCATTTGAGCCATGAAGAGATCTTTTAAGTTTGATGTTAACTGGCTCTTTCTCAGACCTGATGGAATTACGAAGAGCTGTTCTGATTTCCTGAAGCTCCCTTGTTACATTCACATAGGCTCTAAGGCCTAGTGCACACCAGAGCGGTTCGGCTGCAGTTTGCGATCCGCTTGCGGGTGCGGATCTGCTAGGGTAATGTATTTCAATGGGCTGGTGCACACCAGAGCGGGAGGCGTTTTGCAGAAACGCATACTCCCGGGCTGCTGCAGATTTTGGATTGCGGATGCGTTTCTGCCTCAATGTAAAGTATAGGAAAAACGCAAACCGCTCTGAAAAACGGCACTTCAGAGCGGTTTGCCAGGCGTTTTTTGTTACAGTAGCTGTTCAGTAACAGCTTTACTGTAACAATACATGAAATCTACTACACCAAAAACGCTTCACAAAACCGCAAAATGCTAGCTGAAACGCTACAGAAAAATAAGAAAAAGCGTTTAAAAATCTGCTAGCATTTTGCGGATCTGCTAGTGGTTTTTGGTGTGCACCAGGCCTAAGTGTTCTTGCAACATCTACAACATGCAGATCAGAGGAATTTGTATCCATAAAAGATGGCACTGTCCGATCCCCTATATCCTGGAGCTCGGAAACTCTTCTGTCCGAAGAGATAGCGACTAGAGGCATAGTTAAGTCTCATCTCCTGCAGTCTTCCACTGGGTCAAAAAGAGGTTTTGCTAGGTAATTGAGAACCTGCGCAGTTCCGACTTTGGAAAAAGGTTGCAATTAAGATGCTTGTTTTTGGTGGCAGCCTTCATAAATTGCACTATTAGAGGGTGAGAGACCCAGCAGTGATCCGTCAAAGCAGAGATAGCAGCAACCTGCACTTTGAGAGTGCAAGCCAATTCTTTTTCTAGGCCAATCTGGAGGAAGCTAAGAATATGTAGTGCTGGTGGAGCTATTCAATCAAAGTTATTTACCAGAGCAATTGAGAAAAAATGTTCCAGTTTGTGGTAGTTTTCCCTGCTTTTAGCAGTGTGTTTATCAATTATTCTGAGTTTACCAGGTGTCTAAGCTTCCTCCCACAATCCTTAAGCCATTAAATTAAGGGATTGAGGAGACAGATGATAAATTGAGTCCTGGGACAGGGGGTTTGGTCTGACTGGAAGAGGAATAGGAGGTTCCAACTTCAGGCTCCAAATTAGAGGGACTCATGGCTGGCATGGCCAAAATGGACCCACTTCCAGGAGTACCACTTGTTCTAGGAGGATCCTCCTCAGAATTTTGAAGATAAGTGGAGTTGGAGGAAAAAAAAAAAAAAAAAAAGACCATTCAGAAATTTCAGGTGTTGCCAGAGCACCCTGAGTTCTTGAATGTGGGGCGAATCTCCTTGAGCTGGCATTTAGTTGATGTAGGTTGCCATCAGGTCCACCTACCCAATGGTCACAGATCACTCTGGATATCTTTTATTGAGTGGCCACAAGCTATTGCCTTAGTCCCCTTGATTGAGAAAATCTGCCGCAGAGTTCTGAGGCCCTATGAGATAAACTGCCATGATGCTGCAGAGATTGCTCTCTGCACTGGAGATAATATTGCTGACATCTAACATGAGGAACAGACTCCTTGGGTTGATTCACAAAGCGGTGATAACCCAGTTAAAGACTTTAGGCGTGATAACCATTTTTATCATGCCTAAACTCAGTTTAGGCATGATAAGTTTAGGCATGATAAGTTTAGATACTGTAAGTTTAGATCGCGCGCAAAGTCCCGCACGCAAAGCAGCGCCATTAAACTCTATGCAAAGTGCACCAGACTTCGCTAGCGCAACACTTTTGATCAGCTGTGCACTGCGGTGCTAACCCAGTTGGTGCTTAAACTTATCACGCCTAAAAACTTATCACACCTAAACTTATCATGCCTAAACTTATCACACCTAAACTTATCATGCCTAAACAGAGTTTAGGCGTGATAAAGGGCTTTTCATTAGCGTGCTAACTGTTAGCACCGCTTTGTGAATCAGGCCCTTTGTGTCCCTCTGCTACCTGATATCAAAGACTGATGTCTCATCTCTGTGATGGCTGAAGGTCTGAAGCACCATATAAGCCACCCTGTGTTTGAGTATATTTGCAGGGATCGATCAGCTTTGTTTTGACTATTTTACCTAGGCTAATACGACCTGTAGACATGTCAAACCATGTTTGCATCTTTACGAGTTATGGGTGAACGATTGGTTAATAGTTGTTGAGCTTGTGTTTAGCCACCGCCGCAGACAGTCTCTCATTGTGGGAGTGACAAGGATGGTCTGAGAGTAACTCTGGTGGTTTCACAGATGGAGAAACCCTAGTTGGAATGGGCAGATGTGCCAGTGAACCCATTTGACCATCTGGATTGTAGATGACGAAGTGCCCAGGAGGTGTATATAACACCTTGATTAATGAATATAGCATGATAATCAGCACTCGCGAACTTTTGGCAGCAATTTTCTCCTCTGGTTACTGCATTGGATATAGATTGGAATCTTGCTACCGGAAAGATTAGGTCCTCAGAAGGAGTGAGGTGGCTCCTTGATTGTTAACCAGCCAAAGACAGGCAGTGTTTGAAGAAGAATCTGTTGCTAACACAGTAGAGCCTTGGGATCTGAGGCTAGCAACAAAAGATTGTCTAAATAGTGATAAAGTCCTAACTTTGCTTTCTCAACTGAGTCACCAGGCACACTAGTACCAAAAAAGGTTGTCATGGAGGTGATAATGTCGAGAAGGAGGATGGTTCCTGGAGAAGAATGTTACCAACTGTGACTCAAGTGACTAAGTGGTGGAGTGAACTTGCACATCCAAAAAAAAAAAACGAACCACTCTGTATCTGTGACCCACTCGTACTATATTGTATTTGTCCAGATAATATGGAACTGCTGAAGTCTTGCAGCTACTATCTGACCTTCAGAATTGTCAATAGGACTTTGCGCTGACTGCTTTGTGAGCTTATGGAGATTAGCATGTGAAGTTGCCAATTCCTATGGTCTGGTCTTTCCTTCCACAATGTCTTCTCTCCTTTGGTATAATACCAGCCTTGCCCTGGTGACTGTTGGTTACCAGATCCAACTTGTTACTAAAAAGATTTCTTCCATCAAACAGAATTTTAAACGCATTTTGTTGGAAGCTGGGATCAGCAGACTAGATTTTTTTTTTTTTTTTTAACAGGCTCAATTCACTGGTTATGGCAAAAAGCCTGGCATGCTAAGTGGACTGGACATAATCTATAGCCGCTTCCCTAATAAACTTAGAGACAATATGAAAGTTCTCTAAGCTGTCAGGACAGAATCAGAATCCTTGTCCACTTCCGTGGCAACTGAAGATAGAGCCAGGGCTGGTTTACATGCCCCTCCAGTAGTGGTATACATCATCTTTAAATCTATATAAAGTTTATGGTCTAGGACATCTTAAAAAGTAATCAAGACTTTTAACCTTACATGGCATGCAAGACACATGACTGACATGTCCACCATGGAAGCGAACCCTAGGACTGGAGAATTTTTTTAAAGAAAAAGGATGATTGGAAAGTCTGCTTTTTCAGGAAGGACTTTCTCCTTACCTTTTCCCATTCATCTTTATTTATTTGATCTCTTTCAAGACAGAAAAGGAGAATGATAATTATTTCAGACTATTCTTTTAGCCTGGAGAAGGGTTTCCTCTTCCCAGTGAATGGCTTCACAGATGGTTTGGATAAAGGAGAAATAGAAACCAGATATCTGCATGCTCACTCTGATTGGATTCATGCTAAACCATAGATGATTGAGGATATTCAGTATCTTCATTGATTTGCTGAAAGGATGCTTGGGGACCAAAGAGCCTACATAGGAGTCCATTGATTCCTGGACAGCCTGCTCTATCATCTTGGATGTGTGCATCTGATGGAACTCTGGCTCTTTTGCCATCTGGTGGAAACAGATCTACTTTACTGATTTCCCTGGCATGGTTCTGTCGCCACAAGCCCAGCAATCTGGGGGGCTATGGTGCCTTTAACTGGGACCTGATCCTCCAGTTCCCAGACAGATTATTTACCTGCTCCTTGAGCAGGATCCTTAGTGATGATATAAAGATCTAAAGCAGGATATCAAATGATGACATAAAGAACTAATGTCCTAGAACTGTGGTGGGAACTTGCCCTCCTTTGTTCTCTTCTTCCTGGGCTTGTATATAAAAAAGTACAGCCCATTTATGGAAGGTGTGCTCTCTTTTTTTGTAGAAAAGCGGGGTCACTTACCTGTATGACTCTTACCTATTGACCTTAGAATTATCTGTTTCTGGCACAGTGTGATCCAGAATGCAGTCCAACAGACCGCAAGAGATGAAATAAGTAAGATAAGAGGTACATGAAACGTAGCAGAAAAATAAAAAAATCAGATAATACTTTCATGCAAGGAATGCTATGTCATTTATATTGCACATAGTACACAATACTGTTCATATAACTGTTTATAATGAGAATGGCAGATGATAAAATATAGTACATAGTGCTACCAAGATACTGGGAATAACTTACCTCCTCCTGCAGCTTGAGAAGCATTACACCAGAGGGACAGCAAATAACAGTGCCTTTACCTTTAAGGCAGAGAGGAGGTAGTGTTGCAGCCAGCAGGAGTCCTGTGTGAGGAGAGGAGAGCTCAGCTGTGAGGAGGCTGTCAGAGCAGTCACTGCAAACACTTCCTTGTCTGATGGCTGTGTGTTCCAAACTGGAATGCACGCTAAGCCATGTGCTTCAGAGTCTTTCACTGTGAGACAGGAGAAGCAGGGAGACGCTGCAGGACCTGGAGAGGCTGAAGTATGCCTCACATGATGGAGCCTGAGCAGTCAGCAGACAGAGGAAGAGAAACAAGTGAGAGGGATCACACTGAGCACTCAGCAGCACCAAACACCCAGCAGGAGAAGCTGAACTATGCACCACTAACCTGTGCAACTGCAGACAGGAAGAAAAAAAGGTGAGAAGGATCACACTGTGCTCTGCAATCGTATATAAGTCATGCAGAGCAGCCATAAGGGGGGGGGGGGGGGGGGGGGGGAGATCATTTAGATCAAGCTCCCACCATCACCCCAGCTATAGGACCCTGAATAATTTGACATTTAGTCATGACAACAGGGCTGCGACTAGGAGAGGCTGAACCTGGCCGGAACGCTGCAGGAATGTCGGCAAGGTAAGAGTAAAATAAAAATAAATAGCGATGAAACACTAAGGAACCTGTTCGGAGGTGAGGACAAAAATGAGAATGCTGCTCGCTAGGGGTCACTTTCTTTTATAGCTAAGGTCCTGTTAATTGGTAGGGGTGGGGCTTAACCCATATGTATGCTGCCATGAAGGCATATGGAAAATGTTATGGTGTGTACCTAGCATTAGAGTCTGAAATAAAATCAGCTTTATCCTGCTGCAAAGCAAACAAAAGTAATGATCCTTTGAACTCCTCAGACTTAAAACCTTATCGGCATTGTTTCCTCAGCATTGTCTCCTGCGCCTGTGTAGTAGAGCGGACCCGACAGAGATCAGCTATTTTCGCTTATTTCCGAGCGGAGAGCCACAACATCGCCCCCGCTGGAGCCAGGGAAGGTAAATATTGCACAGCCTGGCAAATTGTTGGCTGTGTGTTCTGTGGGCTGCAGCGAGACCACCATGGGACACAGGAGGACGGGGGGAGTCTCGATAGGATCCAGAGGCTTCCCCCTACTGAGGTGAGTACGTCCCAGGTGAACTTTATTTTGTTACAGAGTCTTTAAAGCAATCAAGAGGAAGTTCAAAATAAAGTTGGATACTTACCTAAGAAGAGGGAAGCCTCTGGATCTACCAGAGACTTCCCATGTTCTCCTTGAGACCACTGCCACTGTCCAAGACCCTCTAACAGTTCGTGGCCATGACCCTCTTTGTGCACAAGCACAGCTGCACTGTCCTGTGGAAGTATGGCGGACCCTGTGCAGGGGCATGGGGGTCAGTATAGAGGAGCGGTTTGAGCTTACTGCATAGGCTTGGCTGTACTCACGCAGGTGCAGAACAGCCACATTTGTACATGTGGGGGAGAGTGGCCACAAGAACATATCTGACATGCTCTTGTCCAATATGTTCAGAGGATCCATGCATGACAACCTAGGGGTAAGGAGGATATGGGAAATCTCTAGGCTATCCAGAGGCTTCCCGATACCTCGGTAAGTTTTTTTTTTTCAGGCCACCTCGGGTTCACTTTAATGTTAACCTGAACTGAAATGTAATTTTAAAATTACAAAAAATTCTCCTGAGCCCCTCCCATTACAACAGATTTTATTGTTCAACTGCACCACAAGAGACGGGGGACAAAAATTAGTGCATTTCCACTGCGCATGCGCAAGTTCATGAGCCGTGCATGCCAAGTAAAAGTAATTGTTCAGGAATATTTTCTTTTCTTTGTGCACAATTCCTTTTACTTGGCATGCACGGTTTATTAAATGACACATGTGCCGTGAAAATGTAAAGTATCATCACAGTATAATCATGTGCTAAAATACACAAAAAGCAACTGCACACTCAGTATCTACTAACAACCATGCAACCAACAATATACCATACAAAGTACAGCAAACAGCAAATGTGTAACACTTGATTCACTAAGACAAATTGTGTGAGTAGATACAATAATAAGGTTAATTTACACAAAAAAGTATGTGTAATGTGCAGGTCCCAGCACTGGTAACCGATAACTCCAAAAATAGAACAAAAAGCACAAACCAGTATATGCTGCTCAAAAAATACTACACTTTATTGAAAATATTATATAATAGATAATTCAATTGTTACGTATACACACACACTGCATTTAAATTTATGTCAGAAAAAACTGACACAGAAATAATTGCTAATGCAATACAAAGTGCTGCTGCTGGCACCGATCACCAGGGGGGAACCTCCATAATGAATAAATCTTATCCAGCAATACTAACATACTGGCCCTTGATAACACCTGTGGCTAGGTTGGACAATATAATCAGCTAATAATCTGATTATATTGTCAATGGAGCGCTCACTATGCCCACTATGCTCACTATCAAGTGACAGGCAGCCTATTGGGCCAATCAGAGTGCCAGAATGACTTCCTTTAAAGTTAATAAGCCTGAAGGGGTCCAGGGCGGGATGACCGAAGCGCACGTTACTGGCTTATAGCCGGCCCCCATAATTAAGGGACATATATTCTACTACTGTCCAGCCATTCAGAAGTAATAGGTAAGTGTACAAACAAGAAAGCAACTGCTAAGGACCTCACCGTTATAATATCCAAAACATCATAATGATAACAATCAAATGTTATGCTACAAGATTAAAACCACATATAAAATAGAACAGCCCGGGTAGAATCACAGCATAAATGATGTAATTCACGAGCCTCCAGAACACTTGATAATTCCAACATCTACACTCATTCCCACCAACAGCAATAAAGGTTTAAAACTGCTGCCCCCTCTACGTGTCAATATACTTACTGTCTGAGTCTGCAACACTGAAGAGTGTGTAGTTTCTGCAGTACTGTGCAGACTGATGGATGAGCTAGCTGCAGCAGATTAATGGGGATGTGACAGCCAGAAACATATTTTTTCTTAGAGATTTCTTGTAGATCTAAAAAGAACACAATTCAGCTGTAGTGTGCCCTGAATATCTATGTGCAGCCTAGATGCACCTAAACAGACAAAATTACATCCTCCCTCACATCTTTCAAGACACACTTCAAACTTCCTCCCCCACGTTTCTGACATCACCTCCTCCTACAGCCTCTTGATCATCAGGAGTGTACTGACACTGTTTAGTTATGGCATTTACACCTAACTAACTACTGGACTACCTTAAAACTTTCTGTGATGTCAAGCATCAGAAACTGCAGCCAGTTAGCAGTATGTTGCCTTACCCTACACATGCTGTATTCACACCTTCCCTAGCTACTGCTCTCTTCAATAGGAGAGGGACCTATTTTGTTAGCTCTCAGGAAACAAGTGGCAAAAGTGGACTGCAATGCAAATTCTTAGTTCTATTACCTTGTTGCCTTATTTTGTGATAAATTGCCTGTACACTGAAACCCCTTTTTTCCTATGTGGCTGTGAGAAAACGCGGAAAAGCCACCGCGTGTACTGACAGCAAGGCGGCTGATTCCGCGTCCAACGCGGTGGTCTGCACGCCAAAGCGTGCATCTAGTGACATGGCAGAACGCGGAAAAGCCGCCGCATGTACTGACAGCAAGGCGGCTGGTTCCGCGTCCAGCGCGGCGGTTTGCACGCAACAGCGTGCAGCTGGTGTGGCTGAGCCTGTTAGTTCACACAGGTTTAGGAATACGCGCGCGCGCGCTGAAAGGCAGAACCTTTATGATGGTCAAGGGAGGATCAGCTGACCAAGCCGGTCAGCTGACCTCAGAGCTGGTAACCATTGGTTGATCACTTTAGGGTGGCGCCAGAGAGCACTGCTCTATATATGGTTACTGCTGGCCACTCTCAAATTGTCTGCCGTTGCGATCACTACGTGGAAGCACTCAGACCTTAGTCAGATCCAACAGTGTGTTTGAACCAGGAGGATCTGGGAATTCACACTGAGCCAGATTACTTGTGTTATTATTCTGTTATACCTAAGACTAGTTCCAGGGTGTAGAGACCACGGACCTCACACCCAAGACTAGGCAACTTGTGTTATTAACAAACACTGTAGGAGGCGCCCTTGTATAATAACTTGTAATCAATATATTTGATAGGTATAGTGTGTCTTACCTGTTATAAAGGCACGTACACACAATTGTCATAAAATTGGATTTAATTGCAGCACAACGAAAGTAGACAACGCGTTTCGCGACCACAAGTCGCTTCCTCAGGTCAAATACAGTGCTTAAAAAAGAAGAACAATGATAGCGCTCAGACTAAACGTACTTCACTTCATATATAAAAAACATATTAAAAATAATGACATATTAAAAAATATACACACACAAACGCATGGGACATCCTTTTCTGCAGCTAGACACATATGAGACATAATAAAATAATAAATTAATTCCTCCTACATTGTTATGGTAGTAGAAAACTCATAAATAGTATCCTACCCTAACTCTGTTTTCCTCATCTAAAAGTTAATCTGCTTAAATCAATCCTAACAATGGTTAAGTCCCTGTATGGTATAGGGGGGGCTTACTAAAGAAGACATATGGTGTAGTGTAGATTTACCAAGGAGCATAATAAAATGGGGTCTGACCCCGATAGGATCAGAGAGATTTGATGCGTATTGGCTTTCGAACGGATAATCAGCATGATCGTTAGTTGTAGTATGGAGGGGATCCCAAGTGCTATGTGCGGGGGAATAGACAGGGTTATGCGCCTGATTGGCGATAAGTCAACTGTCAGCTACTAATGTAAACGCCGAGCGCGGGGTGCTAGGGCGGGGGGTCCGGGTGGTTAGGTTAGGAGGTGGCTTACCTGTATGCCTGAAGTAGTGCAGCGAGGGCGCCATGGCTGCGCTCAGTAGTTCCGCTGTTTATATGCGGATAATTTGGGCTCGTATGCCCGTCGGCGTGGAGGTATGGCATCCCCATGACGTCACTTCCGTAGGAAGTGCGTCTAGAGTAGGGTAGGGCGGTGTGTCCGGCCGGCGGCCATCTTGCGTGTGGCGGCCAAGGGCTAGTTGTGAGCTCATCAGCTGAGGACAGCCATCTTTAGCGGGGCATCCGGTCTCCCCGCTAGGGGGGCATGTACAGCGGCCATCTTACGTGTGGCCTTTCCGTATCCATGGCCATATTGGTGTAGCCATGGGTAATTTGTAATCCCCCTGGGTCGTCTCAGCGGGGGGGGGGGGGGGGGGGGGCGCCGTATTGCGAACCTCCCTAACTTGTCCTGGCCTATTTGAGCCCAGAATAAGGGTAGATTACTGAGATGAATTTTTTTGCGGCTCAAATAGGCCAGGACAAGTTAGGGAGGTTCGCAATACGGCGCCCCCCCCCCCGCTGAGACGACCCAGGGGGATTACAAATTACCCATGGCTACACCAATATGGCCATGGATACGGAAAGGCCACACGTAAGATGGCCGCTGTACATGCCCCCCTAGCGGGGAGACCGGATGCCCCGCTAAAGATGGCTGTCCTCAGCTGATGAGCTCACAACTAGCCCTTGGCCGCCACACGCAAGATGGCCGCCGGCCGGACACACCGCCCTACTCTAGACGCACTTCCTACGGAAGTGACGTCATGGGGATGCCATACCTCCACGCCGACGGGCATACGAGCCCAAATTATCCGCATATAAACAGCGGAACTACTGAGCGCAGCCATGGCGCCCTCGCTGCACTACTTCAGGCATACAGGTAAGCCACCTCCTAACCTAACCACCCGGACCCCCCGCCCTAGCACCCCGCGCTCGGCGTTTACATTAGTAGCTGACAGTTGACTTATCGCCAATCAGGCGCATAACCCTGTCTATTCCCCCGCACATAGCACTTGGGATCCCCTCCATACTACAACTAACGATCATGCTGATTATCCGTTCGAAAGCCAATACGCATCAAATCTCTCTGATCCTATCGGGGTCAGACCCCATTTTATTATGCTCCTTGGTAAATCTACACTACACCATATGTCTTCTTTAGTAAGCCCCCCCTATACCATACAGGGACTTAACCATTGTTAGGATTGATTTAAGCAGATTAACTTTTAGATGAGGAAAACAGAGTTAGGGTAGGATACTATTTATGAGTTTTCTACTACCATAACAATGTAGGAGGAATTAATTTATTATTTTATTATGTCTCATATGTGTCTAGCTGCAGAAAAGGATGTCCCATGCGTTTGTGTGTGTATATTTTTTAATATGTCATTATTTTTAATATGTTTTTTATATATGAAGTGAAGTACGTTTAGTCTGAGCGCTATCATTGTTCTTCTTTTTTAAGCACTGTATTTGACCTGAGGAAGCGACTTGTGGTCGCGAAACGCGTTGTCTACTTTCGTTGTGCTGCAATTAAATCCAATTTTATGACAATTGTGTGTACGTGCCTTTATAACAGGTAAGACACACTATACCTATCAAATATATTGATTACAAGTTATTATACAAGGGCGCCTCCTACAGTGTTTGTTGATACCTATATTACCCCACTACGTGGGGGCTGACTTACTATAATCTATTATAGTAGTGGTTTTTGGGAGCAGCGACCGGACAAGGCCGAGTGGAGACGGTACTTCTCCACATGCGTGGATAGTGGTTGCTTTAACAGCAACCCAGACTTGTGAGTATAATTACTATATTTAACCAATTATCTCACACAAACGATAATACACGATATTGGGCTCCCGGTGTCCCTGTGTTTTTTACCTCGTCTAGTTCAACTTGTGTTATTATTCTGTTATACTTCAGACTAGTTCCAGGGTGTAGAGACCACGGCCCTCACACCCAAGACTAGGGAACTTGTGTTATCACTCTGTTATACATCAGACTAGTTCCAGGGTGTAGAGACCACGGACCTCACACCCAAGACTAGGCATTGTTTGATATTTGTTATGACCTGTTGCTTTCCTGACTATCCCTCTGCTTTCTGATTCGGTACCACGCATATCTGATATCATGTTGCCTAACCCTGCCTGTCTTGGATACCGAATCAGCCTTCTGTCTTTATACTTTATCTGTCTGTGTGTTGCCGACCTGGCTTGCCCGACCTCGAGAGCTATCTCTCTCCTCTTAAGAGATAGTCTCCAAGATCAGCCAGTGACATGCACCTTCAGGTGTCACTCACTCTCTGGTCCTTCCTACCTTCAGCCTGACTCCACCCCTTGGAGAGTCTCAGGCTGCTGGAAGGTTTCTGTACTCTCCATAGCAGAGTCTTCTATACTGCTTAGGGTCACCTGTTCATCAGGTGGGTTGCTCAAAGTCATACTGTTACACTAAACACTCACCATATATATCTAGAGGTGTCCAGAGGTTAGCACGGTATCTGTATTATTGGTGATTCTGCAGATCATCCATAATCAGGTATAGATCTGTATTCTTGGTGATACTGCAGATCACCAATAATCAGATTCTCTCTGCGAGCTGACACCGATCGTTACAGTAGCAGATTACTATAATGAGCTATTAAGGAATAATTTCATTCTCTTGATTGATTTATTTACGAAGTGTGGACCTTCAAGAAATTTCTGCTATCTTTAGTTCTATACACTTTGAATCCAGGGAAGTGATTTGCCAACATTTATTGTAAGGAACAGTCCACACAGATGCATGCCGGGCAGGGGCGCCTCTAAGCATAGGCAGTACAGGTCATTGCCTGGAGTGCCATTGGTCCTGGGGGGGCACCATGTTGCTTTGACCTGGAGTGCCATTGGTCCTGGGGGGGCGCCATGTTGCTGCATTAAGCCCCGCCCCCCAAATTAAGCTCCACCCCAGACTAAGCCCCACACTGTGGGTGTTCTATTACTTGCTTCTGCTGCATCTACTTAGCGTAAGTTACAGGCAGCTGCCACCTCTGTGCATTGTGCATCCTTTCCTCCTTTGTGCCTCCTTCTGTCCCTTTTGTGCCTCCTTCTGTCTCTTTGTACCTCCTTCTGTCTCTTGTGCCGTGTCTGACCTGTTTGTCCTTCTATCTCTCTTTGTGCCTTCTTCTGTCTCCATGTGCCTCCTTCAGTCCCCCTGTTCCCCCTCTGCCTCCTTCTGTGCCCCTTTGTGCCACCTTCTGTCCCCCTGTGCCTCCTTATGTCCCCTTTGCCTTTATTTGTCCCCTTGTACTACCTCTGCCCTTTGTTCCTCCTTCAGTCCCACTCTGCATCTTTCTGTCCTCCGGTGCCTCCTTCTGTCTCCCTTTGTGCCTCCTTCTGTCTCCATGTGCCTCTTCAGTTCCCGTGTGCCGCCTCTGTCCCCTGTGACTTCCTCTGTCCCCTGTGCCTCCTTCTGTGCCCCTTTGTGCCTTCTTCTATCTCCCTGTGGCTCTTTCTGTCCCCTTCTGCCTCCATATGTCTCCCTGTGCCTCCTTACATCCCCCTGTGCCGTCTTCTGTCCCTCTTTCATTCCTCCTTCTGTCCCCCTTTGTGCATACTTCTGTCCCGCTTTGTGCCTCTTACTGTCTTCCCTGTGCTTCCTTCTGCCCCCCTTTGTGCTTTTTTCTTTCCCCCATTGTGCCTCCTTCTACCTCCCTTTGTGCTTTTTTTCTATCCCCTTTGTGCCTCCTTCAGTCCCCCTGTGCCTCCTTCTTTCCTCCTCTGCCTCCTTTTGTCCCCCTTTGTGCCTCAATCTGTCCCCACTTTGTGCCTCCTTCTGCCCCACTTTGTGTCTCCTTCTGTCCCCTTATGCCTCCTTCTGTCCTCTTTTGTGCCTCCTTCTGGCCCTCATGCCTTCTTCTGTCTCCCTGTACCTCCCGCTGCCCCTCTGTGTACCTCCTTCTGCCCTCCTGTACCTCCTTCTTTCCTTTTTGTGTCTCATTCTGCCCCCCATTGCGTCTCCTTTTGTCCCCCATTGTGCCTCATTCTGTCACCCTGTGTGCCTCTTTCTGTCCCCTTGTAGCTCCTTCTGTCCTCCTTTGTGACTTTTTCTGACCCTTGTGCCTCCTTCTGTCCCCCTGTGCCTCCCTATATCTGCCTGTGTGCCTTCTTCCTTGCATGTATTTTCTTTCTTACATGTATTTTCTGGTGAAGTGCTGCCACAATAAGCATAATTTCTGGTGAAATGCTGCTGCATTACAATAAATTTCTGGGGAAACATTGCCGCATTACGGTTATTTCATGGAGAAATGCTGCCGTATTACAATAATTTTCATGGGGGGGCGTCATGTATTTTGGTAAAGCTGTTTATCTGTAAACCAACAGTACACTGTGTGCTAATGAATTACAAAATACAATATGCTCTACAGTAAACTTTCTCAACTAGGGTTCCTTGAGATCTGTGCTGGGGTTCCTTGGCATTTTCCCCTCCTCCCATGACAGGTGTTGGCCGAGAAAGTTTTAAAAGTACCTTTTGGGCTCCTCTGTGCCTTTTCACTTGCTGAATGCTTGCTTTGAATATGGTAAGAGTGGGGTTGGAGTATACTAGAGCACACTTTAATAGGGGTACTGTATAAAGAAGCACTAAATTGGAGGTCCGAGTAATAAGAAGCACATTTATAAAAAGTAATAGAATAGGGAGGCAGGTTTACATTTCTTTTTAATCTGAGTTTATGGTTTAGGGCATAGTTTGCATCTGTTTAGAATACAAGGTGTGTATTTGCCTCTAGGGGGCTCTGCAGGCCTCTGTTGGTAGTCATTTCAGATGCGGCCTGATCAGGAGCACTGCCAATTTTTCCCTGTTCTCTACAAAAATGTGTAAACCATTTTATGGCCAGCTTACCCCAGGTTCACACTATGTTTGGTTGTTAATTAGAGGTTAGGGTCTCTTCCATGAAGAATACCTCAACGTGGTGGAAGAGTCTAGTATGGAACACTTTGTACACAAACTGTTTTGGAAGCCAACATCCTCCATTTTGTTGCATCTGTTTTGAATGCAGGTTGTGTAACCTGCCTATAATTTGGGTCTGCACATCCATGCTACTGGTCTGTCCGTTGCAGCCTGTTTTGGGTGCGCTGCCACCTCCCCTGCTGTATGGGAATTTCTCAGCAACCATGCATGGCGATTCTGTGGTGAATCGTAATGCATGGATTAAAACAGCAGACAGTGCAGTCTATGCACTTCTAATGCCCCTGGGGATTTAATCGTATTGTCAAAAATGCATCTGAAAATGTGAATGTGGGCAAGGTTCCTGCTGTTCCCACTGTTTTTCTTTCATATCAAATAGACAATAAATTATCATATTTTTCCCTAGAGACACAGGCAGTAGAGACACAATGACAGAGGACTAACTTTTCTTCAAAGTAATTTAAACTGAGTTGAGACCAGGCATTACATAGTGACAGAGAACCAAAGCCAAACGACGGCAAAGATATGGGGGAGAGCCTGGTCATAAGTGACATTACCTTCAAGCACATTATGAGAGTTTGATTACCATGTTTTAATAAACTTTTATGCTATGATTGCACACTTATTTTTTAGGTATTGTGAACATCAGCTTGTATGTCAAATTAAACTGCTAAGGAAGCAGAGCAGACAATAACATGGAGGATACCTCTAATTATTCCTGAGGTGTAATCAAATCCTTATAACCTACAGGTCATATCTCCGGTGAGTCCCATTTGATTGGGGTGCAGTGGTGGCTTTTCCATCTGTCCTGAAGATTGTACTGGACTGCAGTGGTTTCTTGGGGGGGAAGGTGTTGTGCTTTGTTACCAGAGATGAAAGTGGAGTGTCTATGTTACTGACCTATGGCACAAGCTTTGTTATCGTATGCTGATTTTATGAAGAGAGGCTATGGACTGAGTATTTCCTTGTGCGTTAGTTTTTGAACTGTAAGTTGCATAATTAGATGTTACCCTGATACGAATGATTGGGGAAGAGGTGGGTGTTACATTATGAGGATGTTATACATGCTTAATGTTATTTCCGGAAGACATACAAATGTCTGGTGGCTGTAAAATGGCTGGTATTTAAAGGCCCTGGTAGGTCTATATCCGGTAATGACATGCATTCATTACAGAGCCTAGCCTAACATAAGTTGTGGCCAGAGTCCTTGTGAGAAGACATGTTTCTACCTGGCCCTGCTCAGGGCTGCCTTCTGATTGGCTGCATCATGGGGTTGTCAACTTAATTTGGCATTGGGAGCTTTGCAGGTGTTTAGTTTTAGATTTCTGAACTCAGTTCCGTAGTGTTCAGGGCTTAGTTGAGGGTGAATCTGACATCAACCCAAGCAGCAACACTACCGGTAGTAACTAAGTGCTATCCATTTCAGAACAATATTGCATATTTCCAGTAAATCTGTACACACTCAGACATGCATTAAGTTGGAGAGTAGATCTGCTGCAGCTGCTCATTACAATTCCCAGTAATTCTCTTATGCTTTCTATGGAGATATAGGAGAAAATCAAGAACACATGAAAACAACATACATGTTAATTATCATTTCATCTCTGTAAGCAGTTCTGAGCATCTGGGTGAATTCATAATCCCTGTGACACAATTGAAATCACAGTAACCCATATGGCACCATCCTAATAGAAAGGAACAATGTCATTTCTGCCGCAGTGCAATCGTTTCCAATGTGCAGTTTTTTTGAGGCGGTCTTTGTCCAGCTCCCTCCAGTATCTCTGGTGTTACTGAGCTTTGTCTGCTGATGCTGTTCAGAAGCAAGGCAGCATAGAAGAATGAGGTCTCAAGTCACAGAGCCTGAGGTGACGCCTGATATCCTTGTAACACAAAGGTTTCCATTCTAACAATGGAACCTCTGTGAATATAACCGTGTTAAAATGACATTTATACAGTACATTTATACATTTAAAATCAGCTATATCATTCTTTCTCCACAACCTGTTCATATATTAAAATCGGCCCTCTTCATGAATCACCATTGAGAGCATGCAGGAGAAGGGGGATACTGTCATTTAGGAGTCCTGGAGCTCTTTATACTTCTTATCAGTAGAAGGAAGACTTTAATCTGCAGCCTGGGGCCCAGCAAAGATCATTATTTGGCTTTATATAGGCTTCTTAGAGAAGAACCACAGTGAAAATAACACAATGAATAACATTTATAAATTATTTAGTCAGTGTTTGCCCATTGTAAAATTTTTCCACACCCATTCCTCTCCCTGATTTACATACTGAAGTCTATCACAGGTGGTGACATCTTTAGTGCTGGCACCATTGCAGAATCTTTGTTTACTTTATGTTCCGAAGCCAGTAGAAATAATATCTGGTCTCCCAGAAGAGAATTCAACATATGGTAGATAAACAGCCTAGACTGTGACATCACTAGGAGGCCAGGGCTACATACCAATATACAGCAATACATAGATATAGGAAGTGTTTCTGATGCTGAAACCAGGTTAATTAATGAAAAATATGTATAGTTGCATCATTTACTGCAGTCTACTATATGTCACTATGACGCCTCTTTAACCACTTGAGGACTGCGTTGTTAAACCCCCCTAGTGACCAGGCCATTTTTACTTAATTGGGCCACTGCAGCTTTAAGGTCAAGCTGCAGAGCCGCACAACGCAGCACACAAGTGATTACCTCCCCCCCCCCCCCCCCCCCTAACAGAGCTCTATGTTGGTGGGGTCTGATCGCTCCCCCTATGTTTATTTTTTTTTTATCTAAATGTTTTATTATTGTTTTTTTAAATAAAAATCATATTTCTTTAAATGTTTTCCCTCCCTCCCTCCCTCCCTCCCTCCCTCCGTCCCCCACTCAGCCAATCACTTCGATCGGCTGTGATAGGCTTCAGCCTATCACCGCCGATCGCTTCTTTGTCACCCAGAGGGACAGCTGCGTCACACGGCTGTCCCCAGTATAGCGCTGCTGCTGATCGCAGCGCTGTATTACCCTATTAGACGCCGCCCCCAAGCAGGGGATGCGCGCGCAGCGTGTGCACGATCTCCTGCTATCCCCATAGACGGGCATGGAGCGGTCCTGGGGCTGCCACACTGCTCACGCCAATTGGCGTGGAGCACTAGGCAAGGGGTTAAGGTAACTGTTGAAGATGATGCATTATTTAACTAATAATAGCAATAAGCAAATGTTAGGAAAACCAGGGAGGGAGAAACAGGATGGGGAGCACAAAAGCTGGACGATGGTCACAGCAGATAGAAGGGCTTATAGGTAATAAGTGGACAAATTACACATGATATTTCAGAATAAAATAGATAAGTAAAGTTGTGATTCTTATTGTGTAATTGGCAAGTTTCGCAAAAATCGTTGGCAGCCGCCTTTCACTTGGGACTGTAAGTTTTAATTAAAGTGCAAGCTATGGATTCAAGAACCTTTCATTGTTAAATAACAGAAAAGAAAAATGTAGACTTTTGACATCTGACAAGCATTGCTAGAGACATCCAAGCAGCCGTTCACACCTGGCAGTGGCATACACTGTACAATTATGGGTAAATCACAAAAATGATCAATGTCTGCCTTGTGTCGATTTTCTATCTTCCACCTTGCACCAGTACATATTAGCCAGGATTACAGCAGACATCTTGTGTTATGTTGATTGTGCTGTTGCAAGCTTCATACTGCATGAATACACACACACATATACACACACAGGGGCGTAACTAGAAATCACTGGGCCCCCCTTGGAAGCTTTGGATGGGGCCAGGAGAGAGCACTCGGGGAGGGGTAGAGAGGTTGGAGGCTAGACGTTGTACACAAGAGCCTGCTGCCCACTGAATAGGGACTGTCTACAAATCTTTGCAAAACTTTGTATGATTCCTTGTCAGTGGCTGACAATTGTGCAGAGATCAGAAAGCTTTTTCTCTCCGTGCACTTAGTTGTCAGTCTCTCAGGATGGGACCTCCTGTGACTTCTGGACACACACACACACACACACACACACACACACACACTCATAAACTAATAAAATCTTGTACAAAGCATGCCTCACTGTACAACTCGCCGAAGCCCAGGTACAAAATCAGATACTTACCTTTCCTCGCTATTCCGTTGTCCCCTGTCGCTGACCGCAGCCCCCCGGCAGATTAGTGACAGGGCATTGTTGCTAATCACATCGGGGCTGCGCAGCACCTCTTCCTGGATTATGGCCACGCAATAGGCTACTAAGCCCGCCCGTGAATGCACAGTAGGCCAGATTCCCAGGCTACTGCACAGCCATGAACCAGGAAGTGGAACTGCACGGCAATGATGTGAAGGGGAATTGCGCTCTGCAATGAGGGGCTTCAGACAAGCAAGGGAAGCCTCAATAGGATCCTGAGGCTTCCCTCTCTTCAGGGTAAGTATCTGATTTTGAACCCGAGCTTCGGCTCGGGTTCACTTTAGATATGCCTGAAGTGACAAGTGACTTGGAAGTTTATTTTTAACGGGAACCTGAAGTGAGAAGGATATGGAAGCAGACATATTTATTTCCTTTCAAACAATACAAATTGCCTGGCTGTACAGCTTACTTATTTTCAACCTTAAAGTGAAACATAAAGGAAGCCTGAGACATGCTCTGACTGGCTCGCACGTGCGTCACCCCTCCACTGGATTCCCCCCTACATTACAACCTTTGATATCTTTAAATGTGACCTTAAAACTCACCTTTTCCGTTGAGCATACGCTCTACCTTAGGCCAGTCCCCCTTTTGACCTCTGGCCAAGTTGTACTCCTACTAGATAACCTAAACCACACTGCCTCTAGGTAGGAATATTGTATACTACCCCACCGCCAGCCGTTAACCCCTCACCACCCCCCCCATTCCTTTGCTCACATGGGCAGGGCTCTCTCACCCTTTTGTGTCTTGGAATTTGTTACACATTTATTCATATTAATTTTGTCACTGCAATTACCAATTCTGAATTTGTACAATTTCTGTATTTTGCATATTGGTGTATACCATCGTTTTTATTATTTTGTACCCCGTGTTTGTTTCTTACTTTGTACAGCACCATGGAATATGATGGCGCTTTATAAATCAATAATAATAATAATAATAATATTCCACAGTTTTATGTTATGTACTTAAAAAGCAGATTCATTGTTTTGTCTCAGCTCAATGAAACAGTCTGTCCCTGTGTCTCAGAGTGCTCAAATATATGCACTGTTGACCTTTTTTATTTATCCTCTCCTGGCAAAGAACTGGGTTTCTGAGAGCAAAGTATTTTATGGCTGTAATTCCTTATCAGTGAAGGACACTATAGTCTGACTGGGTCCCGACTGGAAAAAACTGCCAGTGCCATAGCTGAATATTAACTTTTTTAGGCAGAGAAAGAAGAAAAGCACAGCATATTTATTTGTGTGGCACTGAACATACATAACATGTCATATCACTTAGGCTGCTTTCACAGTGGGACGTCACAGAAATGAAAAATCAATAGGCTGTTCACAGTGCTCACGTTGCGTTACAGTGTAACACTGCACGTTCAATGAAAGTGCAGCATGCTGTGCGTTATACGCGGTTTTAGCCGCGTTAGACAGTTTGCACATGCTCAGTAATGTTTGTCTTTTTGTTTTTTTCAGTGCAGGAGAGGAGGAGGGGAGAGTCCGCTATTGTGCCTAGCCACATGGCTAATTAATATTCACTGCACTGTGCTGACGTAACGTGTTTTCTTCCTGGAACAGCCGCTTTGTGCGACGATTGGCAGGCGGGACCACGTGATGCGGAGTGTTCCGATCACGTGGTCTCCACCGTCTTTTGACGCATGCGCCATTTTCGTTCTATCAGTATCGAACGAAAACGGCGCACCAAGAGATGCATAACGCGTCTCTATGTAGCGTCCAACTTTAGTACCACCATGCGTTGCGTTAGGGGAACGTTATGCGACCTTAACGTCCCCTGCAACGCAACGTCCCTGTGTGAAAGAGGCCTTAAAGAGGAACTCCGGTGAAAATTATCTGCTAATCTCATGAATTAGCTCTACATCTCATGCATTATCTCACCTTGCAGTTAAAGGGAAGATTAAGGAGGCGTACGCGTAGCAGTTAAGTCATTTAAGAAGAGATACATTGTGAAGTAATAAGTAAGGTGAAATAATTCAACAGTCCCATGCTGAGATAAACATGGGTACACATGGTACTAAACCTACCTGTGTCCTGAATATTAAACAGCATGTAAATTATTTTTCGCTAAGTGAGCAATCACTGCTAATGACAAAAAAGCTGAAAAAAAGTTAAAAAGATCATTATTTATTTTTGTTGGCAGCTGAGTGAACCAGATTGCACATCCCACTGAAATGGCTGCTGTTGAAACTCTACAGATGAAAACCACTTTAACTAAAAATAGTAATATGACACTGCAAGGGAGGTTCTAAATACTATTGCTGCTACACAAACAATTAATAATCTCATAAGTTTATTTTCAGTACAGGTTTGCTTTAAAAGGGCGCTGTGACAAAAATTGAAACATTTCAAATACATTACATCTAAGATGCACATTTGTCCCCAAAGTAAAGTCACTGTATAGGACAGATGGCATAGGAAATTTAATGTAGATTAATGTATGGTCATGCACCTTGGAGTCAGGAAGGAATTTTTTCCCTTTAAGGCCTCGTTCTGCTCAATTAGCGCAGATGGCCTGTGCTATTGGAATTCAACACGTACAATTGCACACCATCTGCGCCACTATGTGCTATGCTGCTGATCCCATTCACTACAGTGAATGGGTCAGCGATGCGATTACCTGAAAGTGCATGCAGCTGTGCAATAGCGCATTGCTCTGCTGCACAGCACATATGATGGAAATGGTAGAAGTGCTGTCTATGTACTTCTACTGTTCTTGCGTGTCGCCAGGGCAATGATGAGGCAGAGACCGGACAGGCTACAGCCTCTGAGCGCTTCCCCTAGAGGGCGCATTCCTCTTCACTCTAACCGCCTGCCCCATTCCTTCGCTCTCTTCCCTCCTGCTCTGCAATCTCCCCTACTACTAATCTCTACAAATCCCCTCATTGTCCTCCTCCTATGTGGCACAGAGCGCTCCCTCCTGCCCTGAGGTGTAACAGCTGCGCTGCCATCAAAGAGATGACGGGCACGGCTGTGTGCATCGTGTTGCTAAGCAACAGCAGGAAGCCGACTTCTGCTGGAAGGGAACTGTTGTCGGCTTCCTGCAGAGTGCCTCAGGATAACTTATTATGCATGTGTGAATCTGTGAGCTGAACAAGGGACCCCCTGCTAGGATTCAGGCAGCAGTGCCGACCCTGCCCATGGATCAATGAACAGGAGGGACAGAGACCCAGCTGTTGTCACCTGGGAAGAAGCAGGTATGGTGAGGGGAATGGGGGCTTTGAAAGGTCAGAAAGTTGTGGTGTGTGCCTGTGTCTGTGTGTGTTTTAGGTGGGGCATACATTCAAATGTACCAGAGATTAAGAAAGGCAGAAATGATTCCTTACTTACCTGGGACTTCTTCCAGCCCACTTTAGTCAGTTAGTTCCCTTGATATCTTCCCAGTCCCAGCCTCGTGCATCCCCTGATTGTGGTTCTGCAGCAGGAAGTGTTCTGTGCATGCAAAGCTTAAAGTGTACCAGAGACGAGAAGCGTCTCAGGCTCTATACTTACCTGGGGCTTCCTTAAGCCTCATTAAGGTTGCTTGTCCCACGCTGTCTCCCTGGGTGACTCCTGTTGCCTGCAATTATCCCCGCTGTTATTCCCAAGCTCTTAAGTAGGACGACAGGCCGCATAACATACTGCAAAGCATTCTGGGGCTGCTTCTCCCCACCTTGGGCCATCCCCGTCATTTCCCAATCACGCCCTAAGGCTGCTAGTGATAAGTTACAGGCTCAAGTTACAGCAGCTTGTAACGCAGCCCAGCTCACAGTACTGAAAAGTCACAGGGCACATGTTCCATTAGAGTATACTGCATGAGTCCGCTATTGTTCCTAGCCACATGGCTAATTAATATTCACTGCACAGTAGTGTTGTCCATTAGGATCTTTTTTGTGAGTGGAATCATCAGGAAGCAGGGAGGACATGATGACACAATTGGCTTCATAGGAGACAGACAAACATGGAACCTGCCACGAGCTGTCAGGAGCATCATTCTCTGCAAATACTATATAAAAATTCTGTGAAATCCAAACGTGGACAGTGAAATGCATATGTAATGTAAGTACAGCCAATATTTAGCTACTGATGTATGTGTTTTTTTTTCTCTGAGACCCTATACCTAACAGCTCCTCTTTAACTGTTACTTACAATAAATTAGTTTAATCCAATGATTATGGATGGTTACCAACTGGTTACCAGTCCTTCTCCTCATGGAGGAACCTAAAGGGTTCCTTTATTCTCTAGAAAAAAGTCAGATGGCCAGTCTCCGGCCCTTGGGCAGAGCAGAAAGTGCTTTTGAAAATAAAGAAAACCCTGAGACTTCCCCATGAGGAGATGGACTAGTCCAAAAGCTGTAAGACATCAGGACCAGTACATTAAAAAATCGTCCTGTAGGTGTCAGCTGCCTTGAAATAAAGTTACAGTATTTACAGTGCGTTTTACTCCGGGACAAATGTACATCTTATAAATATGTGTTCTTGTGTATTTTAAATTGTAAAGCTTTTCATCATAGTGCCCTTTAATCGGCATTCATAAGGGCTGAAGGCATCTTAGTACAGTAGCTTTGCTTGGGAACATCCAAAGTTTACTGAGATTCATACAGCATAAGAGAGTATATTCATAAAGGCTGTTACCGTTTCCAGGTTCAGCAATGTTTAATAATTTTAATATGGCGTACTAAAAATAGAAGCTGTGAGTTTAATGAAGTCAAGTCTTCATATGTCACAGGTTTCATTTAAACTCTGTATTTGACCTATTAAACCTCATAACGCAATTGTTAGTTTTCATGTATGAAAGTCTGATAGAAGAACTGCCCATCTTCCTCAGAATAAAAATCAGATCAGATTCACTGTTTTATGTTCAGTGCTTGAGATATACAGGAAGATTCTGATTGACTGCAAGGGTAACACACTCTCCATTGCTCAGAGACTCCCGTAAGCTATACCCAGTATGAATAACAAGGATAACTAATGAGAGGCTTCCATCTGCAAACTGTTTGTGGGCATAAAAAGTATTTTCACTTCAAGGGGAGAAATGTTTCTTACAGTATTCCAACATATGATGGAAACAGGTTAGAAACAGCCTTTTACAGTGGGTTAGCAAGGTTTACAATGGGCCCCTTCAAGCACTCTGTACATAACTAATATACTGTATATCTCTGCAATTCCTGATGCTATGCCACTGGCCTTTTGGCTTGGATGTATGCTCCTGGCACTTACTGGTAAGGCTCCTTGTAAACTATATGTGATTTGATCGGTCGCAATGCACAATATCGACGCATAACAACGCAATGATATTCCTACGGGGTTAGCACATTAATATAACATGCTGTATGCATTGTTTTTATAGGGTAAGGTGTACTTTTACAATGGTAGTCAGGCATAATTTCAGTGGGACTGTATGCTTCACTGTATGCATCGCAACATGTCGCATCGCATTTGTAACGGGTGATGCAACTCTTCACCAGCGTTGCGGTTGCATAGCAACACAAGGTGCATAGTATGCAAGGAACCTTAGAAGCAAGAATGAAAGAACATAGGATTCCAATAGTACACACCCAGGACGCACTTTATTTATGGTACAAAAATACACAGTGGACTTAAAAACAGCTCTACTACCCACAGCTGTTTGCTAGCTAGGAACACTTCCTCATTTCCCACATCTGATAATAAAGCATGTATTGTTATTGCACCCCAATTTTTACTGTGACCTGTGTAGTACAGTACTAAAGAATGCGTGCATGAAAAAGGGGCGCAAGGAAATTTGGGTGCCTAATTGTAGAATCTCTGTAAAATTTACCAATAGTAAAACTATTGTATGTTTTTAAAGTGCAAATTACTGCAATAAAATATTGGTAAATCACACTGATATTTGATCACAACTTAACCCAACACTATTCTCACACAAAACCCTCCCTCACAGATGCCTAACCTCAACCATCCCCTCCCCCGCATGTCTAACCCTTAAAAACATGCCCCCAACGCCTAAACTTAAAAACACCCCCCATACACCTAACCTTAACTGCCCCCCCACGCCTAACCCTTAAACCCCCCCCCCCCCACACACACACACACACCTAACCTTAACCGTCCCCCCATGCCTACATTCCTGCTGAATAAAGATGCATTAATTTCAGGTTTATGTAATCTGAAGTGCTGGCCATCTTTGAAATTTCTACAAGTGTGCCTGTCTGTGCTCTGGCAGGCTGACTATTGCTTTTGCTACTGATCTTCTGGGTGTGTGTCTACATCCTTAGTGACCCAGAGTCACTAGGAAAGTATAAGGGTTTAAAGAGACTCTGAAGTGAGAATAAATCCCGCTTCAGAGCTCATAGTTAGCAGGGGCATGTGTGCCCCTGCTAAACCGCCGCTATTGCGCCGCTAAACGCGGGTCCCTTCACCCCCAAATCCCCCCCTGCAACACTTGGTCGCAGACTTGGTCGCTCATGGAGGCAGGGCTAACGGCTGCAGCTCTGCCTCCAGTCGCATCTATCAGCGGCGCATCGCTGCCTCTCCCCCGCCCCTCTCAGCGAAGGAAGACTGAGAGGGGCGGGGGAGAGGCGGAGATACGCGCTGACAGACGCGCGTGGGGCAGGGCTGCGGCGGTTAGCCCTGCCCCAACCAGGTGTAATGATCGCTGCTGCAGCAGCTATTGCTGGAAGTAGTAGTGCTGCAGCTCAGGCAGTTCTGATCTATTTCCATGCAAGCTGCATAGCTTTGTCTGTCTTTCCCTGCTGTCAGCTTGTGACTGATTATCATTCACCTGTGTGGGAATCTGCATGTCTGCTCCCATTGGATGACCTCAGTATAAAGATCTGCTTCCTGCAGGGTTTCCTTGGGTTTTCATAGCTTCAGCTTAAGCCTGCCTTGCTGTCGCTTTAGCCCCCGATCGTGTTTCTTGTTATAAAGATACTTTGCTGGTCTTTGCATCATATATTGGTTCATTGCCTATATATATGCATACCAGCACGTTTATTATTTTCCTTGTATTTGTGTTACGTTGATACATCAGTGTCGCTGATGTATACGTACACGAACTGTTTATATCCTGTGTGCAGTTAGTCAGCTTTCCAGCACGTTTTGGTAGGTTGCGCGTACCGTGACCACCCGTGCTGAGGTAGTTACCCTGCTCCTGGTTCTGTTTGTGGATTGCGTTCATCTCTGCGAGGAGATAACGAATCCTTCTGAATCCTGTCCTGTTACCGTTTGTGGATTGCGTTCATCTCTGCGAAGAGATAACGAATCCTTCTGAATCCTGTTCTGTTACCGTTTGTGGATTGCGTTCATCTCTGCGAAGAGATAACGAATCCTTCTGAATCCTGTTCTGTTACTGTTTGTGGATTGCGTTCATCTCTGCGAAGAGATAACGAATCCTTCTGAATCCTGTTCTGTTACCGTTTGTGGATTGCGTTCATCTCTGCGAAGAGATAGCGAATCCTTCTGAGTCCTGTTCCCTGTGTTACTCCATTCCTAGTCAGCGTTCCTGCTTATGTCATATATCGGTTCATTGCCGATATATACATATGTTAGTCAGACGTTACAAATAGTTTCATTGATAGCTGTAATTGTAATACGCTAGGAAAACATACTTATTGTATATTTATCTGTGTTACGTTCATCTATCTTAATCCTGCTATTTTCTGACTGTCCTGTCCTGTCTTTGTGAGGCACGCCATCGCCGCATCGCATTGGCTGCCTCATTCCAGTCTGTCTGGTTTTGGACGCTTGCTGTCGCTAAGTAGCCGCTAGCTAGCAAGCGTTCATTCTGTCTACCTGTCCTGATCTCCTCAGTTCTGGTTTATGCGCTCAGCGCTACTTTGCGCTGAGACGTTATAACGAAAGCATTGTTTGTGGCTGTCAGATCTGCACCGGCTCTGTCCGCCACAATCTCCTATTGGAGTCAGTCCTCCCCTCCACTATACTAGGGATAGCCTGTTTCCTTGTGCTAGTGTGTGTACCTCCTCCACGCCAGCTCATGCGTTGCATGCTGACTGTGGAGAATACACCACCAAGCCTTACACCAGGAAGCGCTCCCCCGCTGCACCGAGGGGATTTGTGATGTGAGGGACCCCCGTTTAGCGGCGCGATAGCGGCGGTTTAGCAGGGGCACACATGCCCCTGCTAACTATGAGGTCTGAAGCGAGATTTATTCTCGCTTCAGACTCTCTTTAAAAGAGACTAAAAAGCATTCTTACAGGTTGTATGCATGTTGGATTGGTGTGGCTCTGTAAAATATATAAACTGTAGGCTCACGATACACCATTCTGGCTTTCAGGTGCGTAAAGAGATGTTTTGCATATTTGGCAGTGATGTGTCATGGGAAACCACAGTTGCTAACCTAAAGCTGAATTATTGCAAATAATTTCTGTTTTAAGAAGGCAAAATTAAATCCTGTGTAGTACATACACATTCCACTGAGAACTCCTTTACACGTATAGCAAGGTGAAGATAAGCGAAGAAGCCCTGAACATATTATAAAATGTAAATATAATTTACATTTGAACTATACATTAGCCATTTTTTTCAACAGATTTAATTAATTTGATCAGAGAAACCAGCTTAGCAGGTTTGATGACTTTTATGAAACCTAACAGTGATCTATTGACTGCAAAATACTGATGAACTTCAAATTTGAGTTTGGACAGTCTACTGAAAGGAGGGGCAGAACGGGATTGACAATCACATAGCTTTGTAATGCAGTAGTAAACCACCATTGGGGGTAGTGGTTTTGTTTACAGCTGATCAAGATCAAGTGATACAACGTTCACACCAACCTGTACTACCCAATAGTGTTGGAATTCGGAAACCCAAATTATTGCGGAAACCGCACTTCAGCACCTGAAGCAGTGGACAGGGTCACAGGAAGTTCACAAAGTCACTTGGGCTTCACTTGACTCCGATGCCTCCTCTTGAGATTAAAGCTTTAAGAATAAAGGAGAGCATTTCAGAGATGGTATTCTATTCCTAATGTTTACTTTCTGGAGGCCGATTTATACATTTATAAATGGAAAGTGGGAAGAATAAAGCTTCCTTTGGCTTATGTCATCTAGAATTCAGGCCATTTTCTGGGCATTATGTTCTGTATTTATATCAATGATGCAATCAGGAATGTTTTACTTTGAGATCTGCTTAGATCCACAAGGTTACATAGGCCAAAAACCTGATGCCTCTGCTGATTCAGTCTGTTCATATATCTAAGCTGTGCTCACATCTGTGTTGACATGGTCAGTGGAATGCAATAAGTCTTTGGTGTGCACTCCTTTGTGATAAATTGCACTAGTGTGACATTCATTTTAATGAATGGCAATGCTTTCTGCTGCTTGGGAAAATGTATAGGATTTTATTGTACCGTAGTGCGTAAGAACACAATGGATATAAATGAAAGGCCTGTGGCAGCACAGTGGCATAGTGTTTAGCAGCCAGGGCACTATCTGCTTGGAGTTTGTATGTTCTCCCCGTGTCAGCGTAGGTTTTCTCCAGGCACCCCAGTTTCCTCCCACATCTCAAAAACACATCGGTAAGACAATAGACTTCCCCTAAATTGGCTTACGATACATACACTACACGATACATACACAGACATATGACTATGGTAGGGATTAGATTGTGAGCCCCTCTGAGGGACAGTTAAAGGGACACTGTAGGGGGTCGGGGGAAAATGAGTTGAACTTACCCGGGGCTTCTAATGGTCCCCCGCAGACATCCTGCGCCCGCGCAGCCACTCACCGATGCTCCGGCCCCGCCTCTGGTTCACTTGTGGAATATCAGACTTTAAAGTCTGAAAATCACTGCGCCTGCGTTGCCATGTCCTCAATCCCACTGATGTCACCAGAAGTGTACTGCACAGGCACAGACTATACTGGGCCTGCGCAGTATGCTCCTGGTGACATCAGCGGGATCGAAGACACGGCAACGCAGGCGCAGTGGTTTTCAGACTTCAAAGTCTGAAATTCCACAAGTGAACCAGAGGTGGGGCCGGAGCATCGGTGAGAGGCTGCGCGGGCGCAGGATGTCTGCGGGGGACCATTAGTAACCCCGGGTAAGTTCAACTCATTTTCCCCTGACCCCCCTACAGTGTCCCTTTAAGTGACAAGACAATATACTCTGTACAGTGCTGCAGAAGATGTTGGCGCTATATAAATACTAAATAATGATAATGGCCTATGCTGTGCAAAAACATGGATCCATTGTACATGTCCACAGCATGTCTAGTATCCCCTGTGGTACACTAAAACAAGAAGTTGACAGTGTGAACTGAGGTGAAGTCCTATGTGGTCCTAAATATTGTAACTGATATGAAGAAATTACATAAAGAGTAAAGCTCTTCAAAGAGGTACTGTATTGACCTATAGTACAATTTATTTATTGTATTTATAAAGCGCCATCATATTATGCAGCGCTGGCATGCAGTAAATTATTCAGTCGTTTTCCTTGTTTCGGTATCAGGAACAATTTCTATATATTACTGTATATTGGTATGTAACCAGGGGTCGAGTGGTGCATGGACGCGGGTGGACGACGTCCACTTACTATTTCTAGAGCGTGGACGCCATCCACCCTGGCATGTTCGGAGGGGAGCAGTGCAGTAGAAGGAGAGCTGTGAGCAGCGGTGGAGAAGGAGGGCCATCTCCCTCCCCCCTTCCCTCATCTTGGGGCTCTCCCTCCCTCGCTCTCCCCTCCAGAAGTAAAGTGCGGGCGGCTGGCAGCGGGCGGGACTTACCTCTCCTCATTCCGGCGCCGGATCTGCGTGCCGCTGCTCTGGTCTGGACCAGACCAGACTAGCGGCAGTGGAAAGCTTGCGCCGGAACGAGGAGAGGTAAGTCCCGCCCGCTGCCGCCTGCCAGCTCGTTACTTCTGGAGGGGAGAGCGAGGGATGGAGAGCCTTAAGGTGAGAGAAGGGGGGGGGGAGATGGCCCCCCTTCTCCACCGCTGCTCACAGCTCTCCTTCCACTGCGCTGCTCCCCTCATGCTGGGAGGACACCTGACTACCTATTCTGGGGACATATACCCCTGACTACATATATACTGGGCACATATACCCCTGACTACATATACTGGGCACATATACCCCTGGCTACATATACTGGGCACATATACCCCTGGCTACATATACTGGGCACATATACCCCCTGACTACATATACTGGGCACATATACCCCTGACTACATATACTGGGCACATATACCCCCGACTACATATACAGGGCACATATACCTCTGACTACATATATACTGGGCACATATACCCCCTGACTACATATACTGGGCACATATACCACTGCCTATATATACTGGGACATATACCTCTGCCTACATATACTGGGCACATATACCCCTGACTACATATACTGGGTACATATACCTCTGGCTACATATACTTGGCACATATACCCCTGACTACATATACTGAGCACATATACCTCTGGCTACATATACTGGGCACATATACCCCTGACTACATATACTGGGGACATATACACCTGTCTACATATACTGGGCACATATACCCCTGGCTACATATACTGGGCACATATACCCCTGTCAACATATACTGGGAACATATACCCCTGCCTACATATACTGGGCACATATTCCCCTGGCTACATATACTGGGCACATATACCCCTGGCTACATATACTGGGTACATATACCCCTGGCTACATATACTGGGCACATATACCCCTGGCTACATATACTGGGCACATATACCCTTGGCTACATATACTGGGGACATATATCCCCTGGCTACATATACTGGGGACATATACCCCTGGCTACATATACTGGGACATATATCCATGGCTACATATACTGGGACATATACACCTGGATACATATACTGGGCACATATACCCCTGAGTACATATACTGGGCACATATACCCCTGGCTACATATACTGGGCACATATACCCTTGGCTACATATACTGGGGACATATACCCCCTGGCTACATATACTGGGGACATATACCCCTGGCTACATATACTGGGACATATATCCATGGCTACATATACTGGGACATATACACCTGGATACATATACTGGGCACATATACCCCTGAGTACATATACTGGGCACATATACCCCTGGCTACATATACTGGGCACATATACCCCTGGCTACATATACTGGGCACATATACCCCTGGCTACATATACTGGGCACATATACCCCTGGCTACATATACTGGGCACATATACCCCTGGCTACATATACTGGGCACATATACCCCTGGCTACATATACTGGGCACATATACCCCTGGCTACATATACTGGGCACGTATACCCCTGGCTACATATACTGGGGACATATACCCCTGGCTACATATACTAGGCACGTATACCTCTGGCTACATATACTGGGGACTACTACAGTATACTCATGGCTACTTATACTGGGGAAACCTATAGACCTGGCTACCTATGCTGGGAGTACCTATTTTGGGGGAACTGCTGTCAGATTATCTGCATTTTTGTGGAACCGCTGTTATGTATTTTGGGGAACAGCTGCCAGATTATGTGTATGTTAGGGGAACGTCTGCTGCCAGATTACGTGTATTTTGGGGAACAGCTGCCAGATTATGTGTATGTTGGGGGAACTGCTGCTGCCACATTGTCTATTTTGGGAGAACCACTGCCATATCTGTGTTTTGGAGGAACTTCTACCAGATTAAGTATCTTTTTGGTGGAATGCTGTCAGATTACATTTATTTTGGGGAGATACACTACGGCAGAGCTCAAACTTCCCCGGCAGACCTTTTACATCACTGCTTAGGTCACGTATATTTGGCCCCACACATGACCACACATGGCCAACATTATGCTTGACCACGCCCATTTTTGGCACGGCGCAGGGGTTTTCCAGGTGAGTCCACTCACCTCTTTTCCCAGGACTAGATCCCTGTATGTAACCCCTCCCTCCCAGTGATATCTCAACCTAGGCTGTTTAGCTATGCAGAATTCTCCTTCCTGAGCATTCTGGTAAACTAAGCATTAGTTTCACTGGCTTCAGAATTCTCAGTAAACATTCAGCAGAGCTGCACTTGACAGGCCTTACATTTCATAATGTAAATCAGGGTAAGGAAAGATTTAACAATGGACAAACACTGACTCAATAATTTATAAGTGAATATTGTAAAAAAAAATAAGCAATTTTATTCACTGCATTATTTTCACTTATGTTTCTCTTTACGCTTATGGTAATTTGTGTGGCACTAACCACCTACCAGCTCAAAAGAATTAATAAGAATTGTTTAATATCTACTACAGATACACAAGTATAAACACTGGTCATCTATACTATACTGGGGGCACTTATACTAGCTATCTATACTGGGGCAACTATGCTACCTATACTGGGGGCACTAATGCTAGCTATCTATACTAGGGCAACTATACTACCTATACTGGGGGCAACTATACTGGGGGTAACTAAACTATCTATACTAGGAAAACTATACTAGTTACCTGCCTATACTGGGACAACTATACTACCTATACTGGGGGTAACTATACTATCTATACTAGGACAACTATACAGGCTACCTGCCTATACTGGGGCAGCTATACTAGCTACCTACCTATACTAAGAGCAACTATGCTAGCTACCTATACTGGGGCAGCTATACTGCCTATACAGGGGGCATCTATACCTGGCTACCTATCTATAAAGGGGGTGAACATTTTCGGGTGCTGTGTGATTATTCTCACAAGCTTGACTCAGGCAGCAAAAAGTCTTGAACCAGCCCTGACAGGAGGAAACAGAAAGAGGAGGTGAACAGGGTAAGGCGACTGATTTTTTTTTTGCAGAGAGAGAATCTCCCACTCCTCTGGCAGCTATATACTATGTGACTAAATCTCTGGGTCATGTGACTCTAAAGGTAGCTATACATCTAGAGATGATGGGCAGATTCAACCAAGAGACAGTCTCTCTCTGATCGAATCTGACCGGGATGAGATCTGGCTGCTGCCCATATACCGCAGGCCGATTCTTGATCAATTGCAGCATGGAATCTTGCAAGAATTGGCCTAGTGTGGCTGGATGGTGTAGTGGTTAAGGGCTCTGCCTCTGACACAGGAGACCTGGGTTCGAATCTCGGCTCTGCCTGTTCAGTAAGTCAGCACCTATTCAGTGGGAGACCTTAGGCAAGTCTCCCTAACACTGCTACTGCCTATAGAGAGTGCCCTAGTGGCTGCAGCTCTGACGCTTTGAGTCCGCCAGGAGAAAAGCGCAATATAAATGTTATTTGTCTTGTCTTGTCTTTGCCTAGTAATGCTGCCTCGTCAACCCCAGCATTGCTCCCCCAGTGTAAAATGTGCTCCCCCCCCCCTCCCGTGCCCCGTGTATGAATACTTTACCTGGCGCCACTGGCTCCGTCTCTCCACTCTTCCTCCATACACGTGCCCCATGTGGTTGCCAACATAACGGGTGCGTGTGTGATGTCAAACATACGCCTACTTTCCCCTTGCAACCACATGGGTTGCATGTATAGAAGGAAGAGAGAGGAGATGGAGCTGGGGCGGACCTTGACAGGTAAAGTATTCATGCACAGGGCACTGGGGGACACATTTTACACTAGGCGGGACAGAGCAGGCCGCAGGAGGTTCCGGCGCATTTGTTGCTTGTCCTGATATTGCACGCCGTTACTGCTGCGCATCCAGTCAACCGAGTCTGCCCGACTTCTTGCAGCATGTTTGTTCAATAACTGCAGACAATTTTAGCACAAAACTGGTGACATCACCAATCAGGCGTGCTTTTGGTGGCACAGATTTTCCTCCGTTTTAATTATAATAATCAAATCTGATGGTTGATTGGCCGCCAAATCGCCTGATGTATAGCCACCTTTACCAAGGAAATAGATGGGAACATTCATAAAATACAAAAGCTGCATATTCACCTTTAGTGACAATAAGACATCCAGGAGGGTGAACCACAGCTTTAAATACAATTTTTTTTTTACAAAATCTGATTTGAAGAAACTACTTAGTAATGGATATCTCCCTGCCTCCCTGCAGATCAAGTTGGACAGTGAGCCCTTTTTTCTTTTCACGTTACTTCTTTTAATTGAAAGAACCAATGCTGATAAGCAGCAATCAATGTGACAGTAACTTACAAATGTAAATGCACAAATGCTATCCATTTCTTTAGATGCTGATGGCCAAAGTACCTCTTATGCTGCAGTGCAGTTGTTTTCATTGCACAGATGGGTAATTACCATATGAATATTAAAAAGTGCTGCCTTGGACATCACTGGATTTTGCTGTAGAGGCTAATGGCTGGTTAGCAGGCAATTAATCAGCTTACATCAGCTGCTTACTGCTCATAATTTCCAATGCTGCCCATAGGCAGGCTGTTGTCCATTATGACTGAGGGCTCATGTTTTTAACCCTCCTGGCGGTCTAATGTTTTCCGCCAGGAGGCAGCGCAGCAGGGTTTTTTTGTTTTTCATGATAGCCGCTGCTCAGCGGCATCCCCCCGCCCGCTTCAATTGCCTTCGGCGATCTCCGATCAGGAAATCCCGTTCAATGGCGACGGGGCGGGATGAAGTCACTGACGTCAGCGACGTCGTGACGTCTTTGGGAGTCCCGATCCACCCCTCAGCGCTGCCTGGCACTGATTGGCCAGGCAGCGCATGGGGTCTGGGGGGGGGGGGGGCGGCGCGGCGGAGCAGATAGCGGCGATCGAGCGCGGGTCGGCAGCGATCGGTGTGCTGGCGCAGCTAGCAAAGTGCTAGCTGCGTTCAGCAAAAAAAAATTAAGCAAATCGGCCCAGCAGGGCCTGAGAAAACCTCCTGCGCGGCTTACCCCGAACTACGTTCGGGGTTACCGCCAAAAAGGTAGATTTCTCATCAACTTTTATTCCAGCCTTTTCCAGAAAAGATGACCAATCAGGTGCCTATGCAAAAAGGAGCTGTAACACTAGAGCCAAGTTGCAAGTGTCATAATTTCTGCTGCATACAGGGCACAACACTGTAAACAATAATGCAAATCTCCACTGAGCCAGGAAGTGGAAGTAGCAAATAAAAGCCACCGGCTCTCAGTTTGCCAACAACTATGCTGATATACCAGCTGCGAAAATAAATTTGTCAGCTAGTGGCTCACTTTTGCTACCTGTGTTTCCACTTTCTAGGTGTAGTGATTTGAAGTCTAGGAGAAATCTCTGACACAATACATTCTTTCAGCACTGAGCGTTAGGGTCTGTTTAACAGGTCTTGTGGAACAAGGGTACAGTATCAAACGTTTGAAAAAAAACAAATGAAAGCCAAATCTCTGGTTTTAAAAGGAACCCGAGGTGGGGGGGATATGGAGGCTGCCTTATTTATTTCATTTTAAACAATACCAGTTTCCTGGCAGTCCTCCTAATTCCGTGTCTCTAGTACTTTTAGCCATAGACCCTGAACAAGCATATGCAGATCAGTTACCCTGATTCGGCTGACTCAGGCTTTAATGGATTAGCCATATGGTTATTCCAGGGTTTTGGCATTGTTTACAGGGAATATGGCAGCCTCCATATACCTCAGGTTCCCTTTAAAATGGTATATGCTAAAACAGTGTTTCCCAAACCTGTCCTCACCAGGGTTCATGTTTTTTGCATAACAAAATAAGAGCACAGAGAAATCTAGTTATTTAGTGATGACCACTATAGTGGGAAAGCACATAATAAGCATTGTTGATGAAGCAGAAAGACAGGTTTGAGGACTCTTATGTGCTATCACACATTCATATTCCTGGGAACCGCTGTCCTAAAATATACAGTCCTACAAAAGCCTACAGGAATTTTCTGATTTCCTGATTGAGGGTGAGATACCCAAAAATACGCCAATAAAGTAATTGCTAAGAGACTGACTCTAAAGCAGCTGTTCTCTGGATCATATCTTGTCACTTACCTTCATGTGATTCAGAGAACTAGGCTTCAGGAAAGTCTTCTTGAAGATTTTCTTCTGATAATGTTTTCATGGATCTCTATCAAGTGATTACAAATAAAAATTGCTCAATATCTCAAAGTTATTGACTGAAGCGTGTTGGAAAAAGTTGCACAAATTGTTTTCCTAAGGTGATGGTACCTTGATTGCTGTAAAGATGTTAAAAATGAACAATATGTCACTTTGAAAAATATTTCTATGTGGAGGACCTTTGTATGGTCTCTTATTGCATTGTGGCTCCAGTGAAGGAAATGTGGGGCTTGCAAGCAAAGAAATCTGGGATCTCAGACTTCAAACTCCCACAGACTTGACAACGTATTGGGTAAATGTTGGCAATAGTATGTCCTATTCTTTCTATCCACACTGAAATTGAAGCAATGTTCTATTTGTTTGGAGTGTTTTTAGGCATTTCTTAGGTGTTTCTTAGTGTGAACAAGAAGTGATAACGGAGCATCATGCAAAGTAAGCAGCATAGAAAACCCCCACGGTTTGACAAATGTTAGTAACTAATATGAAGCACCAGGGCCAGGATTTTTATTTTTTATGCATTGGGTCAACTTTTTTTGTGGCTCTTCTTCCATGTGCAGCTCCCCCCCCCCCATTCCATGTGCATCCTCCTCTTCCATGTGTAACATCCATGTACAACAACCCTGCTCTTTAGTGTACAGCTCTCTTGGGCAGCAGCACCTCTCTTCCATGTATTCCAGCCTTCCCTTTCCCTGTGCAGGATAAACAGTGGGAGGAGTCCTATAAATTGCTTTCATTTTTTATAATTAAATTATTAGGAGTCTTACTTCTAGAATCAAACCACATGAGGTAGAATGTAATATTTATTTGATGCACATAAGACAGACAACGCGTTTCACGGGTACTGGCCCACTTCCTCAGGTCAATATAAAGTGCTTACGGTAAGTTACAGCAGTCACAAGTGTGGGCGCCTCCTATCTGTGCAGTCTCTTCTCCCACATGCAGCAACCCCTTCCATGTCCAGCTAACCCCTTGGACAGCAGCCACTCTAGGCCTTTCTAGAAATCCGGCCCTGTGGAGCATGCTCAGGGTCTTATGTTCTAGTACTCCATTCACTCCACCAGCTAAAGCAGATGGGTTAATAAAGTAAACTGTTACGTTTCCCTTAATGGGGCACCACCACTAAGAGGAGGTACGTATGAAGCAGATGGCAGGGGGAAGCTTGGTGTGTAGCAGAGGGGAGGTGGAGGTCAGAGTTGTCACCAAGCAAGGGGGCAGCATCTTCCTGGTGTGTGATGCAAATTACGATTTAGTCAGAATTCACTGTGGTGCCCCACTACCAGGAAAGTTATGTTAAAATATTATTTTCGCATAAGCTTTATAAATTCCAAGTACACCAAGCAGCTCAGCTACTGTGTAAATAAAATAAAAATTACCAAACCCATTCAAGTCCCTTGCAGGACATGCATTTACTGTATTTCTGTGTTCTGGAAGAGCAGACACACCCTCTGCTGGCCTCACACTCTGTCCTCTAAATCAGTGTTTCTCAACACGCGGTTCGCGTACCCCAGGGGGTACGCGAGACCATAGCTGGGGGTACGCAGCCAGGAGGGGATGCAGCGCAAAACGGGGGGAGCATGCCCACACATAGCGGCGGGGAGGGGGGTCCACTCCCCCCCACCCTCACCTTGGACTCCCCCGTCAGCGCTTCCCCCTCCGACACGCATTAATAGCAGCGGCGGCGGCGGCATGGTAAAAGGAACGCGGACTTACTTCCGCGTTCCACGCCAGAGGTCCTTCTCTCTCAGCGATGACGCTACTTCCTGTTTATCAGGAAGTAGTGTCAGGCTCAGAGAAGATCGGACCTCCGGCATGGAACGCAGAAGTAAGTGTGCGTTCCTTTTACCATGCCGCCGCCGCTGCTATTAATACGTGTCGGAGGGGGAAGCACTGACGGGGGAGTCCAAGGTGAGGGAGGGGGGGAGTGGACCCCCCTCCGCGCCGCTATGTGTGGGCATGCTCCCCCGTTTTGCGCTGCATCCCCTCCTGGCTATACTTTGGGCACACATGCCTAACTAAACTGTAGGCACCCATGCCTAGCTATCCTGGGGGCTATCCTGGGGGCATCCATGCCAGGCTGTACTAAGGGCACCCATGACTGGCTATACTGGGGGTACTTATACCTAACTATACTGGGGGCACCTATACCTGGCTATACTGGGGGCATCCACGCCAGGCTGTACTAAGGGCACCCATGCCTGGCTATACTGGGAGGCACCCATGCCTTGCTATACTGTGGGGCACCCATGCCTGGCTATACTGGGCGACACCCAAACCTGGCTGTACTGGGGGCACCCATGCCTGGCTATACTGGGGGCACCCATGCCTAGCTATGAGGATACCTATACCTATATATACTGTGGGCACCAACCCATGCCTGGCTATACTGGGGGCACCTATACCTAGCTATACTGAGGGCACCTATACTGGGGGTGGGCACCTATACCTGGCTATCTATCTATACTGGGGGCACCTATACCTGCGGTGCGGTATATATGCGGTATAAGTGTGCGTGTGTGTGCGCGCGTGCGCGTGTATGTATATGTATATATATACACGTGGGGGGGGGGGGTACTTGGCTGGAATTGAATTGCGGTAGGGGGTACTTGGGCCGAAAAAGTTGAGAAACACTGCTCTAAATTATTGCAAAGGCCAGAATGCTGTTATATGGGAAACACTTGCTGAACCACCTACACCTGCCTATGCCTTCAGAGGCCGCATCAGAACTCAGGGAAGGTTTTTCTCTTTATGTCAGCTGAGCAATGCATTACCTCAAGCCTACTAGAAGACAGTCTTTACCCTTATACAAATTTTATGCTGAGTACACACGATGCATTTTCCCATCCGATCAAAAGGAATTGGACGATTATTTCCTTCATGTTCAATCTGCGGCATCGATTTGCCGAAGTTATCACAGGAAAATTGATCCCATTATCAATTCGTAGCAGTTTGGACATGTTCACACGATACCTGATAGATTTTTCGTCGATCGGACGGAAAATTGCATCATGTGTACCCAGCATACAGTAAGTCTTTGTCAGCTGCATCAGCAATTCTCCATTGTTCTGGCTGACACTCTGCTGTCAGCTCTTAGTCATACATGTTTTACTCAGTCTAGCTATATGATGTAGGGCAGGGGTCCTCAAACTTTTTCGGTCAAGGGCCAAGTCAACATACTTCAGACTGCTGGGGGGCCAGAACATACATAAAATGATGTTGAAAAACATTACATTGATTCTAGGTATTGATTACCCCAATCATGCCCCGAGGAGATCTCCCAGCAGCAGCCATTTAGTCATGCTGCACCTGAAGTACTTCTTTGTGCACTGGACAGTGAAGCATACCCAGGTGAGAACCTGCCGTCCAGTTGGACAGCAGTGTCACCTGATGCAGAATTGGATTGGAAGCCAACAAATTACTTTCTACAGTATGCGGATGGGTGGTGTTAACACTGTTATTCTATATGCGGGCCACTGATATTTAAAGGTGCAGTGGGCCACATCTATAAGTTACACATTTTGTGTTTGGGGGCCAGTGAAAAAGCCTCAGGGGCCGCATTCGGCTCGCGGGCCTTAGTTTGAGGACCACTAGGGCAAGGGTGTCAAACACAAGGGCCGTGGGCCGAATGCAGCACTTCAAATGTGCATAGTTCTAAGCAGTGAAAAATGACACTCACTGCCTTCCCACAACCAGAGGAGCCCACCGGAGACCATGTTTCTGGTTAAAACACTGTCAATTTGAGGTGGAGTGCAGTAACAACCCATGGGACTCCTCAGCAAAATTACCATGGGGCCCCCTCTTGGCATCCAGACTCCATCGTGTGGCTAGCATCTTGCCTTGCACCACATTTCACCTTGATGTTTTTTTACCAAAGCAGCCCTAGAGCAGATACATATTAAACTGCCCCACTGTGCTACACAGCAGAAGGGGGAGGAGCAGGCCCCACCCTGGCCACTATAGTTATGCCACTTAGTTTGAGACTGTTCACTAAATGTTAAATCTTAATAAACAATTTGGCCCACGACTTAGACAAAGTATTAGATTTTTGCCCTGTATGTGATTGTGTTTGTTACCCCTTCTGTAGGGGAATAGAAAACTGCTTGATGTGGGTTGGAACAGCAATCAGACAAATACCTCTAGCCCAGTCAGTTACTACACCTCTGGATAATGTTGGTCGTGGAAGACAGAGAAAGCCTATGCAGACATAAGCTTTTTGGCTGAAATGATCTTGAATTATTGTTTCAGCCATCAAAAGATTATCTCCTGGATGTGGACTTTGTACTGCATTCATTTTCTTTATGATAGTTCAGGACACTTTAAAGAGAGATATACACCGATTAGCCACAACATTAAAACCGCTGATGGATAAAGTTAATTACATGAGTTAATCTCATTACAATGACTGCCTAATATATTCCACATCAAGGTGTGGAACATATTAGGCAGCAAGTGAATAGTCAGGTCTTAAAGATGATGTGTGGGTTGTTCCCAGTATGCCACCATTAGAACCAACAATGAGCGGTCCAGGGAAAGACAACAGCTGAACAGATGATATGGTTATGGACCCTCAAGCTCATTTAAGCTCATGCGGTGTAAAGAATCTGCTCCAATCCCACAGAAGAGCTTCATTGACATAATTTTATAAAAACTACACACCATTCAGAACCCCCATGATGACCACTGACCCCCTTTCAAAACTGTCTACAATAGGTGTGTGAGCATGAAGACTGGACCATGGAGCAGTGGTCTGATCTGATGAATCAAGCTTTCTTTGGCCTAAAAATTCACTAGATCGCAATCTGATCCAGTAGCTGTGGGATGTGCTGGCAAAAAACAATTCTGATGGAAGGCCCCCTTCACAACCAATAGGACTTACAGATTCTGGGGCTTCCATTCTGGTGCTAGATACTACAGGACACCTTAGAGGTCTTGAGATCCACACCTTAAAGAGGACAATTGGTGTAGCCTGTGCAAAAGCCTGCAATGTTAGGCTCTCTAGGACTGCTGCATGAACCAACGAGTGTTAGGGTTAATAACTCACCAGCTTGCCCCTAATAGAACCTCCGCTCATCTTCAAGGCAGCCACCGACATTTTTCCAAAGTTCTGTAGCCACCCCCACCTGTCTTGTTGCAGCCTGCCCCCCAGTATGTTGCGTACGAGTTGAATTGGCGCGGAGACTTGGGTGCAGGATACAGCCGGTATATGGCTGATCCTGCTGCTGCACAAGTCCCGGACATGTTAAATACTATTCCCCCTCCAGGCCGCCATGGATGGTGGGGAATAAAATAATTTGTCTTCCAACAATTGCTGAAGCCGAATTTGTGTTTTAAAAGTAACTTCAGCTCCATCTTCTGACGGCGCCGAAGTTACTCCCTGTGCGCCCAAGTCTCCTGCGCCGGATCACTGTGTTCGCAGTATGTCAGCTGCAACCTAATAGATGGTTGCCAAATAGGTGTGGCCACAAATTACCATGGTAGCTTTGCCGAGGAAGGGGGGGGGGGGTTTGTGGGAGTGGAGTCTTTGACATTATTAGAGCACTGATAGAGCCTATTTTTCACCAATGAGTCAGAGCTGTTTTTGCAGCGCAAAGGGAGCCTGCACAGTATATTGCAGGTGTTTTCATATTTTGGATGATCAGTTGCCTACTAATGGTGCAATCTTACTATTTCTATGTAATATGAGGAACTACATAAAGTATCCGTTCAATGTATATTCACTCAGTTTACTCTTCTACTACATAGATCTGGTCAAATTGTACAATCAAGATTGTATCATCAGTGGGCACCTTAAATCTATGCAGAATTACAAGTATTTTGTATTTCCTTTTAGATTTGGTGTATAGATACAATTAATTGTATTTAGATTTATGTGCCCATGTAGGATATAAAATAAAAACTACAGATTTCCAAAATTTGTTAGGAGGAGATTTGAGGGCTCGTTTCCACTATTGCGATGCGGAATCGCCTGGATTCCACCGCTGATCAAATCGCATGCGGATGCGATTCCCCATGCATTTTTTGCCGCGAATTCGCATGCGATTTCGCATAGTGAGGGTATATGCGATTTTAACCATGTCACTGCCTGTGTGAATTTACATTCGTACCTATGCAAATTCGCATGCGAATTCGCAGCAAAAAACGCATGGGGAAAACGCATGCGATTTCCATATTAAATACATTACATGCGATTCGCATGCATTCCACTCGCAGGCGAATTCTGCGGCTCTTTTGTGCGTTTTTTCACCGCTGAAAAAAACGCACCTCAACAACGCTACAGTGGAAACAGGCCCATCCACTTGCATTACAAGTGCGAATCCGCATGCGTTGGACGCATGCGGATTCGCGATAGTGGAAACGAGCCCTTAGTGTTATGAAACTCTGATACAGATATGGTACACATTTTAGAATTTTCTCAAACTAAATCTGCGTTCCAGCTTAATGTTTCATTACGGTGTAATGACACATGTGCTGTGACAGTGCCCATGTGGTTGTGGGGCCCACACTTATCTGCTTAGGGCTCTTTCACACTTAGACTTGCGTCAGGAAGTGAAAAAACAAATCTCTCTACAAAAGTGCTTAGAAAAGCACTTGACAAAAAATCTTAACGCACAGGTAAGCGCCAGGAGGGTAAAAAAATGCTGGCCTCAGCTATTGCGAGTTTAGATGTGAACAAAGCCCAATTCAACAGTTGGAAAAAGCAACTGCCATTGAGTAAACACTTTTGAAACTAAAGTAAACCCTGAAAATCCTCCATGAGGAGATGAACTAGTTCAAAACCTGTCAGATCTGCCAGATTTTTTTCTACCTCCTGTAATTGACAGAAACATAGGAGAATAGGAACAAATGTACATATTGCCCACACACACATTTTAAATTTTTTCACAACAGTGGTCCTTTAAGTCGAGAGCTGTAATAACAGCGCAGGAGATTTGGGCGCAGCCGACGCCACCATAGACCGTAATAGGAATTATGCTATAGCAGCACACAGTGAGTAACTTTGGCGCCATTAGAAGATGGAGCTGAAGTTACTTTTAAAATACTGTAATTTGGCCTCCAACAATAGCTGGAAGCTGAATTACATCATTCCCCACCATCCACGTGGACCTAGAGGGGGAATAGTATTTAACGCCGCCGGGAACTTGTGCAGCAGCAGGATAAGCCATACTGGCTGTATCCGGCGCCCAAGTCTCCCGGCGGCGAGATCACAGAGACGCCTTTAAGTAGATAAACATTTTATGTTGACTTATCCTAATAAATCAGATAGAGAAAGACACAGAAGTGGTTTACTTAACTGAAAGTATATATGGAGTTCCCCTTCTCTCCCCATCCCCCCAAGTTTACCAGTAGTCCCTATATCTTGACAATAACAGAAATGACTTGATTTTCGAACGCTATCCAGGACTGAGGTAACACTTGAAAACACGAGTGATCAAGTAAACTTGGCACACACACACAGGCTAAGGTGGGAGTGTTGAGAAAATAGGAAAAGGAATTAAAATAAGGAAAAAATACGTAAGTAGTATTGGCTGGAACACCGCATCTGCTGCTGATCAAGGGGCGAGATCTATAGCACACAGATACAATTTCCTGCATGAGCACTGCTAATAGATCTCACAGCAATCATGTGACTAGGTGTCGCTTCAATGGTTCTGCTCAATAAGTTCTGCTGTAGTTCCTCCAGGATTGCAAGCAAGAACAGTGACAGACTATTAGAGGCAGTTCTTTACCGGTCCAAGTAAAGAACCTTGGTGTAATGTGCTAAGCAGAATGAGACTAGGTTTGCTGGATAACATATATTTTCCACTCTTTACCAGCCTTGCACAGGCCCCTTTCACACTACCCATGGTGCAACCTGATGCGGCAGAAGTAGCTAAATCGACACTAGGTTGCAAACTCTGCAGTGCGTTGCCTCATGATCCGTTCCTACCTTATGGCTTATGCAGCAATGCAAGTATATGGTGGCGCATGGCGACATGGTAAGCATGCTTGAGCGATAGTGGTAGCAGGGCAGTGCGCATGTGCAGAGCGACGGTAAACCAGTGACGTACTTCCTGTCTAGCAGGGAGTACATCACTGAGCGGGGGGCAGCGCTATGCACACAGGGCCGGATTTAGGCCAAGGCCAACTAGGCCATGGCCTAGGGCACCACAGGAGCAAGGGCAACAAAGCAGGATACACTGGCGCAGCATTTGCAAGCTTGCAAATACTGTGAGGCAGGGGGATCCGGCTAGCGCCTGACCGCGGTACTCTGCTGCTAGCCACCTGTGCAGCGGCCACCTTGCTCTCTGCACGTTTGCATTGTGGCCGGCGGCTATGGACTTGGGCAGCATTGGAGACAGAAAGGAAGAGGAAGCTTCTGCACTGGAGATGAGTGGAGAAATAAGTGACACTGATAGCTGCTGCGGTGTGAAGGTGAGCTGGCTACCTATACTGAAAGGGGGGCTGGAAAAGGAGGGATTAAGGGAGTCATCTGGCTACCTATACTGGAGGCAAAGGGGGGGGGGGGAGTCATCAGACTACATATACTGGGGAGTAGTCACCTAGCTACCTATACGGGAGGGAAGGGGGGAGAGGTCATCTCGCTACCTATACTAAGGGGGGGCAGCTGGTGACAGTGGCCTTGGGCAGTAAAGAGTACAAATCCGGCCCTGTATGCACATTACCATGTCGCCACAGTCTGTCGCAAGGTACTGTGAAAGGGGACATGGTGTGGTGCGAGCATACTGCCCCAGGCCTTTCTGCCACAAGACGATCGCACCGCATCAAGTATGAAAGTAGCCACAGCCTTGGTACATCAGGCCAAGTACTGTGACATGAAACGTATAACCAAATTAAGCAAGTTAAAAAAATACTCTTTTTTTCCCTTAATATATGAAAAATATTTTATAGGGTATATTGTGCAATTCAGACTATGCATCATGGACGCTTCTCTTATGAGAATATTCAATACACCCATACAAAGTGGCACACCAGCAGAAGATGGGCTTCTGACTCACATCATAATCACAGCAAACTCAAGCATTTACAGGCTGTAGGTTTCAGCAAAAATGTATTTTTTATGAACATGTTGTATTGAGCAGCCCACTAGCATAGTGTGGAGCGGCTTTCACACAGATGACATGCATCATCAGAAACATGATTAGCTTTAACAGATACAGCATTCAAATAAAATAACCAACAAATGGCACTCATGGTCAGTTTGTAACAGGAAACAAAAGCATGCAACATGGATATAATGGCTGTAAGTTTTTGGACTCTGTATTCCTAATGTAGTAATGTTTACACAGACTGTGGATGCCAGCATGCAATACGAGGATCTATACATTCAGCATAAGTAATGTGCACAGCTGCTGGCTCTTTGACTTCGCATAAAACCAACATCCTAATATACCTAAAAATGTAGAAATCTGAAAATAAACCATATCGCTAAAACGTTATTCTATGCCGCATCTTTTGGCATCAAAAATATTTTCTTTGCTTTTTTTTAAATTAAAAAAAGAAATCTTGTAATAATTTATAAAGTGCCTCAAGTACATGTCTTTTATCTGGATCACAGTTAGAATATACAGTATTGTTTATCATTGAGATTAACTTTATATGGGTGGAATGGGCATAAATGAGAATGCTCTCTAATAAATATCTTTGGGTTGATGAGGGTGGGTAAAGTGTATACAATTATTCTGTTCATCTGATCTTTAAAGTGCAACATTTGCCAAGTGGAAACACACAAAAAAAATAACATTCTTGTCCGGCAATCAGAATAGGATCACATTATAATTGTTCTTATTTGTCTGGCGTTAGTCTTATGGTGTAATAACTATACCCTTTCCCATCACAAGCACAACTTCTGTCAGTCATACAAAGTGGCGATTTAGATTAAGGGAGAAAGTAAGGCCAATGTTGAAAATAACGAATGCAAAAGTTAGTGCCACAGGGCACAGTTCTACTTTGAAAGTACAGACAGCACCTCATGTATAAAAACTGAAGGCATGAAAAATGTACGCGTTGTCCTCAGAAAGGGAAAAAATGGGAGCTATCACTGTCTCCTGCACCAGAAAAATGACATCATGGACCTGGCTGCTATGGGCATTCCATCTAATTTCCCTTTCCTGCAATATTCAATGTACTGTACGCATTATTTCCTATGAGAGAACTACAGCAAAGGTTTGTTTTTAGTTTTTAAAATTGTGTGTGTGTGGGAGAAGGTGTGTGGAGGGGGTGGTGGGGGGGGAGGGGGGTTGAGGGGGAGAGGAACCTTATTAGGTGTTCAAGGCTAATTGTCCTAAAGCCCAGGAATTAGTCATTTAATAAGTCTGGGAATGCTAAATAACGTGGGTACTTCATGTGTTTTTTACATTATAAGGTACACTTGATGTGTATTTACAAAAGCTAAATTTGATGCAGGGGGATAACTACAGTTCGTGGGGCCCCCAACAAAACTTTGATTGTGGGGCCCCCTACATTCACACCCCCTGCTCCTTTGTTAAGCCCCCGCAGCCAGGTGGCTTATCTGCCATGGGTCACATAGCAAATATGGCCACCACGACTCTCCCCACCCAGAGACCAGTGCACAATGCAGCCTGAAAATGGTTGGGCTTCCATACTGCCATACCTGAAAGTCTACCAACGTTTGGTGACCTCCTGTGGCAGTTCTTGTAAAGTAGCTGCACAGAAGGGGTGGTAAGGAATGTTCACAATAAAAAACGTCATGCAGAACGGTCTGCCTCATCTCTTCCCTGTTGCCTGGAATTCCTTCTTCACACAGGTACTGTTCACAGCACATGCTGTGTGGGACCAGAGACAGAATGAATAGAAGGAGTAGTTTCTGTATCCTTTTTGAAAATGCTGCTCATCTGGGTTGCTGATCTTGGCTTTATAACATTCTGAATTTTTAATGCAGAACGTGTATGTAAATGACAGTGTTCCCAGTTTACGCTGACTCTGATGGCTGAAAGCAGCCAGACAACTAGAATTTTCTAAAAAGAAATGGAGACGGCAGCCTCCACACTCCTCTTGGGGGCTTACTGGTTTAGTACAGATGACTGACTGTTGTTGCTAGTGGAAAACATGTCCCTTGCTGCTCAGAAATGTTGGTTCCTGTCTGTGATTAGGTCACGTTAAAATGGAAGGGCAGTTTCACAGGTTTCTCTACCTCTGCTACTCTCCTTATTGCAAAATGGAAATAAAGCATTTCTAAGATTCAAAAACATTTTTCCAGGGGCCAGGAACATTGTACAGGACAACCGATCTTCATTGTCCTTGTTTTTTGGGGGCAGATTCCATTTTTTTGTAATAGTGCATACATTTTTTGGCCTAAGTTGAAGCGTGTGGGCCATACTTTACAATTATTCCCTTTTCACTAATACTGGTTCAGAAGATTGCTCTTACTGGACTTCTTGAACTTATGAAGAAGCATACATCTGGTGGCATTACCACAAGTTGTAGTATAATCAAGGAACCTAGCCTTTCTGAAGTTTAACAATCTTGCCCACTAGGATTCAAGGCCTTCATTAAAATAAAATATACTGGTAGTTGTTATGATTGTGGATAGTTATAATTACTGCTATTGTCTGTTCAATTTGAATGCTTTACAGACCTAGGCCAGATCCACAGATGATACATTATCCCCTGTGGATCCGTATGTGTGGCAGGCCTACAATCAATAAATACAAATAAAAAAATGATTTTTGCATCCATACATATTCTGCTTTTAGAATGGCACATTTATAAAATGTGATGCATTTTTACACAATATTCTACACCGTCTGGGTTGTGACTCCAAACAGGTTTGATACACACAAGTACCAACAAATATAGATCCTTTTAAACCCCACTTTCCGGTCTAACTATCCCTTTTACTATTAATATCAGCTAAACTTGTTCTGGAAGTGCTTTAGAATCTCTCTAGTGCTCTAAAAAAACATCTCACTCTTTATTACTCTACACGTGTTTATAAAGGCACAATTAATTACACGTACACACACACTCTGAGGATTTGTCAGACTCACACATCATTAAGTAGAGTGGATCAGTTTCTTCTGATAAAATTCTCCTTGAGGAGAATTTGTGGAGAAGCCTGCAGTCTATTTTGTCAAGTGATTGATTTGTAAGCCTATGATGGACCACTTCTAATCATCTGATAATCTTTTATTTCTGCTTCCTGTTTTTTATGCATGTGTACAAAGTGCAGAAGTGAAATCTAGTCACATGATCACAGCCAGTTAGCCAGAAACTTGCAAATCAATCATCCAACCAAACTGATTTCTTGGTTTTCCATGAATTCTCCTCAAGGAGTATTCCTGTATAATAAACTGATAGGTAAGGAATAGAGAGAAAAGTGCATATAGAGATGGGTTTGTGTTAGTCACTTCATAAACAAGCAAGCATCAGAGTCAGGCAACAGGAGTAACTGCACTCATGCAGCAATTTGTACATTTCAAGATGTAATGAAAAATATTGCTAATAATAGATTAGTGGATTTAACTCTGTCCACATAGAAAGGAAAACATGACTCCAAATGCCTGTTTGTGACATGTTTACTTCATGGTCTTGCTAACTCTTTGTACGTAATGCTTATTTTAAAAGGGATGTACTATATACCAATGTTTTTCTTTTTCTTTTGTCTATTTGGCTAGGTTCACAGTGGTTGTAGCGTTGCATTCCCTGCCACAGCAGGAACATAACGAATCGGGAAAGCAGGGCCGAACGTTAGCTGCGTTGCGTCATATACAGTGAAGCTTACAGTCATTGGAAAGTATACTTCACTGTCACTGTTAACAAGTTTATTTTGCAGTACCACATTTGTGGCTGTGTGACAAAAGGAGATGTGTTTACACATCCATCTAGTGGCAAGAGATTTTACACCAAGGGGTACTTCAATTGTGAGTCAGCATTCGTTGTCTATTTGATCAAGTGTCCGTGTGGATTAGGGTACGTGGGTAAGACCACACAACCACTCCGTGACCGCATCTCTTCGCATAAATCTGCGATTAGAGGAGAGAGCTCTGATCACGCAGTGGCGTGTCACTTTAAAGATTGCAGGCATACAGTCTCTCAATTGAGAGTCCAGGTTATTGACAATGCCCCATACAGTGTAAAGAGGGGAGATCGTCATAAATTGTTGTTGAAAAAAGAGGCCATGTGGATCAGGAGATTGGGGACTTTTGGTAGAGGGGGGTTAAATAAAGAGTACGAGCTGTCAGGATGCATATAGATCTGTACTGTATTGTTGTTTTGGTGAGTGAATAATGCAATTTTAATCTTGTGTATGTTTCTTATCTGTTCTACAGAATGTTTGTGCCGGCGGAGAGGAGTCGGGCGGAGACTGGCGAGTTCAAATTGTCCAGGGATTACTATATGGGATGTTGCTGTGCGGGGTGTTGCTGGGGGTCTCTGGACTGGGCTGCTCAACGTGCTGTACAGGTACCGTACTTTGTTTATTATGGTTGCCACGGAGATGATGTTTATCTATGCATAGCGTGCGCATTAGGTTGCGATGCGTCTATGCCATTGGAGGAAAGCACCCACGTGATTAGAGTCGCGTGAACTATGACGCGGCGGAAGTCGGCGGGAGGGGCAGCGTAGTTCTGGAGTCCCGGGCGTCTCTCCGCATAGCAACAATCTTTGTCCCGCTGATTAGGTGGGTTGATGCATGCTGATTTCTGGGGGAGGTACTGGAGTACTCCCAATTTACATACTAAGGGATTAGTTCCCCATTAGGTCCGCCGGCCTCTGCCTCTCTCTGATTGGTCGGACACATGTTTGTACTATTTAAGGAGACGTGTGATTTATGTCAGTGTGATGATTCTTGCTTTCTAGCTTGAGAAAGGGCTGTGGGCCCGAAACAGCGGAGCTGTCGCTGCTGCTTGACATCATGCTATCTAATTAATAAAAGAGCTAAATCTTTTTCTACTCAAGATGGTGCTGACTCGATTTTGGATTTCGTTGTGTGGATGGTCTGATGTGCACAGACCATAGGAGTCCTAGCACGTCTGTATCTTATTCCCCCATTGGTGCTTGCCGCACACTGTGGATGCAGTACCACATTTGCGCAGGGTGTTATGATGCTGTACACCGTTATGCCACAACGCACCTGCCGCACTGTTAATGTCACATAGGTGGTGCATTGCAGTATGGCAAGCCGCACTACAAAAGCACACATTATGCAGCACTGCAATGCACCACCAACACAGCCTGATATTTTTGAATGCTAAAAAATAGGATATTTAAGGCTTTGATCACTTCAATGCCAAACACATTTTGTATCAGTGTTGGACTGGGAGGTGGAAAAACTGAGGAAATACACCTGTTGGCCAAGCAACAGTAACCCTGTGTTATCACTCCCAATAGAAACCTGCAGCAAGTCTTCACTGTGAGCAGCAACACCTGATTACTGTTGCTTGGCCAGCAAATGGATTTCCTCAGCTTTTCCAGCTCCCAGTCCGACACTGTTTTGTATACATGCTTTTCCACACATCTCCACATGTGATAACGCATACGTTTTAATGAAGGCAGCACATTCAGTGCATATCGGTGAAACAATTCACTTGATATGCATTGTGAATGGTGTACATTTGGAACATGCTAAAGGAACCATTTTGGAGTGAATGGAGTGTGTAGAAAATGTGTACAAAAATGTGTGGTCAAAATTGCGCTAGCAATTTTGCATGCTTTTTTTTTTTTCTAGGAATATAATAAGAACAAAGCCTTCAGATATTTTTCTAATGTGAAAAATACAAAAAAAGTCCACCTGTTGGTTTGATTGGCAAACTTAATAAGTAGAGGAAAGGTCTTGTTTTGCTGATATGTAGTACAGATAAGGTAGATCCAAGGATAGTAATAATATTTAGGGTGTAGTTATGAGTCACCAAGTCTGGAGACTTTTACTGTTGCTTTTTTACTGTTGGAGTTTTTTTCCCCCCTTTTTGTACAACTACAGTAAAGCAATACATTATCTTCTGCTCACCATATAGCAGGTAGAGCTTCCCCAAAAACGATTTCCAATATTTTATGTTTCTAATAAGCATTGAACACATTAAATAAATAAAACAAATGTGGAAAAAAAATGTATTACACATTTCTTTTAATTATATTGCCATTACTCAAGAAGTAGAAAATTGCAATGCCATATTCTACAACTCTGTTTTGATATTACTCAGGTATTAGCTTCCGAACATTACTTTTCATGTCATCTTTTCTCTGTTTAACTTCCTTTCCTATAGCATGTTATTTATGGCTCTATGCCCATATATGCTTGTTTTATAATTACAAAACCTTTATACTAGCTCTAATACCCTGATACACTTACAATGTACGGCTTCATGAACAATATACGGCTTTTCACAATGTTTAACATCATTTTGTTTGTTTTCCCAATCCATAATGGATGCAGGTTTCCAATTAAAAGGCATCCAGTGCATTTACTTGGTATCATTCACACCATATGCAAAGAGAACGGTGTGCTCAAGAACAGTACCGCAGGAAGGATTTTTGTGTGTGTTTCCACCAAGCACCGCTCACTAAAGTGGGTAGGCTCGGAAAATGCGTACAAAAAATGCACTGCATTTACAATTTTGCATCCATTTTTGCATGGGTTACGTAGTGCTCCAAATTTCTTGTATAAAATGATAACGTATCATTTAGTCAGGCCAAAAATGGTCAGATCGGAAAATTATTTCATGTTTGTGGAGTGACACCTTCTACTAAAAATACTCTTAGGCTCCGAAGGATAAATTAGCTAGAAATATTTTCTTTCAGATGCCTTCCCACCCCACCCCCCTTATCAAGATAAGAGTGGCAATGGGTGATGAATAAGCAAAAGTCCTGGTTATGCCAAGATCATTCACTAGATCAGGTCTAAGGCTTCTTACTACCTTATTTTTAATGGATGTCAAAGACTACAGTCACACTAGAGCTTTTCCTGCCAGAGATTTTGTGCCCAAATCCTTGTCACATAAAATCATCTTTTCCCAATAAATACTGCATGAGTTACATGGTCAAAGTTGTTTCGCATAAGCGAGCGCACTGACAAGATGCAGAGACTATCTTGCCAGTGAGTAATATATAAATGCTGATTAGCGGTTCAAAAAATGAAGGCATGAAAGACTCTCGTGTGACACTGCCATTGGGGAGGGAGGAGGGGGTGTTAAATGGGTGATATGACACACAGCCATTTTGTATAAAATAGAAAAATAAACCCATGGGAACCCCGTCTGAAGTGTCTGACTGCAGAAAAGCTTCTGTTCCTCTTCTAGCAGGCAATCAGATACGTACTTTCTCGTTACTAGAGTAGATTAGCAGGTCTGCAGCCAGACTTTTTCTACATGTCTCAGACATGATTTGTATGTCATATTATGAGCTACATGGGCTATGTATAGAAATGAATAGGAATTGCTTTCTTTTTCTGTCACATGGGCATAGCTGAGACTGATCATCATCCAGAATCATGGAGGGATTCCTCACAGAGTCTTGGGACAGAAGGAAAGAAAAATTCACCTTCATCTTGAGTTAATGCAGCACAGTAAGACAAACACCTACATTTATTTCTGTTGGGTGACCAATTGCCTGTCAAACACTTCATGTAACGGTTTGCCAGGATACATAACAGATGATTTGGTGTCCCCTTTCTATGAATCTATAAGATCCAAACCAATTCAAAACACCCGTAATTAAGGAGTAAAAGCCCCGCCAGCCAATTTACTAAATAAAGCATATTCCTTGCCCGTCTACTTTTTATAACCGGAGAGCAAAATATTTTATTAGATCTTCTAATATGAAAAGCTATTGCCAATGGAGCTATGTGAATTAACCCCATACATTCACATAAAAAAAGACATTATAGGAAGGGGATCATTATACAATACATTTTACTCGTGTCTTTGTGCCTTCATTCTTTCAACAGACATCAGAACATGATGTTCCTAACTTAGGTTTCTACTGAACTTTGAAGACTGAAGGATACCCATCCTGTGATGTACATTGCTCTACACTTGTTACAGCATGCATCACCTACATTACTCATCTATGCTGCTACGGTTCCCACCTCGTATGAGACGTGTGAGAAGATGTGGCATGGTGACAGGACTGCTTCATTAATATCCATGTGGAAGTGCTTTGAAAACAGTTCCATTCTTTTACCTGTGACTCCTACAAGTGTTTTCTAGCCTAGGCTCCAGCATTAATTCTGAGCAGCAACACGTCTCTATAGTTCAGCCCACATAGCATGTGATCAGATGCCAAGCCAACAAAGACACAGACCTTTATTAACTCTATTTGTGCTGCAGAGACATGAAACAGTGGCATCAGCAGAATGTGCAGATAGAACCTGTGTCCCATGCAGCCTCCTTTGGATGGGTATCCCCTCAGCCTGTGCCCTCTGAGCAGGCGTACCATTAGCAGCTGTAGCCCGTATTTGAGCCACGATAAGCTTTGTGCAGTTTGTCCATTCTTTGCATATCAATCACACTTGGAAGCAGTTGCTTTGCTTTCTCGAGCAAAAAAAATACATTATTTGATGATTCATTAACTATAGCAAAAAAAAAAATAAAAATGGAGGAAGGATTGACATTGCCAGAAGCATTTACTGATAAAATCTTAAGATTCAATAAAGATGAGTAATCTCATCAGACATGAAATAAAAAGCCTATTTATACTGACATAATAATTTTGTAGCTAGACACTGTAACCATGGCAATAGTGACGAATACCAAAATTGAGATTTACACTGGTATGACAAAATAAATGTGAAGAGGAGGAAAAAAAACTGATAGATCTATACTGTTTCCCACTGACTCCACACATATAAAATAAATTATTTCAATCGGAGTCAAGTGAAGACAGTGCATCCCTTGGGACCAGCAAGCACACGCACTCACACATATACAAACACACCAGTCAACAAGGTTTGGCTTTCACCCCTTACCATACATTGGTCATGTACATTATCTGTACACAACCATCTAGATACATTTTGGTAGTCCTTGTGTTATACCTCCCTGTCTTATTTGCAGGCATCAGTGATTGTCAGTGCAGATCATGAAGCAGTATAGTCTCTGTACAGAAGTCTGGGGGATGTTATGTGGTGGTCGTAGTGGAGCTGCTGCAAATCTCAGTAGCAGGGTAAATTTCATCATATGGAGGGGGCTGCTCATTAGGCAGAGGATAGCAATAAGGGTATGAGGGGTTTAAATCAGGATCCATGGGTGAGTAACCAGGTAACTCCAGAGATGGGTGACCCCCGCATTGCACTTCTACTCCCGCTTCATCAAACAAGTGAAATACCCCAACGTTAATGTAGGATACACTTTGAAAAGGGAAGTCTCCAGGAGAAAAGTCGTGCTCCTCGTTTGAGAAAATGGAACCCCTGTTTTGTCTCTGGAAGCGCCTTGCCCCACATCTCCTCCTTCTCCGGCGCCGTTGCTGGGAGGACTTGTAGTTTTTGACCAGCAACAGGTTGATAAGACCCAGCAGACATTCCAGAGAGTTAAAAATGGTAGATATGACCAAACCCCGCTGATAATCCTTCAGCTTCTGGCACTTGGTGGAGCTGCTACCTGCGCCAGGTGTCGGTTGCTGAAGGCAAAAGTGTGAGTACTTCCTCTCCACTAGTGAGACAGTGTCCCCATCTATCACTGCCCCAGCAAAGGCGCTTAACACTCCCAATAAGAACACAAGTACTCCAAGGAGGAGGAAGTTCTGACTGCCCGGTTTACTCTCCCCGGCCGCATCCTCGCGACAGCAGATTAGGGCAGATCCCAGAAGGGAAAGGCCAGCTGAAAGCAGCAACCCGGAGTAGAAGGCGCCAGCGGCTGTACCCAGACGAAAAGGCTCACCCTTCAGCTCAGAGCCCAGAGAGAAGCACTTGAGGCCCACAGCGGCCGCACTCAGGGCGCAGGCAAGCAGGAAGCAGCTGGAGAGCGCAGCGCAGGCTCCCCGGACACCCCACTTCATCCTCCGCGCCGGCCTCTCCTTTTTCAGCACCCCCTCCTCTCCTTCTCCTCTTCCTCCTCCTCCTGTGCTCCGGCCGGCTCTCTCCCTTCATCCTCCCGTATCCTCCTCCCCAGTTGCCCTTTCCAGGAAGGAGGTGGTGGGGTCCAGGGAGGACATGCTTTAGGGAGAGAGCCTGTAGAGCTGCATGCACTGGGACTCAGCCCGAGTATCCTGGCTCTCCTAGTCCAGTCAGAAGCAGCAGCAGCAGTTGTAGCAGCATGCAGCAGCACAGCTCTCTCTCACTGCACCTTCCCAGCCTCTGCACATTGCATTATCTCATTGCTCTTAGAAGAGGATTAAATATTGATGTGAGAGAGGAGGGAATACAGGCAATGTGCTGAGGAATAGACAAGAAAGCCTGTCAGACTTTACACCAGCCAGCTCTGCTGCACGCCAGTCCGTTTTAGGCTAGGAGGGGGAAAAAAAGCAATCACTTAGCAGTTGATGTCATGAAGCCCACACAGAGCTGGCTCCCTCCCCCAGAATTGCTATCTTTAACCTGCATATCTTCAAAGCAGGGAAGAGGTTAATGGTGCAAGAGGCTAGTTGTATGAAAAGAAGCTGCTTCATTGTGTGGATGCTGCATTGTGAGAAAAAGCAGAAAAATAGGAAAACGGAATATCTCGCCGCTAACCTTTAATCGCTCACCATCACTGAAAGAATGCAGGAGTTAATTGTTATTTTCTCCCAGTGATTACATATACTTTTTCAATTAAGTAAAGCAGTGAATCATGCTGAAAAAAGATTCCGACTTACCCCATGTAACTAGCAAGTAATATTTTACATAGTGGCAATGGGTGGAATGAATTCCGATGTATAGCACTGCACCAAGGAATGCTAATCCTTCTGCCCAAAATGTGTGTACTACATAATGACCTGTTTTACTGAACATAGCCAGCTTGTTAAGTTTACAGGCCCTAGGCTCATTCTGTGCTGGAATTGTGGCAATAGCTTTAGGTAATGGGGATTGCTGCCTAAAACTAGTGCACTGCTGTTGTTAGCCTACATATACAGAGAAGTGTTCTATCTATCTATCTATCTATCTATCTATCTATCTATCTATCTATCTATCTATCTATCTATCTATCTATCTATCATGACACAAACGAACTTACATGAAACAAGTAAGTGCATACTTCTGGCTTTAATTTAATTAGTGAACAAAAATACTGTATTAAAGTTATTTTTATACACAGTCAGCAGCTGCTTATTTTAAAATACAAAACGATTTGCCTGTCTCTGATTAATATTATCTGCCTGTCGTTAGTGTGATACAGATACCTTTGCCAGATACCTTAGCCTGTCGTTTGCAAAATCTTCACGTCATTGATATTTACCTATCGTTAGTATTATGTGCATGTTATTGGTATTAGTTTGTTGTTTTTAATATCTGCCTATCATTGGTATTATTTGTCTATCAAGGCAATATTCCAGTCACTGCTAACATCTGACCTGCTTTGCAATCTATTGAATAAGCTGCAGGACGTATAGGGTTGCAGCGAACATAGAGCCTTTTATTTATGTACTAGAGACCTTAGCCCCGTTTAATAACGGCCCCTGCCACGCGCACATGCCCACGCATACGCTCGCTTGCCACGGGCGTGCACACGCCCGGTTGGCCCCCTGGCAGTCCTGCTCCTGTCCCAACAATGACTGTCCCTGCGGCACATGCGCAGTAGCGCAAACGCAGGGACACACACACGGACATGGGACGCAGAGACACTTAGGTTTTATTAGGTAGGATACTGTGATATATAAGATGTGGTACTGTCAGTCTTTTCTGTTTTTTCAGATGCTGTGGTCAGCTTACCTCAGAGAAGCTGTTGACAAGCAGATGTTCAGGCTGCGAACCAATCAGGTTCAGCTAGCAGATGATTGGGCAGAGCTTCTTTCAGTCCAGAAGTCCTCGGCCAATCAGCAAGCGGGCTGATGTGAAATAAAACTGTTCCTGTCAGAGCAGTCAGTGTCACTTGAGGCAGATCTGTGCAGCTGCCCGCCCTTTATGATAATTTATGGACTATTTAACTGGAAGTTGTCAATTGAGTCGGGTCCACAGACCATCAATCGCGTTTTATTGGTCATGAAGTCGGTATGGTGTTACAGTGGAAGAAAAGTGTGAAATGGTTTCAGTTGGTGTTATACTAATAAAGTTGGATGTGTTTTACTCCCCCCCCCCCCCCCCCAATAAACAATGGCCGCGACCTGTTAAAACGCAAAAATGTGGTTTGTGTTTTATCTATTAGAGTTAAGCTATTGTTAATGGGAAAGTTGGTATAAGATAATTATGTACTTGCATTCTCATGAGACCACATTCACTTTTTGCAGTTTTTGCATTGCTTGTGCCACATACTTCCTCATGTCAATGTTGCATCCACTACGGACTTTGTCTCTTCAGGTATGCTCACATTTGCTCACAGGGGTAAGTATAAATCTGGCAACAGTGGATCTGGTGCTGGTGTGCTTCTTTAGTGGGATGCTGTATTCATAGGTGTTTTGGAGCTACCCCCACACTGATCACCTGCATGTTAGATTGATAAGGCTTGTAAAATGTATTAGCTATGGGCTCAGTTTTGGGCAATCAGTTTTGGATGTGTGTCTGACTTTAGAGGCATAAAAAGATTATTTGCATAGTCAGTATTGATGCATCATGGGAGACCTTTTTTTCTCACTCTGATTTATTGTTAACACCTTCTATTTTAAGAAGACAAATTTATATTTAGCTCTAATTTGCTGTGATTATTTCCTGCGTTCGCCAACAAAGCTAACAGAAGTGACAAATGATTATTATCACCAAATCAGAAACCTTTGCACACCCGTGTCCTAATTAAACTGATCACATGATTCTCCACGTGTTCTGCTGAACAAAAGCAAACCTACTTCCAGGACAAACTGGCAGTTCTACTGCAGAGGTAACTGGGGGAAAGAGATTTGAGGAAAGGCAGTTATCACTTGTGAGTCTACCATTTCACAAAACATTGTTAACAACATTATATATTGTAGATCAGGGGATCTAGCTGCAAACATGATTATCAGCTAGGAGTAGGCAGACTTTGGGTCTTTTGCAAATTTGACCAAACAACAGTACCTTGGGCTTAAAGTGTGCCAGAGTACCAGAGCTGGAGAAGGCTGAGGACTGCAGCGTGGGAGTGATCAGTGCGCATGGGGCTGGAGGAAGCGCCAGGTATGTATAAATCTTTGACTAATATTCATCTCTGGTTTCCTTTAAGTGAATTAAGCTGAACATTAGTTTATTGCTTTAGAAAAGGACTCGTATAGTTGATGCAATCTCAAAAATACAAAAAATTGTAGAAAAAACTTTATTGACACATATACAGAAGAGATATATCCAAAAAAGATTATAAAAACACGATTCGACACTTCAATATCAAAATAGTGGGTCCTCATAGAGCCAAAAATACAAGAACAATATCTGGTTTGATAAATAGTTGTAGCTTTACGGGTATTTATTTCTCAAGGCAACAACACATGTTCGTTTCGGGCTTTTGTATGAATTTATGTGTGCCCTTCATCAGGCCATGATACCCAACTCTATAAATAAAAACAACAAACAACAACATATTAAGAATCACAAGGTACATTTCCTCAAGGAAAAATAAAGAAATGATCACAGGAAGAGAGCCTACCACCAGGCAAAGTTTATGGCATATACACCAGGTTCAATCCAAGAACCTTATACACCTAAGTGCTTAAGATGATATATATGCCCAGGAATGTGGTTCATAATCTATATAATTCGGTACAGATATTATAATGCCCTAAAAATGTGTCAAGATGAAGAACAGATCAGCGGAGAAATGGAAAAGGGCCCTTACGGGTAACTTTTTCTTTTACAAACAACTTCCGGATTGCTTTCATTGATTAACTACAAATTATATGGTGTATACCTATCAACCTTCATTAAAATCTATTATAACTATGGTGAATGGTGATCAATATGACCATCCAGATATCAAATGACTATTGATCAGTAGAGATGGCCTGAACGGTTCGCTAGCGAATGGTTCCCGGCGAACTTCCGTGGTTCGCGATCGCGGAGAACCGCAAACTTTTCCGGAAGTTTGATTCGCCCCCATAGTGCATCTTTAGGGTCAACCTTGACCCTCTACATCACAGTCAGCAGGCACATTGTAGCCAATCAGGCTACACTCCCTCCTGGAGCCACTCCCCATCCCCCTTATAAAAGCCAGGTAGCGTCAGGCATTGGACTCACTCGTGTGCCTGCAGTAATTAGAGAAGGGAGAGTTGCTGCAGACTCATAGGGAAAGCTTAGTTAGGCTCTTGTAGGCTTGTTAGCTTGCTCCTTGCTGATTCTTATTGCTAAAGAAGCACCCCTCAACAGCTCTTTTGAGAGCTAATCTTGTTCTTGTGATATATATATTTTTTTTGTGTGGCCCACTTGCATTATATTCAGCCCTGTCATTCAGTCGCAGTTATCCTTTGGTGTAATTCCTACTGTGCCACTGCCAGGCCCAGCACATTTAGTGACTACCTTTGTGTGTGACAGGCAGCTGCACATTTGTAATCCCAATCACTGCACCTGTTCACTGTTTAGTCCACTTACCTACCTACCTACATGAGCGCACCCATTGTTGATACCACCAGTCATTGCACCTGTTCACGGTACATGTTTGTGTGTGACAGGTAGCTGCACATTTGTAATCCCAATCACTGCACCTGTTCACTGTTCACTGTTCAGTGCACCTACCTACCTACCTACACCTACAGTCCGTGTGTGTGTGTGTGACAGGCAGCTGCACATTTGTAATCCCAATCACTGCACCTGTCCACTGTTCAGTGCACCTACCTACCTATACCTATGTGATTGCACGCATTGTTAATACCACCAGTCATTGCACCTGTCATTGCAGTCCGTGTGTGTGACAGGCAGCTGCACATTTGTAACCCCAATCACTGCACCTGTTCACTGTTCAGTGCACCTACCTACCTATACCTACCTGAGCGCACGCATTGTTAATACCACCAGTCATAGCACCTGTTCAGGGTACCTGTGTGTGTGTGTGTGTGTGTGTGTGTGTGTGTGTGTGTGTGTGTGTGTGTGTGTGTGTGTGTGTGTGTGTGTGTGTGTGACAAGCAGCTGCACATTTGTAATACGAGTCACTGCAACCTGTTCGCTGCACCTGTGTAACCGCACATTGTTGTACCAGCAGTCACTGCATACCTGTTCACTGCACCTGTGTAACCGTACATTGTATTAGTCAAGTCAGTGCATACCTTTCACTTCATCCCCCCAATATGGACAAAACAAAAGTCAGAGGCAGGCCACCTGGCAGGTCTGTTCGAGGTCGCGCTGTTGTGATTTCGTGCGGCTCTCGACCAAAGTACAGTGTTCAGAAGAAGGCACATGCCATCAACCCCCAATATTGTCAGGACGTAGTTGACTATTTAAGACAGAACACCTCATCTTTCTCAGCTTCCGCACGGAAGGAAGCGTGACATATCTTCCTCCTCCTGCTCTGATTCTGGCACCCCACTTAACACTCAGTCGGCCGCCACCACCAAAGTGCCATCACCCCAGGGCTCAGCGATGTGGAAATTTTTTTGTGTGTCTGCCTCAGATAAGAGCAATGCCATCTGTACTTTCTGCCACCGAAAATTGAGCCGTGGAAAGACCAAAACCCGCGTAGGGACAACTACCTTACAAAGGCACATGATTACAAAGCACAAACTGCAATGGGATGACCACCTGAGGAAAAGCAGCACACAAAAGCAAAGCCACACACCGCAGTAGAAGATACCAAGCCGCAATTTTTTTCTCAAAAAGGTGATACCTAAACTTTACCGCGATGTTAAAAGGCAAGTGGTGACATCTCTGGCACACAGTGTTGGGTCAAGGGTCCATCTGACCACGGATGCCTCATCTGCAAAGCATGCTCAGGCCTGCCCGAAGACTAAGTCAGTCCCCACACACAGCATCTCTGCCTGCACGCTGTGTGACTGCCTGCCCCAAGACTAAGTTGCTCCCCACACAGCATCTCTGCCCGCAGGCCGGTTGACTGCTTTTTCCACCACCACCAACAGGGTCCAGGTCCAGGACTCCAGGTGGATTCCTGAATTTATAATAATTTTTTCTGGTGCGTGTACATGCCGTGCTTAATTTTTCTGGCTGCACTGCAGCTGCAACAACAAAACAAAAGGCATGTACATGTGCCAATTCCCCTTCGTGATCATTACCTTGCCGCGGTGAAGGGGCTTGCGTATCACAATGAAGCAATGACCACCGGCATGGTGCGCACCAGTCCAGCACGGCCGTCACTACACAAACAGCTGTTTGCAGTCACTGCATACCTTTCACTGCATCTTTGACTGCACATTGTATTATACCTAGCAGTCAGTGCATACCTTTCACTTGAATGGATTGCAGACTTTCCCTCCATAACAGATTCTCGTTAAAGGATTTAAAGTTGATTCATCTCATATACAGCAGGGCCTCGAAAGTCCTCCTGTATTGTTATTTTTGTTCACTACCTCGGGACGTGCATGCCATGCCTGCTGCCTTCCTTGGATGTGTGGTAGCCGTTCCTGCTCCTTTGTCCACACAGCGTGCCTGCTGCCTTCCTTGGATGTGTGGTGGTGGTAGCAATTTTCTTAGGCTCCCACTCCGGACCGGAATCGAACCAGGATTCCGTGGCCATTACCCGTGGTCACCATGGTACTGAGAAAGTACCATCGAAAGTTTCACACAGTTCAATGAATGGCAGACTTGCCCTCCATAACACATTCTTGGCAAATGCTTTTGATTTGGTTCGTCTTGCGCTGGGTCAAGGGTCCATCTGACCACAGATGCCTGGTCTGCAAAGCACGGTCAGGGCAGGTACATTACTTATACAGCAAATGAGTCCTTACTTCAATGTGTGGTGGTGATAGCCAGTTCTCAGGCTCCCACTCCGGACCGGAATCGAACCCTGATTCCCCGGCCATTACCCATGGCACTGGCGTAACAATAGGCCTTGCAGCCCCTGCGGGTCAGGGGCGTAACTGGATCCCACCAGGCCCCCCTGCAAAAATTCTGAGCGGGCCCCCCCACCCCGGGCCCCCCCACCCCCGGGGGCGTTTTGGGGGGCTGGAGGGGACGCAGCATGGGGGGAAAGCTATGCTGCAGTTCGGCGAGGAGGGGGGACGCTCCCCCCCTTCCCTCACCTCGGGCTTTTCCCTCTATGCTCCCCTCCAGCTTCAATAAGTGTCCGTGAGCAGCGGCGGCAGATACATACCTTCCGTGCGTTCCAGGGTGGACGCTCCTCTCTCTGTATAAACAGGAAGTCACGTGAGAGACTAGAGGGAGAAACTTCCATGCTGGAGCGCATGGAAGGTATGTATCTCCCGCCGCTGCCCGCCGCTGCTCACGGACACTTATTGAAGCTGGACCGTCCCCCCTGCCCGCCGAACTGCAGCATAGCTTTCCCCTCATGCTGCATCCCCTCCAGCCCCCCAAAACGGCCCCGGGGGTGGGGGGGGGCACTCAGAATTTTTGCAGGGGGGCCTGGTGGGATCCAGTTACGCCCCTGACCCGTGGTCACAATGGCAGACTAGCCCTCCATAACAGATTCTCGTTACAGGTACTGAACAGCCAGCAGAAAATGTCATTTAAAAAAATAGATGTAAGCTTTACCAATGGTAGAGAAAGAAGCATCGAAAGTTGATAAGGCAGTCAGATATTACCTGATATCACTGAGGAAGAGCAATCTCGCCATGGTGCGCACCTGTCCAGCACGCCCGTCACAACACAAACAGCTGTTTGCGGTGCGTTACACAGTGAGTTTGGTGTGTCAGTGTGAAGCAGTAATTACACTCCCTGATTGATGTATACACATGCAAGATGTTTTAAAGCACGTTAGGCCTGCAATTTAGCATTCAATGTGACTTCTACCCTTAAAACGCTGCTTTGCGTCACATCCAGATTTTTCCCCAGGACTTTTGGCATCTATCCCACTCATCCATGCAAAAACTCAGATGTTAGACCCCTTGAAACATCTTTTCCATCACTTTTCTGGCCAGCATAAGTGTTTCTAGTTTTCAAAGTTCGCCTCCCCATTGAAGTCTATTGCGGCTTTCGTAAGTTTGCGCGAACCGAACTTTTGCGGAAGTTCGCGTTCGCGAATTGCGAACCGAAAATCGGAGGTTCGAGCCATCTCTATTGATTAGACTTACCCATTCTTTGCCCAATTGATGCTGTTGAGATTATAGGGTGGCCATAGGCAGGGCACACCTAGGTATTTCATGGGGGGATTCCTAAAAGGTCTCACTCAGCCACACGCAATACAGTATAATAAAATGGTAGGACATTAAGTTGTGTCTGGGCGAGCGTGTATAGTGGGTATGTAGCTGCAACTGGTCTGTATGGAGGGAGGGTAGGTTACTTCGGCTGATACGTAGGTAGGGTAGGTAGCTGCAGCTGGTTAGGCTGTAAGGAGGGAGGGTAGGTAGCTTTATCTGGAAGGTAGGGAGGGTAGGTAGCTGCAGCTGGTAGTTAGGGAGGGTGGCTAGCAGGAGCTGGGCAGTAAGGAGGGTAGGTTGCTGTTGCTGGATGTGCTGCATTAAGGGTAGTTAGCTGTTGCTGGGCAGGCAGTAGGTAGGGAGGGTAAGTACATGCCACTTCTGGGGAGGCGAGAGGGAGGGTAGATTCCTGCTGCTGGAAATGGGATTCACTCTTCCTGTCTCACTGGCTCTCATGGCGCCTGTTCAAATAGCCCGTCACCCTGGCCACTCTTCACTATGGATGGTGGAGGATGGGGGGGGTGCTCAATCAGAGCAGGAAAAAAGGGACTATGCAGCAAGTGGACTAAATGGGCGCTGCCATAGACGCCAATACAAAATAGTGGTCTTTGGGCACCAGAGTGGAAATTTGGGCTATATATCGGGCGCCCAAATGCCGCTATTCTGTGGCACATATTTAACTTTTCGTTATTTTCTTGTGCGGTGGCTATCAGCGCCCCGGGGGAATGCAGTGTTAGCTAGGGGCGTTAATTTTAGGGATTAGTTAGGTAGTGTGTGCGGCTGGGGTAGTTTTAGTCATTAGGTAGGTAGTGTGTATGGGTGGGGGGTTAGTTTTAGGCATTAGGTAGTGTGTGCGGGGGGGTGTTAGTTTTAGACATTAGGAAGGTAGTGTGTGCGGGAGCGGGGAGGGGGTTAGTTTTAGGCATTAAGCAGGTAGTGTGTGCAGATGGGGGTTTAGTTTTAGGCATTGGGGGGCAGTTAGGGTTAGGCGTCAGAGGAGAGGGTTCTGTGTGAGAGAAGGTTAGGTTTGGCCATAGTAAAATATCGGTATTTAATATCAATATTTGACTCTTTTATAGTAAAATATAGGTACCGTCTTTCCCTGAATATAAGACACTGTCTTATATTCTTTTTGAGTAGGAAATATGTGCTAGGGCTTATTTTTGGGGGGAGGGGCTTACTCTAAGAAGAGGGGTAGACTCTTTTAGTGTATGGGGAGTTGTATGGTCTTTCACCGCACCTCCCTTGTTGCTGTGTCCCCTTCCATTCCTTGTAACTTATGCGGTGACCGGCTTCGAATTAAAGCTGTTCGGGCCCCTTTCTCCTGCACACTGATCCTGTACGTGAGGTCGCCTCTGCACCCGCGCCCCCCTCTCATCATTATCAGTGTGTGCCTGAGATGCATCAGCCAGAAGCACATTGATAATGACGAGAGGGGAGCGTGGGCGCAGAGGCGACCTGAGTCTCTGCACAGGACCAGATTGGTGCTTCCTGGAGGGAAGGGGAGGATTTTTTGTAATAATTAAAGAAATCTCTGCATTCTAGTGGCAGTGAAGGGCCAGCAGTGCACATGCTCACAGAGATCTAAAGTGCTGATCTAGATAGGTGTAACAAAAAGAAATGTACGTTCATTTATTTCACTGTTTAAGAAGCTGGCCCATATGCAATTAACTTTTTCAACTCAGTTATCCCCTAGGAGATAATTTTCATCTTCTCTTTAGATTACATTTTCAGCATTTTACAATTGAAAAAGTACCCAACAGTTGGTGAAAAAAGTGCTATTCAAATTATTTTGGGTACTTTCTTCCTTGTTTAAAGAGCATTTTTTGACAAGGTGTGAAAATGTCACCTAGGAGAAAACTTGGGAGAAAAAGTGAATTGCTTCTGGACCACTGACCTGTTGGATAGGATTACACAAGCAGTAACTGCCATCTCATCCTGCTGTTTCTGCTGCCACCTCTCAGTATCAGTACTCCATTGACACTTCTAATTACCCTTCTGGGAGACATTGCTGATGCAGTGCACCCAGCTCATGGTACCAGTTAGCAATGTAGTCCACACTCTATCTCAGGGCCCACCGCCTCCTCTCCCTGCTGCTATCTTTCACTACTCCAATGACCCTACTTGTGTGTACACTTCTGGGTGGCATTGCTGATGCACTCCACACAGCTCATGCTGCCAGCCAGCATTGAAGTCTACTTGGTGATAGCTAACCGAAGCCCATATACTGCTTCTGCTCTCGCTGACCCACACTCTGTCTCATGTCCTCCATTGTTGGGCAATGGTAATGTCACCGTGCTACTTCTAGACAAGTTTATGGGTGGCATTCTTTCCAGATAGTATCCAGCTCATGATACCAGATATACAGTCTCCTGCTGTTTTGATGGCAGAGACTGTTACTAGTGGGCTGAGCTGGCACGTAACGCCACCATTTCTCAATCTCACTTCCCACTTGAATGGCCTAATGGCCTAATGTTTCCACTGCATTATGTATGCTGTCCAGCATGTAAATTCCAATTTGCCTTCCGTCACTTTAACGTCAGTTTTCTGAAAAACCACAAGGTCGTTTGGGACTTTTTTTACCTCCTAGTTGCCACTGTTCTACAAATACCTATCAAATTTGGTGGTTCTAATATGTATTCTATTATCCCTTAAAGTCGGCCTACTGAGAATTAGCTTCTTCGAAAATTTGCAGAACGATCATAGGTTCAAGGAAATTTTCACAAGACAGGCAGTGTACAGTAACCAGAATTTTCTGTTTAAATTGTACCTGTATATAAAAAAGTTTGATACCTATCTCAGTAGTGTGAAGTCTGTGAATGGTCAAGAGGTTTCCCTCATCCTCCTACAACTCACCGTTGTAGCGCAGGGTCCTTCTAAATCTATTTGGCAAAAGCTTGCTGAATAGGTTTCTTTTGGCCGCGCTCCTGGCTGTGGACGTGCACATCCAGAGCCGACTCAGCCGAGTATAGTCCGCATATGCCCAGAAGAACAAAGCACTCATGCACTGGGGGGAAAAAAGCCATGCGCAAGCACCTTCATTCTTCTGGGAATGAGCAGACCTTATATTTTTGGCACAGAATCTAAAGCTTAACTAGGAAGTTCTAAATCAGAATTTCTCCACATTATTAAAGAATGTACTTTTTTTCATTAATGAAAGTGCTTACCAAGTACCACCTGTTCTGTGTTACGTTATCTCTAGTACCTCTTGATACATATATTTTCATTAGGGGCGCTCCATAAGTGTGTAGGAATGGATTACAAATGCTCCCTTATGCTTTTAATTACTGAAAAATATTTATTCTGGTTTGTCTGTATAATTTTTGATCTCAAAAACTAATTATAATTAATTGACTGCAACAAGTTCAAGTACCCCCTGAGTGAAGTAAAAGTGCCCCCTAGGGTGCACATACCACTTGCGCAGAACCTGAAATGTAGCTCATGCTAACTCCCTGAGGTTGGTGATGCAGGGAAACTAGAGATCATCTTAGAGATCACTTTTAAGATATTCTCATTAGTCCTGCAGATTGGTTGTACTATCCCTCTGTAAAGGTGCCCATTACAATTTTTCACTAAATACGAACTTTCGATGCAATTTGAATGATTATAACTAATCAGAAGGCAATTATCGATTCCTTCTTCAAATTCGATCATAAAATGTAATTTTCTGATCGATTTTATCCTAATTTAGCAATCGACCAAAGAATTGTTTCTTATCAACTGCCTTCTTAAAAGGCAAATTTTCTATACAATAGGATCGTAAAAATTGCATCGAAAGAACACATTTGGTGAAAATTTTTTACTGTTAATGGGCACCTTTACTCAGATGCATCACACCTGTAAGCAACAATGAGCGACGGATAAAATGCGAATGCGTTTCATTCGGATTTCATCATCCTAATGAATGCAGCTGAGCAGGTGGGCGAGGGGGGGGGGGTAAAATGTACCCAGCATCCATCTTCTTTAATCCGTCCCACAGCGCCTCCCACGCTGTGTTCCAAGATGTGTCACATGACTACAAACACTTCCTCCCTCAACCCAGAATGAGGAAGTGTTTTTAGCTACGTGACCGTGGCTTGGAACGCAGCGTGGGAGGCGCCGTGGGACAGATGAAAGAAGACAGATGCTGGGTAAGTTTAACCCCCCCTCACCCACCTGCTCAGCTGCATTAATTAGGCGGATAAAATCCAAATTAAAGGCATTCGAATTTCATCGGAATTCAATCCGGAGAGCATCACATTTTTATTTTCAGTCTCTTCAGCCTGTGGAATGGAAAACAGGTTAGCCTGCACGTCTTCATCTTTACTACTGGCACACAAATAAAAAAAACTAGACAGCAACAACTGCCATTATTTAGAACCACACCCACTAACATTGGGATAGATATGGGCAGCACGGTGGCATAGTGGTTAGCGTTCTCGCCTTGCATCGCTGGTTCGAATCCCAGCCAGGTCAACAGCTGCACGGAGTTTGTATGTTCACCCCGTGTCTGTGTGGGTTTCCTCCGGGCACTCCGGCCCACATCCCAAAAACAGACTTTAAATAAGTTAATTGGCTTCCCCCAAATTGGCCCTAGACTACAATACATACACTACACGATATAAACATATGACTATGGTAGGGACTAGATTGTGAGCTCCTCCGAGGGACAGTTAGTGACAAGACAATATATACTCTGTACAGCTCTGCGGAAGATGTCGCCGCTTTATAAATACTAAATAATAATAATAAAATAATAATAGTCTAAAAGGTTGTTTTTTAACCCTTTTCCTGCCAAGCACTTACGATGTTCGTTTTGGCCGGGAAGGGCTTTAACTGCCAACAATGTACGGCCTACGTTAGTTGGCAAAATGTCCCCTGGGAAGAAGCGGGGAGGGGGCTGACATCACTCCTCTCACCACGTGGGCCCCCTCCACTGCCTCCTTGCCTGGCTGGATTAGCGGTGCGGGTTGTAATTACTTGCCCTGTCTGCATCCTTGTGAAATTAGCTTGTAATGGTTTTTTGGTATCCGATCAGCTTTGGCTGCAGGAATGAGCAGGCTTCCATTATTACGATTACTTTGGGAACTCCTAATTAGCAGTTTTTTATGGTAAGCAGAATTCTAACACAAGTGGACAAGGGTAATCTAAAACAAAATCAATGACCACTCCTGTCCAAACTTTTATGGAGTGTTTCACAGAGTAAATCTAATATAAATATTCCCTGTTTGCTGAATGAGCAATACTTTTCGTAAAATAAAAATTCTTTACATCTTCACAAAGTGATGACGTTTTTTTATAGTAAAGCAGCACAGGCATAAAGGACACTAATGTGGCAAAGCTCATGAATGTTAACCACTACAAGGCAACACAACAAACTGCATTGGAGAGTTAACTTTTTATTGCAAAGAAACAAAAAGATATCCAAGATTTTCACACACAAAAAAAATTCCAATTCACTTTTTTTCCTAAGTTTTAGCCTAGGTGAAAAGTTCACATATTTTCAATAAAATGCCTTTAAAGCCAACAGCAAGCAAACTTAATTATGGCAGTACTTTTTCACAACCTTTTGGTGCTTTTTAATTGCAGAGTGCTGAAAAGTTATTTTAGACAGAAGAGAAAAAAATATCTCCTAAGAGAATCTTTAGAGAAAAAGTGAATTGGATCAGGCCCTTTGAGTCCTACAAAAAGAGCCTGGATTGTGCAACTGGGCTGGGTTGCGGATCTTTTTCCCACGTGCAACCAGATCTTTTTGGCCAATTTTGCCTGGCCTGAGTTGGTGGAGTGGGTTTGGTTGGAGGAACTGGGGGCTTCCATAGTGGGCTTAGAGTTGTATTGGCAGGGAAATTATTTGTTCTGTCTTTGTATCTAGCACTGGCGCAACCATCAGGACAAACTCCCCCTGTGCCGGATTCTGGTCTTGTTTTGGTGACTCCTGTTTTGCTGGTAGAGAAATATCTGATTTAGTAAGACATGTGCTTAAGATTTGATACACTACTGTATAGACAGATTAAAAAAAAACCATTAAAGTGTATCATGTCTAAAAATAAGGTTTTGTTTGATTACAAATTATTGTAAATGATTGGGCGCTGGAGAAAAGAAGTTTTAAATCACTTTCAAAAGATCTACTTTCATATTTTTACAGCATTGTAAAGGGCATTTTCGCCTGTATGGTACAGATGGCCATGCTGAATTAGATATCAAATAGTATAATTCTGGCCAGTCAGAAAGGGTTTGGATTGTTAATTGGGTTATTTACTTGCTAAGGGCATTTATTTATCCACAAGATGTAATAAAGCTATTCCAAGGACATGAAAACTGAGGAAACTTGTGGGCAATGAAAAGAAGATTGTCCTTCACAAATTTCAGATAAAATAACTTCTAAAGCCTTTGTAATCTAATGTGAAATAAAAGCAGCCACAACAATATAATACTGGCAATGAATCTGAAGTAGAAACAAAGTACAAAGCTAAAAAGGAAAAGGCCATTGTAAAACTGAAAATGTCACCTTTACTTACAGAGTAGAAACGGCAAAAGAGAGGTAAAAAGAACTTTTTACTGTGGAGGACGATCTGCTTTTGTATCCCTCATATGAGGCATTGCTTTGTGAATAAAGCTTATGTTTTTTGGTCATATTAGCTAGTGCATTTTTAGCTTTTTGTGTTGTTTTACTTTAGAATTCTTGCAACATTATTATCAGCATTATGATAAACACTTTATGAAATTTGTGGTTCACTTGCCAGCAATGCTGATTGCCTCTGTCATCCACCAAATACTCGCTGACACATGTTATTGACTTAAATGAAGACATGCTTGAATTTACAGTAGGTGTTTAGTAAATCAACGTGTAACATGATGTGCAAAACAGAAACAAAGGCTAAGCTAAATATACCTTTCATAAAATACTTTATGGAATATCCAAAGTTCAACTCTAAAGAGAGAGCTAAGCAAGCTAATTTACCCTTATAGCCAGAATTTATTTGGGTGCCCGTTGCAGTGGCCAAACTTCCACGCCACATCCGACACCCAAATCTCCTGATTCCTGTTGTGTGTCAGGCTGCCACATTTACCACAGATATTAAACAGAGACACTAATGTTGTTCTACAAAAATACACCTGGAGCACTCACCACAGATTCTCAATAAGATTGAGAGGGACTATTTTACTCACCATGCCAAAGACAAAGGAAACCAGTCTGGAGCTCAGGAAGGAAGACAGTAGAGGTTCATGATAAGGTCGAAGGCTACACTGCCATTTCTAAGTGATTCACAGTGTCTAAAACAGCTGTATGTTGCATCATTGCCAAGTACAAGGAGACAAATTCTGTACGGAACAAACCTGGCCGTGGCCATAAGCACAAGATTTCTAGAACTCTGGAGAGGAAAATAGTCAGAGATGTCAGCATGGAGCCCCAGACATCTGCCAAGATGATTGTTGCAAACCTGGCCTCTTCTGGGGTCGATGTTTCAAGAATCACAGTTGTGGGCTTCATGGTGGGCTTCAGGGCCTTTAAAGAGTGGCACGTCACAGCCCGACTGAGTTTTGCTCGTGAACATTTGAAAGTCTGGTATCAGCCTCGTTCTCCGCGGTCAGTTGGGCCACTCGGCGTAGGCGCAGTGCAGCCAAGCGCGCTCCCCTGTCTCGCTCCTGCGGCTGGAAGAGTTCTACATGCACAGTATGCCAGACTGGCCGCATAGAATGGGGGTGATCTACGAGGCTTTAGACCATGATGAGAGAGTAATCTGTGCGGAGGGGGCTGGAGGAAGCCCCCAGGTAAGTGTAAAATGTTTAGCAACCCTCCTCTCAGGGTCACTTTAAACCCTAGGAACACAGTTTCCTTGCAACTAAGAGGGAGAAAGCCAGGCACTGCTACATAAGGGCCCTTTATTGTCGCTGGGTTACAGTGGTAATCAGCAGTGGGGGGAGGAAGCCTGACAGCTGTTTTGCAAGGTTTAAACTTGCTTCGTACAAATTTTTGTCTCTAACGAAGCAAGGTTAAAGCTTGGGAAACAGCTGTCAGGCTTCCTTCCCCCACTGCTGATTACCACTGTAACCCAGCCACAATAAAGGGCTTTTATGTAACTAGGGATGGGGCGAATCCACAATTTCTTCAAATCCGAATAAGAATCCGAATCTAAAAAGGTTCTCGAACCTTTCGAATCACGAATTTAACGAATCCTGCACATAAGAACTGTGCAATCCGTGGTATAATTGCCCGCAGTAGAGGTACCCAGGCATAAGTACCCACAGTATAGGTAGCTAGGTAAAAGTGCTTTCAGTATAGCTAGCTAGGTATAGGTGCCTTTAATATAGGTAGCTAGGCATGGGTGCCTTCAGTATAGCTAGCAAGATATGGATGCCTTCAGTATAGCTAACTAGGTATAGGAGCCTTCAGTATAGCTAACTAGGTATAGGTGCCTTCAGTATAGCTAGCAAAGTATAGGTGCCTTTAGTATAGCTAGCTAGGTATAGGAGCCTTCAGTATAGCTAGCAAGGTATAGGGCCTTTAGTATAGCTAGCTAGGTAGGTATCGGTGCCTTCAGTATAGGTAGCAGGGTATAGGGGCCTTCAGTATAGGTAGCAAGGTATAGGGGCCTTCAGTATAGGTAGCAGGGTATATGGGCCTTCAGTATATGTGACAGGGTATAGGGGCCTCCAGTATAGGTAGTAAGATACATGTGCCTTCAGTATAGGTAGCAGGGTATAGGGGCATTCAGTATAGGTAGCAAGGTATAAGAGCCTTCAGTATAGGTAGTAAGGTACATGTGCCTTCAGTATAGGTAGGTAGATATAGGGGCCTTCAGTATAGGTAGCAGGATATATGTTTCTTTAGTATAGGTAGGTAGGTATAGAGGCCTTCAGTATAGGTAGCAAGGTATATGTGCCTTCAGTATAGGTAGGTAGGTATAGGGACCTTCAGTAAAGGTAGCAGGGTATATGGGCCTTCAGTATTGGTAGCAGGGTATAGAGACCTTCAGTATTGATAGCAGGGTATATGTGTCCTCAGTATAGGTAGGTAGGTATAGGGGCATTCAGTATAGGTAGCAGGGTATATGGGCCTTCAGTACTGGTAGCAGGGTATATGGGCCTTCAGTATAGGTAGGTAGATATATGTGCCTTCAGTATAGGTAGGTAGGTATAGGGGCCTTCAGTATAGGTAGCTGGGTATATGGGCCTTCAGTATAGGTAGCCGGGTATATGGGACTTCAGTATTGGTAGCAGGGTATATGTGCCTTCAGTATTTATAGCAGGGGATATGGGCCTTCAGTATTGATAGCAGGGTATATGTGCCTTCATTATAGGTAGGTATAGGGGCCTTCAGTATAGGTAGCAGGGTATATGGGCCTTCAGTATAGGTAGCAGGGTATATGTGCCTTCAGTATAGGTAGGTAGGTATATGTGCCTTCAGTATAGGTAGGTAGGTATATGTGCCTTCAGTATAGGTAGCTGGGTATATGGGACTTCAGTATTGGTAGCAGGGTATATGGGACTTCAGTACTGGTAGCAGGGTATGTGTGCCTTCAGTATTTGTAGCAGGGGATATGTGCCTTTAGTATAGGAAGCAGGGTATATGTGCCTTCAGTATTGGTAGCAGGGTATGGGGGCCTTCAGTATTGGTAGCAGGGTATATGGGCCTTCAGTATAGGTAGCCCCGTGCTCCCCGTCCCTACCGCGGCCTCCTCCGCTCGCCCCTGCTGCATAAATAAGTATCCGCTCACCTCCAGCGTGGAGCGCAGAGCAGCAGACCTCTTTCTTACTTCCCTGTTCCCCCTAGTGGCCAGACCGGCTTTTACTGATGACGGAATGGTAAAAGCCGTCACTAGAGGGAACGAGGAAGTCAGCATGAGGTCTTCCGCTCTGCACTCCGTGCTGAATAGGTGAGCGAATACTTTTCAGCTATGTGGGGGCGAGCGGAGGAGGCCGAGTGCGAGCGGTGGGAGCGGCAGATACACGGGGACACTGCGTCGGGACTCGGTGGATTTGGCGAACGGTAAATGGCGTTGGGATTTGAATCCACGAATCTCAAATATTTCCCAATATTCGAGGGATTCATGGATTCGCCGGATTTGTCGTCCCAACCAGATATGTAACAGTGCCTGGCCTTCTCTTTCTTCATTGCAAGTGGACTACACAGGACAAGAGCACGCTACAGGTGAGCCCAGGTGTGGCTTGTCCATCCCTGCTGCATACTGGTGCCAGTTTACTTTTCCTGTTTTGCATGAACACAGTTTCCACAGTTAAAGGGAACCTGAACTGAGTAAAATTATTTAAAATAAACATATGAGGTAACTTCAAATGAATATGACATACTTACCTCGCTGTCAGTTCCTCTCAGAAGCTCACCATTTTCTTCTGACAACAATCCCTTACAGTTCTGACAACATTTTGGCAGAACTGAAATATATCAGTTGCTGTCAGTTATATATCAGTTGCTGTCAGTTATAGCTGAGAGGACAACTGATGTGCCAGGTAATGTCCATGTTTTCCTATGGCTCAAGTGGGCAATGTTACAGTTCAACAGTGTGCTGACCAGGAAGCTGTTATGGGGTAATGGCCATTTTCAAAATGGAGGATGGAGAATTCCATTGATCACAGAGGACAAACGGGACACAGGAGAGGAGAAAGAGATTGAGGAGTAGAGTACATGGGAGGTAAGTATGACCTGTGTATGTTTATTTCGACTTTTCATTTTCAGTTCAGGTCATGCTGTGGGGCTGTTTTGTAGCCTCAGGCACATGGAGCCTTGTTTGGGTGCACGGCATCATGAATAAAGAAAATTATGTTGTCATTTTGAGGAAGAATATGCAGAACTCTGCTCATAGTCTAGACTTTAGTCTAGACTCGTTGGGTCATCGAACAAGGCAATTACCCAAAGCATACATCAAAATTAGTCCAACCGTTCCTCAAGGATAACAAAACCAAGATCCTGGAGTGGCCCACACAGAGCCCAGACCTAAATCCTATTCAGAATCTGTGGTGGGTGCTCAAAGTGAATGCCTATGCTCAGAAACCATGCAATGTGGATCAGCTAGAATGGTTTGCAATTGAAGAATAGGCACAAATCCCTTAGGAGACCTGTGCCAACCTAGTAAAGACTTACTCTAAGCGATTGTTGTCAGCATTGAAAGGGTACACTATTGACGATTAATGGCCAGGGGGGTAATTATTTTGGATGATAAGATAAGCTTAGTGAATTTTTTTTACAGTGTATTTGTTTCCAAAATAACAAACACTTCTTGTTAACGATCATTTTCACAAGGGAAATCAAGAGTGTTGTCTAATTTCATAAGGGGCGGGGGGGGGGGGGGGGGGGGGGGGTAGGCAAATAATTATGACCTCAACTGTACATACCGGAAACAACATTGTTTTTCTAGTGCACAGAGTCATTTCACCTTACTGACACTGGTTTCAGACACTAATGGGTTGATGCTTCCTCTAAGCTCTCTTCTTAGGAGCATATTTATGGTAGAGAGTCATATCATGGCCACGCAATTAGGCAGTACTGTTGCTCTTCATTGTTTTTGACATACATATTTAACAGTGAAAACATTTGATGTGTTCCAATAATAATAATAGCAAATGTGGGAAACAAAAATTACACATGGAATTGCCTTTGTGAGGGGAATTAACCCATAGCTTTTATTTTGAAAAAGTCTGCCTGAATTCTGGTACACTTTAAACCATTTAAAAATGAATCTTCTATTCAGAGATTATCTGTAATAATTGCTTGAGCCATCTTCCTTTTTACCTAGGAATTAAAATATCAAACTTGCCAGTGTCAGCTACACTCATCAACTCCAGTCTCAACAGACTTCCTTCTAAGTGCTGCATCATAAGCAAAAACGTTACATCATGCACAAAGTTTATTTGCTGTGACTGTCGTTGCTACTTCTAAGCTCCATGCACTATTCACTTAGCATAAAAAGTACTTGCGTCTGCATTAGTTGTATGGTTAGCATCCCCCTGAAAGTCAGCTCATTTTAGTTTTTTAGTATTGCCATTGGAGTGGTGATGACAGCAGCAGTAATGAGGACAGCACAGGAAACATAAATTTGTTTCAGCAAAGGACCAACTAGCAACATGCCTAAAAGAGAATACAAAAAGAACAGGATGATAAGAAGAACAGTGCAGTAAACTTTGCTGAGCACTCTACTCCTGTTCACCTGCTCTTCTTCATAGTCAGTAGAGAGAATAGAAGTAAAATAGTGGGTTTGATTCAATGAAGTGAAGCTCCAGACTAAAAATCTCAGCAGCACTGAAAAGGCTTGGTGTTTCTTGAACAGTTTCACAGCATCAGAACTTTGTTATTCTTACCCAAGCCTCATTTTTAGCTGCACAGCTCAGCTCCGCCTCACCAACGATCTCTGCATGAACATTTTTCCCCTGATGCTGTGCAAAGCATGATGGGATTTCTGATGTTGTTCTCCTGCTGTTTTGGCGCAAATTTGTTTTTGTAAATTTTGAATCTAAAATTTGAAGCCTAGTGCGCGTAGCTGGAGGGGTAATCAGTACACAGGACAGTTGGAACTGTGTCTCATGCTCCCTGTCACCTCCTTTCAACCAAAAAGATGGCTGCCCCATGAAATCACAAATATTTGCCTGTTCTTTTAAAACAGGGTGGGTAAGAGATTGTATTACCTATCTATTTTAACCAGCTGAGCGGTCTGGACGAGCTCAGCTCGTCCAGTACCGCCGGAGCCTGCCGCTCAGGCCCTGCTGGGCCGATTTGGCTCAAATAAAAAGCAGCACATGCAGCCGGCACTTTGCCAGCCACGTGTGCTGCCTGATCGCCGCTGCAGTGCGGCGATCCGCCGCATGCAGCGGCGAAAGAGGGTCCCCCCAGCCGCCTGAGCCCAGCGTAGCCGGAACAAAAAGTTCCGGCCAGCGCTAAGGGCTGGATCGGAGGCGGCTGACGTCAGGACATCGGCTGACGTCCATGACGTCACTCCGCTCGTCGCCATGGCGACGAGGTAAGCGAAACACGGAAGGCCGCTCATTGCGGCCTTCCGTGTTATTTCTGGCCGCCGGAGGCGATCAGAAGATCGCCTCCGGAGCGCCCTCTAGTGGGCTTTCATGCAGCCAACTTTCAGTTGGCTGCATGAAATAGTTTTTTTTTTATTAAAAAAAACCCTCCCGCAGCCTCCTTGGCGATCTTAATAGAACGCCAGGGTGGTTAATTAACATAACTGATGTTATGTTATGATGTTATGGGAACGTGAGTGATTCTTCACGTACCTGGCCGCAATAGCGCCCTCTATACTGCTACTGTGGCCAGGAACGCGAAGAATCACTCGCCTGTCGCCGAAAACCGAAAGTGGCTGCTGGCAGCGCCAGGAGGATCTGATGGAGACTGCATGGGCACCGGACAGCTGCAGGGGGCTGGTGGAAGCCCCATGTGAGTAAAACTCATTTTGTTCACGAGCCTTAAGTATCCCTTTAAGTATGTTTGTTTAGGCTGATGTTCCCCCTTAAAGCTATACTGTAATTAGCAATTCTAGGCAGTTTACTGATAACTGTAGTCATCATCAGCAAATAGCAGACTGTGCCGTTCTATTAACCTCTTAATGATTTTAGCCTGTTAAATAATGGGCATTGAATAGAGGCGCGCACACTCCCATGTACACGCGTACGTGGAAATTGCGCACCTGCTCGCACACATGCAGCCACAAATTGCGAACCCCTGTGGGCTTCCAACTGCCAGCGACTAGCACCTGCCCCCAGTGCCTTGCACGGCCTTGCGTGGCCCTGCACCTGTGCAGTGTGGCGACACAGACATGCATGGACGCAGAAACTAGGGACTATATTAACCACTTGAGTACCAGAACCCTCTGCCCCCTTAAGGACTAGAGGGTGCTGGTACAGCAAACCGCCGCTTCCCGACGAATCGCCGCTAAAATCCGCCGCTCCCGCCAGTCACGTCGCTCTGTTCCCGCCGCAGGCTGCTCTCTCTGCCGTCGGTATGACGGCAGAGCGGTGTGCGCTGGTCAGGAGCCGCTTTCATTGGCTCCTGACTTTGTCACTCCATGTAAGCCAATGGGAACGGCTTACAGGGCCAGGAGCCAATGAAAACGGTGCTCTGCCGTCATAGAGGCGGCAGGGCAGCTGATTGCGCCGGAGGAGCGGACAGCGCGGCGGGGACGGACGGGGGCGCGTGGTGAATGGGATGTAGAGTTTACGTCCGGTCAGAACCGCAGCGCCCCCGTCCGCCGTAGATATCAACTACGCTGGTCCGCAGGTAGTTAAGTAGGAAATTCTATATAGAAGATTCTGCTTCATATTACACTGAGGGCTTCAATCATTTTACTAGTTAAATATCAAGATTTTATTTTGTCATTATGCTGCTATTTCTGCAGACATTTTATTTCTAATGGCAGTACTTTAAAAAGCACACTTTGCTTATTAAAGCAATAGCATTTTCTTCATATTTATGGAGCAGTTGCAGGAAGAGAGTGACTGTGAATGTGATTGGTGGGGTTTCCGAATGTCTAAAGATGCCCATACATCAGAAGATTATGGGCAGATTCGACAAAGAGACAAATGTATCTCTAATCAGATTTGTGTCTTAGTCAAAGCTGCCCATGTACTGCAGGCCGATTCCCATCCGATTTCACCATGAAATTTCAGGGCATCGGCTAAAGCGCCACGTAAGCCCGCCGCTCCCCCCCAATGTATAAATGTGCCCCCTCATGTGTGCATGTATACCTTACCTGTCCTGTGTCAGCCTCCAGACCATACACACCACTGGTGCACAGCGTCTGACGTCAGACACTATGCGTCGATGTTAGATGCTATGCGCCAGTGGCGCGAAAGGAGGCTGCCCGGAGGTTACGGACACCGCGCGGAGGCTGACACAGGGCAGGTAATGTATAAATGCACCCATGGGTGGGCACATTTATACATTATGGCGGCAGAGGTGGGAGGGTTCATCATTTCGTTGCTCATTCCGAAATTGGCCACCGTACCGCCGCAGATTTCCAACCAATTCGATAATAATAATCTAATTGGTTGGTCGATTGGCCGCCAAAGTCGCCTAATGTATGTCTGTTCTCTGTGAGACAGGTGCTCAGGACAGTAACAAAATACTTGAGTTGAGTACAAAAGGGCTAAGTTTCCCAGTCAGTCCCACTCTGGGAAGCTTAAAGTGTGTGCTGGACTGTCTAATAGAAGGTATCTGAAATATATGCTGTAAGAGACTAGCTTATGTTTTTCAGTTGTTTATGTTTCCTTGGGACAAATGGTAGGCTCTCTCCTTATTGAGAGGATTTTTAATTTTTAAGTTGCAGATTTTATCCCATCTAGTGGCAAGATTTTGTTTGTGTCCTGACTGTTACCAGTTTTCTACAAATACTGTAGATAGCCTGCACATAGCCTTGTACAGCACAACATAAACACTGATGTTGGTAAATCACAATGAATGTAGACCTGCTTTGTACTGTCCCCGCAGCAGAAAAAGTCCTTCCAGTGGGTGGGTTGCTGTGTTTATAACCACACAGTACACAGATATTGCTGTGGATGCAAACACTATGGATGGGAAAAGCTATCCACAGCTTTGTTAGCTTGTATGGCTACCACATACAGGAGACCACAACCCACACAGAGTGTCTAGAATATAAGTCTCTTCTCTTGCAATCAGTTCCATGCTAATATAAGTTTAATTTTACAGCTGTCATGTCACAGTTTTCACAGAGGGAGATTTATTAAATCAGTCTGCTTAGATCAGGGCGCAGGACTAGAATAGACAAATAGCTATATAAAAGTAAGTACACAATCATTCTCCACAAAAGCAATGCCAGTTTTAAAGGTGAATAGTTTCTGTAAAGACATGCAGTATATTGCTAAAACATATTCTTTCTGAATTGCTGAAAAGCCAACATGGAGGACATTGAGAATGCAACATGTAGGCCAACATATGTTTTCCATGATTCTCCTCTCCAAACTTGTGACTATGTTTTCAGATAGGTCACCAAAAGACATTGGTTACTTAATTTTACTCTCTTTCCCACTTCTGTCTCTCCTGGTCTATGGTAATAGCAACCTTCTTTTAATGCATTGATCTTAGTTAGCATTTCAAGGTAAATGGCAGTGTACATTTAGTTTATACACTGAGTTTGGTGTGAATGGTACCCAATAGTATAAATATCAGTCATTTTATATTTTCGATATTATACTATTCAAAACATTATTTTGTGTCATACCTAATTCTCATAATTCCACCCCTAACACTAACCCTCCAACTGCCTTTACACCAAACAATAACTACTACCACCACACCTAACCTTACTGCCACTGCACCACACACTAAGGCCCCGTTCACACTTGTGTTTTGCCATGCAAATGGATCGGATCCTGATCGGATCCTGATCGGATCAGGACCTGATCCGGATCGGAAACGTACGTTGCATTAGGCATGCATCAGGCTGCCATCCGGATCCGTGGGCAAAAAATAGCGAAATTTAAATAAAAAAATGTTGGGGTCAGCAGAAGCTGCACCTGGTGCAACTGTAGAATCAGGTTCCTCCGCTGTAGGCCTCACCTCCACCTCCGACATTCTGCCAAACAGCTCCAGCACGTCTGTCACTGCTGCTCCACTCCAGACATGCTTGGCCCATGTGTCCCCATCCGAAATGGCCGCTTGGATACGCATAGGAAGTGGGGTAGAACGTCAGGTGTTTGTAGGCAGTGTGTTCTGTGCCTTCCGTTTCCCATTGGTTTCTGTGTTCCGGATGGTGCTGTCAGGCTCAGGTCCGGCTCCAGTCCGGGTGCGTGGGCCAGAGATCCGGACCCAAAAAATAGCGCATGTTGGAAAAGTGTCCAGAGTCCGGATCCGGTCCGGCTCCGTACTGTACGGAACGGACACGTGTGAACGTCCGCATAGCCTTTGCATTGCTATGCGGAACGTACGTTCCGTTTGTACAGTATACGGTCCGGATCCGGCCCGGCGAATCCGGACAGGGAACGCTAATGTGAACCGGGCCTTACCCTCCTACTGCTACACCTAGCACTAACCCCACTGCTGCTACACCTAACACTAAAATTCTATACACTACACATAACACTAACTATGGTTCATGTATTCCTTACTGTTCCTCATAGCCATTGCACCGCCACCTTCTGAGTTCTTCATAGTCATAGCACTGCTGCTTGCCAAGTCATCACAGCCATAACACTGTCGCTTGCTGAGTAATGCCGAAACCGAATCTAATAGTCATGCCAATGCACGGCTAAGGGAATTCACATGCAACGTCCGAAAAAATGTAACAAGCACTCTGATATTTTCCCCGCATGCAAATTCTAGACACTTTCTGGGTAATAATGTATGCAAAGTGAATAAGATCAAGATGTGTGGGATAAAAAAACACTCAATCCCTCATGGAGAGGCTGTAGTCGCATAAGAGAGTTGTCTGAGTTAGAGACTTAGGCCACATACAGACATCAGACCATAGTCTTTGGAAAATGAAAGATCACAGACCAATCTTACCACCCTTCCTGTAGTATGCGAGCCATACTCTACACAGTCTTTTCTATGGAGCTGAACTCCACATCAGAAAAAAATCTTTGCAAGATGCTGCACACACAGATGCTGTACAGACACAAAAGATCAGTATCTGCAAAAGATCTGTTCCTGCCAAAAATCCATTCCTGCAAATTGCAATGATAGTCTATGAGATCTGCAGATCATCATACACACGTGATTTAACTGACATTTATCTGCAGATCAGATCCACCAGGATGGATTTTCAGATCTGCAGATCTGCAGATCTGCAGATGAATGTCAGTTAAATCATGTGTGTATGATGATCTGCAGATCTCATAGACTATCATTGCAATTTGCAGGAATGGATTTTTGGCAGGAACAGATCTTTTGCAGATACTGATCTTTTGTGTCTGTACACCATCTGGAAGGCCATAGTGCCAGTATAAAACGCAGGCCTCTTGGGAATTTGGTGGGCAGACAGTTAGGGGTCTCCATATAGGTTTACATGTTAGTTAGCAAGTTGCTGGTAGGATCTATATATATAGCTAATGAAGGTTGGACAGGTAGGGATAGTTATATACTTCTGACAGGATTAGTGGTACTCATAGGGTTAAACTGTTTTTTCTGTTTGATGCTGGCTGTGCCTTTCTTCTCTTTCAGGTGATGGGCTGTCCCTAGGAAGCCTGTGAGGAATGCAGTCGCTGTGCGGATGCCCAGAGGAGCTCTCTGTGATTGGCAGCTGTCACTTGGAGCCAAGATTTGTCCGGCCAATCACAGAGGGGGTCCTGTCAAGACATCTCTGACACTCTGTGTATCTCCTCAGTTTCCAGTCAGGCAAGCTGGGAGCACCCACCCGCCCTCCCTTTTCTTCAGGAACTGTCGTAGGCTGATTGACTTTATTGGCGGCTAAAGTCGCCCACGATTGTGGGTTGACTAGTTTGACTTGGATTACTTGGTATAATCGCTGCACAGAGAATTTAAATGTGTGCATTAAACACCAAGTGAACACCTGACACAACTGGCTGTGCAAATTTGGCCTGATTGGCTATTCATGAGGCAATGCTCATGCAAATATGCATTTGCTTTCGCATGCCAAATAATGCAGGGTCCATTGAACCAATGCCGCAAAGCGGTTTGCCCTGCGGGAATTAGTTCATGCTATACAGCACTATCCAGGAGCGCCTCGGGGAGGCTTCCCAATGCCCCCATACAACCGGGGGACCGCGGGGTCCCAGGCGCTCTCACTGCTGGTTCAATGGACCCTGCATTATTTGGCAATTCTCTGTGCAGCGATTTGTGAATTTCTTTCCCTTGGAGGCGGGTGGCGGATGGCTCATTCCAGGTAGTGTGAGTCCTGGAGTGGGCTGTCAGTGCCTGTCCTCCACCCCCCTTGGAGTGCAGTGTGTGAGCCAGCCCTGAGCTCCAAAGCTCGGTGCGACCCATGCTTCATTCCTTTCCTTTTCAAATGTGTTGCACCCAAGCTATGCTCAGCAGCAGAACGCAATGGACGTCAAGGTAAGTGCCTGTTTTTAAATATTGGGAGGTGAAAGGTGCGGATGGCTCTCCCCGGCGCTGGCCACGCTTGGGGGGGCCGCCTGCGCCACCCAGCCTCCCCCCTCCGGGGTGCTGCTGTGGTTCCCAGGCAGTGAGAGCGCCTGGGACCCCGCGGTCCCCCGGTTGTATGGGGGCATTGGGAAGCCTCCCCGAGGCGCTCCTGGATAGTGCTGTATAGCATGAACTAATTCCCGCAGGGCAAACCGCTTTGCGGCATTGGTTCAATGGACCCTGCATTATTTGGCATGCGAAAGCAAATGCATATTTGCATGAGCGTTGCCTCATGAATAGCCAATCAGGCCAAATTTGCACAGCCAGTTGTGTCAGGTGTTCACTTGGTGTTTAATGCACACATTTAAATTCTCTGTGCAGCGATTTGTGAATTTCTTTCCCTTGGAGGCGGGTGGCGGATGGCTCATTCCAGGTAGTGTGAGTCCTGGAGTGGGCTGTCAGTGCCTGTCCTCCACCCCCCTTGGAGTGCAGTGTGTGAGCCAGCCCTGAGCTCCAAAGCTCGGTGCGACCCATGCTTCATTCCTTTCCTTTTCAAATGTGTTGCACCCAAGCTATGCTCAGCAGCAGAACGCAATGGACGTCAAGGTAAGTGCCTGTTTTTAAATATTGGGAGGTGAAAGGTGCGGATGGCTCTCCCCGGCGCTGGCCACGCTTGGGGGGGCCGCCTGCGCCACCCAGCATCCCCCCTCCGGGGTGCTGCTGTGGTTCCCAGGCAGTGAGAGCGCCTGGGACCCCGCGGTCCCCCGGTTGTATGGGGGCATTGGGAAGCCTCCCCGAGGCGCTCCTGGATAGTGCTGTATAGCATGAACTAATTCCCGCAGGGCAAACCGCTTTGCGGCATTGGTTCAATGGACCCTGCATTATTTGGCATGCGAAAGCAAATGCATATTTGCATGAGCATTGCCTCATGAATAGCCAATCAGGCCAAATTTGCACAGCCAGTTGTGTCAGGTGTTCACTTGGTGTTTAATGCACACATTTAAATTCTCTGTGCAGCGATTTGTGAATTTCTTTCCCTTGGAGGCGGGTGGCGGATGGCTCATTCCAGGTAGTGTGAGTCCTGGAGTGGGCTGTCAGTGCCTGTCCTCCACCCCCCTTGGAGTGCAGTGTGTGAGCCAGCCCTGAGCTCCAAAGCTCGGTGCGACCCATGCTTCATTCCTTTCCTTTTCAAATGTGTTGCACCCAAGCTATGCTCAGCAGCAGAACGCAATGGACGTCAAGGTAAGTGCCTGTTTTTAAATATTGGGAGGTGAAAGGTGCGGATGGCTCTCCCCGGCGCTGGCCACGCTTGGGGGGGCCGCCTGCGCCACCCAGCCTCCCCCCTCCGGGGTGCTGCTGTGGTTCCCAGGCAGTGAGAGCGCCTGGGACCCCGCGGTCCCCCGGTTGTATGGGGGCATTGGGAAGCCTCCCCGAGGCGCTCCTGGATAGTGCTGTATAGCATGAACTAATTCCCGCAGGGCAAACCGCTTTGCGGCATTGGTTCAATGGACCCTGCATTATTTGGCATGCGAAAGCAAATGCATATTTGCATGAGCATTGCCTCATGAATAGCCAATCAGGCCAAATTTGCACAGCCAGTTGTGTCAGGTGTTCACTTGGTGTTTAATGCACACATTTAAATTCTCTGTGCAGCGATTTGTGAATTTCTTTCCCTTGGAGGCGGGTGGCGGATGGCTCATTCCAGGTAGTGTGAGTCCTGGAGTGGGCTGTCAGTGCCTGTCCTCCACCCCCCTTGGAGTGCAGTGTGTGAGCCAGCCCTGAGCTCCAAAGCTCGGTGCGACCCATGCTTCATTCCTTTCCTTTTCAAATGTGTTGCACCCAAGCTATGCTCAGCAGCAGAACGCAATGGACGTCAAGGTAAGTGCCTGTTTTTAAATATTGGGAGGTGAAAGGTGCGGATGGCTCTCCCCGGCGCTGGCCACGCTTGGGGGGGCCGCCTGCGCCACCCAGCCTCCCCCCTCCGGGGTGCTGCTGTGGTTCCCAGGCAGTGAGAGCGCCTGGGACCCCGCGGTCCCCCGGTTGTATGGGGGCATTGGGAAGCCTCCCCGAGGCGCTCCTGGATAGTGCTGTATAGCATGAACTAATTCCCGCAGGGCAAACCGCTTTGCGGCATTGGTTCAATGGACCCTGCATTATTTGGCATGCGAAAGCAAATGCATATTTGCATGAGCATTGCCTCATGAATAGCCAATCAGGCCAAATTTGCACAGCCAGTTGTGTCAGGTGTTCACTTGGTGTTTAATGCACACATTTAAATTCTCTGTGCAGCGATTTGTGAATTTCTTTCCCTTGGAGGCGGGTGGCGGATGGCTCATTCCAGGTAGTGTGAGTCCTGGAGTGGGCTGTCAGTGCCTGTCCTCCACCCCCCTTGGAGTGCAGTGTGTGAGCCAGCCCTGAGCTCCAAAGCTCGGTGCGACCCATGCTTCATTCCTTTCCTTTTCAAATGTGTTGCACCCAAGCTATGCTCAGCAGCAGAACGCAATGGACGTCAAGGTAAGTGCCTGTTTTTAAATATTGGGAGGTGAAAGGTGCGGATGGCTCTCCCCGGCGCTGGCCACGCTTGGGGGGGCCGCCTGCGCCACCCAGCCTCCCCCCTCCGGGGTGCTGCTGTGGTTCCCAGGCAGTGAGAGCGCCTGGGACCCCGCGGTCCCCCGGTTGTATGGGGGCATTGGGAAGCCTCCCCGAGGCGCTCCTGGATAGTGCTGTATAGCATGAACTAATTCCCGCAGGGCAAACCGCTTTGCGGCATTGGTTCAATGGACCCTGCATTATTTGGCATGCGAAAGCAAATGCATATTTGCATGAGCATTGCCTCATGAATAGCCAATCAGGCCAAATTTGCACAGCCAGTTGTGTCAGGTGTTCACTTGGTGTTTAATGCACACATTTAAATTCTCTGTGCAGTTACTTGGTATAATACTAGTCTAAAGACTGTATTTTGGAATATTTATTTTGGAATATTTATTGTTATACTGTTTGGAGTTTTATTTGGTTATATGATTTCCGATTTAATGATCAAAGTTTATAATAAAGATTATTTAATTAAATTAAACCGCAATAAACAGTGCCTACGGCCATTTTACATCCAACCTGGTGTTTTGTTTTTTCTTTATTATGATTTATGGTTAACCATGTATGTACCACTTAAATTCCCATGTGTGTGCAGCATCTTGCAAAGATTTTTTTCTGATGTGGCGTTCAGCTCCATAGAAAAGACTGTGTAGGTATGGCTCGCATACTACAGGAAGGGTGGTAAGATTGGTCTGTGATCTTTCATTTTCCAAAGACTATGGTCTGATGTGTGTATGTGGCCTTAGTATATATGTGAGCTAGGCACTTTGGAACAGACAGGTTAAATATAGAAATAGACCTAAACATAATTCCTAGACTCACATGAAGGCATTTGATTGCTGTTTAAATGTTTTGATTCATGAGTATATGCATGCATTAAGTCCTTAATCACTTGATGACCCAGCCTTTACCCCCCCTTAAGGACCAGCGCTGTATTTGCTGAGCTGTGCTGGGTGGGCTCTATAGCCCCCAGCACAGATCAAACACCAGGCAGAGCGACCAGATCGCCCCCCCTTTTTTCCCCCACTAGGGGGATGATGTGCTGGGGGGGTCTGATCGCTCCTGCCTGCGTGTGGCTGGCGGGGGGGGGCACCTCAAAGCCACCTCCACCGCAGGATTCCCCCTCTCCCTCTCCTCCCTCCCTTCCCCGGAGATCCGGGGCTGCACAGGATCTGTCCTGTGCAGCCTCTAACAGGCTCCTGCCTGCTGATTGGCCAGGGATCGCTGATCCAGTACAACGCTGCTACTGTTAGCAGCGTTGTACAAATATAAACAAAGCGGATTATTGCCGCTTGTGTTTACATTTAGCCTGCGAGCCGCAATCGGCGGCCCGCAGGCTATTCACGGAGCCCCCCGCCGTGAATTGACAGGAGGCAGCCGCTCGCGCGAGCGGCTGCTTCCTGATTAATTAACCTGCAGCCGGCGACGCAGATCTGCGTTGTTGGTCCTGCAGCTGCCACTTTGCCAACGCGCGGTATGAGTGCGCGGTCGGCAAGTGGTTAAGATAGATTTTGGAGATTGTTTTTAATCTTTAGAATGATATTTTAGTATACTCGTAGCTAGTGAGGGCAGGGTCAATTCCAGAATGGCAGCCCTGTCCGTGTCAGCAACAAAAAGGAGGCTCAAAATGTCACTCTGTAATGCCCCTGATGAGTTGCTACGCAATGAAATACGCAATGCTTTTACGCAATATGCAAGGCATCAGGGCCGGCCCGCTCATGAGGCGGGGTGAAACTTTTGCCTCAGGCGGCAAATTTCCAGGGGCGGCACCCGCCCGTCCGTGGGTGCGGGGAGCCGGCCCGCCGAGCTGGAGGGGTAGCTGGCAGGACGGGGGTATTGGGCCAGCGGCGGGGAGGGGGGTCGGACCCCCCCTCCCTCGCCTGGGTCCCCCGTCCTCCGCTCCCCTCCAGCCTAAATAGAAGCAGCCGTATGTGTAAGAGGCACGGGCGGGGAGACACTCACCTCCTCCTCGCTCCAGCGTGCGCTCCACTGACATCACTTCCTGCAGGACGCTGCAGGAAGTGACGTCAGTGGAGCGCACGCTGGGAAGAGGTGAGTGTCCTCCCCGCCCGTGCCTCTTACACATATGGCTGCTTCTATTTAGGCTGGAGGGGAGCGGAGGACGGGGGACCCAGGCGAGGGAGGGGCCCAATACCCCCCCGCCGCTGGCCCAATACCCCCGTCCTGCCAGCTACCCCTTCAGCTCGGCGGCCCCCCAGAGCGCCCCCCCCCCCCCCGAGGGGGGGGGAGGGGCGGCGGTGACAATTTTTTAAAAATTTGCCTCAGGCGGCAAAAAGTCTAGGGCCGGCCCTGCAAGGCATACACCAGCTAGTGCTGTTGCACAGCGGGAGAATCGGTGTGGTGCCAATTTTAATTAGAGTCACATGGAAAGATTAGGCCTACTTTATGGTCTGTAGTAAATTTTTCAGTCAACCCTTAAGTAGTTGAGTTATAGGTGTTGCACACAGTATAACATGCTTAAGGCTAATTTCACACCAGGACGTTGCGTTAGAGGGGGCGTTAAGGTCGCATAACGTCCCCCTAACGGAACGCCTGGTGGTGCTGGATCTGGACGTCAGAGTGAGCCGCGTTGTGCAGCTCACTCTGGCGTCAGTGATCCCGTGATGCGCACTCTTGTGCGCATGCGGCATCACGTGGTCCCGCCGGCCAACCGCCGCACAGAGCGGCTGCTCCAGGAAGTAAACACTGCAGTGCATATTAATTAGCCATGTGCCTGGCCGCTCTCCGCTCCTCCCCCACATTACTGAGCATGTGCAAGCAATCTAACGTGGCTCAGCCGCGTCCAAAGTACTGCATGCAGTACGTTGTCTTGTGACGCAGCGTTACAATGTAACGCAACGTCCGCACTGTGAACAGCCCCATTGATTTTTCATTACTATGCGGTGGGCTGCGTTACAGGCTGCTCTAACGTGCGCCTGTAACGTCCCACTGTGAAACCAGCCTAAAGGATCATTATCACAAAAAACTGTAACATTTTGAATACATACATGTCAGATGTAAATTTTGTCCTGAGTAAAATGCATTATAAAGTACCATTTTCCTTTCTTGTTGTCATTCACACAAGGTAGTAAAAACCTTACAAATTTTACTGATTTTGGACAAGTCCATTTCCTCATGAGGGATTACCAGGGTTGTCTTTATTTTCAAAAACACTTACTGAATGGCAGTTGCTCAGTAGGGATGATCAACGAGATGCACATTTTTCAGAAATTATGCAAATTTGTATGCAAATGTATGCAGTTTGAACCCAGGTTTCAATTTATTGGTCCATTTTCAAGCTGCATATATTTGCATAAAAATGTGCATACATTTGCATCATCCCTATTACTCAGTCCAAGTTAGGCCACATACACACATCAGACTATAGTCTTTGGAAAATGAAAGATCACAGACCAATCTTACCACCCTTCATGTAGTATGAGAGCCATACCTTCCCAGTCTTTTCTATGGAGCTGAACTCCCCATCAGAAAAAATCTTTGCAAGATGCTGCACACACAGATGCTGTACAGACACAAAAGATCAGTATGTGCAAAAGATCTGTTCCTGCCAAAAATCCATTTGTGTCTGTACAGCATCTGTGTGTGCAGCATCTTGCAAAGATTTTTTCTGATGGGGAGTTCAGCTCCATAGAAAAGACTGTGTAGAGTATGGCTCTTATACTACAGGAAGGGTGGTAAGATTGGTCTGTGATCTTTCATTTTCCAAAGACTATGGTCTGATGTGTGTATGTGGCCTTTGTGACATAACTGTTTACTATGCATTGAGCTGTAGAATATGTCAGTGCTCTATAAATGCATAATAATAATAACAACAGCAATAATAATTAAAATCATTTCTAAATCATATATTTTTTATTTTTGTCAGATTGATTCCTTTCCTTAGTACAGACAGTTTAACGGGAAACTTAATTTTTATTGATAAAAATATCAGTTGACTCTAAAGGCTCATACACACATCAGACCATAGTCTTTTGAAAATGAAAGATCACAGACCAATCTTACCACCCTTCCTGTAGTATAAGAGCCATACTCTACACAGTCTATTCTATGGAGCTGAACTCCACATCAGAAAAAAATCTTTGCAAGATTCTGCACACAAAGATGCTGTACAGACACAAAAGATCAGTATCTGCAAAAGATCTGTCCCTGCCAAAATTCCATTCCTGCAAATTGCAATGATAGTCTATGAGATCTGCAGACCATCATACACACATGATTTAACTGACATTCATCTGCAGATCAAGCAATCATCTGCAGATCTGAAAATCCATCCTGGTGGATCTGATCTGCAGATGGATGTCAGTTAAATCATGTGTGTATGATGATCTGCAGATCTCATAGACTATCATTGCAATTTGCAGGAATGGATTTTTGGCAGGAACAGATCTTTTGCAGATACTGATCTTTTGTGTCTGTGCAGCATCTTTGTGTGTAGCATCTTGCAAAGATTTTTTTCTGATGTGGAGTTCAGCTCCATAGAAAAGACTGTGTAGAGTATGGCTCTCCTACTACATGAAGGGTGGTAAGATTGGTCTGTGATCTTTCATTTTCAAAAGACTATGGTCTGATGTGTGTATGAGCCTTAAGTCCAGCTCTATGCATTGCAATAATTAACAGCAAATATGTTTCACCTTGAAAACATTAAAGGGGAACTGAAGAGAGAGGGATATGGAGGCTGTCATGTTTATTTCCTTTTAAGTAATACCAGTTGCCTGTCAGCCCTGCTGATCCTCTGCCTCTAATACTATTAGCCATAGCCCCTGAACAAGCATTCAGCAGATCAGGTGTTTCAGTGGCTCAGACTTTAAGGCCTGGAACCCACTGAAATCAGCAAACGCAAAACGCAACCGCTAGCATTTTGTCTGAGCGGTTTGCAAGCGGATTCATGCGCGTTTTTGGTCATGTTTTGCAACATTGTATTTTTTTGCCCAGCGGGTGCGTAGCGTTTTGCGTTTTGCGTTTTTATCCTGATTGGTCCTGTGAATTATTTTTAATTTTGTTACAGTGTGCTGAACCGCAAAACGCTAGCAAAACCGCTCAGTTTAGGTTTTGCTGAGCGTTTCTGCTAGCGTTTCAATACTTTACATTGAAGCGCTAACGCTCCCAAAATGCTGCAGGTCCTGCGTTTGCGTTTCTGGGAAACGCAAACACTCCTGTGGAAGTTGCCCCATCCATTAACATTAGCCCAGCGTTTTGGCAAACTGCTAGCGTATCGCAGTGCTGCCAAAACGCTGCCAAAAGCGCTCCTGTGGGTTCCAGCCCTAAAGGGACTCCGAGCTCACCCAAAAAAAGAAAGTTGTACTCACCAGGGGCTTTCCCCAGCCCAGTGCTGGTCGGGAGGTCCCACGCCGGCGTCCTGGCTCCTCTCCTTCTGCCCGCTCCGGAATGGCTGACAGGCCGCAGCCCGGGCGACACTGCAGCTTCCGCGTATGACGCGGCTGACGTCACACGCCGGCCGCCTCGCGTCATCATGGCGGCCGGCGTGAAAGTACTGCGCATGCGCGATTAAAGCGCGCATGCGCAGTACTTTCATGCCGGCCGCTGTGATGACGCGAGGCGGCCGGCGTGTGACGTAATCCGCGTCATACGCGGAAGGAGCAGCCCGACACTCGGGTGAGTGTCGCCCGGGCTGCGGCCTGTCAGCCATTCCGGAGCGGGGAGAAGGAGAGGAGCCAGGACGCCGGCGTGGGACCTCCCGACCAGCACTGGGCTGGAGAAAGCCCCTGGTGAGTACAACTTTCTTTTTTTGGGTGAGCTCAGAGTCACTTTAAAGTCAGATCAGACAAGACTAGCTGCATGCTTGTTTCCGGTTTTATTCAGATACTACTGCAGAGAAATAGACCAGCAGGGCTGCCAGGCAACTGGTATTGCTTAAAAGGAAATAAACATGACAGCCTCCATATACCTCTCTCTTCAGTTCCCCTTTAACCACTTGATGACCCACCCTTTACCCCCCCTTAAGGACCAGCGCTGTGTTTAGTGATCTGTGCTGGGTGGGCTCTGCAGCCCCCAGCACAGATCAGGTAGCAGGCAGAGAGATCAGATTGCCCCCCTTTTTTCCCCACTAGGGGGATGATGTGCTGGGGGGGTCCGATCTCTCCTGCCTGCGTGTGGCTGGCGGGGGGGGGGCACCTCAAAGCCCCCCTCCGCGGCGAAATTCCCCCCTCCCTCTCCTACCTGCTCCCCCCCCCCCCCACCCCCCGGAGATCGGGGCTGCACAGGACGCTATCCGTCCTGTGCAGCCAGTGACAGGCTGTCCCCTGTCACATGGCGGCGATCCCCGGCCGCTGATTGGCCGGGGATCGCCGATCTGCCTTACGGCGCTGCTGCGCAGCAGCGCCGTACAATGTAAACAAAGCGGATTATTTCCGCTTGTGTTTACATTTAGCCTGCGAGCCGCCATCGGCGGCCCGCAGGCTATTCACGGAGCCCCCCGCCGTGAATTGACAGGAAGCAGCCGCTCGCGCGAGCGGCTGCTTCCTGATTAATCAGCCTGCAGCTGGCGACGCAGTACTGCGTCGCTGGTCCTGCAGCTGCCACTTTGCCGACGCGCGTTATGAGTGCGCGGTCGGCACGTGGTTAAGCATAACATGAAATTCTAGATAGGCATTTCAGAGTTTGCTGCCAGTCAGTGGATTAATCCAGGTGAAGAAAATGAGTAAGGCCTGGGGCACACCAGAAGAGTTTTTCTGAGCGTTTTGAGTTTTTAAATCTGCTGCTAATGTTATCCTGTGTTTGTGCACACTGGAGCAATGAGGTTTTGTAAAAAACCCATAGCATTACATTGGGAAGAGCTTTTAGAGGTTTCAAAAGCTCTTTCCAATGTAAGGCCCAGTGCACACCAAAACCGCTAGCAGATCGTCAAAACACTAGCGGTTTTGGGAGCAGAAGGCAGATATTTGGCCGGGTGCACACCAAGCGGATTTTGTATGCGATCCACCAGCCGCATCAGCCAGTGAAAACGCTTGGCTATTGTATTTCAATGTGTGGTGCACACCGGCGGTTTGAGGTTTTTTAGCAAACCGCAAACGCGCAGCAGGAGGCGCGTTTGCAGCTTGGCAAAAACCTCAAACCGCCGGTGTGCACCATCCCATTGCAATACATTAGCCAAGCATTTTTCCAGGTGGATGCGGCCGGCGGATCGCTCCAAAAACCGCTCGGTGTGCACTGGGCCTTACACACCGAGCAGTTTTTGGAGCGATCCGCCGGCCGCATCCGCCTATAAAAACGCTTGTCTAATGTATTGCAATGGAATGGTGCACACCGGCGGTTTGCGGTTTTTGCCAAGCCGCAAACGCGCCTCCTGCTGCGCGTTTGCGGATTTCGGAAGCGTTTCGTCCTCAATGTAAAGTATAGGAAAAACGCAAACTGCTCTGAAAAACGCTACTTAAGAGCGGTTTGCCAGGCATTTTTGTTACAGTAGCTGTTCAGTAACAGCTTTTACTGTAACAATATGTGTAATCTGCTACACAAAAACGCACCCAAAACCGCTAGGTATGTTTAGAAAACCTCTCTAAACATACCTAGAATCGCTCTGAAATCAGCTCCCAAAACCGCTAGCGTATTGCGGATCTGCTAGCGGTTTTGGTGTGCACTGGGCCTAATGCTAAGGGGTTTTTTACAAAACCTCATTGGCATTGCTCCAGTGTGCACAGACACATAGGAGAACATTAGCAGCAGATTTAAAAACTCAAAACGCTCAGAAAAACTCCTCTGGTGTGCCCCAGGCCTCAGGCCCAGTGCACACCGAGCGGTTTTTGGAGCGATCCGCCGGCCGCATCCGCCTGGAAAAATGCTTGGCTACTGTATTGCAATGGGATGTTGCACACCGGCGGTTTGAGGTTTTTGCCAAGCCGCAAACGAGCCTCCTGCTGCGCGTTTGCGGTTTGCTAAAAAACCTCAAATCGCCGGTGTGCACCACACATTGAAATACAATAGCCAAGCGTTTTCACTGGCTGATGCGGCTGGTGGATCGCATACAAAATCCGCTTGGTGCGCACCCGGCCAAATATCTGCTCTCTGCTCCCAAAACCGCTAGCGTTTTGACGATCTGCTAGCGGTTTTGGTGTGCACTGGGCCTAAGAAAGCCTCCTGCCCCATGCAAGCATACCCCTGCAGCAAGGTAGGAATGTCTGTACAGGCTCATAGCAACTGTACAACGAATAGAGTACATAAAAAAAGTAGAACTTCCCCTAAAAAAGTTTCTGCATGTATAATTTTCAGTTGCGTGACTGACTGATTATCTCCCTTATTTGCACGCTGCCACAATTTCGTCAATCGCATATACACAGATTTAATACGCCTATGGGAATTAATGCTAAATATGTTTAATCGTGTTTTCTACAATTTTCAGTGTGACTTTCCATCCTATGACTTTTTTTTTAACAGGAATGGTTTCCTCTAACTCTTAAGTTTGATGGAAAATTATGTTCCAGGCAAGACCTCACTGGCCATTTTGGTACCCAGATGGTTGTGCTGCTATCTGCAGATGCAATGAAATCAAGCATCTAATTGCTGCAACATTAAAGAGACCTGCTCTGTATGAAGAAGGCCCTGCTGGTTGCAGAGAAGGAATTACTATCTGGTTTTTGAAGGAAGTATGCCAAGAGCTGGTGCCAGACTGAACTTTGCCATAGAAGAATGAAAAGGCTAAGCTTATACTTAATGACGACGCGATCAACATCTGCCTGGAGTACATCACGGACCACCTGGACAGACCAGACTCATGCCAGGATGCTCCTTCTGGACTTCAGCTCGGCCTTCAATACCATCAGCCCCTGGATACTGCATAACAACCTTTGTAGACCTTGACGTTCACCCCACCCTTCGCTGCTGGATCACGGACTTCCTAACAGGCAGGTCCCAAATTGTAAAGCTGGGCAACATCTCGTCCAGGCCAAGAACTACTAACACTGGAGCCTCTCAAGGCTGTGTCCTGTCACCTTTCCTGTTCTCGCTCTATACCAACAATTGTATATCCATGACCAACTCTGTTAAGGTAATCAAATTCGCCGACGATACCACCATTGTTGGCCTCATTAACAAGAACGACGAGCGGGCTTACAGGCAGGAGGTGGACAGGATCTGCCACTGGTGCCAGGAGAACAAGCTGGTTCTTAACACTACCAAAACTGTTGAGATGCTCATTGACTTCAGAAGGCAGAGCACCAGCCCCGGCCCGATCTACATAGATGCATCCGAAGTTGAAAGAGTACCCAACGTTCGCCTCCTGGGCACAACAATCTCACACGACCTGAACTGGAAGGCGAACACTATCTTAACCCAAAAGAAGGCCCAGCAGAGGCTGTTCTTCCTGCGTCAATTAAAGAAGTTCGGCATGGCCCAAGAGCTTCTTAAGTCCTTCTACTCTGCCACTATCGAGTCGGTCCTCTGCTCCTCCATCCTCATCTGGTACTCTGGTGCCTCGGCCGGTGACAGATACAAACTACAGAGGGTCATCAGAACAGCGGAGAGAATAATTGGGAAGCCCCTCCCCTCACTGGAGCTCATTCACAACTCCAGGATGGGCTCCAGAGCAAAGAAGATTGCCAATGATCCATCACATCCAGGTCATCGTTTCTTTACACGGCTACCATCGGGCCGGAGGTTTCGTGCTATCCACACCAAAACGACGAGACACAGAGACACTTTCTTCCCCACAGCAGTGAGACTCTTAAACTCCGACTAAGCCCCCCCCCCCCCCCCCCCTCCCCAATGTTGCACCTTTCTTTCTAGCTGCTGAGCCCATGTGACTGAAAGTGTTACTTTTAATTTTAATTTTATTTTAACTTTATGTAAAAAGTCTCTTCTTTTTTGTCCCTCATTGTTACTTATCTTTTTGTTTTCTCTGTTACTGTTCCGGCTACCAATGCAATGTCTGCCTTTATCTCGCACTGTCCTTTTCTCACTGTCTTTCTACTTCTGCAATTCAATGCTATTGCCAAATTTTCTTTTTTTTTGTGCCTGTTTTGTTGCTAAAACCAATTCCGGGCGTGACCCAGTCGTGCTTGGCGAAATAAAAGGATTCTGATTCTGATTCTGATTCTGAAATATGTATGCACATTATGTATTGTATATTATCTTACTTTTATGTCTGATACCTATTTTACAGTGAATTTATATTGCAAAAAATGGAAAATCTGAAAGCTTGCTACAGGGTAGAAATGGAGAAGCAAGAAAAAACAGAGCTGCAGCGATGTAGCAGCAGTGACCTGGAAAAGATATACATATGCTCAGCAAATGGAGTTTATGGGCACTATTTTTCTTGCCAAAGAGTCTATCTGCGTATACACTTTTTCCCTTTGAATTTATGTCCTGTGTAGCTGATGTGGTTTGCTATTACTGGCCTGGATTTTTTTATTTTTTGTTTTAGAACACGCAGTAAAATAGTGCTAGCCCATCTGACAACTCCACTGCAGAACTGGCAGAAGAAGACACAAATGTGGACAATACACCTCAGACTCTGCCTTTGTTTTTGCTATGATTATTTCTTGAAGGTAAAAATAAGCAAGGGACAAAGGGGAATCAGTAATCTGCTACTAGATTTGCTATACACCCAAGTAATGTAAAAATGACATAAAGTTATGATAGACATAGTTCCCTTCCCCAGTATAGGTAGCCAGATATGCTACCGGTATTACGCAGCGCTTTTTAACCAGTATAGGTATCCAGGTATGCCCCCAGTTTTAGGCGGCCCCCTCCCCAGTATAGATAGCCAGATATGCTCCAGTATTAGGTAGAATCCTTCCTTAGTATAGGTAGCCAGATATGCCTCCCAGTATTAGGCAGCCTCATTAAAGCGGAATAAAACACTGCATTTCAACTTTGCTCTAAAACATTATTTACAGTATATTATATGCAAACAGCATTTTTTTTTTTACTAGATCAGCATTGGAAGGGTTACACAGAATTTTAAAGTTCCTGGAGATTTCTGCAGACCCATCCGAAGCTGAAATAGATACATTTTGTTTACATAAATGTATCTAAGTGTTGAATGTTACACACTTTGGCTGTCCTCCAGCTCAAACTACACACTTCTGATTTTTACTATAAACACACTTTTAACCTGTTTGAGACCTAATAAAAAGTAACTTTTATTTCATATTAATTAAAATCACATAGCCTATAATACATCCTTTAATATATCATTTCCTTTTATTTTCCTATATATGGATACTGACAATACAGTAGGCAGTGAATAAATGGTTTCACCCCTGGTGACTCTGCATCAAAGTCGTCCACCTAGGGTCCCTGCCTAACAGTATGATAGTGCTGAGTTTATTCTATTAGCAAAAATTAAACCCCCACCAAGAAACCGACATGTTTCGGCTCATAAAAATAGAGCCGTCGTCAGGGCAATTATGAATGAAGTGCTAGGGTGCAAAGTGCATAGTAATAGAAACACACAGCTATTTACAAATCATAATCAAGGAAAATAACAAATGAGAGATGTTCTCTCAATCAAGGTCAGCTATCAGGCTCCAGCTCAGTCAGAGAGAGTGAGTCACATTCAACACTTAGATACATTTATGTAAACAAAATGTATCTATTTCAGCTTCGGATGCGTCTGCAGAAATCTCCAGGAACTTTAAAGCCCTGCGTAACCCTTCCAATGCTGGTCTAGTAAAGAAAAAATGCTGGTTGCATATAATATACTGTAAATAATGTTTTAGAGCAAAGTTGAAATGCAGGGTTATATTCCGCTTTAACCACTATAGGTATCCGCCTTCCACAGGATAGGTAGCCAGATGTATCCCCAGTATTAGGCATCTTCCCTCCCTATTATAGATAAGCAGGTATGCCCCCAGTATTAGGTAGCCCCATTCCCAAGTATATTTAGTCAGATATGCCCCCTGTATTAGGCAGCACCTTTCCCCGGTTATAGGTATGAAAATATGCGCAGTATCAGGAAGCCTTCTCCCCCAGTATAGGTATACAGATATTCCCCCAGAATAAGGCAGCCCCCTTCTCCAATATAGGCAGCCAAATATGCCCTAGTATTAGATAGCCCCCTCCCTAGCATAGATAGCCAGATGCGCCCCCAGTATTAGGCAGCCCCCTAACCCAGTATAGGTAGCCAGATGTGCGCCCAGTTTTAAGTAGTTTCCCCCGTACCACACACACACATACTAAAAGTAGCCAGATGTGCCTCCAGTATTAAGTCCCCCCAGTATTGATAGTCAAATATGTCCCCTGTATTAGGCATCCCCCTTTCCCAGTATAGGCAGATTTGCCCCTAGTATTAGGTAGCCCCTATTTCTATGTCTAGTATAGGTGTAAGGCCTGACAGGTTATGTTCCCAATCAGTCTCTATGCCCCAATCTATTGGCACTGCTCTGAGCCCGGCCCACGGTCTTCATCTATAGACAAGCCCCTTGACAAGACGAGCCCAGCCCTCAGCGTCGATTGCCAGTAATGACAGATGTATCAGGAACAGGCAGTGAAGGATCCAGGTATATATGAGAGAGTTCATGCAAGGTCCACATGCAAGGTTATTCAACAGGCAGTGAATGATCCAGGCAATTTATAAGAGAGTTCATGCAAAGTCCGCATACAAGGATATTCAAGCATCAGACAAGGATTAGTTCAAGTATACTTAGGGTGTCCTGTAACCAGCAGCGGTCGGTCCAGGTAGCATGCTAGAGTATTCAGTAAACAGGCAGAGGTCGGTCCAGGTGGCAGACAAGAGTGTTCAGTAAACAGGCAGAGGTCAGTCCAGGTGGCAGGCAAGGGTATCCAGTTAACAGGCAGAGGTTGGTCCAGGCGGCAGGCAAGAGTATCCAGTAAAAGGCAAAGGTCGGTTCAGGCAGCAGGCAAGAGTATCCAGAAATCAAAGCAAGGGTTAATAACAGCAGACAAGAATGGTCAAATACAAGCCAAAGGTCGACATCCAGTAATACAACAATGTGAGTGCGCACCCAGCAACTAGCCACAGCTATGCTTATCACGGTCGATGACTGGGAGCACTCTGGAGGTTTAAATATAACTTTCATCCAAACAGTGGCCGGCCACACTCCGCACATCCAATCATACAGCGGTACACCTACCTAGGAGTCAGCTGACTATTGTTTACATCTGTGGAGAGCGTACTGGGAACGTGCCCTCCACCTATTAGAATGTGTAGCCTGTGTCTCAGCAGCAGCGTCATCAGCAGGAAACAAGCGTCGAGACCCGGAAGCAACGGATTCCGCCCTCGGCAGTGTCTCAGCAGATACATCATCAGAGACAGGCCGATTCCTTATAGTACCCCTCCCCCTAGAAGTGAACTCAGAACACTCCAACCTAGGTTTGTCAGGATATTTCGAATAAAAAATTTAACAGCGAAATCAGCATCAACCTGTGTAGCCGGAACCCAGGATCTTTCCTATGGTCCATATCCCTTCCAGTCAATAAGGAACTGAAGAGAATTGTGAAAAAATCGAGAATCAAGAATTCTCTCAACCTCATATTCTTGTTCACCATCAATTTCAATGTGTGGAGGAGGAGTGTCTGAGGGATCAAATTTGGCAGCAGATTTTAATAAAGAAACACGAAATGAGTCAACACCTCTCATGGTACTGGGCAGTTTTAATCTGTAGGTTACCTTATTGATTTTCTTCAGGATGGGTTATGGACCAATAAACTTAGGACCCAATTTAGCAGATGGTTGACGGTGAGAAATATGCCGAGTGGAAACCCATACTAAATCTCCAGGAGAAAATTCTTCCTCAACAGATCTGTGCAAATCTGAAAAAAAATTGTTTACTGACAGCAGTCTTAATATTTTCTTGTACCTGTTTCCATACCTGGTTACAACGTGAATTCCATTCTTCCAGGTCAGGAAGATTGGACATACTAGACACAGAATTACATTTGGAAGTTAACCCAGTGACAACTTGGAATGGTGACATTTTTGTTGAACTATTAACCTACCTGATTATTAATGGCAAACTCAGCAAAAGGCAAAAATTGGGCCCAATCCTCTTGACAACTAGCAACAAAACATCTCAGATATGGTTCAAGTAATTGATTCATTCTATCAGTTTGACCATTGGTCTCTGGATGGAAACCTGAAGAGAAGGAAACAGAGATTCCCAAACTATCACAGAAAGCTTACCAGAATTGAAACACAAACTGTACCCCTCTATCAGAAATCACATTTTCAGCAATACCATGTAATTTGAAAATATTTTCAACAAACACATTAGCCAATTCTTTAGCTGAAGGAAGCTTGGGCAAAGAGACAAAATGAGTAATTTTGCTAAATCTATCCACCACTACTAGATTGGTAAAGCATTCCATCTGTCTGTCGTTTGTCTTGTTACCCAGCCTGAGGCTTAGTGCGGCGTCGCACTAAGCAGCCATTGTATATTAATGCGACTTTCATTACTCAAATAATGTATTTCAATGCGAGTGCAAGACTGACTTAGATACGACCTTAGCTTTACTGACCATTATCTCGCCTAGTCCTTTGTACCACTGCCATCTGATCTAATGTGTATGACCCTAGCCTGTTACCGACTACGTCTTGTTGTGTATTGTATCACATAGCATCTAGTGTGATAGGCGGTATCGGAAGCTCAAAGCTGCAGTTGCTCTGGGCAATCTTGCTCCCTTGTTCATTACTCCGATGGCCACCTGTGTAGCCTCTTCCATTACCCAGCTACATAGTCTTGAGCACACACGCTGTCTCAGAAAGTATGCCCCCCAAGCATTACATTATGTCGGGCCAGACACAAACCCACATGGAGGAGGGCTTTGACACAGTGAGTTATGGTTCCTTGTGTTTTGAAAGAATTGAAAAGCTTGACTGTGAAACAACAAGCACATTTTTGCCAGAATTGGTTATATTTTTTATTAAACCTAGATTTTCAGGCTACACATTTTTCTACCTGGGCTGATCAGATAGTTTACACTCTGTTCAAATGCAAACTTTTTGATTGGACAGTTGATGTTTTAAACGACACTACTCTGAGAGAAAAGCCTCTAGAACAGGGGTCAGGAACCTTTTTCGCTGAGAGAGCCATAAAAGCCACATATTTTAAAATGTATTTTCATGAGAGCCATACAATATGTTTCAAACTGGTAAAGTGCGCATGCGCAACAAAGGGCTCACGCCCCTGTTGCCATGGTGATGTGTATACAGTTGATCCGCCAGGGCAGCAGAAGTGTCAGACACGTCTTCAGTTTCTCTTGGGTTTCAGCAACATCAGCAATTTCCCAGAGAGTTGTACAAGCTGTTAGTCGGTATTTCTGCTGTCTAATTAGCTAGCTGACTTGGGGGTTGATTCACTTTTGTAGGACAAGATCCCCGCACTTTGGCCCAATAGGCTGCCTGTCAAGTAAAAGGTAGCCAATTGGGCCAATCAACCTGCAGGGATCTCGTCCTACAAAGTCACTGGCCCTGACAGGGTACAGAGTGGGACAATTGGAGCAGCCGTTCCTTTTGGGGGAGCGCAAGTAAGTTAGCAGTGCACGTTACAGCAGTAGCGTGCCTTCTTTTACAATTTTACACTAAGCTGCACTGTTTGAGCAATGTAGCTTAGTGAATCAACTCCTACTGATTTGTATGTGAGCCAGATGCAGCCATCAAAAGAGCCACATCTGGCTCCTGAGCCATAGGTTCCCTACCTCTGCTCTAGAATGTAAAGCTTTTGTGATCCATAACTGGTTAAGAATATCCCCACTACCATATCCTCTCAATGAACTCCTGATTGCTAGTCAATCAAATATGTCTTCAGCAGCTTTTAAAAGCAATCTGTATGCAAGCAATTCCACTAAAAGTATTGCTCCATCTTTGAAGTCACAGTCACCCAGTGCAGCAAAGTCTAAAGTCTTGAATAGAGCTAAACATAAATATTCCAGAAAATGTTCACAACCAGCAGTGTCGTTGCCCATAGCAACTGCACATCAGACCCGTAGTCAGACTCTGTCATTAGCAGATCATGAAATTCAATTGTCATTCATGGGAGTCAAATGGACTTATGAAACTACCAGTGAACTCTCCTTGCTAGCCAGGGAGGATAAAGATTTTTGTTTAAAAGAATTGTCTTAATATTCTTATGAGGAAATATTACAGAGAATTGAGCAAATCAATTTTTCGTGCAGCAAGGAGAATTTACATATTCTGCAGTGCAACAATTGTTGCAGGTTCTGCAAATTCTTAAGAATAGGAAATACCCCAGTAATGATCCAGATAGTCAAGTTGATTCTCTATCAGGAGTAAACCAAGCCAAGTTCACTCCAGCTAGCTTCCTGCAGACTGTTCAAGCTGTAAATTATGCCCAAAATAATTGTTTAGTTCCTCCTGACAAGAATGAATGGGATCCTCCGTTAGAAAAATGGGAAATTGAAGCTTTGATTTCTGAGCTGGAGAATGATCCAGAATATTTCTATGAATTTTACACAGCTAAGAGTGACATAATTTTGCATGCATGCATTGAGTCTGCTTTTTCTTTGATTGAAATGAATCTGTGTGTGCATGACTTTGTGATTCCTCTAATTGATGCGTGGAATGAGATCTTGAATAATTGCTCTGGGAGTCGGTGTGCAACACTCAGTAACCAATGCTTATTCTGTCTCTCCGTTACCCCTAGCAATGACATCACCTGCTAGCCTTGTTCCCCTACGACCAAGAAGAGAAGAGATGCACACCTTGCTTCTCTAACTCATTATAATGGAGGCAAGGGGCTTGATTCACAAAAGAGTGCTAACTGTTAGCACGGCCGTTTTTGCGCGAATTTTTGCATTGCGCGCGCTCGCGAATTTTCGCGCGAAACGATAACGGTTTCACGCGCAAACGCGAATTTTCGCGCAAAAACGTTATCAATTTCGCGGTAAAATTTGCATTTGCGCGCAAAAACGTTATCGTTTCGTGTGAAAATTCGCGATCGCGCGCAATGCGACAATTCGCGCGAAAACGGCCGTGCTAACAGTTAGCACTCTTTTGTGAATCAAGCCCAAGAAGTCTTTTTCGACTTTCTTGCAGAATTGCAAAATTTTGAATGCATGTCCTTTCTTCAGATCAGCTACAGCATTTCAGCAGTCCCGGTTTATTATCTTATACCTGCTTGATAGCAAGATGAGAACTTGGGCTGAGGAAGTTGCTGAGGAAAACGAGGAGGTCTTGTATGAACCCCTGGAATTTGTTACATTGATTGCAAAGTGTTTTGTGAAAAAATATAAACAAATTCCTTCTGATTTGTTTTCTGCATTTTGCAAGCAAAGTGATCCAGCAAATACCAATAGATGCACTCCATCTGTTCCTGACTGCTTCAGTCCTACAGATTCTGAGTCTCAGAAACCCTGTTTGGGAAATTTTGAACCCAAGCATCTGAATGTTCCAGCATCACACATTATGTGCTCTGGGCCTCCTGTTTCAGCACCTTGCTCTAGTTCAGTGAATGATTTAGAGCCTTTGTTATGTGTACCTGAAATCACGGAATCATTGCCTTATCCAGAAAATGTTCCAGTAAATTCGCCCTGTACCATGAATTACTCAGTAGTTCTGTCCATTTAAGCTCAGGTCACAGAATCGTTATACTGTCCAGCAGGTGCTTCCATGGTTCTGCCCTGCAACATGGATTGTTCAGTGATCCTGTCCAGTGAAGCTGAGGTCGCAGAGTCTTATGCTTCACCGAGTACTTTAGATGTTTCAAGATCCCTAGCAGAGGACTCAGAGGCTCTGCTTACTTCAGTTGGTGTTGCAGTAATAATCACCTGTTTAGCAGCTGTCTTAGAATTACAGTCCAGTCTAGTAAAGCTTGATGAATCTCTGTCCAGTGAAGCAGAAGCCATTGAAGCATTGTACTTGTCAGCAAGTGTTTTAGATGCCTTACCCTGTACACAGTCTGATTTAGCTAATGTTGTTGAATTCCTGTCTGATGTTATAGCAGCCAGGGAACTCCAGCCCTGTCCTCTGAATGTTTCAGAAGTCTTGCCCTGTAACATTGATAATTCTGACTCTGGTAAAAATAATAAAAGTCTCAGAATTTCAGTCCTGTTTAGTGAGTGTTCCTGAAGTCCTGCCTTGTATCTTGGAAAATTCTGGTTCTCTGTCTAGTGTGGCAGAGGTTCTAGAGTCCCCTTCTTGTCCAGTGAGTTCCTCAGTCTTGCCCAGTTCAGTGGGGGTTGCTGCAATACTGACTTGTTTGGCAGCTCTTTTGGAGCTCCAATCCAGTGTAGTTAACGATGAATCTCTGTCCAGTTCAGAGGAAGTTGTGGAGACTCTGTCTAGTTCAGTGCATACATCAGAAGATTTGTCCTGTCCTGTTAATGCCCCTGAACATGACTTGTTAATAACCTTGGTTGAATCAGTGACTCCTAAGTCTGATTCTGCATTCTTTAGTGAGAGTCCAGTAAATGTGAAGTCTGATCATGATGGTTTTCTGCCTTGTCCTGGTTCCGGTCCTATCGTGACTGACTCTGATGTCTGCAGTTCCTTGACATGCCCAGAAGTTTCTCTTGTACCACTGTGCCCAGATGTGCTCTGTGTGCCAGTAGTGTGTCTTGTATGTCAGCATACTCAGATGCTTCCTTAGTGGAGACATGTTCTGATATTGCCAGTCTGCCTGCATGCCCAGTGATGGTTCTAGTCCCTGAAAGCCCGGATCTCGATGTTTGTCATTATAACCCTGACTCTGGAATTGCCCTTGGTTCCATAGGGGTTCTTGATAGTTCTCCATGTGAGCCTAAAGGGCGTTCTAACCCCTTGGGATCACTATGGAGCTTCAAAGTGTTCTGGGGGATTTCTGAGGAAACTTGTCCTGGTGCCTTGGACTGGTTCGACAGTGGTTACTGTGTTGGAAAGGACAGTTCCGGTGGGCATTGCATCAAAAGGTTTGGCATTTTTGGACAGTCCCTGGAAGGTGGTGGGTATTGCTCGGATAGTTTCAGGGGGCTTTTTCTTGAAAATCACAGTTCTGATGGGTATCACACTGGGGCTTGCAGTACTGATGGGCATGGTTCTGGAGGTTCTGGTTCCGATTAGTTCGGTCTTAGTGTGACTGATTCTGGAATTTGGTCTTGTCGGGCTGTCCCAACCTTCATGAGTTATCAGTCAGATCAGTTTGCTGGATTTTCTGCATCTGATTTTCTGGTTTGGGTAGTTCAGGAGAATTATGCCAGTTTCTATAGGCGTCTGGAAGCCGCCTTTAACTACTTGAAGACCACCTCATGCCAATGGGCGTGACTGCGGCGGCAGCGCCAGGACCGCCTAACGTCAATTGACGTCAAGTCCAGGGGCTGCAGTTTCACATGCACGATTTTTCCCAGCCACTTCACGGAACGAAGTTCCGTGAATAGCCTGCTAGCCGTCGCGGCTAGCAGACTGTTTATAAACGAAAGGGGAAAGAAATCCCCTTTGTTTACAACTATACAGCACTGCGGTCCGCTGTAGCGCTGTACGAGATTGGCGATCCTCGGCCTCTGATTGGCCGGGGAGTGCCGTCCTCTCATAGGCTGATGCCTATGAGAGGTGAAACAGGACGGATCGCCGTCCTGTTCCAATTCAGACACAGGAGGGGAGGAGGGGAGGAGGGAAGGGGAGGGAGGAGGGAGGGAGAGAGAGCCTCATAGAGGCTGAAGAAAAAAAAACAAAAACTGCCGCAGCGATAGGACCCCTCCGGCGGCATGTCCCCTTAGAGACAAAAAAGGAGGGGAGTCCGATCGCTGGGCTCTATAGCTGGGCTGTGCAGGAGGCTGCAAAGGCTGTACAGCCCAGTATTGCAAAAATGGCCTGGTCTTTAGGGGGGGGGGGGGGGGTTAGCACTGTGGTCATCAAGTGGCCAAAGGAGGGGGGTACTGTCAGGATCTCTCCTGTAGCATGTTCTGTTGGTTGCAGTGGAACTGCACCTGGGCAGTTCTGACTTATCTGCTTGCATTCAGTTGCGCATTCGCAATAAGTCTAATTGTCATTTGCAATCACTCAGCAGTTCATAGCAGCTCAGGATGCTATCATGACTCCTCCTATTGCTTGCTGCAGTTGAACTGCAGCCAGATAGCCCTAGATTTCCTACATGCATGTTATTGCATGATATTGCATGTGTTTGTTATGAGAGTCCTTCAGCTAGCAGCTTGTAATCAAGCTGGCTCAGGATTGAGTAATTACCATTCAGCTGTGTGGGAATTTACATGCCTGCATCCATTGGCTGATGTCGACAGAAAAGTCTGCCTCCCATTTCAGACTCCGCCCGACATAGCGTACAGTTCCCTGAGTTGTTGCTGGGTCATTCATGTGTATATTGCATTGTTTAACCTTGTTTCTTGCTTGGGCGTTTGCTGTATCCGCGGGGATACAGTGAAGTCCTTCTGATCCCGATAGCTTGGATTCTGCCATCACCACGTTGGTGATTGGTAGTATTCCTGCTAGTCCTGAGGACGTAACTATCGCAGCGGTTGCCATTAGTTACGCTCCTACCTGTTTGTCTTGTCTATGTCAGTGTGAATGTTTGCCGGCGCTGGGGCAGCGACTAGATTGGCAAAGCATTCCATCTGTCTGTCTGTTGTTTATCTTGTTACTCAGCCTGAGGCTTAGTGCGGTGTTGCACTAAGCAGCCATTGTATATTAATGCGACTTTCATTACTCAATTAATGTATTTCAATGCGACTGCCAGACTGACTTAGATACAACCTTAGCTTTACTGACCATTCTCTCGCCTAGTTCTTTGTACCACTGCTATCTGCTCTAACGTGTATGACCCTAGCCTGTTACCGACTACGTCTGTTGTGTATTGTATCACATAGCATCTAGCGTGATAGGCGGTATTGGAAGCCCAGAGCTGCAGTTGCTCTGGGCAATCTTGCTTCATTACTCCCGTGGCCACCTGTGTAGCCTCTTCCATTACCAAGCTAAAGTCTTAAACACACACGCTGACTCAGAAAGTATGCCCCCCTGGCATTACAGAGATAACTCACAAGCAGCAATAATTAATCTCTTAGGAAGCAAAGGAACAGGATCATTACCAGAGACCTCTATTTCAAAACAGCTAGATAAGGCATCCACCTTCACATTTTTTGAACCAGGTTTATACGTAATGACAAAATTAAATCTGGAAAAGAACAAAGCCCAATTGGCGTGTCTAGAATTCAATCGTTTAGCATTTTCAATATATTGAAGGTATTTATGGTTAGTGTAAACTGATACTGGATTCTTAGCCCCTTCCAACCAGTGTCTCCATTCCTCCAGAGCAAGTTTAACCCCTAGAAGTTCTCTATTCACATTATCATAATTTCTCTCTGCTTGAAAGAACTTCTATAGAAAAATGCACAGGTATTTAACTTCTCTGGATTACCAGAATATTGAGACAATATTGCCCCCACACCAATTTCGGATACATCTACCTCCACAAAGAATGCTTTCCTGACGTCAGGATTAACCAATACAGGAGCTGAATAGAAACCCTCTTTCAGTTCCTGAAAGGCTAACGTAGCAGATGAGTCCCACTGGGCAGGATCTGCTCCTTTTTTGGTAGGGTCAGTAAAGGGTGCTACCTTGGAGGGAACGTTTTTAATGAACTTCTTGTAAAAAATAGCAAACCCTAAGAAACGTTGTAGTGCTTTCAAATTGTTTGGCTGAGGCCAATCCAAGACAGCCAAACCTTTTTATCATCCATGGTTAGACCAGTATCAGAAATTACATAACCAAGAAAGTCAATCTGATTGGTTTCAAAAACACATTTCTCAAGTTTGGCATACAAATGATTTTCTCTGAGTTTAGACAGTACCTTCCTCATGTGATCATGATGTTCAATCAAAGAAGAGGAGTAAATTAATATGTCATCAAGATAAATAACCATGAATCTTTCCAAGAATTCATGAAAAATGTCATTAACAAAATGCCACCAGAATTACGCAGCCCTTCTACCCAGTATAGGTATCTAGATATGTCCCCCAGTATTAGGCGGTCCCCTCCTCAGTATAGATAGCCAGATATGCCCCAGTATTAGGTAGAATCCTTCCTCAGTATTGGTAGCCAGATATGCCCCCAGTATTAGGCGACCCCCTTAAACACTATAGGTATCCAGATATGCCCCCATAATTAGGTCACCCCCTTCCCCAGGATAGGTAGCCAGATGTATCCCCAGTATTAGGCATCTTCCCTTCCCAGTATAGATAGCCAGGTATGCCCACAGTATCAAGTAGTCCTGTTCCCCAGTATAGGTAGTCAGATATGCCCCCAGTATTGGGCAGCACCTTTCTCCAGTATAGGTATGAAGATATGCGCAGTATCAGGAAGCCTTCTCCCCCAGTATAGGTAAACAGAACCCCGGAATAAGGCAGCCCCCTTCTCCAGTATTGGTAGCCAAATATGCCTCTAGTATTAGATAGCCCTCTCCCTAGCATAAATAGCCAGATATGCCCCCAGCAGGCCCGCCATCAGGGGGGTACAAGCGTGACTGCCGTCACGGGCCCGGGGCGGGCCTAGGGCCCGCAGCCTCGGCCCCCCCCCGGCATTAACCTCCTGAGAGGTCTTTTCCCACCTCCCCTCCCCCAGCGGCCGCCGCTGTTAATACCTTAACAGCGGCGCTCTCCCCTCTCCGCCGCGCGTACTTTCCAGCAGCATCTCCCGGCTGCTCTGTGTGAGGCGGCAGGAAGCATGGCTCGGTTCCCATAGTAACGGCGATACAGATCGCCGTTACAGGAAGCCGCTGCCATGCTTCCTGCCGCCTCACACAAAGCAGCCGGGAGATGCTGCTGGAAAGTACGCGCGGCGGAGAGGGGAGAGCGCCGCTGTTAAGGTAACAACAGCGGCGGGGACGAGCACCACCTACCCATACTGGGGCACTATACTGACTATACTGGGGCACTATACTAGCTATACTGGGGCACTATACTTGCGCGCTATACTGGGGCACTATACTGACTATACTGGGGCACTATACTAGCTATACTGGGGCACTATACTTGCGCGCTATACTGGGGCACTATACTGACTATACTGGGGCACTATACTAGCTATACTGGGGCACTATACTTGCGCGCTATACTGGGGCACTGTACTGGCTATACTGGGGCACTATACTGACTATACTGGGGCACTATACTGGGGCACTGTACTGGCTATACTGGGGCACTATACTGGGGTACTGTGCTGGCTATACTGGGCACTGTACTGGCTATACTGGGGCACTGTACTGGCTATACTGGGGCACTATACCAGCTATACTGGGGCACTATACTGACTATACTGGGGCACTATACTGGCTATACTGGGGCACTATACTTGCGCGCTATACTGGGGCACTGTACTGGCTATACTGGGGCACTATACTGACTATACTGGGGCACTATACTGGGGCACTGTACTGGCTATACTGGGGCACTATACTGGGGTACTGTGCTGGCTATACTGGGCACTGTACTGGCTATACTGGGGCACTGTACTGGCTATACTGGGGCACTATACTAGCTATACTGGGGCACTATACTGACTATACTGGGGCACTATACTGGCTATACTGGGGCACTATACTTGCGCGCTATACTGGGGCACTGTACTGGCTATACTGGGGCACTATACTGACTATACTGGGGCACTATACTGGGGCACTGTACTGGCTATACTGGGGCACTATACTGGGGTACTGTGCTGGCTATACTGGGCACTGTACTGGCTATACTGGGGCACTGTACTGGCTATACTGGGGCACTATACTAGCTATACTGGGGCACTATACTGACTATACTGGGGCACTATACTGGCTATACTGGGGCACTATACTTGCGCGCTATACTGGGGCACTGTACTGGCTATACTGGGGCACTATACTGACTATACTGGGGCACTATACTGGGGCACTATACTGGCTATACTGGGGCACTATACTGGGGTACTGTGCTGGCTATACTGGGCACTGTACTGGCTATACTGGGGCACTATACAAGCTATACTGGGGCACTATACTAGCTATACTGGGGCACTATACTGGCGCGCTATACTGGCTATACTGGGGCACTGTACTGGCGCGCTCTACTGACTATACTGGGGCACTATACTAGCGCGCTATACTGACTATACTGGGGCACTATACTGGCTATACTGGGGCACTGTACTGGCTATACTGGGGCACTATACTAGCTATACTGGGGCATTATACTGGGGCACTATACTGGGGCACTATACTGGCTATACTGGGGCACTATACTAGCTATACTGGGGCGCTATACTGGGGCACTATACTGGGGCACTATACTGGCTATACTGGGGCACTATACTAGCTATACTGGGGCACTATACTGGCTATACTGGGGCACTATACTGGCTATACTGGGGCACTATACTGGGGCACTATACTGGCTATACTGGGGCACTATACTGGCTATACTGGGGCCCTATACTGGCTACACTGGGGCACTATACTAGCTATACTGGGGCGCTATACTGGGGCACTGTACTGGCTATACTGGGGCACTGTACTGGCTATACTGGGGCACTATACTGGCTATACTGGGGCACTGTACTGGCTATACTGGGGCACTGTACTGGGCGTGCACAGCAGTCTGTAGGGGGGCCCAGGCTTGATGTTGTGTGAGGGGCCCCAAAATTTCTGATGGCGGCCCTGGCCCCCAGTATTAGATAGCCACCCTCCCCAGTATAGGTTGCCAGATGTATCACCAGTATTAGGCATTTTTGCTCCCCAGTATAAATAGCCATGTATGCCCCCAGTATTAGGTAGCTCCATTCCCCAGTATAGGTAGTCAGATATGCCCCCAGAATTAGGCAGCCCCCTTCCCCAGAATAGGCAGCCAAATATGCCAGTAGTATTACAGAATCCCCTCCCTAGCATAAATAGCCAGATATGCCCCCAGTATTAGGCAGCCCCTTTCCCAGTATACATAACCAGATATGCCCCAGTATTAGGTAGAATCTCTCTTAGTGTAAATAGCCAGATATGCCCCCGGTAATAGGCAGCCCCCTTACCCACTATAGGTATCCAGATATGCAGCCCTAGTATTAGGTAGCCTCCTTTCCCAGTATAGTTCGCCAGATATGCCCACCAGTATTGGGCACAATGGGCAGCACCTTTCCCCAGTATATGTATGAAGATTTGCCCAGTATCAGGTAGCCTTCTCCCCCTTTGTGTGATATGTACCCATGTTGCTGTCTTTACAGTGGCGTAGCAATAGGGAGTGCAGAGGTTGGGACCACATTGGGGCCCTTGGACCAGAGGGGCCCCATGGGGCCCTCCCTCAACCACAGTATTAGCTTTCTATTAGCCCTGTGCTAGTAATAATCACTTCTATAGATGCTTTGAATGGTAGTAATCATTACCAAACTGTTCCCCGACCCCTTCTTGCACCTCTGACACTGCAGTTGACATTGGCAGGTTTTGGTGCACCGTATCAATTGTTATGTATAGAGCGCCTTGGGGACCCCAATGTAAAACTTGCACCGGGGCCCATGGCTCCTTAGCTACGCCACTGTGTCTTTATAATCAGTATCTGTATTTTAGGTAGATTTCTGTTGCCCATTTCTTCTAGTTTGAGGTTATTATTGTCAAATATATATATATATATATATATATATATATATATATATATATATATATATATATATATATATATATATATATTCAGATGAACTGATTGTGACAGTGTGTGACACATTTTCCAAGAATTCTGTGTCAGCACACTAGCCGTGAGTTTGCATTGATGTCATTGTAGTACAACTCACAATAAAGGCATCTGGAAATGGTGTGAGAACATCATGGTAAGCGTTAACACCTTGGGCTTGATTCACAAAGCGGTGCTAACCTACTTAGCACGTCTAAAGTCTTTAGACGTGCTAACCAGGGTGCTAAGTAGGTTAGCACCCTATTTCTCAATCAGATTGCACGCTAACTTTGCGCGCGCAAAGTTTTACGCGCACAAAGTCCTATGCGCGCTAAGTCCCATAGGCTTTAATGGGCACTTCGCGCGGAGTGCCCTGCGCTTTGTGCAGTGCGCGCGTAAAGTTTTACGCGCGAAAAGCTTGTTTAGACGTGCTAAGGGGGTTTTCACAGGCGTGCTAACAGTCAGCACCGCTTTGTGAATCAAGCCCCTTGTATTTTACACAGCTAATTCATACAAATGATACTTGAGGGTAATGTAGAGGCTGTACGATTGTGCCATTAAAATAACTTAGTTGGGCTTCCATATTCTTGTGCTACCTGGCTTGTATCCAGCCGGGGTTATTGGAATGTGTTTGCCAGTCCTTACTTGATAAGAACACATTTTTTTAGACATTAAAATTATAGCCTCTGGGAAAATATGTGAACAGCAAAGATTTTTCCTAGAGGGAGCTGCTTTTAGTGACACATCATGACAAGCATGTATTATAGTTTGGGTTCATGATTACATTTTCAAAAAGGTACAGCTACTGCTGTCATCCTGTCTAAACCCATCTCACTAGAATAAAAAGAGCTACACCCTCAAACTCTTCTTCTCTCGCTAATTGGGCTGAAATGGAGATTGTCACAGAACAAAAAAAGTACTAGAAGTGCTACATACTAACTGCAATACATGTCCAAAAATGTATGGCAGTAAAAAAAAAAAGTACTGTATACAGTATCTAAAAAAAGGAGATAAAATTTTAAAGCTGAACATCTCTGCTGACAGACACTCGTACATAATGAACCCCATGAGAAAGTCTATCCCCTGGGCCTCACTTAATTGGGTGAAATAATGCGTCCTGATACACTAGCCAAAATTCCACTGCAATCATGTGACCTTGTGTGAAATGGAAATGATAGTATCAGATGTGCTAGCATCAGAAGCTGGACCAGAATGGTTGGAGGGTTGCAGGCTGTTCTCTGATTTAATTGCTTATAAAAGCAGGTATAGATTTGTCTCAGTCGGTATCGTGTACTGTATGTTATACTGTTTTTTTCTTTTGCACTAACGGGTAGTGACCTGATACGCTTTAGCAAAGGGCCTGGAAACTGATGCACGCAGGGCATGGGGAAGGCCCAACATGATAGGGCTGAGCTTGCCTCCGTCATGGGGGAGGGGGGTCATCGGTGGGTCAGAGTGTGGGAATTTGGCTGGGCCAATAGGAGCAGGCGAGGGGCTGAACGGCGGGAAGAAGGGTTTATAAGGAGGAGGTGGAGCCTATGCCCTCAGGGAATACAGTCGGAATTTAGCTCAGCAGCGTGCCCCTGTGATTCCCTTACCATGGATGTTAATGTCGAGGAGCTGGTCCGGCGGATCAGGGAAGAAGCAGCCGTTCGGGGTGATGGCTGGATTTCCAGCCAGATGTCCATGCTGGGTGCTGCGTCAGCTTCGGTGGCTGCTGGGGTGTCCACGAGGGACCGGGTGGTCTGTCCACCTGAGCGCCTTAGCCCAGATGCCTCTCCCGGAACTCGGCGCCACTCTGGGAGCCCTACACAGGACCCTCCAGCCCCTTCTGCCAAAAAGAAGAAGTCCAGCAGCAAGAAGGCGGCTGGGAGGAATCCCCTCCCTAGGCGGAGTTCTTCTGGCGGTGCGCACTCTAAAGCTTCCCCGGGCGCACCGCCGGCGTCAAAAGGTTCCTCCTCGGCGGCAGTTCCCCGAGGGGGGAAAGGGCCTGCCCGGTGCGGGAAAACACCTGGAGCGGGCGCTTCCACCCGCAGCAACATGGTGGCTACCTCCGGTGAGCCGGCCCGGCGATCTAGCTCCTCTTCCAGAGGACTGGCAGGGCCTGTGGCGGCAGCCATCTTGGACGTGCCGGCTTCATCTTCTAGAAAGGCCCCGCATCCACATGCGGCTGGCGCAGTGGCGGTACGTCACCACGTGCAGGCTTCCATACAGGCTACCCCTCCTCTACAGGCCACAGACAAAGTGGCAGGAACGGGAGACCCCAGGGGGTGAAGATCCAGGGAGCCGTCCTCGAGGAGTCGCCGGGGATTCCCCCAGGCAGAGCTCAGTCTCCTCCTCGGAGGGCGAAGGTTCTGAGGACGGACATGACGGATCTGGAGCGTCGGCTGACCTGGGCTCAAGCTCGGTGCAGCCAGGTGAGACTGTTGGGGTTTTGGGACATGCTAGTGGAGGGGGGTCTAGGGGTAATGCTAGTAGGGGGGGTAGCGGGGGTAGCACTGTGCCTTTGCCAATGTTGTCTGCTGTTGATGTATCTCCTGCTTCTGCTTCTGTGGTGTCCCTGCTTAATACGCTGCTGCTGGGGCTGAGGGATTCTTTACAGGCCGCTCTCCCGCTTAATCCTCCTATCCAACCCCCGTTAGCTGCTTGGGTAGGCCCCGGGCAGGGGGCCTTGGCGGGGCAGGGAGTCCCGTCATCGGGGTAGGTGTTAACCCCTCAGGCACCAGGTAGTCAGGCCCCGGGACCAGTACCTCTACAGCTTCCCCCCCCCCACCTCTTCCTTATCCGCTGATTCAGTTAGGTTGTCTGACGCTGCAAAAGGGGAGGTTTATGTATGTTTTGAGGGCCCTCTCGGAACCCACTTGAAGCCAGAGGTGCGGGAAAGAATTTGGAAAGGGGAGTATATCGAGTTATTTTCATTGCTCCAGTTAGAGAAGTTTAATCTAGACAGGGCCAAGCCAGATGAGAGCAAGAAGGAAGAGGAGGAGCGTAGGCGGTATCGTTTAATCCCACGTACATTTCAGAATTGGCTGCAAGCCTTTTCAATTTATGCAAGCGTGATTGGAGAGCGGCAACCGGAGTGCTGTTCGTCGTTATTCTGCTATCAGGAATGCATCAGCAAGGCTCATCGGGCATATGGTGGAATTGCCTGGCTGAGATACGACGAGCAATTTAGACAATGCAAGGCGGTTCGTCCCTCGATCCGATGGGATCAGAAGGATATAACGTTGTGGATGGAGTTAACGATGCCCCCGGGGCGCAGTAGCCAGCCCTTTCAAGGAGGGGCCAGCGGTTCCGGAGCCTCCGGGCAGCTGGCCGCAAAGAAAAAGGGAGTATGCTGGCAGTATAACGAGGGCTCGTGCAGATTCGGAGGTTCGTGCCGTTTCAAACACGAGTGTTCATCATGCGGCGGATCCCACCCTTCCTCGAGATGCTTTAAAACTAGTAAGGGACGTTCCTCAGATTCTTCGGGTAAGAGGAAGGACTCCGGTGATGGTCACAAGGATTGAACGGTTTCTAAATAGATACCCGGACTTATCTTCTGCTGCTCTGTTGTTGCATGGTTTCACAGATGGTTTTGTTATACCCAGCGCATGCACCTCGGTTACATCCCCCCCGGTCTGCATCCTTAAGTCAGTTTCTTTGCGTCCGGATGTTATTTCGCATAAGCTGGAGAAAGAAGTTTCCCTGGGGCGTATGGCGGGTCCATTTAGAGAGCCCCCACTCGAGAATCTGGTGGTGTCACCATTGGGGTTGGTGCCTAAGAAGAAACCTACAAAATTATGTTGTTATGGAGAAATATACTTGTTCTCATATGTAAGTCTTATGTAAGTATTCTCTCATGTGATAGTACTCTCACCTTGCAACGACTGACTAACTACAGTAAGGATTAGATTGTAAGCTCTATTGTTAGGGACATGACTATGTACTCAGTAAAGTGCTGCAGAAGACCATAGCACTGTGTGTAAATATATAATAGAAATACATTATATGACATTTATGAGCAGTTTCTGGCTATTGTAAAGTTTTGTTTGGTAATGGATTTTAGTTACATTTCCATAGTATCTGTGCAAGGAAGAAATAATTTGGCAAAAGGGTAGTTATTGTAGTTATTGCAAGTATGGACTGCTGGGTCATGTCCATAAATCCTGAACATTAGCCCTTTTTCTCCTTCATTCCATATACACAAACCCACACTTCAGACATTGGACACTTCAAGCGACGGAAATAATGGGCCTGAAAAGATCGATTGCTGTCAAACTGGTGCAAAGTGACATAGCAAAATGTTAAAGAAATCACACTAAAAATATACTGACTGCACCACATCACTGTCCCAGCTGAGGGAATAATCAGAATTTCAAACAGTTTCAGAAAGAGGACAAATTCTCACAAGACCTACACTGTTATGTAATAATGAATCAAAATAAACTGTATTGTATTCAAAGAGTTAGAATGCAGATAAGCAGATAATCAAAGTGGAACTCTGGTAAAAAACAAAAAAACAAAAAACAAAACAAACAAACAAAAAACAACAACTTGCACACAAAGGAGTGACATTTTGGAGTTAAACTCCTTTTTGTAGAGTTTTGTAGTATTTTATTATCTAAAACTTGCTATAAGATTTCAGGATTGTAAAGAATAGCGGAGATGCCGCCGCATGGGCAAGCGGCATGGCGGCTATCTCCGCGTTCCAGCCGGTGGCTTCTGCCACGCAGCTACATGCTGTTGGTTCGCCTGGTCCTTCTAGTGCACACAGATTTAGAGCTACGCGCGCGCGCGCCAGGCGACAGGACCTTTATGCAAGTAAAAGGGGAGTCAGCTGATCAAGCCGGTCCGCTGACTCCAGCTATGCTCCGGATTGGCTAAGTGACTGGGGCGGCGCTGTGGAGCGCTCTGGGTATTTATAGGACTTGCCTGTCAGTTGCGAGTTGTCTGCTGTTGCGAATGCTTACGTGTGAGCACTCAGACCCTAGTCAGATCTTACAGTGTGTTAGAACCAGCCGGAGCTGGGAATTCACACTTAGTCAGATTCCGTTGATAGCTTTAAGAACTATTGTATTATAAGACTTGTGTACCATTCTTTAGTCTAGTTCCCAGGTGTTGAAACCAAGGACTTTACACCTAGACTAGGATATTGCTATATTGCTACTGTTCATCTGTAGTCTAGTTCCCAGGTGTTGAAACCAAGGACTTCACACCTAGACTAGGGATTGCTATATTACTACTGTTTATCTGTTATGATCTCTCGCCTTCCTGACTACTCTCTTGCTTACTGATTCAGTACTTCTGCCTATCTGATAACTGTTGCCAACACTGCCTGTACCTGGATACCGAATCAGTCTTCTGCCTCTGTACTATATCTGTCCGTTTGTTGCTGACCTTGCTTGTCTGACCTTTCTGCCCTCAGTAGTGGGTCTTGCCACTAGTGAGGGAATTCCTAAAGACTGTCACCTCACCCTTAGGTGATCAGCCTTGCTGTACTGTCGGTGACACCTACTCCTCAGGTGCCTGTTAGCTGCAAGCAGAGTCTGTTGATCACCTGCTCCTCAGGAGATCATCTTGCAGCACAGTCAGTGGTCCCTGCTCCTCCGGAGTCCACTGGCTGCAGTACAGTCCGATTCCCTGCTCCTCAGGGAATCCTTGGCTGCAGTACAGTCATAATAACTCATTCCACCTGTGACCACCCTTGCAGCACAGTCAGTGGTCCCTGCTCCTCAGGTGTCCACTGGCTGCAGTACAATCTGAATTCCCTGCTCCTCAAGGAATTCTTGGCTGCAGTACAGTCTGTATTCCCTGCTCCTCAGGGGATCCTAGGCTATCGCCTAGTCTTGATCACCTGCTCTTCAGGTGATCATACTCTCTAACACCATCAGTGGTCCCTGCTTCTCAGGGATCCACTCGCCGTAGTGCAGTCTGAATCCCCTGCCCCTCTGGGGATCCTTGGCTGCAGTATTGTCTGTATCTCCCGCTCCTCGGGAGATAACTTCTCCAATTACTATTGCACCAAACACAAAACCACATTAGGTGTCCTGTGTCTAGCTATATTAGTATTATTGGTGATTCTGCAGATCACCACATAAACAGGTATAGCATCTGTATCATTGGTGATACTGCAGATCACCAATAATCAGAAAAATCCGTGTTGCTGACACCACTCGTTACAGAACAGCAGACCAAAACATTATGGACGCACTGCGCAGCCAAGTTGAAGGACTAGCCACTTTGGTGGATAACCTCATAAGGGTGCTTGATGCCCAACAGACTCAGATCACACAACTGTCTGGGTCAGTACAGGTCCTTCAAACGGCTGTGAATACAGTGTGATCCCCTCCAGTTACAGACCTTCGCATGTCTGTACTTGAAAAGTTTTCTGGACATAGATCTGACTCAGAACTTCAGAAATCGAGTGCTATCATATTTTGAGTTGAGGCCTACCCTGTCAGGAACTGAGCCTCAGAGAGTTACATTCATAAAGACCCTTTTATCAGGGGATTCACAAACATGGGCATATAGTCTTCATGCAGAACATGAGGCGTTATCATCAGTTCAGGAATTTTTAAGTCCATGGCCATTATATATGATGATCCGGATATTGCTTCCACCGCTGAACGGAAGCTAAAGACCCTGCGGCAGGGTCGGGATCCGATAGAGGTTTACGCGGCAGAGTTCAGGAAGTGGGCTGTATCAGCTAGATGGGGAACATATGCACTGTTAGACTGTTTTCTGTCAGGTTTATCTGATGCAGTTTCTGATCTGATGTTAGGACATCCTGAGCCCAAGTCCATAGACGAGGCAATTTCTTTAGCAGTACGGGTAGATCACCGCTTACGCTATCAAAGACAGACCCGGGGTAGAAATGCTGTAAGATATGTCTCCTACGCCTCTTCTCCACCCTCGTCACCTCCGCCTGAGCCGATGCAAATCGGACACTCTAGATTGACGCAGGTGGAAAAGAACCGCAGGAAAGCAGAGAAACTCTGTTTATACTGTGCTGAGGAGGGTCACATGGTTCAGAATTGTCCTAAGAAGTCGGGAAACCCTGCCGCCTAGGTGTAGTCAGAGGTAATACCCTAGGCGAGCAGTCTTTACCTCTAAACAATAATCGTCTGCTCCTTCCCTGCTCCATTAGATGGGAAGGTAAGACTATTTCTACAGAAGCCTTTGTAGACTCCGGCTCTGCAGCTAACTTCATAGATTATGATTTTGTAAAAAGATTGGGGATTCCCTTACTCCCACTAGACCGGCAGATTCTGGTCACTGCAGTAGATGACTCCCCGTTACAGAGTAGACAACCTCTTTCTCAAACCCCCTTGTTGGTGTGTAATGTAGGGGTGTTACATAAAGAGAGTTTACAATTCTTGGTCCTGCAAATGGCAACCTCCACCATTATCCTTGGTATGCCTTGGTTGCAACTTCACTCCCCTCAGATTGACTGGGCTTCAGGTCAGCTAAAGAGTTGGTCAGCCCATTGTCATCATCATTGTTTGGAGAAAGTTACTGTTTGTGCTACCAAGATTCAGGTTAAAGGAGTGCCAGTACAGTATGCGGAATTCGCTGATGTGTTCTGTCCCAAATCCGCAGATAAACTCCCGCCTCACCGTAGCTTCGATTGTCCCATTGATTTAAGATCTGGTTGTATGCCTCCTAGGGGTCACCTTTATAATCTGTCAGGACCTGAGAAAGTGGCAATGCAGAAGTACATTAAGGAGAACTTGGCCAAAGGCTTCATCTGCCCTTCACGGTCACCAGCTGGGGCAGGTTTCTTTTTCGTACAGAAAAAAGATGGTGGCCTCCGACCCTGCATTGACTACCGAGGGTTAAATAAAATTACAGTAAAGAATCATTCCCTGTTGCCTTTGATTGACGATTTGTTCGCTCAGGTGACCAATGCCAGTATTTTCTCCAAATTGGACTTACGAGGTGCATACAACCTCGTACGGATTAGGGATGGTGACTAATGGAAGACGGCGTTCAACACGCCTGACGGGCACTACGAGTATCTGGTTATGCCCTTCGGGTTGTGTAATGCCCCTGCCGTCTTCCAGGAGTTGATCAATGAGGTTTTCAGGGAGGTACTGGAGAAATTCGTGCTAGTGTATCTAGACGACATACTGATTTTCTCTCCTAATCTAATGGAACATCGTAAACATGTCGAGTTTGTTTTAGAGAAATTAAGACAGAACTCACTGTACGCCAAATTAGAAAAGTGCCTCTTCGAGGTCACTTCAGTTCCTTTTTTGGGATATATTATCTCTACGTCTGGTCTCTCCATGGATCCAGAAAAAGTCTCTGCTGTTTTGGAGTGGCCATAACCTGTGGGACTGAAGGGACTCCAAAGATTTTTGGGTTTTGCCAATTACTACAGAAGATTCATCAATGGGTTCTCCTCGGTAGTATCACCCCTCACCAGTCTTACCAAGAAAGGGGCTGATACTTACCACTGGTCAGCAGAGGCACATTCTGCCTTTTCCACACTGAAAAAACTGTTCTGTTCTGCTCCCATTTTGAGACATGTGGATGTCACCTTCCCCTTCATAGTTGAGGTCGATGTGTCAGAAGTTGGGGTTGGGGCTGTACTGTCCCAAAGCTCTGGTTTGCAAGGCAAACTTCACCCATGTGCCTTCTTTTCCCGTAGGTTCTCTCCTGCTGAGAAGAACTACGATATTGGCAACCGAGAGCTTTTGGCCATTAAATTAGCCTTTGAAAAATGGCGATATTGGCTAGAAGGGGCAGAGCATACTATTACAGTCTATACGGATCATAAGAATTTGGAGTACATAGAAGGGGCCAAAAGACTTAGTCCTCGACAGGCTCGTTGGTCCTTATTCTTTTCAAGATTCAGATTTGTCATAACGTATGCACCGGGTAGTAAGAACGTCAAAGCGGACGCTCTATCTAGGTGTTTTGAGTCTGAGACAGTGCAACCTTCAACCCCTGAGACCATCCTACCCCAGAAAGTAGTCTTGGCAGCTACTCAGACCTGGGAGGACTGGACGGCTACTCTGGGCCCTTACCAACAGGATATTCCAGAGGGGAGGCCTGGGGGGGTTATGTTCGTACCACTTCCTTTCCGCCTGCAACTCTTACAATTGTTCCATTCCCATAAGAATGCGGGGCATCCTGGGGCTGCCCGAACCCAGGATTTGTTGGCCAGATGCGCTTGGTGGCCTACGCTGGCACTACATTGTAAGGAGTTTGTAAGAGAGTGCTCAGTTTGTGCTAGAAGTAAGCCCTCTCGCCAGGCACCAGTGGGTACATTACAACCCCTACCAGTGCCAAATGAACCCTGGACTCATTTGTCAATGGACTTTGTAGGAGAACTCCCCAGGTCTGAGGGTAAGACGGTCATTTGGGTGGTAGTGGATAGGTTCAGTAAGATGGCTCATTTTGTCCCTCTGAAAGGACTCCCCTCAGCCCAGGAGTTAGCTGATCTCTTCATTCAGCACGTTTTCCGGCAGCATGGCATTCCGGAGAATGTGGTGTCAGATCGGGGAGTCCAGTTTGTGTCAAAATTTTGGAAAGCCTTTTGCCATCAGTTAGGAATGTCAGTTAGGTCAGACCGAAAGAGTTAACTAGTCTCTTGAACAGTTTCTCAGATGTTATGTGGCAGATGCACAGTCCGCCTGGGTAAAGTTTTTACCGTTCGCGGAATTTGCACATAACAATCTGAAGAGTTCCTCTTCAGGATTTTCCCCTTTTCAGGTAGTTTCGGGAAAATCTCCCAAGTTTGCTTTATTACCTGTGGCATCTACCCCATTTCCGGCCCTGGAGGATTGGCAAAGGGCATTGAAGAAGATTTGGGGGATGGTTAAGAAGAATTTGGGGTAAGTGGAAGTTTTCCCCAGGGGACATGGTGTGGGTATCTATGCGGCATTTAGCGTTAAAACAACTGTCACCTAAGTTAGGACCCAGATTTATAGGCCCATACCCAGTGTCCAGAAAGATTAACGATGTCAATTATGCGATTGATCTCCCAGCCAGCATGAGAGGTGTGAGATCATTCCATGTTTCTCTGTTGAAGCCTGCAGTGCACGTGGATTCCTCTCCCCCCCCCCCCCCCCCTGTGATGGTTGATGACCAACCAGAGTATGAGATCGAGAAAATTCTGGACTCTCGCTTAGTGCAAAATCCGGTGCAGTATCTGGTCCATTGGAAAGGATATGGTCTGGAGGAAAGAACTTGGGTGCCGGATTGTCGCATGGATTCCTCTCCACCCCCCCCCCCCCCCCCCGTGATGGTTGACGACCAACCTGAGTATGAGATCGAGAAGATATTGGATTCTCGGTTAGTGCAAAACTCTGTACAGGATCTGGTCCACTGGAAGGGGTATGGTCTAGAGGAGAGAACTTGGATGCCGGAGTATCGCATGCACGCTGAGGAATTAAGGAAAGAGTTTCATGACTTACACCCTGAGAAGCCTGGTAGGAAGTGTCCGGGGTCCACTCCTCAGGGAGGGGGGGGTACTGTAAAGAATAGCGGAGATGCCGCCGCATGGGCAAGCAGCATGGCGGCTATCTCCGCGTTCCAGCCGGCGGCTTCTGCCGTGCAGTTGGTTCGCCTGGTCCTTCTAGTGCACACAGATTTAGAGCTACGCGCGCGCGCGCCAGGCGACAGGACCTTTATGCAAGTAAAAGGGGAGTCAGCTGATCAAGCCGGACCGCTGACTCCAGCTATGCTCCGGATTGGCTAAGTGACTAGGGCGGCGCTGTGGAGCGCTCTGGGTATTTAAAGGACTTGCCTGTCAGTTGCGAGTTGTCTGCTGTTGCGAATGCTTACGTGTGAGCACTCAGACCCTAGTCAGATCTTACAGTGTGTTAGAACCAGCCGGAGCTGGGAATTCACACTTAGTCAGATTCCGTTGATAGCTTTAAGAACTATTGTATTATAAGACTTGTGTACCATTCTTTAGTCTAGTTCCCAGGTGTTGAAACCAAGGACTTCACACCTAGACTAGGATATTGCTATATTGCTACTGTTCATCTGTAGTCTAGTTCCCAGGTGTTGAAACCAAGGACTTCACACCTAGACTAGGGATTGCTATATATTACTGCTGTTTATCTGTTATCATCTCTGGCCTTCCTGACTACTCTCTTGCTTACTGATTCGGTACTTCTGCCTATCTGATAACTGTTGCCAACACTGCCTGTACCTGGATACCGAATCAGTCTTCTGCCTCTGTACTATATCTGTCCGTTTGTTGCTGACCTTGCTTGTCTGACCCTTCTGCACTCACTAGTGGGTCTTGCCACTAGTGAGGGAATTCTTAAAGACTGTTACCTTACCCTTAGGTGATCAGCCTTGCTGTACTGTTGGTGACACCTACTCCTCAGGTGCCTGTTAGCTCCAAGCAGAGTCTGTTGATCACCTTGCTCCTCCTTGCAGCACAGTCAGTGGTCCCTGCTCCTCCGGAGTCCACTGGCTGCAGTACAGTCCGATTCCCTGCTCCTCAGGGAATCCTTGACTGCAGTACAGTCATAACCCTCATTCCACCTGTGACCACCCTTGCAGCACAGTCAGTGGTTCCTGCTCCTCAGGTGTCCACTGACTGCAGTACAATCTGAATTCCCTGCTCCTCAAGGAATTTTTGGCTGCAGTACAGTCTGTATTCCCTGCTCCTCAGGGGATCCTAGGCTATCGCCTAGTCTTGATCACCTGCTCTTCAGGTGATCATACTCTCTAATACCGTCAGTGGTCCCTGCTTCTCAGGGGTCCACTGGCCGCAGTGCAGTCTGAATCCCTTGCCCCTCTGGGGATCCTTGGCTGCAGTATTGTCTGTATCTCCCGCTCCTCGGGAGATAACTTCTCCAATTACTGTTGCACCAAACACAATACCACATTAGGTGTCCTGTGTCTAGCTATACTAGTATTATTGGTGATTCTGCAGATCACCACATAATCAGATATAGCATCTGTATTATTGGTGATACTGCAGATCACCAATAATCAGAAAAATCTGTGTTGCTGACACCAATCGTTACAAGGATCTTCCCAAAGAATCAGTCATCATGACCTGGCTGAAGTAAGAAAGCTCTATGACTCAACACCATCATTTTTTCTTTTTTCTCTTTATCATATACGCATCTTCTGGAATAAAACTCAGCTAAACAGCTGCTTGTAAAGCAATGTTGTTCGAGAACTTAGGAGTGTAATTACAACTGATAAGTATCTGTTGGGGCACCTTATCCCCACGATAGCTTGTAGCCCCATCAGTGTGAACAACACCCCTCCCCTGCACCCCATTGCTGCTAGTATAATATCAGTAAAGTTACTGATATTCTACTACTTAATTCTGATAGTAAAATATTAGTACTTTTTACCAATATTTTACTACGACCTAACCCTACTCTCACACAGGACCTTCTCTCTACCAATGCCTAACCTTAAAAGGACTCAGAGCTGTTAAATTAAAAAGATTTTATATGGGGGCTTGGCCAGCAGCCAGGGAAGATGGCCGCTATCTAACTCAGCTCTGCACCCTCTGTCCACATTTGCTGTGATCCTGCTCATCACAGCTCACTGACCCCCACCCGACGTGGCCCGCTGGGGTTCTGTCGCTCACCTGCTCTTGTATGGGTGGTCGCCGCTCGCAAACTTCCTCCCGAAGGAATACTAAGCTCCCTCGTCCTCCTCGCGGGGGAAAACTCAAGATGGCGCCCAGAGAAAAGCAGCGCAAGGCCTCGCCTTGTCCAGCCTCAGACGACAGCATTGTTTCTTCCCTCCGGTCGACCTCTAAGAGCAAATGCAGGCAGACCACCTCCAGCAAAGGTACGACAGACTCAGACACTCGAGACCAAGCTTTGCTGGGCAAAATAGAGCAGCTCCTGCAGCAAAAGCTGGACGAGGCCTCTGCTCGTATAACTTCCCAGCTTAAAAAAGAGATCGGCAAGCTTGGCTCCCGGATCTCTGACCTAGAGCAATGCATGAATACTGCGGGAGTAACGCTGGAAGCGCATGACAAAGACTTTGAGACCATGTAGTTAAAACTGGAGGACTTTGAAAAGAGAGCCAGCCATGGCAATCTGGATAAGAGGTATTCCTGAAACCGTTACCTCCAATAATGGCCCTGTTCCAAGAACTAGATCCTGCGATCCCCATAGACAGACTCGAGTTTGATCACTTTCACAGGGCACTCACTCCGGTCAAAGCTGAAGGTCCCCCCAAGATATTATCGTGAAATCGACATTTTATAATACAAAAGAGGCTTTCCTTCGTGCAGCGCGGGATAAAACAGATCTTATGTTCCAGAACAATCATTACCAACTATTCCCAGATCTCGCTCCAGCTACTGTGCAACGTAGATGAGCTATGAAACCCTTTCTTCAAGTATTGATGGTGCTCAATATAAAATACAAGTGGGGCTTCCCTTTTAAACTGCTTTTTACCTATAAATCAAAGCAAATAGCTGTTGCCACACCAGAGGAGGCTCAGCAGAAATTTGAGCTTTTGAAATTGAGTCTGCCTGCAAACTCCAGAGCAAGCTACCCTGCCCATAGCCAACACTCCACCCATTCGGCACCTTTATGGGAGACAGTAAAACCACACCGTGCTACATCCAGGAGACAGAGAAGCTCTCTTTCACCATCGAGAATGTCTGACCCAGGTTGAAAACTCTACCTGCCCCCTGATTATCGTTGTTGTCCTTTATTTGTTCTTACCTTGGAAAACAGGAACGTTTATTATTCAGCATTACTTTTGAGGCCTATCCTCCTATTAGACAGAACTGCAACTTGCCTGCAGCCTCCCATTCTGACTAATCCTCTAGCTTAGCAGTTTGCTTGTGGCAGCTCCAGCAAGAAGCAAAACAAAGCTGTTTTGATCTAACTGGCTCAGACTTGCCCCGCCATGATGTAATGTTACTGCTAACTTTTCCTATTCACAGGCCAGAAGGGACAGAGCTTACCAGTCATGATAATCCACTGGGCCGGTTCTTTACTACTGGACTAAGTGATATACTACCGTCTCTGGAGGCTCTATCATGTAGAAACCTGAGACCTACCTGAAGTTTAAGTAATGGTTTATACATTCCCAGTTCTCACGGGGAAGTTCACTGTTATTTTTGATTATGTTGTTTTTATGCATGCTTGAAAGCTGTGACGAGCAAAGTTTAATAATGCAAAAGTTTTTATTTGGTAAGCTATGCGGTTGGAGGGGGCTGCTAGACCCCTTGCCACATTGATGGCTCAACACCTGACTTTGTCAGCTGCACTTTCGGCAGCCTGTGTTCTCCGAACACAGACTCCGTCAAATTATATTTTTGTTTTGTCTCCCTCTGTTTGGTCTCCGCTCAGAGGGACACAATCCTCATTTTTTCTCTCATTTCTTTTATTTTTTCTCTCTAAACTTTTCTTCCTTCCTGCTACTTCCTCCTCTTATTTCCTTTCTAGGTTAGCCTGTTTCTGGGACAATTGGTTCATATCACTGGTTTTCAGCACTAAGCTGCCCAACACAAAATACCAAGATGGCGTCTTCTGTTAGCGCAGAGTACCTAACGGTTATTTCCCACAACGTTCAGGGTTTCAACTCCCCATAAAAAAGCCAAAGGTTTCAAATAGTATAAGTCTTGTAATGCAGATGTGGTTTGTCTCCAAGAGACAAGGTTCTCGGTCTCCTCCCATCCCTCCTATCTTAGCTACTACTACCCCCTGGTGTATAACTAGGGAAAAAGTATGTGGGGTCACGATTGCTTTCCATAGGGTCGGTCTACCCTTTAAATGCACATTTCAAATAGCTGACCCAACCGGGAGATACCTACTGCTGGTAGGGACACTGCAGAATATAAAATTAACCATAGTCTCCTATTATGCACCAAAGACTTTCCAAGAATGATTCCTTTCCCGCCTGATACAAGTGATAAACCGTCACAAGGAATGCTACTCTTATGCGGAGATACTAATGCAGTATTAAATGAATCCCTGGATAGATCTAGGCCACACAAACACTTGACCGTAACACAACAGCCAGGTACCCCCTGCTCCTGCACTATATACACTCTTTTCCACTTTTCTGAGAATCTCTTCGATGTTTGGAGAGAATTAAATCCAACGACTTCGGACTATACTTTTTTTTCTAACCCCCCATGGGAGATTCTGCCGCTTTGATCACTTCTTTCTTCACCAATGCTACCTACCCAATGCACATAAAGCAAAGATCTTGTCAGTCCCCTGGTCTAATCACCCATACAATTATCATCCTTGATACCAAAATGCACTGATTTCAAATGGCTTATGAATGACCACCCCTTCTTTCAGATAAAGAGATATTAGAGAAAGTTCACACTTACATACTAGAATATATAAAAGATAACCAGTACTCAGCGACATCACCTATTACTCTCTGGGAGGCTCTGAAAGTAACAATCAGAGGACGTATAATAGGTCTGGCCTCATATAAAAAACGACAGCGCAAGAGTGACACCTCAGAACTGACTCGCAAATTAGAAGCCTTTGAATCTGATTGGAAATCGAACCCGACTCCGACGCTAAAACTAGAAAGGGACCGACTCAGAGCCCAACTTCACCTGAAACTGACTGACTCAGCTGAAAAACAGTTATGCTGGCAATGGCATAGATACTACCGCTGGGCTAACAAATCACATACTCTGCTGGCCAATAAACTTAAAAATAAAATATACAAATCTTCTACACTAGCGGTACATTTACCTAATGGACAGACCACTTTAGATCCCTCTAAAATAGTGACAGGATTACATGACTTCCTGAGTAAGTTGTATGGCCCTCAAAGAGACTCCAGCACACATGAAATAGATGCCTTCCTAGATGAGGTCTCGCTTCCAAACATATCCCCTGCCTGGGCGGAGACCTTGGGTAAAGATATCTCTTTGGAGGAGGTTCAGGCTGCTATAAAAACAATCAAACCCTCTAAAACACCGGGCCCTGATGGCTTCTCAGGAATGTTCTTTATTCAATGCATATAAGCGGGGCCTCACTCCAAATGCCAGCTCTCACAATGATACCAAAGGTGGACACAGACCCATTGGAGATACATCAATTCAGACCGATATCCCTTCTTAATATTGACAGTAAGCTCCTTGGGAAAATGTTAGCAACCAGGGTCAATACATTTTTAAAAGATATTATACATAAAGACCAGGTAGGCTTTGTGCCAGGGCAACAAGCCTCGGATGCTACCCTTAGAGCGATTGAAGTAATCGAATTACTACACAACAGGAAAATTCCAGGTCTGTGTCTGTCCTTGAACATATACAAGGTATTTGACACAGTGTCCTTGAATTATCTGTTTAGAGTCCTGGAAAGGTGGGGGCTGGGTGATTCTTTCATAACCTGGATAAAAGTCTTGTACTCCTAACCAAAGGTGAAAGTGCAATATGCAGGTTACTCCTCTCCAATCTTTAATATAACTAGAGGAACTCGTCAAGGGTGCCCCCTGTCACCTATCTTATTTATCTTGGCTATGGAACCTTTAGCCAGGGTCGGACTGGGCCACAGTAGTCCATTTTTTTCCTCGGTGGGCCCCCCCACCAGGTCTCTGGTTGGCCCCCCTCCTTGTCTGGCAGAGCTCCAATTGCTGTCTGCAGCACAAAAATTCTCTTCTCAGTGCTGTAATCACTCATGCTGAGAGCAGTGGCGTAGCTAAGGAGCTGTAGGCCTCGATGCAAGTTTTACAATGGGGCCCCCCAAGCACTCTATACATAACAATTGATACAACGCACCAAAACCTGCCAATGGTAACTACAGTGTCAGAGGTGCAAGAAGGGGATGGGAAATAGCTTGTTAATGATTACCACTGTTCAAAGTATCTATAGAAGTAATTATTATGAGCACAGGACCAATAGAGAGCTAATACTGTAGTTGAGGGAGAGCTCTTCGGGGGCCCTTTGGCCCGAGGGCCCCGATGCGGTCGCAACCTCTGCAAAGTAGGACATTACTTTATATTGAAGGAGGGGACTCTATGCAAAGTTTTGCTGGGCAGCATTGTCTCTGAATTACAATGCTGCTAAGATCATGTACATTTGGCCCTGTCCATAATACATCATGACCACGCTCACCTTCCGGTGCATGGCCGCAATCATGGGATGTGTGGGCCCCAGGTTGAAATTTCTTTGGTTAGCCCCCAGTGTCCCAGTCCGACCCTGCATTTAGCTATAACTATCAGACAGAACCAGACTATTTAGGGGATAGAGATGGCGGGGGTGCATCATAAGCTGAATTTATTCGCAGATGATCTACTTATGTTTCTTACAGAACCCGCCACCTCTATCCCAGAATTACTCATTACACTTTCGGAATCTTCCCACATTTCCGGTTTAAAGATAAACCCCCAGAAATCACAACTTCTCAACATTTCATTAGGACCTACCACTTGCAACAACATTAAAGCTAGTTATCCATTTGCTTGGTCTAATAATTCAATAGAATATTTAGGAATAAGATTGACGGCTAATTATAAGATGCTATTTCAACACAATTATCCTTTGGCCAAACAAATTACACACTACTTGATGCAGTGGTCCTCCTATAGTCTCTCCTGGTTGGGTCGGATAAATTCCATTAAGATGACACTTCTGCCAAAAATCTTATATTATTTTCGGTTGTTGCTGGTTCGTGTCCCCCCTTACTTCTTACGAATGTTGCAGTCTAAATTAACTACATTCATATGGAATAACTCTCGCCCCAGGATTCCCAAACTAACCATGTATATCTACAAGACCAAAGGTGGTCTGGGTGTCCCCAACCTGAAAAATTATTACCAAGCAGCACAGCTGACTCACTTAATTGATCTTTTTAAAGGTTCTAAAATGCCAACTTGGATTCTGTTTGAAATACCTGCTGCATCACCTTAGTCAGTCCAGACCCCCTTATGGCTGCCAAAATTGTCTCGACTAAAGACTCTAGGGGTAATACTAAAGCATTATTTGTCAATTTGGGACTCTATCCGCTTTTCAAAGGGATTAATGTCCCCCTCTTTGCCTTTGATGTCATTTATTGACAACCCTTTATTTATACCTGGCTGCGAGAGTCCTTATAACTTTAAGTGGTGGAGGGAACGCGGGCTGGAGCAGGTTAAATCTCTGGTGGGGGCCTCTGGCATCCTCTCTTGGGAAGATCTACAGGAGAGATATCAGATTCCTCCCGCTGAGAGGTTTCATTATATGCAACTGAGACATTGGCTCTCTTCTATCCTCCCATCGCAAGTTCAATTTCCCATCACTTTGACCATGTATGAGAATTATTGTATGAACAATCCCTTTGCAAAAAGGAACGATCTTGGACTTGTACACAATTTTGACAGTTCCGCCATTGTCCTTCCGTCATGGATATATGTCTAAATAGGAGTCTGATTTGAAAGGGGAGAAATCAAAGGAGGAATGGGTGGAGACCTGAAATATAGTCCCAAAATTGTCACTTAACCTGGTGGTAGTTGAATCAGCCTACAAGGCACTCTTGAGATGGTATTGGGTGCCAGCTAGAATGGCCCATCTACCAGGGGCAAATGGGGGCCTATGCTTTCGAGGATGTGGGGCTAAGGGCGATATGCTCCATGTTTTTTGGTCTTGTCCCATACTCTCGAGGTTTTGGTCCAAAATTTTTAGGCTGCTCTACCCCCTGTTTCAAAAAACGGTCCCAAGAGACCCCTGGATAGCTTTACTACATGGCAAAATAGATGTTTTAGATAAGACACAGAGAATACTAACCCACTTAATTTTCTCGGCCAAACGATAGCATGGTCCTGGAAGACTCAATTTGTGTCCTTTGAGGAGGTTAAACAAAGAGTGACAACTTGTATGATGCAGGAGCACCTGGCGGGTATATTGGATGACAAAGTAGACACATTTCGTAACATATGGGACCCTTGGAAACTGTATGTGGGTTTAGTTTAATTTGCAATACCATACTGTTTATAATGTGAATATAGCAGAACTAGGCTTTCTATCTCCTCTTCTTTCTTCTCTTCTCAGTTTTCTCTCTTTCGTGCCTTTTCTTCCTTCAGTCTGACTTCTTTATGCTGATCCCTGGAAATCTGGAATCTTGATGTTCAGCATCTGTTTGTAGTGCATACCCCCATGGATTCAGGATTACTAATAAGTTTTTATTCCATCTATTGTGTGACAAGCCATTGGCATGACTCATGTGATCCTTCATCTACCTTATAATCCATCAGTGTATGCCTACACTGTTAAGAATCTTGACATTTGTACATTTTCTGCTGTCTGTTATGTTATATGTTTGAAAATAGAAATAAAATAAAAATTTTGAAACATAAAAAGATTTTATACATTCCTGGGGCTTCTTCCAGCCCCATCTGCCCAGATCGCTCCCACGCCACCGTCCTCCGCTGCCCGCAGCTTTGGGAACCAGGTCCCATCATTGATGCCAGCTGAGGCCAGCTACGCAGGAGAAGTGCGCTCTTTGCGTATCTCTCCAGCAGCCAAACTGGCTCTGACTGACAGAAGTGTGGGGACCCGGTTCTTGTAGCTACGGGCAGCGGGGGACGGCGGCCTAACACTAAAGTTATCCCCCTGCCTAGCCCTTGATATTTGTTAAAAGCTGCGATTAGCGGGAATACTCGGTAGTTTGGGCACTCAGAGGCACCGCCCTTTTTTACTTGCTTCGGTGTTCTCTGCATTGCAGTCTTCTGTACTGTTGGTGCTCCATTGGCTGTGATTAAAATAAAGCAACATATCCATCTCTTACACACATACAGAGTAAGGGAAAATCATTACTTTCTGCTATTAGAGACTGAAACTTTCTGATTATGACAAATCGATATGCGTGTGATGCTGCAATAGCAGTTTGGAGGTTTCATTTGCAATGTTAAAAGCTAAGTCAGCTTTTTTGGCCCTCTCAAAAAGCCTTTTGATAAAACAAAGAGTCTATTTTCAGAGTGACTTGACTCAGCTCAATTTTTGCTGCTTGATAAATTCAATACATTGTGGGATCTTCAAAGTAACATCAGCTCTTGCTGAAATTATTGAATTTGTTTTCACGCAGTCATCATTTGATAATTAACAGCTATGCATGCGTCATCGAATCCAATCTTTTTAGCTGAAGCTTGTTGAAAAATGCATTTCCATGAAGTACATTTAAGTTTGAAACAATGTATAACCAGAGGGAATTTCACCTCTTGATGAATAGGTTTAAAGGGTTTAAAAGGTGTGTTTGGATCTTCATAACAAGCTCAGAGCTACACAAGTGCTTCAGTGTTTCTAAAGTATCTTACAAATGTAACCTGCTTTAGCATACTGAGAACATGGGCACAACTTAATTGTGTATGCTGCAGTTTTAGCATGGGCATGCAGTTCATGGTAGCTATCTCTCAGGTGGCACGGTGCTGGTTTGTGTGGTTAGTGTGCTTGCCTTGTAGTGCCAAGGTCCACATACTATCTACAAGAAGTTTGCTGTTCTTTTTGTGCTTGGATGGGATTTCATAGGGTTCTTTGGTGTTCTACCATAGCCCAAGGATGTGTGTGTGGGTAGGTATTTGTTGTCTCCCAAAAACTGCTGGAGACAATAAAGTGTGCGACTGTTGATGGTGGTAGGCTGTCTCGCATAACACTTGCTGTTGCAAATACTGTAGTTACTGTTGTGCGCTTGTGCAATCCACTCCCTCTTTGGTGTGTTCTCTAATGTTCCTGAGCCCTATCGTAGCACATATTGCTGGAAAGTGCTCACATTGTGCCTAACATGCATTGACAAAGTTGGGTCAAACAGCTCCAGGATACAGTCTCACCTGAAACAGCTTGTCACGTCACCCAATACATACAAGAACCCAATCATTTACATACGACTCTCTCTTGTACCATTACTGTGATTTGCATATGGCTATGTGCGTTTCTTTATGGTGTTACAATTTCACTTGTGACAACAAGTGTGTGTTTATTAAAGGTCACTCTCAAGGATCTTGGATTTATTATTTACGGTAAGCAAAGTTTTAGGAAACGAGGGATGAACAGACACTCTGTTTAGGTACAGCAAAGTAGTGCGCACTGTTCACTGTAAAATGTGATTGTTTACTTATTGTTTACCCATCTGCAAGAGTGGATTGCTAAGCAATGTTGCCGGGCAGCTGTACGCAGGGACAATTCTACAATTTTTGCTGCCTGAGGCAAACTTGGGAGGATACGCCCCCCATCCCAATTTGGAATGATTGCACAGCACCCGACAATTTTCATGACCCGTTACACAGTAGCTGCGGCGCGTGTTTTGTTACATAACTATACCATGTAATATTTTTGCTTCATTTAATGTTATCAGTCAGCAAGAACTGCAACAACCTGAGACATGACATGCTGCAGCTGACAACACAATAACACTTTGGCTGGCTGGCTGGTTGTAACAGACAAACAAAGTGCGCACCCTTAGCCAGTCAGCCACCTTCCATTCCTCCTCAGGCAGGACAGCAGTGCCACCTCCTACCTTCTGCTTCAAGTCAAATGAAACACTGCTGCTCTCCTGCCTTCCCCCTCCTCACTCACTGTCAGACTCCTCACTCAGCACAACAAGCTGCTTTTTTCCCCTCGCTCACTCTCCTCTCCCTTCTCCTCCTACTCTGACTGCATGCTGTAAGTGTAAACACACAAACATGCTGCTCTGATGCACCTGATGCAAGTATTTCCCCTTGCTTCATGAGAGAACCGGCCCTGGCTGTATGCAGGCTTGATTCGTAGCTGAGAGGGAACAGAAATATTGTCTGTGCCTAGGAACATGTAGCATCTGTATATACCTTTAAAAATACCTTTAACAACTTTTTTGATAAACGAGCATCATTGCGTTCAAAATGTCATTCACGTCAAGTACTTGTTGTTTGGTTTTTTTTTTGCTTTTGTTTTCTTAAAGAGTTAGTAAAGAGTATGAAAAACATCTTTTTCCACCTTCCTCTTTTCTCTTCCACTCTGCATAAGGTAAATAAAGCATATGAAGAAAATCATTGCTATTATCAGTTAAATTGAACACAACCATGGGCGTAGCAATCACCCTTGCATCCCTTGCCATCACAGGGGGCCCAGAGGCTTTGGGGGCCACTCCCTCTCCCCAACCGCAAGTGCAGCCAGTTAGCAAAGAAACCTCCCAATTCACTCACAAAAACCTGTGTGCAGGAGCATGAGTAATGTTTTCCTGCTTCCAGAGGCTGCTTCACAGCAGAACACTCTCTGCTGCCATTCGCCGGCTCCCAATCATGTGGGGTTCGGGGGACCTATTAAGTCTAGTTACGCCTCTGAACACAACCTCTATATAAGTGGCTCTCGGGAGAGTTGATCATGCTCAAGACAACTTAAGCAGGTACCTAGGGCCTGGTTGACACATTTTCTGACCACCATTCCCTATCTTGTCTTAGCAAAGAAGCCAGGAGGCAAGCAGGAAAAGACAAATCTGCTATCTCATCTAGGGCCTTATTTCATGATAATCATTCTCTGGCCCTCAGGTCTCCTTATTTCCCAAAAAGCCCCTTGATTGATACCTTTGTCACTCACGAGAGATAGGAGCACTCAAAAATAAAACTAGTTGTCCTGATTTCTTCCACTGATGCAGGAATCTGCGTCAGACAGCAAGGGTCAGAAATCGGTACATTAGTTTGTCAACTGAAACAGCAAACTCTACATTTCTACTGATATTATTGGATTTTAGCCTGGCCACATTGAAAGCAATGCGGTAACAGGAGTTATAATATATTTTATATCTGAAATTATTTAAGTAACTGGCTACATATTTGTACAGCACTCAAATTTTTTTTCTATATATCAGATTTGATTTTTTTTTTCTTTCACCAATGCAGCCTGAACAGAGGCCGTAGGGATGCTCATTCAGTATTTTATGGCATTACAGCATTACAAGCAGTACAGTCAGCACTGTAAATATAAATGCTCCAAAGAGTCTCAAATAAAACGAATGTATATATTCGTTTCTTATCAATTCCAAGGATTGTACTTGGTAACTGCTGTGTGAAAGAGGTTTTCAAGTTGTCAAGAAAACTCAGTATTCTTTGTCACTCACAACAACATCTTCTAATACAATCAGATTTTTTTTCATAATCTGTTAAAAAAAAAAAGCACTGTCTGTCAATCATGATTTTTTTCAGCTGTTGCATAAGCATGTTTATAGCTTCATATATACTTTATTTCTGTCTTAGCCTCTGCCATCCTCTTCTTCTTTTGCCATCAATTTTTCCAAGCATCAAGGATTTATCCAAAGAATCTGGTCTTCTCATTATGTGACCAAAATATTTAAGTTTTAATATTAGTATTAACCCTTCTAGTGAACGCTCTAGCCTTATTTTTGTAAACATTGACTGGTTTGATCTTCTAGCAGTCCAGGGAACTCAAAATTCAATAGCATGGGTTTTTGTACACATGGCCTTATTCATGGTCCAACTTTCACAGCCATCTGTTACTACTGGGAAGACCATACCTTTAACTATCCTGATCTTTGTTGGCAAAATAACATCTCTATCCTTCAGTATCTAGTCCAAATTATCCATAGCTTTTCTCCGAAATAACAAGCGTCGCTTAATCTCATGGCTGCAGTCACCATCTGCAGATGTTTAAAACTTGCCTTGCTGTATTTCCGATTTGTTTGCTTTCTTGGTGTCTGTCACAAACACTTACTATCTTTATACTGTCCACGTTCGTATAATTCTTTTTTTACAAGCTGCCCTACTGCATCCTCTCGTTAGCCTAGCTCAGGAAGAACATTTTTTTAACCACTTGCCGACCGCACACTAATACTGTGCGGCGACAAAGTGGTAGCTGGAGGACCAGCGACGCAGTTCTGCGTCGCCAGGTGCCTCCCTAATTAATCAGGAAAGGCCGCTCGCGCGAGCGGCCGTTTCCTGTCAGATCACGGAGCGGGTCTCCGTGAATAGCCTGCGAGCCGCTGGTTGCGGCTCGCAGACTAACTGTAAACGTAGGAGACGTATGTCTCCTTTGTTTACATTGTACGGCGCTGCTGCGCAGCAGCGCCGTAAGGCAGATCGGCGATCCCCGGCCAATCAGTGGCCGGGGATCGCCGCCATGTGACAGGGGACGTCCTGTCACAGGCTGCACAGGACGGATTGCGTCCTGTGCAGCCCCGATCACCAGGGGGCAAGGTAGGAGAGGGAGAAGCGGAATTTCGCCGCTGAGGGGGGCTTTGAGGTGGCCCCCCCGCAACAATACAGCCAGCAGGAGCGATCAGACCCCCCCTGCACATCATCCCCATAGGGGGGAGAAAAGGGGGGCGATCTGATCGCTCAGCATACACCCTGATCTGTGCTGGGGGCTGCAGAGCCTACCCAGCACAGATCACAAAAAACAGCGCTGGTCCTTAAGGGGGGGGGGGGGTAAAGGGTGGGTCCTCAAGTGGTTAAAAAGCTAAAAAAAAACTTTAATTTTAAAGGAAGCAGCATAGGTCTAGACTTTTCTGGCCTGAATGTTTTTGAGCTGCGCAGTCTTCTGAGGGGGTAGGTATAGTCCAGCTGCCACCTACACTGCTCTCAATCAGGTCGCATGAGTAGGTGTAAGCAAGCTGCCACTTAATCCTTCACTCCTGGAAATAATTGGGGGAAGATAGTATTGTTGCGATTGGGGTGGGGGGGGGTGTCAGGGCCGGTTTAAGCAACAATGGGGCCCCAGGGCAAAATAAACCTGGGGGGTCCCCCCAACATATACCCCGGAACAAAAATCGGCATTAGGGGACCTTTTTTGCAGCTGGTATAGTCAGGGTGTGAAGTCCCAATCGGTCAGAGCTCCACATTCTGGCTATCCCAGCCTGCATGGGGGACAAGGGGTTAAAAAGTTTCAGGAGGGGGGACCCCACATAATTAAAAAAAAAAAAAAATTCCCACACTCTAAACATAAAAAAAAATTGGGAAAATAGGAAAAAATGCCAGGGATCTTCATACAGCCATATTGCGGCTGTATAGCGATCCCTGGCCAAAGCATTGCGGCTGCGTATGGACCCCCTGGAAACCCCGTCAGGAAATGTATTGCTCTTTCTTTTTATACATGTAAAATTACACTACCGTTAGGTTTGCTACTAAAAGTGAAATTTACCGCATTTAAAACTATACTTCTTTCCTTCTAAACTTTAAAATCGATTTTCTCAAAAACTATAAGGTCTTTTTGAAAAATTGTTTTTTCCTCTTATTCCTAATGATCTCCTTAACATATCCTGCAAATTTAGGGTTTCTAGCATTTAAGGTGGATTTGTTATTAACCATTAAAGTCGGCAGGTTTTTAAATGTTTTTTTTTCCTTTGAAACTTTAAAATCGATTTTCTCAGGAACTATAAGGCCGATTTGAAATTTTTTTTTCCTCTTGTAGCCACTGGGGGCCCCTACAAGCTCTGGGGCCCTGGGGCAGCTGCCTCCTCTGCCTTAATGGTAGCGCCGGCCCTGGGGGTTGTGCAGTTGACCTGCCTTTTGGTGTCCCATACAACAGAGGAGCTGATGTGGGTGAGCCCATGGATCGTTGCCTCTGTTTGTAAAAAACATGCGTGTGGACGAGGATTTACAAAAGTAATGTTGTATTTTATGTTTTATTTTTGCAAAGTTTGGGTTTCCTTTTGGTCAACAACACACAATCCTGGTGGTCCTTAATGACCTACTTTAATACGCTTTTGTACTGATGCATGGTGTTTTTCTTTAGGTAAACAATATGTATTTTTCATTATAGCTTTCTGTAGGAATTTCATTGGTAAATGATTCACCTTTCTGAACTGATTTTGTTCACAATATTTATTGCCTTGAGTGTGGTCAGGTGACTGAAAATGTATTTACACTAATGTATTAAAGGGAACCTGAAGTGAAAGGAATATTAAGGCTGCCATTTTTATTCTCTAATAAACAATGCTGGTTGCCTGGCATCTGTGTTGATGCTCTGCCTCTTAAAGAGACACTGAAGCGGAAAAAAAATATGATATAATGAGTTGGTTGTGTACTATGAATAATTACTAGAAGATTAGCAGCATATAAAATATTCTCATATTTTTATTTTCAGGTATATAGTGTTTTTTCTAACATTGCATCATTCTATAATATGTGCAGATTACACAACACTCAGCATTCAAAATGATTCTTTCAGAGCAGTCTGTGAACTAATGACCTCTCCTCTGGCAGAGAAAAAGAAAATTGTTCACTAACAGTTGAGATAATAAAAGTCAGAAAACAGCCCTCTCCACGACTTTGAAAGTTGTAGAGCTTAATGGCTTTTTTGCATAGAGATAACAACTGGAGTTTCTTAACTCCTCCTGTACTGGAAACAATTAGACTGATGTATCTGATCTTAATGTTTTATTTCTTAGCTGTACTACACATACAAATCATAATATCATATTTTTTTTCCGCTTCAGTGTCTCTTTAAGGGGACCACTATCACGAAAACTGCAACATTTTAAATACATTTAAAAGCATACAAATAAGAAGTACTTTTCTTTCAGAGTAAAATGAGCCATAAATTACTTTTCTTGTATGTTGTTGACACTTGCAGTAGGTAGTAGAAATCTGACAGAACCAACAGGTTTTGGACTAGCCCATCTCCTCATGTGGAATTCTCCCCGGTTTTGGTTTTATTTATTTTTAAAAGCACGTAGTGAATGGCAGTTGCACCATCCAACTGCCAAAGAAAGTAAGCAGCGGGCAGGGAGGCTGTCCAGCATCTCTGTATAAATGCTTTTCAGGGAATGTCTTTATAAAGAATAAAGGCCATGCTGAGAATCCCCCATGAAGAGATGGACTAGTAAAAATCTGTTGGTTCTGTCAGATTTCTACTACCTACTGTAAGCAACAGGAACAGAGGATGAAAAGTAATTTATGCCTCATTTTACTCTAGAAGAAACATACAGTACTTCGTATTTATATGTGTTTACATGTATTGCATGCAGTATATAACATTTTACAATTTTTAGTGGTCCTTTAACACTTTATCTCACTGGCACAGAATGAGCTTGCACATCAGATGCTTTGACTTTGATGTGCCTCCACTGGCTGCATGCTGGCTGCATGCCTGTTGCAAGGGGTTTGACTACAACAACTAAAGCGAAAAGCTCAGCACACAAGTCAGGCAACTGGCATTGTTTATATGGGAATGAAGACTGTAGCCTCTATATTCCTCTTACTTCAGCTTTCCTCTAAATTTAACTTGGACTTTGATACGATTGGGGCTTGCTTGTTTGGCTAATGGTTCCAGCCTCATGAAATTTGCATTTTCCAAGCGTTTTTACGTAGTGGGGAAAAATGACATAAATTACATTAGAAATTGCATGATTATCTATAACTATCATATCACCTCATACCTTGGCAGACAAATCACTGCAGAAGACATGCAGAGAAAAAATAATTGTAGCCTTCCTTGTTTGAAATACAGTTAATAATGTACTGTATAATTTCATTACACATTTTATTCTGTGATTTGTTTTACTAATACATAAGACTTATATTTTATTTCACTTCTGTTAGGAGAGTTATATAGCACCTTTCTCTAATAAGTCAGAATAATATGTACAAATAGCAATGTTCTGTGTACTTTTATGATTAAATGTCAGAAGTATGGATTGTTTCATAAATATGTATTGATTCATTGGAGTTAGAAAACGCAATTTGAATGTAAATCATTTATTTTCATAAACTAGACGTAAAATATTTAGAAATACAGGAGGCAGCAATAAAAATACATCATGTAGCAAAGTTATCATTACTATCGTCATTATCAGGATCACCATGCCCACCATCTTTTTGAATTGTACGCTTCCTGAACCAGGGAGGAAAGAAGCCTAGTTTTATCAAGCTTATAACAAACAACAAAATAACTCTTCTGATCTTGTGCTAGGCACACCCTGTTCTATAGCAATCTTAAATAATCAGATCAACAACAGCACCTCTGGGTTGGGAAACTATTTAATTTGATTTCCTGTAAACAAGTGAATTTGTAGGCCCTAATCTACAGGAGGCCCGGATTTACCTCACAGGAGCCTATAGGCACAGATGTCCTGGCATCCTAGACTTCGCATTTCACAAACCAACAAACACCTGCTGAACCGCACCGCAAGTGTGCTGGCTGCCCTAGCTGTCACTTCTCTCTTAGTTCCCTTGCCTGCCATAGGTAGATACAAGTGCCCCTTAGTATTAGGTAGACACTAGCCAGTGCTACCCTTAGTATTAAGTAGTTAAGAGGTGCTCCCAAGTATTAGGTAGCTAGAGGTGCCCCCGAGTGAATGTACTCTGCATAGGTAATGCAGGTGGGAGGCAATTGGGAAGGGGAGTGAGCCGCCTTTTCACAATCAGGTGCCTGTAGGCACGTGCCTACAGTGCCTTATGGTAAATCCGGCCCTGATCTACAGTATATTGTAAACCAATATATTGCCATCCCTGTCCTAGTAGTCTTTGAGGAAAAAGTGTTGTTCAAGTTGAATTGGTTTAAATCGGAATCCATCAAATTTTTTGGGGAAAAAAAACTGATCCAGCGAATCTGAATTTCAAATTGGTTTATTATTATTATTTAGTATTTATATAGCGCCGACATCTTCCACAGCGCTGTACAGAGTATATATATAGTCTTGTCACATAACTGTCCCTCAAAGGAGCTGACAATCTAGTCCCTACCATAGTCATATGTTTATGTATGCATTGTGCAGTGCATGTATATTTTTATGTTTTTTAGCTATCATTATTATCCCCATGCTTCAATCTACAATGGAATTTGTTTCCTAAATCAATTGGTAGAACTTTAAGGCAGTAGTACACAAATAAAAACAAACAACATAGTGTCTTCATGCCCAATCATTTTTAACCGCATATCCCCTATGGAGGACGCTGTTTCCTAGGACATTTAGCTCCACAGAGTTTCCACAATTTGCAATGTAGACACTTTTTCACGCCCAAAATCTACTGCTTGAAATGTGCCTGACCATGCCTAACCACGGATTTCAATGTTTTGGGTTTATTTCCTATTTTTACCTGGGACTGGCATCTTTTACATTGTGTGACTAGATCTGTGGTCTGCATGTATTACTTTCCGAAGTCATCGATTCACAGTACCTTGGGAAGGGTATCACTGTTTCTACATAATGTTGCAAACACCAACACCTGATCTATGTACTTTTACAATGCAAATACAACCAATGTAATGCACACCTCATGGCCCCCAACAGTTATATGGGAATTTACTCACTGAATTGTGGCCATTTGCAATGATGTAGCGTTAACCTACTAAATAGAAGCTGTAAGGCTCAGTCAACACTTTGCCTGATGCATAACGGGCATTCACAGTGTATCCTGTGCGGATGTGACTGTGTCTATCACAGTGTCTGTTGCATGCTGCCTCATTCACAGTTTTTACCACTGTGCATCCACTCAGGTTTGTCACCGCCACCATTTGGGTCTGCCACAACCGCTACTAAGGACAAGCGATGCAATACCGGAGGGAACTGCAATACCATGAACCCCCGGTTAGATTGAAAAAGACTGTTAGGATCCTTCCTCTCTAGTGAGGATTTTGGGAGGGAGAATTGTTTTCTATTGGTCTATTTCAGCCCAATGTGAAGTCCTGGTTGGTGGGCTTCTGCTGGGCTCCCCTACAGAAGGTGACAAAAGAAGCCAGAAGGTGACAGAAGAATAGAACAAAGTAGACAAACATATGAAGCAAAAAGCCTGGTGAGAATGCACACTGTCTGGTCCCATAAGCTTTCTTTGTTTCCGTCTGTATATACAGCTTATGTCATGTATGTCATAAGTTTGGCTTTCAGCACTGCAATGTTCAAAATAGCACATGTCTGACTGGATCCTTTGTTTAACATAGGTTTTGGTGAAATGCCTGGTGGTCCATCCTGTGAACCAGCCCTAGGGGCAGAACCAGGACAAGGTACTCCAGCACCCAAGGCTGAGACACCAAAGTGCGCCCCTCCATCCCTCTCACCACTGCCGTAAAACACAAATAAATAAATACATTTGTTCTTCCCTCCTCAGCTAGATAACAATCCCCCACTTAATCTCAGGCCACAATGAGCTACTGAATTAAGTGTAAACTTGTCAGGAGGGGAAAAACCTCAGTGGCTTGTGCGAAAAGTGGGCAGCTAATGGTCCCTCACATTGCCTTATATTACCTCAGCAGCCAAGTCTACCAATCCAGGATCAACAAGTAACACCTATCATTGGTTCCCTAAATCCAATAGTCAAACTAATAAGCCATAACCACAGTGCCCAACCCATGAGGTCCCTCTACAAAAAAAATTGTTGAGCCTGAGTCTTGGAAATTACAGGCTGAATTTATATTTGGCTTGCATTAGAATCTACAAACTAGCTCTGTGATGTACAGTATCATAATCACTGCCCTGTTTTACTGATGTCACATACAAATGAATCTGTTACAGATGTGTGACTCGAAAACTACTGAAGCCAAAAGATCAGTAAGACAGCTGGAGAGGTTTTTTTAAAGGAATACAGATGAAAGCATTCTTATTCCTCACACTTCAGCACTTCTTTAATGCTTACTACTGCTCTCTCTGGCACATAAAAGGACAAGCTCTGCAAATGCTTAGCATTAGCAGTCACACTGCGTTAGCAGTTAAATAGTTAAACAGAACAGTTTCTAGTGTCAACCAAGTCATATGAATAAAAATTTGCTATACACTGTGTTTATAAAAGTCACACTGCTTTGTACATGTACTAGTAAGTCACTTTTTAGGCTGTGGAGTTGTAGTTGTCAATGTATGTATACCATGCGGTTAGACTGATTTTATCCACAGTGTGGGAGTCTAAAGAGTGACATCCCTCTGCTGTCTTATGATCAAGGATTCAGGAGTTGCAACAACGGACTATCAGACTATTAATCTTCCACACCCCTAAATGTAGCTCTGTATAGCAGCACAAACTTTTTTGCTTGCAGCAGTGGGGCTGTTAGGGGAGGGAAGCGTTAACTGCTTCCATACACACTGAGCAGAATGGACCTTTGCAGAACTGTTGCTGAGGTGCTGGCCACAAAGAGTTAATCCATTTCAGCAGGAGAAGTCCCCCCCCAAGACATTACAATTAAAACCTGGGTTTATAGTCAGTTCACATGTCCTTGTATAGTTACCTACCAATTTTCCAGTTGACAGGTTAGGTGAACAGGTGCCTGGGCAAGAGGAGTCCTGGCAGGTGGAATAGCAGTGTCTGGCTACACTATTACCCACCACATGCTCCATATGTGTTATTTGCGGGGGGGGGGGGGTCAGCATCATCATGGGGCACTATAACATAGACAACCTATAAATAGGGAGCTATACTTGTGGAGCACCATGATGTCAGCACTTTAAAGCACAATCATTGTGTCATTATAAAGGAGAATGCACCATAAGGGCTCTTTCACATCAGAGCTTGCGTTGGAGAACGCTCAAAGCATACGTTTTGTTGTATGCCTTTTACTGCGTTTTGATATGCGTTGCACTGCAGTGAGTGTGCGTTTTTAATCCGTTTTCAATGCGTTACTGCACATAGAAAAACGCAGGTAATTTTTTTTTCTTTTAGTTGTCAACTTTCTACATTGTTCCTCTGTTGCATTCTGGGACTGATTGCCTGCGTTAACGGATTAAAAACGCGCATAGTGTGCGTTTTACATTGACTAACATTGTAACGCATAAAGCTAGTGTTGGCCAAAAAACTGCGCCTGGGTGCAGTGGAACGCAACGCACAAAAAGGCTGCGTTATATGTGAAAGCTAAAATGAAAGTCTATGGACTTTCATTTCACCTTGGGTAACGCAAACTTTATCCTTTGCGTTGAAACGCAGAAAATCTGCCCTAATGTGAAAGAGCCCTAAGAGGGAGCTATAAGGGCTGAACTTTAAAATACCTCTCAACCGGGGTACAATCTTTTAAATAAAGCCAATGGGGGACTAGATTAACTTTGAATAAGTGTCAAGGTGTTGCTCATTGTGGTCGTGCCCCTCCCCCCTCCTTGTCTGCGGCCATTTCTATGTTCAACAGAATACTATTGAATATGAAAGACAGGAAGCTCCCCCTAGCGATGGCGCATGGTTTGGAACTGCACAATTGCAAGTTCCAAACACAGAGAGAGCAAGCACTTATTCAAGAGTGCTTTCTTTCACTGTACACTTCACAATAGCTCTGGACTGCTTGGAGGAACTTTGGTGGAGTGGGAGCAACGAGGACCGAGGATGGGGAATGAGAGGACCTCAACAGCTATGAGCAGTGCCAGGTCACTCCTAAATAGGTAATCTAGCCCACAATTTATTTCATACATTTTACTCTGGTTTAGGGGTACTTTATGGGGTTAGTACAATTGCAAGCAGCTTTGTCAGGTACTATTAGTATAATTAATTTGAGTGTTCACGGTATTTTCTTTTTTTTAAAATTGTACTCAGCAGTTCTTTCTCCCCTGGCTACATGTACTATGCGGATACTGTGCATTGTACATCACACCTGTTTATTGCAGTTCACAGTTCTGTAACACTTCAACTGCTCAGTTATAATGAATACTTCAATAAGTCATTATTCCCGAGAAGATATATAATGGAAATAGAGGACAGGGGTGTGACAGAACTGGCGATCTCTGTGTGTCCTTATGTAGGGAGATCAGGAAACTGCAGGCAGTTTACAGAGAGAAGAACCTGACTCCCCACTGCTAGTACAACTTTACTTGTCACAGAAGGAAAGACTTTCATAAATCATGAGTTCCGTGACAGTAGGCTATATGGAGACGCTACACATAAATGCTAAGTAATTGATGAAGATGACTTAATTAATGTTGTTGTTGAAGATGAAATGCTGCTGGTTCTCATGCAGTGTAATTCCACCTCAGATTACATTACTGGCCTGTTATATGTAATTTTATACTGAAGACTTCAGTTGATGTTTGCTAATAATCCTGCAGTGCGAAACTCAGTTTCAGCAAAGGACAGCTATAAACTAATTTTATGTTAATTCAATGCTAAATGCCAGTGTCTTGGAAATAAACATATTGCACATCTTGTAAATAGGAAGAATGCAAGTGGCCATAGATCGGTAGATGTGTAAAGCCCTGAAAACTGTTTAGTGTTTGCCAAAATTATAATTTATAATTGATTTGGGTGTCAAGCAATGATTGCTGTATAGACATGCTGCTTGGCTACTGCTGAGCAGCCTGTTCTATTTGGAGGAGAGGAGAGAAGACGAGCAGGAGGTGTCCCACTGAGTGGACAACATTCAGTCACTAATTTGACAGCAATGTCATGGCACGCCTGTGCTGATGGTAGATGACTGCAAAAGAGTATTAGAGGTGATAAAAAAAACTATTGTTTACATGTTTTACACAGCTCAAGAACAACAGTGGATTTCCTTGATTTCCTTGTTTTCCAACCGCTCTCAAATAATGATGCAAACATGCAGTGACCTCTTCCTTTCCTTTACTCCACAGAAATCTAAACACTTTCAATTTGTAGATTGGGGAGATTGGGTAGTGGTGACTGACAGGATCATATGAAATAGAGATTTTCCTAAATTGTTAAAGCATCCTTATCTCCTTACCCTTTCCAGCAGCTTCAGGATGGAAAAAAAGCATTGATGGACTGTTTAAACATTTCTTGAAGCGTAGTGATGACCAAAATAATGTCCTTCTGACTCACGGATGGAAGTAAACTGAAATGATCAAAGCTTCTAGCTGCTGGTTAGTACAGGGCGTTGCACGAAAGACCGGCCTGGCTGCCCGTCACAACTGCAAGTATACAGGCAGATACCAACCAGCCAGTCCCCATGCGCCTCTTGCATATCCGTGCTGTGTGTTCTCTCCGTTTTTTTGAAGCCTGTGTCGCCTGCTATGGGAGTGTTACCCATATGTAAGCAAATGCAAGTGTAAGGCTTGGTGGTGTATTCTCCACAGTCAGCATGCAACGCATGAGCTGACGTGGAGGAGGTACACACACTAGCACAAAGAAACAGGCTATCCCTAGTATAGTGGAGGGGAGGACTGACTCCAATAGGAGATTGTGGCGCACAGAGCCGGTGCAGATCTGACAGCCACAAACAATGCTTTCGTTATAACGTCTCAGCGCAAAGTAGCGCTGAGCGCATAAACCAGAACTGAGGAGATCAGGACAGGTAGACAGAATGAACGCTTGCTAGCTAGCGGCTACTTAGCGACAGCAAGCGTCCAAAACCAGACAGACTGGAATGAGGCAGCCAATGCGTTGCGGCGATGGCGTGCCTCACAAAGACAGGACAGGATAGTCAGGAAATAGCAGGATCAAGATAGATGAACGTAACACAGATAAATATACAATAAGTATGTTTTCCTAGCGTATTACAATTACAGCTATCAATGAAACTATTTGTAAGGTCTGACTAACATATGTATATATCAGCAATGAACCGATATATGACATAAGCAGGAACGCTGACTAGGACTGGAGTAATACAGGGAACAGGACTCAGAAGGATTCGCTATCTCTTCGCAGAGATGAACGCAATCCACAAACAGTAACAGAACAGGATTCAGAAGGATTCGTTATCTCTTCGCAGAGATGAACGCAATCCACAAACAGGACCAGGAACAGGATAACTAGCTCAGCACGGGTGTTCACGGTACACGCAAACTACCAAAACGTGCTGGAAAACTGACTAACTGAACACAGGAAATAAACAGTTCGTGTACGTATATATCAGCGACACTGATGTATCAACGTAACACGAATACAAGGAAAATAATAAACGTGCTGGTATGCATATATATTGGCAATGAACCAATATATGATGCAAAACCAGCAAAGTATCTTTAGAACAAGAAACACGATCGGGGGCTGAAGCGACAGCAAGACGGGCTTAACTGAAGCTATGAAAACCCAAGGAAACCCTGCAGGAAGCAGATCTTTATACTGAGGTCATCCAATGGGAGCAGACATGCAGATTCCCACACAGGTGAATGATAATCAGTCACAAGCTGACAGCAGGGAAAGACAGACAAAGCTATGCAGCTTGCATGGAAATAGATCAGAACTGCCTGAGCTGCAGCACTACTACTTCCAGCAACAGCTGCTGCAGCAGCGATCATCACAGTACCCCCGCCCTTAAAAGCGGATTCCAGACGCTTTTCAAAACTGAAATTCCCAACAAAACAGTCCGACTGATAATTCATGATGACCGGGACAGCCCGACAAGACCGAATTCCAGAATCAGTCCCCACAAGACTGGACCCATCAGAACCAGAACCTACAGAACCATGCCCATCAGTACTACAAGCCCCAATGTGACACCCATCAGAACCATGATTTCCAGAAGAAAGCCCTCCGAAATTCCCTGAGCGATACCCACCGCCTTCCAGGAACCGTTCAGAAACGCCAAAGCCTTTGCAATGCCCACCGGTACTGTCTTTACCAACACAAAACCCACTGTTGAACCAGTCCAAGGCACCAGGACAAGTTTTCTCAGAGACCTCCCAGAACACCTTGAAGCTCCAAAGAGATCCCCATAGGTCAGAATGCCCCTTAGGCTCACATGGAGAACTATCAAGAACCCCTATGGAACCTAGGGCAATTCCCGAGTCAGGGCCACAAGGACAAACATCAATATCAGGGCTTTCAGGGACCAGAACCATCTCTGGGCATGCAGGCAGACTGGCAACATCAGAACGTGTTCCCACTAAGGAAGCATCAGAGCACGCTAACACCTTAGACACACTTGGGCATTCTGGCACACAAAGAACATCTGGGCACACCGGCACAAGAGAAACCTCTGGGCATGTCAAGGAACTGTGAGCCTCAGGGTCAGCCAAGACAGGACCAAAACCAGGACTGGCCAAAAAAAAATCATCATGACTAAACTTCGCAACTACTGGACTTTTACACGAGAATGCTGGATCAGACTTAGATGTCGCTGATTCCAGCAAAGTCAGTAACAAATCAGATTCAGGGGCACTAACAAGACAGGACAAATCTTCTGATGTATGCACTGAACCAGATAGGGACTCCACAACTACCTCTGGACTGGACAGAGACTCATTTAATACACTGGATTGGAGCTCATGAGGCGCTGCAGAACAAGTCAGTATTGCAGCAGCCCCCACTGGACTAGGCAAAACTGAGGAATTCCCTGGACAGGAAGGGGACTCTGGAACCTCTGCCACAGCGGCCAGAGAACCAGAATCTTTCAGGATACAGGGCTGGGTTTCAGGAACACTCATCAGACCGGACTGAAATTCTGAGATTTCTATTATTTTGACCAGAGAATCAGAATTATCCATGTTACAGGGCAAGACTTCTGAAACATTCAGAGGACAGGGCTGGAGTTCCTCGGCTGTTACAACACTGGAGAGGGACTCAACATTGGTTAAATCAGACTGTGTACAGGGCAAGGTATCTAACACAATTGCTGACGAGGACAATATTTCAATGGCTTCTGCTTTGCTGGGCAGAAATTCACCAAGTTTTATTAGAGCAGACTGTAATTCCAAAACAGCTGCTAGACAAGTGAATATTACTGCAACACCAACTGAGGTAAGCAGTGCCTCAGACCCTTCTGCTAGAGGGTTTGAAATATCCAAAGTACTGGGTGAAGCATAAGACTCTGCGACCCCAGCTTCACTGGACAGGATCACTGAACAGTCCATATTGCAGGGCAAAATCATGGAAGCACCTGCTGGACAGCATAATGATTCTGTGACCTGAGTTTCATTGGAGAGATCTACTGCACAATTCATGGTACAGGGCAAATTTATTGGAACATTTTCTGAACAAGGTAATAATTCTGCGATTTCAGGTTCACAGAGCAGATGCTCTGAGCTATTCACGAACCTAGAGCGAGGTGTAGAAACAGGAAAATCAAGACACAATGTTTGCGCATCTGAATCACCATTCAATTGTAAAATTGGAAAATTCAGATGCTGGGGTTCTGAGGTTTCTGGACAGGATTGCTGGGACTCGGAAACTGATGTAGTGCATCTATTGGCATCTGCTGGATCAGACAGGAGTTGAACTTTATTAACACGGGTAATTTCTGCAGAAGTGTTTGCAGAGACAGGCAAGATTTTTCTGGTGTCTGTTTCACTGAACAAAGACTCATGAGTACTGGCTAGGCTGGACTCAGAAGTCAGCAGGACCTCTGGATTCTCTGCTGAGAAATTTGTGCAGGGCAAAGTTAAGAAAGTATCAGTGGCTTCTGTTTTACTGGGAAGTAACACTGAGTTATCCATGGTACAGGGTGGAGTTACAGGAACATTCACAAGACATGGCAGGGACTCAGTAACTGGAGAAGTGGGACAGTCTCCAATTGACAGTGTGTCTTCCCTGGTATCAACTGATTGAATCGCATAAAAATCATCCAAAATCATTTTCCACACATCGATCAATGGAGCCACAAAGTCATACCCACACACACCAGTTTTTATTAGGTTATAGGCAGACTTAATGCATGCATTCAATACTAATTCACTTTTTGCACTGTAAAATTGACAAAATGAACTTGAATCATTCTTCCATTCATTGACCAGAGCTTCCATCTCTCCTTTCTCAAATGGAGGATTCCAAGCATACTTAACAGGCAGATCACAGTTTGCAGATATGATTGTGGCAGGGACATATATTGGGTTAATTAGCAGGTGATTGGCAGATTCCTTATTCTTAAGAATCTCCAATACCTGTAGCAAGTGTTGAACTGTAGTGTATGCAAACTTTCCTTGCTTCACAAATAAGTTGATTTGTTCAATACTCTGTAATATCTCCTCATAATCATACTCAGATAATTCTTTTAAACAAAAATCTTTATTTTCCCTAGCCAGTGATGAAAGTTCATTAATAGTTTCATAAGTCCATTTAACTCCCCTGAAAGACAATTGCATTTCATTATCTGTTAATGGCAGAATCTCATTATAGGTCTCAGTCGCTAAGGATAACGACTCTGCAGATCGGACACGTTTCTTAGAACGTTTGCGTTTTGCCTTAGACCCTGCTGTTTTCCCTGCTGTTTTTGGTGATTTATTCAAGGCTGCAGGAAAATTATCAGGAACACTCTCTGCTTGCTGATCATTTTTGCAAACAATTGAAGGAGCAGCTGATTGGCCTGCTCCCAGGAGTTCATTTAGAGGAAAAGGCAATGGATCTATGCGCAACCAGTTATGGATCACAAACGCTAGAAATTCCAGCGGTCTCTCATTCAAATCGGAATGATTGAGAACATCACATGCCCACTGAAGCAATTGCCCTTTAAACAAAATATAAACTAGCTGGAGTGCCCAGGTTGAAACAGGAGTCGCTTGGAGATCGGGATTGGCCAGGAACCTGGCACATTCAGAGAAAAACTCATTTTCTGTTTCATGGTTAAGTTCTTCAAATTTCTTAAAGGAACAGGAACCATAATTAACTGTGTCATACTTTCTGGGAATCCCCCCCACAATGGGGATTGGTAATGGGGTTTTCATAATGTAAGGCTTGGTGGTGTATTCTCCACAGTCAGCATGCAACGCATGAGCTGACGTGGAGGAGGTACACACACTAGCACAAAGAAACAGGCTATCCCTAGTATAGTGGAGGGGAGGACTGACTCCAATAGGAGATTGTGGCGCACAGAGCCGGTGCAGATCTGACAGCCACAAACAATGCTTTCGTTATAACGTCTCAGCGCAAAGTAGCGCTGAGCGCATAAACCAGAACTGAGGAGATCAGGACAGGTAGACAGAATGAACGCTTGCTAGCTAGCGGCTACTTAGCGACAGCAAGCGTCCAAAACCAGACAGACTGGAATGAGGCAGCCAATGCGTTGCGGCGATGGCGTGCCTCACAAAGACAGGACAGGATAGTCAGGAAATAGCAGGATCAAGATAGATGAACGTAACACAGATAAATATACAATAAGTATGTTTTCCTAGCGTATTACAATTACAGCTATCAATGAAACTATTTGTAAGGTCTGACTAACATATGTATATATCGGCAATGAACCGATATATGACATAAGCAGGAATGCTGACTAGGACTGGAGTAATACAGGGAACAGGACTCAGAAGGATTCGCTATCTCTTCGCAGAGATGAACGCAATCCACAAACAGTAACAGAACAGGATTCAGAAGGATTCGTTATCTCTTCGCAGAGATGAACGCAATCCACAAACAGGACCAGGAACAGGATAACTAGCTCAGCACGGGTGTTCACGGTACGCGCAAACTACCAAAACGTGCTGGAAAACTGACTAACTGAACACAGGAAATAAACAGTTCGTGTACGTATATATCAGCGACACTGATGTATCAACGTAACACGAATACAAGGAAAATAATAAACGTGCTGGTATGCATATATATTGGCAATGAACCAATATATGATGCAAAACCAGCAAAGTATCTTTAGAACAAGAAACACGATCGGGGGCTGAAGCGACAGCAAGACGGGCTTAACTGAAGCTATGAAAACCCAAGGAAACCCTGCAGGAAGCAGATCTTTATACTGAGGTCATCCAATGGGAGCAGACATGCAGATTCCCACACAGGTGAATGATAATCAGTCACAAGCTGACAGCAGGGAAAGACAGACAAAGCTATGCAGCTTGCATGGAAATAGATCAGAACTGCCTGAGCTGCAGCACTACTACTTCCAGCAACAGCTGCTGCAGCAGCGATCATCACAGCAAGTGACACAAGCTTCAGTAAAGTCGGAGAGGACACACAGCAGTGATAGAGTGAGGCACACAGGAATGGCCAACATCTGCCTTTATACATGCGCTTGGGGCAGGCTGCTGGGCCGGCCTTTCGTGCATCACCCTGTAGTAGCAATCTGCCAGTTAATTGATTACTAGCTGCTGGTTTTGATTGGCTTAGTGAAAATATTTTTCAGTTCTTTATAAATATGCCTCAGTGAGTTCAAGAAAAGAGAAGGAATTGTTTCAATGATCTCTATACATTCAGAACAATATATCTAATTCTATACATGTGTATTGATAGAGGATACATAGCAATAGCATCAGCAGAAGGAACCACCCCCAATGGGCTTATAGCCTAAGCGGACACACCTGTGATCCTCCCTAGAACGATAGTCCAGTTTACCTATGTCGGCACCACCATGATCTCTTTATCCACAAGTAGACAAGAAGCTTTGATTCATAAAGCATTACCTCATGCGGTAATGCTGAAAACAGCAGACTTTACCGACCACTTAGCAAAATGTCAATTCATAAAGGCTGTTGCCGCATGAAAAGCTGACATTACCGACCAGGGAGCTAAATTACCGACTTGGCTGCAGTTACCGACAACACATATCAGTAAATTGTCAGCAAATGTCAATTCATAAAGCCTTCAACAAGCGGTAAGCCTGGCGGTAGTTACCGACACCTCTAGTGAGGCGACAACAAGTTACTGACAGCTCTGATGAATGCAAAAGTGCAGAGAGCCGAAGTCTGTTTGATTCATCTGTGGAGAGAGCCAGAGAGCCGTCTGTGTGAATCATTTGAGCAGGCAGGGAAAGACTGCGTAACTCATCTGTCTGAGTCATCAGTGGAGAGAGCCAGAGAGCCGTCTGTGTGAGTCATAGGGAAAGACTGTGTGACTCATCTGTCTGAGTCATCAGCGGAGAGAGCCAGATAGCCGTCTGTGGGAGTCATTTGAGCAGGCAGGGAAAGACTGTGTGACTCATCTTTCTGAGTCATCAGTGGAGAGAGCCAGAGAGAGCCGTCTGTGTGATTCATTTCACAGGGCAAAGAGAGAATCCAGACACTGCTCTACTCGACCGCTCAATGGGCTGCGGTAATTTACCGACCTCCAAGGGCAGCTGGGGAAATCTTTATGAATTAGCACACAGACCGGGAAAATACAGAGTGCGGTATTTTCCCGACAAGATTTTTTTATCGCACTGCTGTTTATGAATCGAGGCCTATGAGTCTTACACATGTATTATATCACATAAAGCATTTATGTGTACAGTATGGTTGGTGTTAATACTGAAATTATGTTACGGAACCTCAGTTCATGGTCGTCAGGCCCCAAGGGAGCTAAGCCACCAAGCAGCTGTGTTAAAAATGCCCACTGTTTATGGTTGCACATTATTTTACAGTGAAAAGAAAAAGTTGAACTAATAATGAAGAGCAAGTTTATCCTGCTAAATATGCATCACTGTATTTTGCCTGTCATTGCTGCTGGCTAATGGCAGAACTGAGGATCTTCTTTCCTTGAGTAGTTCACTTTCCACCACTGTCGTGACATATGGTAGAATGCAGTAAATGATTCAGGATATCAACTTTTAGGATCATTTTCCTGGTGTCAGCATCACCAACACTTCCTATATCTATACATTGCTGTATATTGATACATAACCCACCTTCTCAGTGATGCTTAGCCTAGGCTATTTAGCTATGTGGCATTCTCCTCCCAGAGCTTTCTGATAAACCAGGCATTATTTTCACTGCCTTCAGGACTCTCAGAAACAAACATTCCGCAAAGAGGCATTTGCCGCCACCTGCAGTAAATCAGGGTGAGGACAGATTTTACAATTGACTAACAGATTTATTAATGATTATTGTAAAAAAAAAAAATTATTATATTATTTTCTCTATAGTTACTCTTTAATGTTTGCTTACCTGACATTGTGCAGAGTAACTAGCAACATTTATCGGCAGGGGTGTAAGTATTAATCATTGCCTCCCAGCAACATTTTTATGGGGCATGCCTACAAGAGTAGACACCATAATCTCACTCTCACGCCACAGCTTCCTCACTTCTAACTTGGCCACCTCCCCATACCTTAGCAGATGTGTTTATCATAAGCTTCTATCCAACAATTAGCTTCTAACTCCAAACAAATGCAGCCACCCTGCAGCTACCATCACTCCCTCCACACAACAATTGCAGCCGCTAGATTCTACCCTCCTCCTCAATAACAAGTGCAGGACCATTCCCTTTCTTGTGGTCACCATTCTTCATCCCTATCCCCTTCCCAAGACTGAATAGTAAAGATACCCTCCCCATAACAAGTATGGCAACAGGCAAAATGCTCCCTCTCTAGCTCCACCCTGGAGGCACAGGAAAGTGAGCAGCTGCAGATGGAGCAAGAGAGGACCCAGTGCTGGAGGAGGTAAAGCACCACTGATGCACTGATCTGCTTGTCTTTTAAGGTGAAAATCAGGAAGTGAGGTAGTCTCCAGTGAAGCATGGAAGGGGGGCCCTGGTGGTGGAGGGAAGGAAGGTAGAGGTACAGGCCTCCTCTTACCTCCTGCAATGGCTGCTCCCCTGGTAGATACTTCTGGTAGTGATGCCACCTCAACATTTTAGAAATAGTACAGCACTATGCTTAATCCCTAAAATGATATTTAAATTATTTATCGATTTGATATTGTTTGATAGTTAGAGATCTATGCCCGTATGTCTCTCTGTAATTCTATTTATCTACCTTTCTGCCTTTTTAACCAGACTAGCAGGAGGAACTGCAGTGTTAAAAATCACCTCTGTGTATTTTTAGTTTGTGAGTGGTTATTCTTCTGTCCTTCGTACTTTTGTATTTTAAAGAATGCATTAGAGTTAATTGGCTCACTTACATCTATTCTCTTCCATTACCAAAGCAGATCAATGTCATTTTTAAGCCATACAAAAAAGAAGTACATTTCCTTAGAGATTCTATTAGTGACTTCATTAAATGTGCATGTAATTGTGTGGGATTTTTTGGAAATCACTCATAGATGAACTCATATAAAATCACTACTGGTAAATCCCTATAATTTTTGCTGTCTTGGGTGGAGGTTTTTTTTTAGATCTAGAGGTAAATATTTCTGAAAAATGCATAAAGCAAAAATCTATGAATGTATAACGCAAAATATCTACTTGTTTAAAAGCAGACCTGAAAAAAAATAAAGGAAGCAGACCTGTATGTATCTAATTTAATTATATGTAAAGTGAGGATGATCTGGCAAGCATAACATTCAGTTTTGCCCATGGCACCTGCGTGTTGGTGGGAGTGGACCATGTTAAATCACATGTCACTTATGTTACCTCCAATGCACACTGCGTTCCATCTTCCTAACACTTTTGCCTTCACAGCAGTAACTTTGGTTGTGAAGGCGGAAGTGTCGAGAAGGTGGAGAGCAGCAATGCCATGGATTGACGATATGCGTTGACAAAGGTGTTGTTAACACTCTCTGCAATGGCCCGTGCCCACCAACCACTCTCTGGATCACTTTCAATTTTTGTTGTCAGGGTTGCTCATTAATGATTATTTTTCAACCTTTGCCTGGTCAATAGATCATTGCTAGGGGCACTAAAAAGTGCAGTCATATGCTTGCAGTCATGTACAGTACATGCAACTGCGTTAGAAATATTTGTATTAAATCCAGGACAGAGCATTTTAGAGCATATATTACTGTTCCTACACATATGGTGCAGTAAAGTACGTCATCACTTAACCTGGTGGAAGGGTTAAATAAATATAGAAGCGTGTGATGGATACCAATCCCATTGTGAACTGAAGAGTTTGACACCTCAGCTCTGTGCTTCTGTCTACTCAGCACAATCTCTTCTTCAAAGGTAGTGGAGCTGAAAAAAAGAGAAATTCAGACCTGAAAAGCTGTCAAATGCTTCAGTCCATTTGCTGATTGCATCTATGAGAGACACTCTTCTCACATATTTAGGAGATCCACGTAGTTTGTTTTATCTCTGTGGAAGATACTTCATCAACTGATGTAAAGAACACTTTTAAAGTACTTGGTCAGACATTGGCCACTTCCTTGAACAGACTTTTATGTCTGACTCTGTACTCTTCAGTTTTGTCAGAGCATTCAGCTCTGTCCTCTTGCTGTCGGAAGAACAGGATGAGGCAATCTGGTACTGAAGTTATTACGTGGTATATTTAGATCTCTGTCTGGTTCTGGAGTATAATGTTTACATGAAGTGACATATGACATTGGGCCTGATGCATGAATGACTAAGAAGCGCTAGGATAGCACCGCCCATTACTCTATCAGCACCACACACGTTTGTGGGGTAAAGCACTTCCTGCTATAGTAATGCGCATTACGCGTTACCTACAGACAGAAAAATGACCAGCCTTTTGTGCATCAGGACCATTATGAGATGAACATAAGCACACGTAGTGCTAGCCCTACTAAAAGATTGTCTAAAAACTCTTTAAAAACTAGACTTGTTATCTGTGCAAATGAGCTAGTTGAACAGCATTTTAAATTCAGTCTTGTTACCCGAAAAGTAAATAGAAAACTAAAGAGAGTGTGAGAGAGTGAGTAATGCTAGGTCGACACCATACAATTCTGGCAGATCGATTATTTCCAACATGTCCGATCTGAATTTCGATCGATTTTTTGATTTTCAAATCGTTTTAATCATTTTTCCGATCAATTTACGTTCAGTTCAATGAAAATCGATCAAAAAATTATTCAGATTGAACATGTTGGAAATAATCGATCTGGTAGGTACAGTGGCTTGCAAAAGTATTCGGCCCCCTTAAAGTTTTCCACATTTTGTCATATTACTGCCACAAACATGAATCAATTTTTTTGAAATTCCACGTGAAAGACCAATACAAAGTGGTGTACACATGAGAAGTGGAACGAAAATCATACATGATTCCAAACATTTTTTAAAATTAAATAACTGCAAAGTGGGGTGTGCATAAATATTCAGCCCCCTGAGTCAATACTTGGTAGAACCACCTTTTGCTGCAATTACAGCTGCCAGTCTTTTAGGGTATGTCTCTACCAGCTTTGCACATCTAGAGACTGAAATCCTTGCCCATTCTTCTTTGCAAAACAGCTCCAGCTCAGTCAGATTAAATAGACAGTGTTTGTGAACAGCAGTTTTCAGATTTTGCCACAGATTTTCGATTGGGTTTAGATCTGGACTTTGACTGTGCCATTCTAACACATGGATATGTTTTGTTTTAAACCATTTCATTGTTGCCCTGGCTTTATGTTTAGGGTTGTTGTCCTGCTGGAATGTGAACCTCTGCCCCAGTCTCAAGTCTTTTGCAGACTCCAAGAGGTTTTCTTCCAAGATTGCCCTGTATTTTGCTCCATCCATCTTCCCATCAGCTCTGACCAGCTTCCCTGCCCCTGCTGAAGAGAAGCATCCCCAGAGCATAATGCTGCCACCACCATATTTGACAGTGGGGATGGTGTGTTCAGAGTGATGTGCAGTGTTAGTTTTCCGCCACACATAGCATTTTGAATTTTGGCCAAAAAGTTTCATTTTGGTCTCATCTGACCAGAGTACCTTCTTCCACATGTTTGCTGTGTCCCCCACATGGCTTGTGGCAAACTGCAAATGGGACTTTATAATGCTTTTCTGTTAACAATGACAATAAGGGCCATTGCTGCCTGGCATTCCTCAAGAGAAGCGCTTACTGCTATTGGTAAGGCAAGTATAGCTGCTCTCCATGCTCCTAGGCAAATACAGTATATTGAGGGCAAATTGAAATTGTATTCACAGGCCTTATTTATTTTTATTTTATAAATATTAATAAGATGGAGGTTGGAGCCACATTTTTATTTTTTTATGTCGCAACCAGAATTTCACTTTAAATGACATTCTAAAGATCACGGCCCTTATGTGAACACTTAACTTACATGATATACATCATTGTACTGAAGAGAGCAAGCTCTGTTTACACTTCCTTAAAATATCTGGTTTTATTCACCAGACCAAGCTTTTTCTGGTATTTGTGACACATCTATGTTATAACATTTAATTTACAGCTTAAATGACCATGCTGTACCCTGTTTGTCATGCTGACAGACAAGCATATCCCAGCATACTGAATGGATATCACTAATCTGGGAGCAAACTGTGAGTATAATGCTGATGACACCAAGATTTAACAAATGACCTTTTCATGTCACAATAAATTACATGTGTGCATGCTTGCAGTATAAGGAAATCGCAGTCCATTGCAGAATGAATTTTGCTGTTTAAACCACAAAGAATTACAATGGCTTCCTTGTTTCTATTATTCCAGATGTTGATTGAAGAATTAATATTAGTTATATCATGATCTGCACAAAACCCTACTCCTGGGCCTGACTGCTTTCATATTCTTCAGTGTATGGCCAATAGAATTCTAATAATATTGAGTTTATGGTCATTTTAGTGTTCAAATGAAGTTTTTTGGAGGGCAGGTACAATACACAATTGTAACAATACCAATGTAAAATCGTATTGTCTGCCTTGAACACAATAGTAGCAAGTATGGGAAAATGATACACATACAGTGGAGGAAATAATTATTTGACCCCTCACTGATTTTGTAAGTTTGTCCAATGACAAATAAATGAAAAGTCTCAGATCAGTATCATTTCAATGGTAGGTTTATTTTAACAGTGGCAGATAGCACATCAAAAGGAAAATCGAAAAAATAACCTTAAATAAAAGATAGCAACTGATTTGCATTTCATTGAGTGAAATAAGTTTTTGAACCCTCTAACAATAAAAGACTTAATACTTAGTGGAAAAACCCTTGTTTACAAGCACAGAGGTCAAACGTTTCTTGTAATTGATGACCAAGTTTGCACACATTTTAGGAGGAATGTTGGTCCACTCCTCTTTGCAGATCATCTCTAAATCCCTAAGGTTTCGAGGCTGTCTCTGTGCAACTCTGAGCTTGAGCTCCCTCCATAGGTTTTCTATTGGATTAAGGTCCGGAGACTGACTAGGCCACTCCATGACCTTAATGTGCTTCTTCTTGAGCCACTCCTTTGTTGCCTTTGCTGTATGTTTTGGGTCATTGTCATGCTGGAACACCCATCCACGACCCATTTTCAGTTTCCTGGCAGAGGGAAGGAGGTTGTCGTTCAGGATTTCACGATACATGGCTCCGTCCATTTTCCCGTTAATGCGATTAAGTTGTCCTGTGCCCTTAGCAGAAAAACACCCCCAAGATGTCACCAGTAAGTCTAACTTGGTCTTCAATGGCTTATCTCCAGGACAGCACACCTAAAAAATCCTGGTTTACAGACACATCCAGACAATTATGCTTTACAAGTGGAGAAAATCTTACTTTTTGATGGGAACTTTGGAAAAGAGTCATAGCCATAGTTACAGCAAACAGAAATATGATTTTAAGAGTCAAATATTTTAACATATCATTCAATAACATTGTGGTCTATGTGGCGCCCATACTACCAGGCGACCACCACCTTTTTTGCTTCCAAAAATACAAATAATTAATACAATTAATTATCCCATGAGTTTATTTTCAGTTCTCTTGACTCTTAACAAGAGTGATAAACCTTCAAGATCTTATAGTGTGTCTTCTGCTGTCTGTCTTTGTCCTTCCCTGGCAGCTGCCACATTGCTAGTGATTAAGAACCAGGCACAAAAGAAGAAATAATTCACAGTATTTGAACAATCAGTTTATTAATAGTTGTTGTTTTTAACAAGGCAAGCTTCATTCAGTACTTACAGATGTTGAGTAAACTAAATAGGTTTCTGTACAAGTCCTGTACAACTGTACTGGGCCTGAGTCTCTTCAGTCTACTGTCATCCTTTCAGTTGTCTGAACAATCAGCACATTGGGGAATTTAATAAAAATATGTGTCTGTGCACTCACTTAGTTGAAATGTGCAAAATATATATACAGTGGGATGTGAAAATTTGGACAAAATATGTAGACGAGGGCCCCTCTTTCCACCACATTCCCTATAGCATCTAAAGTGGGATGCGAAAGTTTGGGCAACCTTGTTAATCGTCATGATTTTCCTGTATAAATTGTTGGTTGTTACGATAAAAATGTCAGTTAAATGTATCATATACGAGACACACACAGTAATATTTGAGAAGAGAAATTAAGTTTTTTGGATTTACAGAAAGTGCACAATAATTGTTTAAATAAAATTTGGCAGGTGCATAAATTTGGGCACTGTTGTCATTTTATTGATTCCAAAACCTTTAGAACTAATTATTGGAACACAAATTGGCTTGGTAAGCTCAGTGACCCCTGACCTACTTACCCAGGTGAATAAAATTATGAGAAAGAGTACTTAGGGGGGTCAATTGTTTCCCTCCTCTTTTAATTTTCTCTGAAGAGTAGCAACATGGGGGTCTCAAAACAACTCTCAAATGACCTGAAGACAAAGATTGTTCACCACCATGGTTTAGGGGAAGGATACAGAAAACGGTCTTAGAGATTTCAGCTGTCTGTTTAAACAGTTAGGAACATATTAAAGTGAACCTTAAGTCTGAAAAAAACCATGAGTTTTACTCACCTGGGGCCTTCCTTGCCGCAATAGCAGCATAGGGGGCGATATTGTGGCTGGGAACGCGAAAAATCACTTGCGCTCCCAGCCTAACGGCCGGTGGCGGCGAAACCAGAAGTGGCCGCCGGTGGGGACAGGAAGATTGGAGGGACGCGGCGAGGGCACCGATCAGCTGCAGGGGGCTGAGGAAAGCCCCAGGTGAGTAAAACTCAAGTTAAGGCTCGAAGTGGCAGACCAAGAACAATCTCGGATAAACAGAAGCGATGAATGGTGAGAACAGTCAGAGTCAACCCACAGACCAGAACCAAAGACCTACAACATCATCTTGCTGCAGATGGAGTCACTGTGCATCATTCAACCATATGGTGCATTTTACGCAAGCAGATGCTGTATGCAAGAGTGATGCAGAGGAAGCCTTTTCTGCACCCACAGCACAAACAGAGCTGCTTTTGATATGCTAAAGCACATTTGGACAAGCCAGCTTCATTTTGGAATAAGGTGCTGTGGACTGATGAAACTAAAACTTAGTTATTTGGGCATAACAAGGGGCCTTATGCATGAAGGAAAAACAACACAGCATTCCAAGAAAAACACTTGGAACCATCACCATATTTTACTGTAGTTAGCAACATGCTGTGGGGCTGTGTGGCCAGTGCAGCGACTGGGAATCTTGTCAAAGTTAAGGGGCACGTGGATTCCACTTAGTATCAGCAGATTCTGGAGATTAATGACCAGGAATCAGTGACAAAGCTGAAGTTGCGCCAAGGCTGGATCATTCAACAAGACAACAACACTAAACACTGCTCAAAATCCACTAAGGCATTCATGCAGAGGAACAAGTACAACGTTCTGGAATGGCCATCTCAGTCCCCAGACCTGAATATAATTGAAAATCTGTGGTGTGAGTTAAAGAGAGCTGTCCATGCTCGGAAGCCATCAAACCTGAATGAACTAGAGATGTTTTGTAAAGAAGAATGATCCAAAATACCTTCAACCAGAATCCAGACTCTCATTGGAACCTGCAGGAAGCGTTTAGAGCAGGGGTCCCCAAACTTTTTCGGTGAAGGGCCGGGTCAACATACTCCAGACTGCTGGGGGGCCGGAACATACATAAAATGTATCTAGGTATTTATTCCCCCCAATCATGCCCCGAGGAGAACTCCCAGCAGCAGCCATTTAGCCTGAAGTACTTCTTTGTGCACCAGACAGTGAAGCATACCCAGGTGAAAACCTGCCGTCCAGTTGGACAGCAGTGTCACCTGATGCAGAATTGGATTGGAAGCCAACAAATTACTTTCTACAGTATGCGGATGGGTGGTGTTAACACTGTTATTCTATATGCGGGCCACTGATATTTAAAGGTGCAGTGAGCCACATCTATAAGTTACACCTTTTGTGTTTGGGGGCCAGTGAAAAAGCCTCGGGGGCCGCATTCGGCCCGTGGGCCTTAGTTTGAGGACCACTGGTTTAGAGGCTTTAATTTCTGCAAAAGGAGGATCTACTAAATATTGATTTAATTTCTTTTTTGTGGTGCCCAAATTTATGCACCTGCCTAATTTTCTTTAAACAATTATTGCACACTTTCTGTAAATCCAATAAACTTCATTCCACGTCTCGAATATCACTGTGTGTGTCTCCTATATGATATATTTAACTAACTAAAGACCGCGTCACGCCAACTGCCATCAAGCCATGGGGCCAGGTACTGCAGGAGATCGCGTGCAGGCAGTGCACGCATCTCCTGCTTGGTAGGCGGAGCTCCGCTTCGCCTTCAGTCTCCCAGCGGCGATTGCCGCTCAGAGACTGTTAGACGGCGAAACCGCTGTCTATAAACATAGTACAGTGCTGTAATCTACAGCAGCGCTGTACTGGGGACAACCGCGTGACACGGCTGTCCCCCTGTGGGACACAGGAGCGATCCGCTGTGATAGGCTATGTGACATGGCTGTCCCCTGGGGCACTAGAGAGCGATCGGCTCTCATAGGCTGCAGCCTATGTCAGCCGATCGCCGTGATTGGCCAGCTGGGGGGAGGGAGTTAGGGGAAAAAATACAAATAAATAGGGAAATTTAATAAAAAATAAATAACATAAATATTTGGGGGGGTTCGAAAGAACCCACCAACAGAGAGCTCTGTTGGTGGGGAGAAATAGGGGGGGGGGGGGAATCACTTGTGTGCTGTGTTGTGCGGCCCTGCAGCTTGGCCTTAAAGCTGCAGTGGCCAATTTCACAAAAAAATGGCCTGGTCTTTAAGGGGGTTTAGCACTGTGGTCCTCAGGGGCGTAGCAATAGAGGTTGCAGAGTTAGCGGCCGCATCGGGGCCCTTGGGCCAGAGGGGCCCCGAAGGGCCCTCCCTCAACTACAGTATTAGCTCTCTATTGGTCCTGCGCTCATAATAATCACTTCTATAGATACTATGAATAGTGGTAATCATTAACAAACTGCTCCCCATTCCCTTCTTGCACCTCTGACACTGTAGTTTCCATTGGCAGGTTTTGGTGCGCCGTAGCAATTGTTATGTATAGATTGCTGGGGGGGCCCCATTGTAAAACCTTCATCGGGGCCCAAAGCTCCTTAGCTACGCCACTGGTGGTCCTCAAATGGTTAACTGGTTAAATGGTTAAAAACCAACGATTTATACAGGAAAATCATGACGATTAACAAGGTTGTAAATCCACACATTCTCCATAAGGATCTCAACCCTCTGCGGATGCTTATCCAACGATTACATTTATTGAAGTGTTACAACAAGTATACACAGCATATCACTACCAGCACAACGTTTCGGGCAAGGTGCCCTTTCTCAAGTGCTCCACTTGAGAAAGGGCACCTTGCCCGAAACGTTGTGCTGGTAGTGATATGCTGTGTATACTTGTTGTAACACTTCAATAAATGTAATCGTTGGATAAGCATCCGCAGAGGGTTGAGATCCTTATGGAGAATGTGTGGATTTACTGGATTTGAGGAGGATTGGTGACCCTTCCTGCCATAGGAACTCCCCATGATAAAATTACTGCCTGAAGCCCGCAGACACCCCTGTGTACATGATTAACAAGGTTGCCCAAACTTTCGCATCCCACTGTGTGTATATATATATATATATATATATATATATATATATAGTTCGTGCAGAAAATGAAACAGTAGGACAATTTAAAATGTCACAATAAAAATAAATATTAAAATGACATTTAAAGCACAGAACAATTTTCATGTAAATTTTCTTTGCATATGAAAAAATGCAAAACATATAACTAGCGTGTTTCATATTAATGCTATCTGGAAGTCATAACCACTTAATGAAAACAAATTGCTTCACATACCTCTAAACAAAAATGATTCTCTTCCTGGGGTAAAAATGTCATGCAACACTGGATATCAGCTAATACAAACGTATAAGCTGCTAAGCCATTCCTTGCAATCAGCTGCTAGCGGAAAATGTGCTCTGGCAGCATTGTTATCTGGTCTCCATCATACCGTCGTATAGTGATATTTCAGCCAACATCTGTAATTAATCTGAAAGAGGAACGTCCTGTTACATTTATACTAAATGGATTTATTTCAGAACAGTTGATGACTGGTTCATTTTTTATTTAACTCCTACTATCTGTAAATGATCACTATTCCCACTGAGTGTCCCAATCATTTAACGTTAGGTATTCTGCTAGGGTATATAGGTGTTTATAATTACCAGTGATGAATGGCAAGAAGGAATTTTGTTTTCCTCACTGAAAAAAAAAGGCAAAATGTGATTTATTTTTACAGTGCCAGGTTGCAGAGCTGCGTTATAAAGTCTTATAACGCAACTTACCGCACAGCAATGCTAATCCTATGCGCCATTCACAGTGCGACGTTAAAGTCGAGTTGAAAAATGTTGCATTGTGGTAACTCACTGCTTGCAGTGTGTTACCTCTAAACGCAGATTTAAAAAATTACATTAAAACGCAACATCCCACTGTGAATGCAACCTGAAATGGACTTATAACAGGAAACTTTTAAGACCCCTTTATTGGCCAGTGGTCACAGTCAATTCCCTTGTTTCTCTACAATCAGAGTGCCAGTTTCTACTTCCCTGCAGAGAGAGATTGCTGTCACTGTGAAATATTAACTGTGTCTAAAGCGTATCAAAACCAAACCATCACTACAGACATCAACATTTCTTGGTGCTCATAGAAAAAAATGCTTTCTTCCTCCTGAAAAGTTATTACATGAATTGTTCCATGTATACCTACATGCTGTATATCCGTAGTGCATAGCAAATGCACTCAGTCCCCGTAGGGTATAGCAAATGCACTCAGTCCCTGTAGTGTATAACAAATGCACTCAGTCCCTGTAGTGTATAGAAAATGCACTCAGTCCCTGTCAAAAACCTAGTTTCTTATAGACTCATCAGCATCCCAGTGGTAATAATGGCTTTGGGTGCAGAGCAATGCACAGCTAATGTCTTTTGCTAAACTGACACCAAAAAAAGTACAGCAAGTGTGCTGCTAATATTAATATTGTGCGCAAACCAAGGTGTTTCAGAATTTTTTTTTTCAAAAATAGAAGAATACATTTGCTGCCAATATATAGTGTCCCATAAATGATTCATCAATGATTTATGGGTCCCAGAACAAGTTTTACACTGCCCCTCGCTCTCCCCAAGCACTCTATACCTAACAATTGATACAGTGCACCAAAACCTGCCAAGGACAGCTGCGAGAAGGGGATGGGGAACAGTTTGTTAATGATTACTACAATTCAAAGCATCTAATCTATAGAAGTGATTGATACCAGCACAAGATCAATAAAGAGCTAATACGGCAATTGGGGGAGGGCTCCTTGGGGTCCCTCTGGCCCAAGGGCCTCTCTGGGTTTGCAACCTCTGCACCCCCTATGGCTACTCCACTGCTTCCCATGTTGCCCTCAAAAACACATAAAACGGCCCCTTTCCACCATTGTACATGTTTTCTTCTTTTCTGTAATTCTGTCAATCACCATCCCTTTACATGAGTAACTTTTCCAATTTGCAGCATGGCTGGCCTGCACTTAAATGCCTTGTCCTCCAATCTCTGGGCCAAGTTGTTGTATGATGGATCTTCATATGATTACACTTAGTGGCTAGGTTAATAGTGGTGTTCCATTGTTTCAAGTGCTGAGCACAGATGTTGCAGATGATGATAGTTTTGTAAGAAGGCGTAGTAGAAAGAACCAACTGATACCGAACATCTGGTGTACAGATATAGCCTGGAGCCAAAGTTTTTGATACATATTTCTGCTGACAGTTGAGGATTATCTGATGTTGCTGCTACACTATGCCTGATCCATTGAAACTTTGTTGTTTTTAGGCACCCTGATTCCACTTTCAGATTGATTTTTTAACCTTAACCTCCTGGGCGATAATCCCGAGCTGAGCTCGGGGTATGTTGCGCAGGAGGAGTTCTCAGGCCCTGGTGGGCCGATTTGCATAATTTTTTTTTTTACACGCAGCTAGTACTTTGCTAGCTGCGTGTAACCTCCGATCGCCGCCGCTACCCGCCGTGACGTGCAGCCCCCCCTCCCCGACCCCTTGCGCAGCCTGGCCAATCAGTGCCAGGCAGCGCTGAGGGGTGGATCGGGACTCCCTCTGACGTCACGACGTCCATGACGTCGGTGACGTCATCCCGCCCGGTCGCCATGGCGACCGGGGAAGCCCAGCAGGAAATCCCATTTTGAACTGGATTTCCTGCTTACTCTGATCGCCAAAGGCAATCGGAGTGGGTGGGGGGATGCAGCTGCGCAGCGGCTATCATGTAGCGAGCCCAGGGCTCGCTACATGGTTTAAAAAATAAAAAAAAAAATAAAAAAGTGCTGCGCCCCCTCCTGGGCGATGTAATTGTATCGCCCAGAGGGTTGAAGGGAACCCGAGGTGAGGGGCACATGGAGGCTGACTTTCCTTTTAAATAATGCACATTGCTTGGCTGTCCTGCTGATCCTCTGCCTCTAATACTTTAAGCCATGGACCCTGAACAAGCATGTAGATCAGATGTCTAAGACAAATCTAGCAAGATTAGCTGCATGCTTGTGTCAGGTGTGTGATTTACACCCTACTGACCAGAAAGATCAGCAGCACTGCTAGGCAATTTGTATTTAAAAGGAAACAAGTATGGCAGCTTCCATAGATCTCCCAACTTGATTCCCTTTTAACCTAGCACTGTTTCTATCTTCCACTAATTTTACCTAACAAATGTCTCAATTCTGATTCTACCAGATTTAATTAAGCCCTGATTCTAACCATAATTGTACAAACTTTAATTCTCCTAATGCCATTTTTTAATGCCCTAACACTAATTTTAATAGCCATATTCTCCTAATCATAATTGTATAAACGTACTGAAACTCTAATCCCCAAAAACCTAATTCTACTAACTCTTATTCGCATAGCTCTGATCTCATGGCTCTAGCTCTACTTTTTTTTTTACTGTCACTTATTAGTGTAAAATTATACTGTATGTCTTCCAGCTGAATTTTGTTTTCCACAGCTCAGTCCCTGTCTTTCTTGCAGATCTAACCTTACCATCTGCCTGGACTGTTCAGTATGGCTTGTTTTGATCATAATTGCCCGAATGTCCAATGCTTCATATATTTTTATGCATTTTCCTCCTTCTGGAGAACTGCAACAATATTTGTGCTTCCTTTTAACCTTGTAATGATCTTTGGCAGTTATCATTTGTTTTTTTTGACGGTCTCATCTGTATTTTTTGGAACTCTCATCTTTCATTTGTCTCCATCTAAGCATCACTAGGTCTCTAATAGTTTTAGGATAACACATATACAAGTTGGCTTTATATATTTTATTGATTTATTTAATTATTGTTTGGTTGTTTTGTTCCATTTCTGAAAGAATCGGTGTCATGTTGCCTGTATTTACACTAAATTTGCAGTGCAGAATTTCTTATTAGGAGCATTAAGCCTGTATCTAGGGATGGAAAAGCCTAACTGGTAGCGGTTTCTTATATGATTTACATTCTATTTTTATTACCAATGTCACATTGATGAGAACACAATGGTAAGTACTATTACCCTAGAGTATTCTGTGGTTATTCATATCTTCTAGACCAGTGTTTCTCAACATTATTTCAACAAGTACCCCTTTACGAAAGACTGTTTCTTGAGTTCCCCCTCTCATGACTACAATTATTTCAAGGACCCCTTTACATATATACTGTTTATTTGTTAACCATTTAATGACAATGTAACACATTAGAACGTTATGCTTTAGCCTATTAACGGCAACATGACGTTTTAATACGTCGCACATTCCCGCCACCGCTCCGCACGTGTCCGCGCCGCTACCGCTGCCGTTTCCGGCGGTATCCCTTGTTAAGTGATTGGGGAAGAGGATCGAGCGGTCCTCTACCCAATCGCAATGTCTGAAGTGAATGGACGTGACCGCGAACAGCGGCCACCTCCATTCATAAAACAGGAAACTGTTTAAGTTAAATACAATAATATACAATACAATAACATTTCTATAGCGCTTTTCTCCCATAGGACTCAAAGCGCTTAGGCTCTCTCAGATTCAGTAATTAGTAGGATGAAGTATTCACACAACAAAAGTTATATTTCTGCAAATGCCAAACTGAACAGGTGGGTTTTCAGTCTGGATTTAAACACGTCCAGGGATGGAGCTGTCCTGATCTGTTGAGGTAAGGAGTTCCAAAACGTAGGGGCAGCATGACAGAAGGCTCTGGGACCAAAAGTTTCCAAGTGGACTCTGGGTATGACTAGATTATTAGAACCTGTTGATCTGAGAATGCGGGGATTGCTACGCAGCTGCAACATATCTTTCATGTATACAGGGCCTAAATTATTCAGGGATTTAAATGTCAGTAGGCCGATCTTGAATAGGACCCTCCATTCTATAGGTAGCCAGTGAAGGGAGTGCAGGACTGGCGTTATGTGGCAGTGACGGGGTTGGTTGGTTAGCAGTCTGGCAGCAGTATTCTGTATCAGCTGTAGTCGGTACAAGACCTTTTTTTGGAAGGCCAGTGTAGAGAGCATTGCAGTAGTCCAGTCGGGATGTGATGAAGGCGTGGACTAAGGTTGGCAGATCTTCTGGGGGTATGAGGTGCTTGATTTTTGCAATGTTCTTCAGGTGAAAATAGGATGATTTCACCACAGCAGAGATTTGAGTTCTGAACTTTAAATCCCAATCAATTAGAACTCCCAGGCTACGCACATGATCAGAGCTGCGCAGATCCGTGCCTCCTATTCCCAGTGGTGAAGACTGCAAGTTAAGTTGTTTTGTTATCATGCTCTGCCCTCCTATCAGAAGGACTTCAGTTTTGTCTGCATTTAGTTTCAGCCAGTTGTCATTCATCCATTGATGTAGTTCACGTAAGCAGGCGTTTATAGTTAGAGTTGGGTCTGTCACACCAGGCTTGAAGGAAAGATATAGTTGAGTGTCGTCTGCATAGCAGTGGTATGTCAGGCCATGTTTTTGGATTAGTTTTCCCAGCGGTAACATGTAAATCGTGAAAAGCAGGGGAGAGAGGATTGAGCCCTGGGGCACCCCATACCTAAGTGATACAGGGGTGGACAGGAAGGGCCCCATAGACACTTTGTGGGTTCTGCCACTCAAGAAGGATTGGAACCACTGAAGAACTATGCCATCAATGCCGCAGTATTCCTGTAGCCTGTTTATCAAGATGTCATGGTCAACTGTATCAAAGGCTGCAGAAAGGTCTAGCAGTATGAGGATGGAGCACTCTCCTCTGTCTCTTGCCATGAGCAGGTGGTTGCATATTTGGATGAGGGCCGTTTCAGTGCTGTGGTGTTTCCTGAAGCCAGACTGGAATGGGTCATAACTGTTGTTTTGTAGGATTTTGGCTTCTAGCTGGAGGTAAACAGCTTTTTCAATTAGCTTGCCCAGAAAGGGAAGGTTAGAGACAGGTCTGTAGCTGGTCATTGCATCTGGGTCCAGGGAGGGTTTTTTGAGGAGAGGCCTGATGATTGCTTCCTTCACTAAAGCAGGAAATATCCCTGATTTTAAGGAACAGTTAACAATTTTTAGGAATACCGGTACGAACAGGTAAATAAAGTGTAAAAAAAAAAAAAGTGATCACTTCCTTAACGGGAGAGTGTCCACTCGCACCATCTTGTGGCCAAAAAATATATTACACATACAAGCACAAACATACTATGTAAAATACACAATACTAATAAAATAAATATATTACACTCCCCCCCCCCCCCCCCCCCCACCTTAAAAAAAAACCCTTGTAAAAAAAAAATCAGCTTAAAATCAATAAATAAATAGTTGACTGAGGGAAAATTAATTTTATTTTATTAAATAGGAGTTTGTAATTATGGCTAAAAAAAAAAAAAAAAAACTGAAAAATAACACCTATATTTCAAAATAATATATTGTCGCTATACATTGTGATAGGGACATAATTTAAACGGTTTAATAATCAGGACAACTGGGCAAATAAAAAGTGTCTTTTTTATCCACAGGAGAATGTTTAATTTTAAAACTATAATGGCTAAAAACCGAGAAATAATGATTTGTTTTCCATTATTTCTGTATTTTTCCCATAAAATGCATTTGGAATAAAAAAATTCTTAGCGAAATGTACTACCCACAGAAAGCCTAATTGGTGGCGAAAAAAATGAGGTATAGATCAATTTCTTGTGATAAGTAGTAATAAAGTTATTAAGGCATGAAAGGGAGGAGCACGGACAGGTGAAAATTGCTCTGGTCCGTTAGGGTAAAAACCCTTGGGGGTGAACTGGTTAAGAATGCTCAACATTCATGTATAAATGCTTCTTAACCTCCCTAGTGTTTTAAAGCACCCTAGCGTTTTTTTCACCTAATTTTTTTTTTTTATCATGTAGCTAGTCCAGCGCTAGCTACAGGATTCCCCCTCCCTGCTCCCTCCCTCCCACCCTTCTGATCGCCACTGGCGATCAAACCCATCAGGAAGTCCCATTCTGAATGGGATTTCCTGTAGGGCTTCCCCCGTCGCCATGGCGATGAACGGAATGACGTCATGGACGTAGTTATGTCAAAGGGAGTCCCGATCCACCCCATAGCGCAGCCTGGCGGTGATTGGCCAGGCTGTGCAAGGGGTCTGCGGGAAGGGGCCCTCTTTCGCAGCGGGTAGTGGCGGATCGGCAGCGAGCAGGTAAGACATGCAGCTAGCAAAGTGCTGGTTGCGTGTTTAAAAGAAAATGATGCAAATCGGCCAACCTGAGCAATTTAGCCCGGCGTTACTGGACGAGCTGAGCTCGTCTGTAACGCCTAGGAGGTTAAACAGCAGCATGGTGGCATAGTGGTTAGCAATTGCGCTCACATGGCCTGGAGTGTTCTGCGTGGCTGCGCGCTTGCACAGGTGCAGTGGATGTCGACCTGGCAAGGTCGGCATCTCCAATGGAGGGGATCCCAGGACACCGTAGCTGCGACGAGGGACACATAGACTGCCAGAAGCTGGAGGAAGCCCCAGGTAAGTAGATCTGGTTTTTTATTTTTTGCTCAGATGCATAATTTAAGAACCTAGGTTCTAGACCTTAGGATCTGCATCAGCAGATTAAAACAATGCTCTCCATCTTTCTTCAGCCACTAGAGGCCACTGTTAGCACATATAGGGATTGATTATTTGTTATTCAAAATCTCCTGTTTGTTATCCTATTCCATATTTTACAGTGTCCTCTACTGGCCAGGAAGAGCAGGAGAGAATTTCTGTCCACAAGCCTGCCAGGACCACAGGACTTAGTGGCTAGGAAACTGATTTTGGTGCTGCTGCCTTATAGAGTAATGAAAATAAAGAAGGTGTAAGTACACACAAGTGTTCTTCATTTATCAACAATTACGGATTGTAAGGTACAGTATAAATTCAATTGGCTTAAACATTTTAAATCAACCCTGTCTTTTTCACAGACAGCCAAAATATTAGTACTAATGTGTTCTTTAATGTTTGATAAGTGATTCAATGATGCCGATAAAATATCCTATTCCCGGCCATACACTGCCAACAATAAAAGTGCACATTTCTTTGGTAGGTTACTGCATTAATGGGTTTAATGCAAGTAGTAATTATGAGAATATTGTGCTGGCAGCCAACAGACTAGGACTGCATGGTCACCAGAACTGGCTGACATCCGTGCTGCAATTAGCATACTGAGTCTGAGACTGGCTGAAGCTAGGCACTGATACAACAAGAATCAGATACTTTAATCACCCACTGAAGTGTTGCAGGTTTAATGCTTCTGTGCACTGAGGTTATTTGTATAATGGCATTGAATAACTGTAATGCTTCATATACAGGCACCATGACATCACCTGAAATGATTGTTTCTCATTGTCTTGAGTGACAGTCCAGTGTGAGGACAGCTATCCCTCAGTGTTAGTGGTGTTTTGTTCAGTGATCACCAAGCTAGATAATACACAGCCAGCTGCCTTTGTAGCTACTGTTTTCACCTGCAACAAGATTTCTCCTGCTCATCCGTCCTCATCCTACCCGCTCTATAGGACAGAACAGGCTGCTTAGTCGAGAGCCTAGCAGCTGGTCTGAAAAATAATTGTCTATAAAATGTCACTCAAAACAATTATAAACAAAGAATAAGTTCATTTACTGATCAGACAAAACATAAAACTATCTGCCTAATAGTGTGTGGGTTCCACTTGTGACACCAAAACAGTTCTGTCCCATTAAAGCATGGAATTACAAGACCTCCAAGGTCTCCTTTGTAATCAGGGCAGTAGCAGTAGGCCCTCCTGTATTCTGTAAGGTGATGCCTCCATGGGTCAGACTTGTTTATCAACAAATTTCACAAATGGTCATTTGGACTAATTTTGTGTTCAACAAAAAAAAAGACCGTTCCATATCTCCATGGTCCAATTCTGATACTCCTGAGCCAATTGTAAGTGCATTTAGAAGTGTACATGGGTAAACGTGGACACCCTAAATGGTGTCTTTCTCTGAATTTCAGCACTCAGCACTGGTTCACTGGTCATCCTTTCTTAAACCTCTAAAGGTGGACATACACTGGTCGATTCGCCATCAGATCGACCAACAGATAGATCCCTCTCTGATCGAATCTGATCAGAGAGGGATCGTATGGCTGCCTTTACTGCGAACAGATTGTGAATCGATTTCAGCATGAAATCGATTCACCATCTGTAAAGCTGCCGAAGCCCCCCCTGCATACGTTACCTGATCCGGCCGGCGCGAGTTCCCCGGTCTCCGCTGTCTTCTTCTCCACCCTCGACTCCAGCTTCACTGAACTTCTTGCCGGGGGAAGTTTAAACAGTAGAGGGCGCTCTACTGTTTAAACTTCCTGCCAGGACAGGAAGTGAAGCAAGCCGGAACCCGGAGCCCAGTGGAGAAGAAGCCAGTGGAGACCAGAGGACTCGCGCCGGCGGAGCAGGTAATCTATAGCCGCTAGCGTCGGTCGTCGGGCATTCGAACGCCGCTATCGACGCACTCATGACCCGCCGGTGATCGAGCAAAATCTTCCGCACGGACGGCTCGACGGGAATCGACGGGAATCGACAGAAATCGATCGTTCTGTCAGCGTTTGCGCAACTATTTCACAGCAGATTCAATCACAGTGATCGAATCTGCTGTATATCGGTGGGAAAATCTTTAGGTGTATGGGCCCCTTTATGGTAAATACTAACTAATTCACACTGGAAACACCTCACTGTTTTGGACTGACCATCACCATCATCTAAACAATCTTATATACACTATTGGGATAGAATTAAATGATCTGGCCCGGCATCTATTAGACGCTGCGGCCAGTTCCACACCTAGCTGAGGGGTCCCACAATCGGGGGGCGGCAGCGCTTCCCCCACACACGGCTGGCGGGCTCCAGAGGGCCCCTGGGCCCCCCTGCAGCCGATGGGGTTGCATCCCCAGTAGGTACGCCACTGGTCACCAGAGTGGTGAATGAAGGTCTTCAAGCTATTTACTGGAAACAACTAGCGAATTCATTAAGATGTGTTGACAAATATGCTGAGACCGTTCCAACTTTTTTGGCTCTGTAATAGAGTGTAACACTAATGGATATTGATAGAAGGCACAGTTAGCGGCATATGGAAAGAAGTATATGAATTTTATATCTTCTGAGGTCTATTTGATGGTGACACTCGTTAAGCACACTATAGAGAATAGAGCATAGTTCAATATACTTTATGGATCCTTGCATATTTAATGGTGATGAATTACTCTTTTTTGAGTATTTAATTACTGACTGGTGCAATTTTTTAATCTAAATGGGTATTTTTGAGATCCTATAGTCTGCAATTAGAGGCCTCAGATTAGGTGTACAGGCGATGATTACTTGTCACTTACAGTACAGTGCGCACTGTGGGACTTTCACTGGTAGTACCCTATTAGAGGGCTTTTTAATTCATGATGTTTTATAAGTATGAGCAATAAAAGTTATTTATTTTATTGCAGTAATCCGTGCTGTGGCATTAATTCATATATATTATGAAACTTGAATTCTATCCCAATAGTGTATATAAGATTGTTTAATGTATGGGTATTTCAGGTTTAGATCAATATACTGAGATTCATTAGCATCACCATCATCTCGCCATCACAGATTGACCCTGCTTCCAACACATCAACTTCAAGAATGGACTTTTGCTGCCTTTGCACTCTTCTAAGTAGTTGGTGATGAAGCTTCAGTTTTTTTCTCTTCTCTTCATAGCCATAAAGTTATTTGGTTTTGAGTCATTCTGATACCATTCTGATATATATATTATGATATATGATTATGATTATGATAGCCATTTTGGTTAAATGCATAAAAGTCAAACAGATCATTAATGCAAGTTTAACTTCCCTATTCAATTAAAGTTCTGATCCTTAGCTTGGCCATAGACCTGTTCTATTTAGTAGCTGACCAATGAAAACAAAGAACCATGGGTGTCTACTAATACAGATGCATACACTTTTATTGAAGAAAAGCAGTACAACCATAGAGAATCCCCTCATCCCCCTTAAAAAAATGACACACGGCCATGTATCAAAAAGGACATCATCTGATACTGTAGTCTCCCCCAAAATTACATGCAGTCAAACATCCACACCTCTCTCCACAATATGCCAGCACAATTGTAAGTGTTGAAGAGGCAGTGCATGGATTGGGCTGCCTTGTCTTAGAGTCCCTGTATGTACTGTACAAAGCAAAGGGTTAGTTGGCAAAGCACGGATAAGCCAGCTGCATGTGATGGCAAGACTGTCCACTTAGCCTCGCATTAACACTCTTTTGTCATAGTGCCACAACTTGTATTGTCACATGCTCCGCATTTTTTTACAGCTGCTAGGCATCAACACTCTGCTGTGGGATAAAGCACTAGCCAAACTGGCTGGGTGTGTATCAATAACATGACTGGCACTTGAGTACAGGGTCCTAGACTTCTGGCAGCATTGGTGGCATTGGAGATCCGCAATGTCTGCTTTAACTGTATGATGATTGGTGCAGCAGCAGTAGCAGGGTGGGCATGTGGATGTAGTTCCCTCAGCTGATGACAAGGGTCGTCTTGCGTGACATGTTTCGCCCTCCAATCAGGGCTTTTTCAAACGAAAAAGAGGCTGACCAACAGCTTATTTGGCCAACTTGGCACTACATGGATAATGCCACAAATATTACAGATTCCTGTCTACTGTAACAGTGTTTCAGTAGTCATTCTATGGGGAATATGTTGTAATGTGTCAGTGAAATGAAGGCAGTTCATTACTTTAATTGCAGCTTGACACTAAACTAACACTTACTTGTAAATGTCCAAACCACAGGATATGGTGACCATTGCTTTCTGTAGGCTGTCAATATCATCCTTTTTGGCTGACCTAAGTATCACGACCATAGCCTCAAGGATATGGTTGCATGTTTGTGTACTGCACACATGCACACAGTTTGTCAAGTATTAATGCACACTAATACAGCTTGCAGTCTGTCATAGCACTGGTTTTCATTTAGAAAAAAAAATCCATTCGTTTACAAAACTGACAATCTCAGAAAATGAAAGCTATTGCACTATTTGTAATTTTCAACCAAATGTCACATACTGCAGGATTATTTTTGCCTTGTACATAGCTAGTGAACAGCTGCTTCAACAGAACTCCTTGCTTAAAAAGAGAGAGGGAGAAAAGGATAGAGCCTTCCAAAAGAAAATGCCACCCATAACCATTTTATCACCATAGAAACCAGCTCTTCTTGAACACTTTATACTGTACTGAGATCTACAGTAAAACCCATAAGTACCTTTAAAGACCAATCTAAATGTGCATATTACATTTTTAATAAGATATGAATTATTAAGGACTTTTAAGTGTAGGACATTGGCACACATCAGAGACACAGTATTGATCACATCTCTCGGAAATGCATTTGACTTGGTTATACATCCTGGATTTCACAAGAGCTTCAATACTGCAGTGGTAGCATTCTCTTCAGCCAGCCTTTGAACCATTCCTCCAAGAGGGGTTTAAATAAAATAATTGATATTGTGTTACAAGAGCAACACATAATCTCTGTTTCCAACATCAGTATAACATTTCTAATGGATAATTAAATCTAAAAGGCAACTTCCATTGGAGGCTTAAGTTCCCGTGGATGCCCTTTTTTAGTTATTAGATAAGGCTTACATTTATTGGGAGACTAATCACATTTCAGAAAGAAAACATCCATTGTTCATGTAGGCATGATGTGATTCCTGGAGGATCTGTCTAATGAAACATCTTTCCATGAGCGTGTGCGCTCAAATGAGCTAAATGTGCAGATTTATGGCTATAGAAATACTAGAGGCAAGGCAAAGTGCATTTCCTGATGCCAACTCTTATGCCAGTTTCACACTAGCAACCTACGTTCGCACCAAAGCTAAAAAAGAAGCCTTGTATTCACCCGTGTTGATGTGCAGTAATGTAATTTTTGGCAGCAAACCAAACTATAAGTGAGCCTCTCTAGCGCTCACTTCTTGTGGTCGAAATACGAACTGCAAGGAAGTGTATTGAAAAAAATACGCTTGCGCACCGCAACGCGAAACAGTTTAAAATATCTGTGGCGCCATTGACTTACATGACTTCTGTTCAATGCATGTCACCGTGGATGTTGACCCGTAACGCGCTGATGCGTTCGCGTCAGATGAGATACTTCTGGCGCATCGCACGGCATCAAGTATGAAATGTCCCATAGACTTTCATTGCTTTAGTGTTACCCTGCAGTAAAAATGGGTAACGGAACGCAAATCGCGCTAATGTGACAGGGCCCTTAGAGAAAGCAATATCTATTTGTTTGGAAAGTTTAACCCAGCTGATTCTGAGGCAAAACAATTACTATTTATTACATGCTTTTTATTAATATGATAGATTTCAAAAGGCAGACTATCTCTCTTCATCGGGTAAAAAAAGGTTCATTATACAGTACAAATACACAGTGGCGTAACTAAGGAGATTGGGGCCCCGGTGTGAGTTTTACATGGGGCCCCAAGCACTCTATTAATATGGAGCCCCAAAACCTACCAAGGACAGCTGTAGTGTCAGAGAAGTATAATCAGAGCAAGGAAACAGTCTGTTAAGGATTACCACTATGCATCGCACATATAGAGGTGTTCATTACCAGCATAGCACCAATACAAAGCTAATAAGATGGATGAAAGAGGGCCCCTAGTGGCGACGCTTCCTAATTGCGTCATTATGCGCCGCATGTGAAGCCAGGAGCCGCCGGGGAACAATGGAAGAAGCAAGAGGACGGGCTGCGGACCATCCGTGCACCACGAGGGCACCTTCTACCGCCGAGGATCAGGTGAGTAGGCTTCTATTTACCTTCTGTCACAGGAGCCCTTGTGGCTGACCGCAATTGGCCTTCTAGACGGTGCCAGCGCACAGATCGTGCGAACTCTGGTCGCAGTCAATGCGCAGGAACCGTTAAGAATTAGCCGCAGACAAACCAGAAGGGAGCCTGTGAGATATGGGTGATTACAACTCACACACGATTCAGGGTATACTGCCACCACCACGGGTAGGGGCCCGTGGACCCGACTGCCTGACTGATCCTGCGAATAAAAACGGTTAAAACACGCTGTATTCTGTCTAGCCAAAAACAACCAATAGTAGCGTCTCTCCAGAGACTTGGGATCAGTTCCTGTGTACGGCTGAAAAGCAGGGTAGCGGAACAGTGAATGACTTGGAGGAAGTCGTTTATTCACGGCAATATAAATAATTAATATATACAGACAATTATTAAAATCAACAATTATTAAAACAGTAATAGCCAGTATAAAAAATAAAAGAAGGGAGAAAAAATACTTAGTTCCTGGAAAAATGTCCTTTTTGTGGGAAGAATCATAAAGTTCTTGGTTTCAATCAAAGTTCAGAGTTCAGACCAGGTGGATGCCAGCATATCCTCAAGCTGGCACAGATGAGTTCAAGATGTTTCAGGGTGGAGGACACTGAGTTTGGGTCCTCTGCCATTCTTATGCCCCTGATTCAGTAGAAGGGAGTGAGGGCGGGCCCACACACCCCCTTAGAACATGAGATGAGTCCTCCCCTTGTCCTGGGGACCAGAAATCATACCTTAACCATATATGGGCTCTATCTCACAGAACCGTACAAGTCAGGGCAGATTTACTAATATTTTCAGGTCTGCCTCGATGTACCCAGCAGCCTGATACCAAACATGAGGGGTGGGACCCCTGTGGTATCATTAGGGCACTGTTGAACTGTCTAACTGGCAGTCTTTACCTCAGAATGTTCTGAAATGTTCTCAGAACCAACGCCAGACAGGGCCCTCCATGCTCTGTTAGTTTGGAGGGTCTGCCAGCCTGGCAACACAGAAAATATGACACATATAGCAGTTTATGGAATATGATCTACATCTGGGATTGATAGCAGGTCATTCCTAGGTGAGGTTCTTTTGAAGCTGACAACAGCAAGCCACATGTCAGCTCCCCTGCTGGGGGAAGGAGCCAGAGGGTCTGAGTTGTCCCACTCTAGATTGCTTCTGTCATGGTGCTTGCCACCTCCACCTGATGGATGGGCCATCAGCACAGCTTGAAGCCAGGGACTCTTCTGCAGCAGATTAGGCCCCAGGCTCATTAGCATATCAAAAGAGCCATCCTGCAGTCAGGCTGATGCTATCTCTCTGCTGAGAAAAGACTCAGCTGCTCCTACACACTCAACCCAGATTCTATCGATCTGAAGCGCAATCGATGCAGAGAATCGAGTGCGATCGCTTTTCCTTCACGGGCGGTTCCAGGACGCGTCTGCGGCCCCGCAACCGTCCGTGACACCTTCCGCTGCCCATATTCTTCTTTTTCAGCGGGGCAGAACAGGTAGTCCTCGGCACGGCGTGACGTCATGCGATGGGGCGGAGCTATGGTCGCGGCGTTCGTATCGGCGGGTCATTCGTAAGTCGGGCGTTCGTAACCCGGGGACTACCTGTACTCAGTTTTGTTCCTGTTTCTCATACAGATTGCACAGTTTAATTTTCCAACTGAAGAGAGTTTCTCTGTGACCACAATCATGTGGGTGCCAACAGATCTGTTCCCTTCAGCTTGCATATCCAGTCACCCAAATCACCTAGGCAGCAAAACCAGTTTTGCAATGGCTACTAACCCAGAATCAGCATACCCATTTCTCTCATCCTTGGGACCACACAAACCACCTGAAAGATCATTAAAGTGATGGAAGATGCCTAGAAGTGGAGACATTTTCCCAAATTATTGACTACAAGCAGACCTAAGCCCGTTTAAAAATGAGCTCTAGGCCACAACCCCCCTCCCCTCCCGCCTGTGACCGCCACTGCTGGCAGATGAATGTCAGTGCGCATGTACGTGCCCCCGATCCGCGCGCCCGCAAGCGCCCCCGCTCTGACCGCCCGCCGGCCCCTGGCCCCGTCCCTCTTCCTGTTCCAATGATGGTCCTTGCTACACATGCGCAGAATATTCTAGCACGGCCCCAAGGACCGGAGTACGCAGGGACACTTGCAGATTAATGTATAGTATGCAAGTAGCTCCAACTGCTAGTTCTTGATGTAGTGAATACCAGCTTCTACCTCTAATAATCTTTTAGATTTTTATTTCTTTTACTTTGAAGAGAGTAACTGAAGAGAGAAAGTGCAGCAGATGAAGAAATGAAGAATCAAGTATTTTTTCTAATAAGGTTATTTTTCTAATTTTTTAACACTAAATAGGTATAGGGTCAAATGTGACCCTCTATACCTATTTACCTGGACAGGGCCAGAGATCTGGGGGTCACCTTATGAATGAGGGCTCCCAGATTCCAACATAAGCTCCCCAGGACTTATGCACCCCCACCTCCTCCATAGCCCTTTGTCTATGATATGGACAAGGGCTCTGAAAGAGAGGGGGAGGCTTTTGTTGAGCCCTCCATATCATGTGGGCTAATATGGCATAGATCCAGGCAGGTTGACTTAGTCCTCCTGGCTATATCAGCCTGCATGAGTGAGAAGGGGTTAATTAAAGCTTGGGGGAGCTACATTGTTTAAAAAAAAATTGCATGCCCCCCCCCCCCCCCTTTTAATTTTTGTTCACCCTTTCTCGCCCATTCATGCTGATATAGCCAGAAGTCAACCTGCGTGGGGCTCCGCCATACCAGCCCACATGAAACATGACAAAGCCTCCCCCTCTCCTACAGAGCCTTTGTCCATATCATGGACAAGGGGCACTTCACCACTTCTGGTGCACAGTAGCGAGTGTCAGGTAAGTGCCTGGGAGCCTGCTGGCTCTAGCAATGGACATCATGTGACACAAATTAGTGCATGGTATCAGTGCCATGGTGCTGATGCAGAGCTTCATGGCACCAAACCTCGCTTCTCATTGCTCGACATCGCATGGGACACACTTGCATCACACAAGTGAATAGCTACTATTTGCCTGAGTTATGCTCTTTACCCTCGGGTATTGCTCAGGCGAAGATGCCTACAGCATGTAACCAAGGTGTACATACCACAGACTGTTCTAACCACACTAACTTTTTTTTCAATGGCTTGGTCTGCATGTCACACATCTGCTACTTCTAGGTGACCAGCAGGGCCGTCCCGCCCATGATGCCAGGTGACGCCGCTTTCTTAGGCGACGTCATGGCATACCGCCCACCCCCCTTGTTCCCGGCCGCCGCTGGTTTTGGGCTGCCGCCTCCTAGCCTTCCTTCCTCCCCGGGTGCCACTTACCTTCTTAAAGCAAGCGATGGCCGCCTCCTGTAGCAGGACAGGCTCACCGGCCGTCCTCGCCTGTCCTGCTTGTAGACCTCAAATCCGCGTGGCCTGCTGAGGCTCCCATAGCAGCGCATATACTACCTAAACTGGGGGCAACTATACAAGCTACCTATACTGGGGAAACCATAGCTAACTACCTATACTGGGGGCAACTATACTAACTACCTATACTGGGGGTAACTTTACTAACTACCCATACTGGGGCAACTATACTACCTATACTGAGGGCAACTATACTTTCTACCTATACTGGGGCAACTATACTACCTATACTGGGGCAACTATACTGGCTACCTATACTGGGGGCAACAATATTGGCTAACTATACTGGAGGCAACTAAACTAGCTATCTATACTGGGGTGGGGGGTGGGCCGCAGCCTCACAAGTTTGCCTCAGGCAGCAAAAAATCTAGAACCGGCCCCAGTGCTCTGGATCTTCTGGGATCTTAGCAACTTCTCTTTTGTCGAGCATCAGGGGTTATTTGTGCTAGGTAAAATAATTCTATTGCTGCAGTATTCATTTATGCTATAGAAAATTAGTTCTTACAACCTTATGTGTGACTGCACTGTATAATTAGCATAGTGTGTATGTTTGTCGGGGAAGGGGGTGTAGAACAGGTTGCTTTTCCAGGGGTCCCACATTTTTATTACATGCCTCTGCATCAAATTTAAAATAAAATACGTTTGAAAAAAAACAAAAAACAGAAATATGTTTGTGTCAATTTTTGCTACAATGTCTCTAAGCTATTTTGATATCTACATGTTTTACATCATTTACAGGTTAACACACCTGCAAATCATTACATTGTGTTTTCATTTACATTTTTACAGAATAAAATGGGGTTGTACTTTCTGTGCAGTGGTAGCTGGCTGAATGTACAGTACATAGATAGGGAAAGAAGTGAAGATGGAAGCCTTCTTCCCTTGCTACTTTCTATTGCTACCACTGCAATTTACAGCAATATTTTATACAGATGAAAGAGCACTTGCTCCCATATGATTTCCTCTCAGCCCTCTGCTCATCATCTGGCTACAAAGCAAACATTCAGCCAGACCATACTGGAGATATGCGCACCACTGGCTATATGAGTAATGACAAATGCACCCTCTTACATCTAGGTACATTTGGACTGCAGCCTTGGATTAGAAGAAAATAACACGGGTACAATAAATAAAACGTTCAAAACAAGTTCTTTTTCATAGGGTCAGGAGAGGTTATTTTAACTCCACACTGTTTCTTGACTGAATCATCCAAATATTTATTTACATGCAGTAAACAATTGGTAACCCTTAACACTGACAATTTTTTAACTGCATCAAACCCTGTGGCACATATAAAAACACCAGGGGCCTGATTCAATGACACCTGCATGATTCATGATATAGGGGCCTCTTTGATAGGGGGAATAAGTATTTCTTCCATCTTGCAAAGCCCCACACATCAGGAGGAGGTGAGGGTAACTATCTCATGCATGTGGCAGTAGCTCTTGGGGGAATGAATATTATGATGAAATGGAGGAGCCTCCTTTACAATAAAGGCATGTCTCTGCCTCTAAAGAGAATAGGTAAAGGGAGTCATTTTTAATACTACCTATTTAGAACAAAGGGTTAAAAGTAAAAAGGTTATTTAAATAATAGCTGACAATAAATCTTTATTAAAATAATAATAATAAAAAATTAAAAATCTGCAAAGTTTTTTTCCCCAATTGTATAATGTTAACTTCTCTTCTGTAAGCTTCTTTCTTCTTCTGTATACTTGATGCTTGTGATGTCATCTTCTTCTGTATACGTCTATTTACTTCCAGTATTTTCATCTTTAAACTTATTTCTTCTCCTTTAATCTTTTCTTCTTTTAGGCTGGGTCCACACTAGGCACGGTTGCAGGACGGAGCCTGCGGTCCGTGATCCTGGCGGTCCTTGATCCTGGCAAACCTGAACGCAAACGGATCCATGCTGCCCTTTTGCAGCATACGTTATTGATTTGTGGTGGGGGTTTTTTTTTGGGGGGGGGCAAAAAAAACAGATGGAGGAGGTAGCAGGTAGGACGGGGGCGGCAGCAGGCAGCGGGGTCATCCCCCCCCCCTCCCACACCTGGGTCCCCCATCCCTGCTCCCCCTCCAGCTAGTTTGAATAATTTAAATAATTTAAAATTAATCTAATCTATCAATGTGGCAAGCGGCGAGCTAATGTAGCAAGTGGCGGCAAGCGGGAAACTTACTTCCGTGCATTCCACCGCTGTTGCGTCACTTCCTGTAATGCCGCCCTCTGTTGTTCATTCGACGGCATTACAGGAAGTGACGCGGCAGCAGTGGGACACAAGGAAGTAAGTTCCCCCGCTCGCTGCCGCTTGCTACATTTTTAGATTAGGTTCATTTTAAATTATTTAAATTATTGGAACTAGCTGGTGGGGAGCGGGGATGGGGGACCCAGGTGAGGGGGGCATCCCCCCTTTCTACCGACCGCTGTCACCCCCGTCCAGGCTGCTATCACCCTCCAGCATGGCGGCCCCCTCTCTCCCCAGAGGCTGGGACACAGAAAACGGATCCATTTCTGTGTCCAAAACTGCCTATGTAGAGGGGGATCTATTTTCCAATTTGCCTGTCACTACCCCTGCGTGTATCAGGATATGCGTTGCGGGAAAATGCAGCAAATCCGGACCTTCCGTTTAGGTTTTGAAAATGGGTCCCCGCAAACGCATACGGATCCGTTTTTTGCTTGGGTGAAGATGGCTGCTATTTTTAACATTGCGATCCGTGACTCCGGTTTTCATCAGGTTTTAAAAATAGTGTGAACTAGGCCTTATTCTTTTATTCTGTCTTCAAATTTGATTGATGAGTCACACACACCAAACAACGATCCTCGCTGCAGCACTGCTGACACCACCTGACACCACCGGGCACCAACCTTGTCTGCTATACATTCGTTATGAATGAAGCAAGATGTCTTCCCATACTGAAGTGTTTTTCATATTTTTTTTACTTACATGTGCCTGTAAGGGTTAATATAATTTAATGCACAGTTTCAGAAATTAATATATGACTGGAGAGCAAAACATGGCTACTGCCCAACTATTCAGAAACAGGCCTGGTGTAGACAGCACCATGGAGATAGCGTGTGTATTTTAATGTAGGAGTAATCTTTATTCAATATCAGCAGATGAACAGGAAAAATATATTTGGACAGGTATCAAAATGTTAATGAAGCACTGTTATTATTTTCAACAGATTAGTAAATACTGGCATTTTATAAGCTCATAAGCTCAGCTGCCTGCTTTGTCCATATTTTTATATTTTATAGTCTTCAAGGGAATATATATATATATATATATATATATATATATATATATATATATATATATATATATATATATATATACCTGTGCTACAGTGCCTTATGGTGAATCCGGCCCTGCCCTGTCCCTGCTTATACACATGAACTTGGCCAAGGTGGAAAATTCAAGGGCACCTTGGCTGAGAATTTAGTCTGTTTACAGGTGTTTTACAAGGCTACATAAAGAACCGGCACGCTAGATCTTTAAGGGCCCGTTTCCACTTGTGCGGTGCGGAATCGCCGCTGATTCCCCACTGATGAAATTGCATAGGGGTGCGATTCCGCATGCGTATTTTACCACGATTTCGCATAGGTTGGAATTAAAGCAATTTTAACCATGTCACTGCCTGTGTGATTTAACATTAGTTCCTATGCGAAATCGCATGCGAAATAGCGGTAAAATACGCATGCCAAAACCGCATGCGATTTCCCTATTAAATACATTAGCGGTGATTCGCATAGCGGGGTGCGAATTCTGAGGGCTCTTCCATGCAGATTTCTCCCGCACAGAAAAACACTCAGGATTACTGACAAGTGGAAACAGGGCCTGTCAGGAACCGGCCCGCGGCACGCCTGCATATACGGTTCCCGACTGCGGGTTTGACCAGATCGAGAGGGGAAGCAGCCTTAGTCGAGCTACCACAAGGCTGTGACCCATCAAACACTTCTCACTGCCACCACTAGCTGTTGCTAGACACGTCCACTCGGCTGTCGAGTGTTCAACACGCAATCCGCGTTTTCGCACTCGGGTCAGCTTTGCGCTTTAGGCCGAGTACGAGAACGCCACGCACCCACACACAGTTGCAATCTTACACTGTAGTGAAGCAAAACCACTAACAGTCGTTCCGAACGATACTGTTAGACACTCCGCGACTTCCCACTCTGCTGTCGAGCGCAGTAGTGCCCCATACACAAAATGCAATTACAATCTTATACGGTAGTGTTGCTCAATCATACAATCAGGCATGGACTTATACACAGTTACACTTCAGTCTCTTCTAGGCTATGAGTGTTAGTTTAGTACAGCAGAAGTCAAACTTATTAAATAACGATTTAATATTCCAGGAAAAAAGGGGAACAGTGCAGAAAATAATATATACAAAGATTTACAAAAACAATAAAAGTTACCAAATAAAAGTTACAAGGATAAAAGTTACAAAGATACACACAAGGATATTTGCTTACCAAAATAAACAGGGAAAAATAAACGTTACCAGCGTTGTTTGAACGTCATTGGCAGGAGAACACCGCTTTCGACCAGTAGTCGGGCAGCCCTAGCGTCTTTGCTATCTCCAGAGAGCTACAAGTTGTGACTGTCCTAGCTGCTGTTTTATAGTCCCAAGTGTTGCCCCGGGCAAAGGATGTTTCATCCCACAATCTAATGCAATTTCCCACACTGTGACAGGCAAACTTTAAAGCTTTTCCTGTCACACTTTGCAGACTTCAAAGCAATTCTGTGTTAGTTTTGCATCTTTCAGAGATTTAAAAACACTTCAATAAAATCCAATTTGCACAGGCAACTATAGACTAGTCCATACATCAGAAGATTGTATTTTGGTTACAGGTAGCCGTTTGCATGTAATTACCTGTAACCAGACACAGACAATCACATCTGAGATTGTCTGCTATTGTTCCCCCTAAAATGCAAATGTACTACAGGAGATTCAATTAGCAGCATCCAACTTTCAGAGGAACTGACTACTAAAGCTCAAAGTACCTCATTCTGCCATACAAACAAACACAGCTTTCCCCAAAGCCAGAATGGCTGTAGCCGACATCACATATGATATAGTCAGAAAAATGAAAAATATGCTTCTGTATTATCCCAGCATCATAACTAGCTGCTATATTCCTGACAGGGCCATCCACTTGTATTGGCTATGTGAATCCGCATGCGGATTCGCGATAGTGGAAACTGGCCCTAATGCTGGGAATACACCATATAATTTTCTGTTAAGGCCCATACACACGTCGGACTTTTGCGAACGACGGGTCGTTTGAACGTCCCGTCGTTCAGTTGTCAGCACGCCAAATCGGGCGTTTGTACAGACTATCGTTCGGGAGATAAGACTGATTTGACCAGTCTTATCACCCGAACGACAGTCTGTACACGCCCGATTTGGCGTGCGGACGACTGAACGAACGGACGTTCAAACGACCCGTTGTTCGCAAAAGTCCGCCGTGTGTATGGGCCTTTAAATTTACCTGCACTGGGCCCGAGTGTTGGGCTCCTCTTCCTTAAACATCACGGCTGTCGTCACCACGACGGCCACCTCGCGTCATCACGGTGGCCAGCGTGACAGTACTGCGCATGCGCGGTTTAATCGCGCATGCACAGTACTGTCACGCCGGCACCCACCCACCACCGCACGGCCTTCTTATATGGTATGTTTACCTTTGATACATTGCCTTTGATATGACGAGCCACCACCTTTTGGAATAAATGACAGTTTACAGCAAGTGCCGACTTATCCACTTTGTTCCTCAATATGCATCTCTTGTATACATTCAAGCCTGAGCATGCTGTCTGCACCAAAGGGTAAGAAGGCTGTGTTCCCTGCCATTTCCTTCCTGCACGCAGAGAGAGCTGTAGTGCCGACTCTTCCCCCTTTTTTCCTGCCTGAGTTTTTCCCAATAATGTCAGAAACACCTGATCTGCTTCATGCTTGTTCAGGGGTTATGACTAAACGTATTTGAGGCAGAGGATTAGCAGGATAGCCAGGCAACTGGTATTGCTTAAAATGAAGTAATTATGGCAGCCTCCATATCTCTCTTGCTTCTGTTGCCATTTAAATATAAACAGTATAAATACAGAGTAACCATTTGAACCCCCATAAAAAAAATCCATGCAGGTGCTGCACTCAGACATGATGAAATCCCAGAGACAGACAAGGAAGGAAGAGAAGTGCGCAAAACCATTGAATGCATATAAATGCTCTAGATTTTATTCAACAATGCACACTGCAAAAACAGCTGACGCACGTCCAGCCAACAATTATTATTATTATTAATATTTATTTATAAAGCGCCAACATATTCCGTGGCGCTGTACAATGTAAGAAAACAAACAAGGTATACACAATGATACAGACAATGATATACATCAAATATGAACACTGATACAAAATACAGCACTGCTGATTACAATTTGATTTAACATGATGACTAAAATGTATAAATGTCTAACAGAGTGCAAGCAATTAAATTAATAACATTCCATGACACAAAAGGGTGAGAGCCCTACCCTTGCGAGCTTACAATCTAAAGGAATGGGGTGGAAACAAGAGGTGGGGGAAGTATACAGTATATGTACAGGCAGTGCGTAATTAGGTTATTTAGTGGTTGCATGGCATAAGCTAAAGAATATGCTTGTCGGAAAAGGTGGGTTTTGAGGGAGCGTTTAAAGATTTCAAAGCTGGGAGAGTGGCAGATGTGCTGTGGAAGGGCATTCCAGAGGAGGGGTGAGGCACGTGAGAAGTCTTGTACACGTGAATGTGAGGAGGTTATTGTAGAGGATAAAAGAGGATAAAAGAAGCTCATGTGCAGATCTGAGATTGCGGTTGGGATGGTATCTGGAGACTAGTGAGGAGATGTACAGGGGAGAGAGATTGTGGAGAGCTTTTTAGGTTAGGGTTAAGAGTTTGAACTGAATCCTCTTCAGATCTTCAAATCTTAATTGGTAGCCAGTGAAGAGCTTGACAGAGAGGAGCAGCAGAGGAAGAGCGAGAGGAGAGATGAATAAGTCGAGCAGCAGAGTTCAGTACAGAATTGAGCGGTGCTAGTCTGTTAGTTGGAAGTCCACCAAGCAATATATTGCAATAGTCCAATCGAGATATAATAAGAGCATGTACTAACATTTTGGTTGTGTCATGGGAGAGAAAAGGTCGGATACGTGCTATGTTTTTGAGTTGGAGATGGCAGGAGCTGGTTAGGGAGTTAATGTGAGGAGTAAATGAGAGAGAAGAATCAAATATTACCCCTAAGCACCGTGCCTTGAGAAATGAAGTTATAGTTGTGTTGTTAACATTTATTGTAATATCAGGCAAAGAGGTGGACAGGGATGGTGGAAAGAATATTAGTTCAGTTTTATTCATATTAAGTTTTAAGAAGCGACATGAAGACATGAAAGAGGAAATAGCGGACAGGCAGTCGGGAACCCGTGTGAGGAGGGAGTTAAGGTCTGGGGCCGAGAGGTACAGTTGTGTAGCATCTGCATATAGGTGGTATTGAAAACCAAATGAGTTGATTAAGTTACCAAGACCGTGCATGTAGATGGAGAATAGAAGGGGACCGAGGACAGAGCCTTGAGGTACCCCTACAGACAGAGGATGTGAAGAGGAGGCCTGATCTGAATAAGAAACAGTGAAAGATCTTCCAGAGAGGTAGGAAGATATCCAGGAGAGAGCGAGGTCCTTTATTCTTATAGATGAAAGGATCTGTAGGAGTAGAGTCTGGTCGACAGTGTCGAATGCTGATGACAGATCTAGAAGGATAAGTATGGAATAATAGCCTTTGGATTTAGCTGTGAGGAGATCATTAGCTACTTTGGTGAGGGCTGTTTCTGTGGAGTGGTTTGGCTGGAAGCCAGACTGGAACTGATCAAGCAAGGAATTTGCAGATAAATACTGACTTAGTTCAGCATGAATGTGGCGTTTCAAGTAAGTTAGATGCAAATGGGAGAAGTGACACTGGGGCGGTAGTTAGCAAGTTCGGTGGGGTCTAGAGATGGCTTTTTAAGTAGAGGTGCTACAACAGCCTTCTTGAGTGAGGATGGAAAAATTCCAGTGGAGAGGGATAGGTTAAACAGCGATGTTAGGGCAGGGATGAGGGATGTGGATAGTTATAGAATGAGATGTGATGGGATAGGATCCAAAGAACAGGTGGTTAGATGGGATTTGGAGATAAGAGAAGAGAGCGAAGGTTCGAAGAGTGGAGAGAAACTGGAAAGAGAGCAGTCAACAAGAGGAGTGGAGATGGAGTTTGAGGTCTGCATGGAAAAAACACTACGGATTTTTGCAATTTTATCTGTAAAGTATGTTGAAAATTCTTCAGCTGATAAGCATGAAGAAGGAGGAGGAGGGGGTGGACGGAGAAGGGAGTTGAAAGTACTGAACAGGCGCTTTGGATTGTGCAAGTGGGAGGAAATGAAGGAGGAAAAGTATGATTATTTTGCAGAAGAGAGAGCGGTTTTAAACTTGTTCAACTCTTTTTTGTAAGTAATGAAATCCTCATTAGTATTAGTTTTTCTCCAACGGCGTTCAGCTACCCTAGAGCACCCCTTTAGCTGTTTAGTAGCTTTGGTCAGCCAGGGTTGGCGACTGACACAGTTTGGGCGGACATTGGTGAGGGGTGCGATTGCATCCATGACTTGCGTGATGGAGCTGTGATAGTGTATGACCGTTAGAGTGAGTTGGAGCAGTGGACCACTGAGACAGGCCGTAGGAGGAAGTAAGTGACAGAAGTTTATATCGGTTAAGATATCGGAGGACAGGAACTGGAGGAGCCATGCAGAGAAGTGATCTAGGAAGAAGGAAGCAGGGCCAGGAGGGCAGTATATTATTGCGATCTGGAGGTTAGAGCGAGAGTATAGACGAACTGCATGGACTTCAAAGGAAGGTAGAGAAAGAGAAGGAATGGGGGTGAGTGGCTTGAAGGAGCATCTATCAGAGAAAAGAATGCCCACACCACCGCCATGTTTATTCCCACTTCTAGGCGTGTGACTAAAGTGGAATCCCCCATAAGAGAGGGCGGCAGGTGAGACCATGTCAGAAGCAGTCAGCCATGTTTCTGTGACCCCAAAGAAGGTGAAGGCGTTGGAATTGAAAAGGTCATGGATGAAAGGAATTTTGTTGCAGACTGAGCGGGCATTCCAGAGAGCAGCTGAGATAGGTGGGGGAGGAGGGGGGGAAGAGGAATATTAATAAGGTTGTGGAAGTTTCTGTGTGCATGTGGTTGGTTGTTTGCAGTGCGATTAGTGTGCAAGAGTGAGGAGCGAGCCGGCAGAGAGGGTCCGGGGTTTGGTGAAATGTCACCTGCAGCAAGGAGTAGTAGGAGGCAGAGAGAGTGGAGGATAGGGTGGGATTTAGATTTATGGGTAGTTGGAGCATGAAATGTAGAGCGAGGTTGTATGAATAAGAAAGTTTGGTGAGAAGAAACGTGTGGAGATGATAAAAGAGAGGGAGAAATGTAGAGCGTGTTGCTGACAGCAGGATGCAGTGAGTGTACAGATTTGAGAATAGCAGGGGAAAGCAGGCTAATCATGAAGAGCAGAGACAACATTATTGCACTAACCGTGAATCAGATTTCTAAAATCTTGTGTTTGTTCCTTCTGGTATCTTCTGGCTTAATTCTGGTCTATTTCGGTCGTTCTCTTTGTACTTAGAATCAGCCCTTAGTCATAGCTGAGTTAAAATCTGACAAATATTTAAATAGTAAGGCCATGCCACATCCCCTCCTGCATTCAATTTCATGGTTTCTTATTTTTTTTCCCCATAAAACATGATCCCTTCCATGTGGATGTGGTCTTTCGATTGAAATACCTGTCACATGACAGTTTTTAACTCTGCTATGACTAAAGGTGGCCACATAACATACAATTACAAGATCCAATTTTTCACCAATTCAATAATTGCGATTGGTTGTCCAAAAAATGTTGAGATATTCTTTGTTTTCGATTGATAAATCCAATCGAATTTCCTGTTTTTTCCTCCCCAATTTTTGGAGATTGGACATGTTGGAAATTTCAGACCAGCTTTATCAAGAATTGTATAGTGTGTGATGAATTGTCAAATACTTGATGTACAGTTCCAATCTTTTTTTCTGAGCTTTCAATTTTTTTATTCATTATTGGGGGAAAATTGAACATAGGTGTGTGGTACATTGGTCGTCTGCTGGAGAGATATGTAAACAGAGCACTTATCTTGCGTCAGACTGGTCGCATCTGGAGGAAGTTATGGGACCCGGTAGCGGAGCTGCAGGAAGCGGAGGACGGCGGCATGGGAGCGATTCGTGCCCATGAGGCTGGTAGAAGCCCCAGGTATGTATAAAAAGTTAAGTACATGTCATCTCTGGTACACTTTAAGAACGGATTGCTGGCCCAACATATTACATAGTTGATGATATTTATGATATCATGATGAAATATAGTAGCATCCCTTGGGGATAGGGAATATTAGCACTAAGGGCAATGTTTGTAAACATTTTAAAAGCGAGCAATGAATGGCGAGCAGAGAGGGCAGAAACATCCGCATCATGTGATGCGGGGAAAGAATAAGAGCGTCTCTGAGCTGCTACTGGACAAGCCCCTGATAAGTCATTAGACAAAACTAGTTGGGCGGAGCCTAAGCAGCTGCGGAGACGCGAACTGGCCATGTGGATTTTATGATATGTGCATTGAAATTCAGAGATTGTAAGTGCACTAGACTTTAATATTTTCATAATAAAGATGGAGTTATGCTATGTTGAGTGTTAGTCCTTATAGAATCTGTCCCTGTGCCCTTGCAAGAGGAGAGCTGCCAGGATGGCTGCTGTTTCTGGAGTCATACACAAAACGTTAATTGCTGGTCTGTGCTGGGTCAGCCAACTGAGCTGGTGAGAGGCTTGATTTATCTGCGTGAGAATACACTGGGTGCTAAACGTTTTTTTTGGGGTGCACCGGTGTTGTGGAGCAAGAATCGAGGGTCGTTTTAAGCAATATCACTCTATTTCTGTGCATTTGTTTTCTTTTCTCCTGTGTATGAATGCATGAGTTAAAGAGGACCCTAACATGATGAAAGACGGACTTCGCTGTCACCAAAACGCATTTGCTGATCTGGATGGGTCGGCCAGGATATCTGGTGAGCGTATATATGTTTTTTGAAGGAACCTGTATGATCTGTGGAGGATCCCATTTTATTTCTGGGTGGACTGGGGAACAGAAGTGATTGGGCTTGTGCAATTAATATCTATACATGTGTTTAGACTCATTGGCAAATCTAAATTCTATAATCAATATTGTACCATAGCTAATATTTTTAGTTCCTGACTTGCTGTTAAATTATATCTGTACATAAAAACATAAAATACTGTATTTGTCAATGACCATAACAGCAGAAGTCCTGGCACCACCTTCTCCTCTTCGCTATTTTCGTAAAAAGGGGAGAGATGTTATTGCTAATACTGACTCTCCAGCTTCAACATATGAGACTAACCATCACCTATTTCTGCAATTACTAGGAATAGCGTGAATATTGGATTAAAGCCAATGGGTACCACATTAATAATAAAAAAGTCAGATACTCATGTAAGGAGAGGGAAGGCTCGGTCCTAATGAGCCTTCCCTCTCCTCTCCCGGTGCCCTCGGTGCTGCGCTGGCCCCCCGTATGCGTCCGCCGCCGCAGGGACTTCAGAGGTCTTCGGGAGCACTCGGGCTTCCGAAGACGGGCCGCTCCATACTACGCACACGCGAGCGCGTCATAGAGGGCGCTCGCGCATGCGTAGTATGGAGCGGCCCCGTCCTCGGGAGCCCGAGTGCTCCCGAAGGCTTCCGAAAGCTCCCTTCGGCATGCGGAAGTGGCAGTATTTGACCGAACTGGTCGAATACTGCCACGGGGGATCCTGCGTGGGACCGGGCACCGGGAGAGGAGAGGGAAGGCTCATTAGGACCGAGCCTTCCCTCTCCTTAGGTGAGTATCCGACTTTTTTATTTTTTAAATGGTAAACACTCACTTTAAGTATTAGGGAGGAGGCACCACAGTGGGGGGAAAAGCTGCAGTCTGCACAGTAATTTGCTTATGGTAGTGCTAAACTATTTTGCCATGTTATCCAGCCATTACATAAATCTCTGGCCCCCCAAACATTTGACACAACATCTCAAACCCACAGTTTATTACTATACGATTTATGATTTTAAAAGCACTGCTAAACCACAAGGGATGCCATATGGGGTTGGGGGGACCGCTATACAACCAGGAAATACAATAGGATGGGGGACTGCTAAACCACCAGGAGAGCTATATGGGGAACGTGGGGACCTCTAGACCATCAGATAATAAAGTGAGGGTGTGGGAGCCACTAAACCACCAGGGAAGCCATATGAGGATGGTAGGAAAACTGGACCACCAGCAAATACAGTGAGGATGATTGGGCACTGCTAGATCACCAGGGAATCCGTATGGGGATGGGGGGACCACTGGACCACCAGGGAATACATGCTTTTAACCCTATGCACTCAGTTCTAGTCATCCGCTAATTAGTTACTTTTTACCATTTCATTTTTCTCTGAATAATTAGTAGAATTGTTAAAGTATATCTCTACTGCATCTCTATGTAAAAATGAGAGAACCGAGAGCCCAGTATAGTGTAGTATGTTTAGGGAATTGATAAGATAGAAATGAGTAAAATAATACTCACAAACCCGGGTTACCTCCAGGCAACCACTGTATAGGCAGGTGAGGAAAAAAAGGGGGTATCCCCCTCCACCAGGGGTGGATATTAGACGTATAGTAAGAAGGAACAGAGGCGCCAACAGGATAAAAACAATAGTTAAAATATTTAAAAATTGTTAGGGAGGCAGTGGTGGGCTTACCTCCTATAAGCAGACACAACAGTTGGGTATTTTAGACAAAGAATATTTATTGGTACACTCCAAATTGCAACGCGTTTCGCAGGCTCACCCCCGCTTCATTAGGCAAAATATGACAGGAGTACACAACAGCGATATGTTAGGATTACACCTGGTGCCTTAGTAGAATAATTAGTAGAATTGTTAAAGTATATCTCTACTGCATCTCGACTTTCCCTGTAATTGCTCTAGTATTTTCTGTGGCGGCTGCTCTAGAGCTCTCATCTTTTCTGACACTCATAATTACCTGCTCCTGCAAAAGATATCATGAATCCCTTCCATCTTCACCAACAGAGTGTGAACCATTAATGCAAAAATTTTACCAATTACCTCAAAAGGTACATGAACCAGACTTTTATCTACATTTGTACATACCTTGTCAAAATGTGAAATTGTCAGTAAGATAGTGGAAATATTATACAAAGACACTGCCTAATCACCTGGAACTTGATATTGATCCAACCAGTTCCTTAATGCAGTGAGCAGAGCTTATCAAAAAACATTTGCACTACATGGTTCAAAGCTCATTTTAACGTGGGTTACATCCAGATGTGCAGAAGAAGCAACCATAAAACCTCTTCTAAAGAAACCATCATTAGACTCTTAGGGCCATATTCCATTGCTGAAGTTTTAATTTAGGCGATGGGGGCATCGCCTAATCCTATTCAATCCTATTGCCCTTTTCATGCCTCCGGGAAGCGATGCTTCCCAGCAGACATGAGTGTTAGCTTAGACCTGCAAAGAGCAGGTCTAAACTAGCTAACGCACGTCATTGCCGCAGCATTCGGGGGTTTCCTATAATAAGGAGACCCCCAGAGCTCCCTGTCGGGTCGCCGCACATCTTTAAAGCCCCCCAGGTAGATGTGCCAGCCACTCCGGTCATTCTACATACCGTCGCTAATTACCCGCCGTCTCTCACCACAAATTTTGGCGCATAATTACAGTGTATCTATCACTGTAATTACTGTGCACATAGGAGCCCGGGAAAAGCATTTCATTGGCTCAGACAGTGGACCAATGGCTAACCCCGGTTGCAAATTCAACTGTCAAAAGTTAATGGCAGTTGCAACCTAACAAGTCAAGTTAAAGGATACCTTAGGTGACATGTGACATGATAAGATAGACATGGGTCTGTACAGTGTCTAGCACACAAATAACTATGCTGTGTTCCTTTTTTCTTTCTCTGCCTGAAAGAGTTAAATATCAGGTATGTACTGTAAGTGGCTGACTCAGTCCTGACTCTTGTGTTGTTAGATCTAAGTAGGTAACAATGCTCACTTGCATGCTCCCATTCCATCCTACTTTGTTTGATTTTATCTACCTAAAGGTGACCACAAATGATTTAACTGAAACATTTGATTTTTTATTTTTTTTTTCAATAAAAATGATCAATTGATCAAATTTCTGCATTTTCAGTTTTATTTTATATTTTACCCCTAGTGGAAACATCTGATGTATTTTTTTATTTGTTTAAGTTTTCAAACAATACAATCAATCAAGAAAATTGGCTAAATTTAAAAGATCTACAGAAAAAAAATAAAAACGTGTATGGTGTATGGCCAGCTTAAAGGAAACCCAAAGTGACATGTGACATAATGAGATAGACATGTGTATGTACAGCGCCAAGCACACTAATAACTATGCTGTGTTCCTTTTTTTATTTTTCTGCCTGAAAGAGTTAAATATCAAGTATATAAGTGGCTGACTCAGTCCTCACTCAGTCCTGACTCAGACAGGAAGTGACTACAGTGTGACCCTCACTGATAGGAAATTCCAACTATAAAACACTTTCCTAGCAGAAAATGGCTTATATATTATATTTATATATATATATATATATATATATATATATATATATATATATATATATATATATACTGTATATATATAGATATATAGATAGATAGATATATCTATATATATATATATATATATATAAATATGTTAGTTTGTTCAGAAATACCACATAATAGTTACAGCAGGTAGGAGAAGGACACAATGCATGTTTTTTTAATCCACACAATGGGCTTAGTCGTGATAACTCATATCACGGTCGTTTTTGTGCCCATTTTTGCATTTGAGTTATCACAGCTTAGTGAATCAAGCCCTATATTTCTCAGGCGGGAGAATTTGGATCTTACAACAACTGATACATATTTTCTGATACTTGAGGGTGTTAAACCAACAGGTGGGAATGCCCATGATGGACTTTACCTCCCTATATATATATAGATATAGATATAGATATAGATATCTATATATATCTATATATCTATATATATACAGTATATATATATATATACATATATATATATATATATATATATATATATATATATATATATATATACATATATACATATATATATATATATATATATATATACATATATATATATATATACTGTATACTGTATATATATAATATATATCAGGCTGCTCATAGGGAAAAAATAAAATATTTTCTCTGACGTCGTGCTATTCTTCAAATTCCGTTTCAGTCACACTGCCAGCTCTAAGCTGCCTGCTGTGTTTATCATGATGCTGGAACTGCAAGTGCCGCAGTGCTTTGTTATGTTGGGCCAGCACTCTTTGAGCAGTTTATTGAAGAAATCTTGTTTTGATAATGTGTTGGCACATAAAATAAATGATAACGTTATTTTATATTTTTTGTTTTTCAGCATCATCCTCTCTACACAATTAAAGATGCTGCTAATTCTTAACCACTTCACCACTGATGGGTTTTACCCCTTGAACACCAGAGCAATTTTCACCTTTCAGCGCTCCTTCCATTCATTCGTCTATAACTTTGTTATTACTTATCACAATGAAATGAACTATATCTTGTTTTTTTCACCACCAATTAGGCTTTATTTAGGTGAGACATTATGCCAAAAATTATTTTATTCTAAATATGTTTTAATGGGAAAATAGGAAAAAATTTGGGGAAAATTATTATTTTTCAGTTTTCAGCCATTATAGTTTTTAAATAATGCATGCTACTGTAATTAAAACCCATGAAATGTATTTGCCCATTTGTCCTGGTTATAAAATCGTTTAAATTATGTCCCTATCACAATGTTTGCCGCCAATATTTTATTTGGAAATAAAGGTGCATTTTTTTTCAGTTTTGCATCCATCCCTAATTTCAGCGCTCCTTCCATTCATTCGTCTATAACTTTATCATTACTTATCGCAATGAAATGAACTATATCTTGTTTTTTTCGCCATCAATTAGGCTTTCTTTAGGTGGGACATTATGCCAAGAATTATTTTATTCTAAATGTGTTTTAATGGGAAAATAGGAAAAAACGTGGGAAAAAAATTATTGTTTTTCAGTGTTTGGCCTTTATAGTTTTTAAATAATGCATGCTACTGTATTTAAAACCCATGAAATGTATTTGCCCTTTTGTCCCGGTTATAAAACCATTTAAATTATGTCCCTATCACAATGTTTGGTGCCAATATTTTAATTGGAAATAAAGGTGCATTTTTTTCAGTTTAGCGTCCATCCCTAATTACAAGCCCATAGTTTATAAAGTAACAGTGTTATACCCTCTTGACATAAATATTTAAAAAGTTCAGTCCCTAAGGTAACTATTTATGTATTTTTTTTTTAATTGTAATTTTTTTTGTTTAAATTACAAGAAAAAAAAATTGGGGAGTGTGGGAGGTAAAGGGTTAATTTTGTGTGTTAAACTAATTTATTTCTATGTGAAAAATGCTTTGGATGTAGTTTTACTATTTGGCCACAAGATGGCCACAGTAACATTTTGTTAATGCGACCTGCAAGCGTCCGGAAGGATGCTTGCAGGAAGTAGAAAGAGGCTGAGAACTTTTTTTTTCCCACAAGCGGCAGCGGATCATTGCGGGGCTTAGATCAACGAACGGGAATGGATTTTCCCGTTCATTGATCTCCGGGCGAGCGGGCGGCGGCGTGTTTACTAGCGGCGGGCGGCGTGTTTACGAGCGGGAGCGCGGGCAGCGGCGGGAGCGCGGAAAGTACGTTTTTCTCCGTCCCTGGGGGTTAAAGGATGGAAAAAGGGACGGAGAAATACGTACGCGCGGGGGTAAAGTGGTTAAACATTTTATTTGGGTATTTTTGGGAGGGTGGGATGTAAACTATAGTTTTATAATGTAATTGTGTGTTTTTAATTTTTTTTACTTTTAGTTGTAGTTTTACTTTTAGTTTGTTTACATGACGTCACTCTAAGCGTAACACACGCTTAGAGTGACGCAGGGGGGAGGCAACGGCCAGAAAAAGCACAGCTTCCGAGAGAAGCTGTCGCTTTTTCAGCGGGGGAGAGGAAACAGTGATCGGGCACCATAGCCTGATACATTGATTCCGTGGCTACCGAATCCGCGGCCGGGAGTGCGCGTGCACGCGCGTGATCGGACGCGGGAGCGCGCGATAGCGCGCATGGTTCCTGGACGTAGTTTCAACGTCCAGGAACCAAAAAAGGGTAATGACTGTATGACTACACATGGGTTATGAGCCAATTATCTCTGTTTACAGCTATTGCTCCGTTGTTATTGCCTGATGAAGCGGGATCAAACCTGCGAAACGCATTGCATATTTGGAGTTCATAAATAAAATATATTGACTGTGTTTACTACAGTCGTTGTGCGTCTACTTGGAGGAGGTAAGTCCACCACCACCTCCTCTATTTACCAAGAATTTGGTTTTTAAGCTCATTTAGCTTCCTTTTATCCTTTTGGGTGCCTCTGTTCTCCTGCATAATATTGAGTCCACCCTGGGTGGAGGGTTGAACCCCCTTTTTCTCATCTACAGAGAGCGACTTCTTATTCCTGAGTGGGGTCAAGAAAATCTCCCCACCTGCCTTTACAGTGGTTGCCTAATGGTAACCCTGGTTTGTGAGTATTAATATTTACTCTATCTAGTAACCATTTACCAGTACATATTACACTATTGGGGCTCTTGGTGTTCCTTGTTTTTAGCTTACAGGAAGCAGTACGAGGCTGGGAACATCACAATGATCGCGCTGTTTCTAATAGAAGCAGCGGAACATTGCGGGGGCTTAGATCAACGAATGGGAATGGATTTTCCCGTTCATTGATCTCCGGGCGAGCGGGAGGCGGCGTGCACGAGCGGTGGGAGCGCGGACAGCGGCGGTAGCGCGGAAGGTACGGATTTCTCCGTCCCTTGGTTTTTTAGGGGGGAAAAAGGGACGGAGAAATTCGTACCGCGGGGGGTAAAGTGGTTAATATGGAAAACTAATGTTTAATAAATTTCATCATTCCAACAGGAGAAAAGTGCTATACAAATGTTCGTATTATTATTCGGATTATCTATTTCCCTGCGAAATGATCTTTCAATTCTGCTTGCGAATTGGTCTAGATCCTCTTTAGTCTGTTTGCTAGGCCCCGGCTTACCGCGTGGTGAAGTCTGCGACGTAGCGGCCTTGGTCGGCGGGGTAGTCTGAGGATTCTTTCGTGGGGAATGCTGAGCATCAGCTTCGTTAGCCTTTGGGAGTCCCGCACTCTGAGAACTGTCTCCAGGTTCAGTTCCTGGTGGCAATGTCGGGCTGGAGGGTATCGCCGCCATTTTGGACAGCATGTGGGCGACAGGAACACCTTCCTTCAGGAACCTCTGTATGTTAGAAGTCGCCACGAGACCGTTGCCTTTTGTCAAGGATTTTGTTCTCCTCATACCCCACACTCTCCTCCGGTATTTTCAGGTATCTTTTCCTTGGAAAAACAAGCGTGTTGCGCAGTTGATTTGCCGGGAGCTCAGAACTTTGCTTTCTCACTCCTCCATCGCGTAGTCAAGCCCCCTATCTATTTCAATTAACATAACTAATGTAACTTAATGCCAGCATGTTTCTTTAAGCTGAGGTTCCCCTTTAACTAGATAACTGCCCACTAGTTATTCCCTCATCTCTGCTTTACTAGCACTTGTCCATATCTCCACCACCATCCCTTGCCACCACAATCCTAAGTTTAGTAAATTCTGACCACCTCACACCAGATGCTCTGCTTCTGGTATGCATGTGTTTCAGACCAGTAACCCACCCTCCATTAGAGCCTCCTTAAAGTATGAGATATCTAAATCAACTTTTTTCATATATTCAGCAATCAGCATGCGACCAGGAGGGAGAAGTTCCGGGTGAGCAGCAGAGGGGTTGATGCAAACATTTTTCAGCAAAAATAGATTTTAGGCAAGAAGCATTATCTTTATTATAGATATGCATCCTTATATCTTGAATATATGTAAATTCCAATCTCCCAATGACCTCTTGCTGAAGCTATTAGAGTACTGAAATTGAAGCCTATGTAGGTCTTTTGTATCTACACACAGACAGAAAGATGTTTATCCCTAGACATTTGATATAGTCCTTGCTCCACGGAAAGTTTCGGAATGATTCAAAAGCATTTTGTCTTTTGTTTACGACCCAGATCCAATTTTTCAGATTTGTCTCTGTTAATTTTAAAATTCAAACACATGCTGAACTTTCATTATTTGCATTGCTTGCCACAATGATGTCTTGGTTCAGCCAAGGTCAGAAGGATGTCATCCACATATGCCAATAATTTAGTTTCTTGCTTCTCTGTTTATAACCTTTTCATTTCTGTAAGGTTTTGAATTTTTCTAATTAATTTTACAGTCGTAATTCAAACAGAATAAAGGAGACAGGACATCCTTGCCTAACTTCAATATGCATGTTATAAAAGGTTTATTTATACAACTCAAAAGAGATGTTTCTTCCACTTTCTGGTAGTAAATATTTCCATAGTATACTTAATTTACAAGAGGGCACAGCTGTAGTTAAGCACACATTAAATGAAGACACCCTGCAGGAGCAGCAATGCTGGACCATAAACTGGATGTGCAAAAGTAAATCATGGCGCTCACCAATAAGTAAAAAATAAGTAAAGAGCCACTTTAGTGACTTAAAGTAGAATGCAGTAAGTTATTCAGGCTATTCACTTTTACAGTCATTTTCCTGGTTTCAGCATCAGAAACAATTCCTTTATCAATATATTGCTGTGCATTGGTCCGTAGCCCTGCCCCCACCCCCAGAGCATTCTGGGACACCAGGTATATTTTGTACTAGCTTCAGAACTCAGTAACCAAACATTCCAAAGAGATCCCCTGACAGGACTAAAGATGTTGCCACCTGTGATAAATCTCAGAATGTAAATCAGAAAAAAGAGAGATTTTACAAGGGGCATAAATATTGTAAGAAATAAGCAATTTTATTAATTATGTTATTTTTATTACAGTTCCTTCTTAACTTTTATTTTATTGCAGACTACTCACAAACAAAATAGGGGAGCATCCCCCCACAATCCCTATATTTCCCCAACCCTTACAAACAGTAATCAACCCCGCTGCAGCACTAACCTCTCCCACGGGAGCACAAGCTGGTATCTGTCTCTCTGGAAAAACTTCCAGTCTTGTGCATGTGGACTGGCCCCAGTCATCTACTATAAACACACACCACATACACTCACCAGCATGTCATTCACACACACTGTCCAGATCGGGGCCCCAAAATTGATAAATGACAAGTGCGCTGATACCTCTGGTGTTGGTGGGGTAATTATGCAAATTACAGGACGGATCTCACCACATTTATGGCCTTTAGTTCACTGCAGTGGGTATTCTTTTCATCACTTTAGGGTATTTACAGTACTTTTTTTCTCAAATTTTCCAGCCTTGGTTAACAAAAATAGAATCTATACAGGGCACGTTTACAAAGAGTAGCAGGCTGGTATTCAGGTCATTACTTCTCTTCTCCATACATTCTTTGTTCTCCACTTTTAATAATAAAATAACACCCCCTTTAAATTAAAAAAAAAAGGGTCTATACGCTTTGTTGTTGTTTTTTTTCATGGTGTTGACTAATGCTTTGATTGTCTATCATAATTAACCCAAAATGGCAATTTTAAAGCTCCATTCACTGAAATGGCATCCATATAGTTATAGTTATTTTGGTTGAAAAAAGACATACGTCCATCGAGTTCAACCAGAGAACAAAGTACAACACCAGTTTGCTCCCTCACATATCCCTGTTGATCCAGAGGAAGGCGAAAAAACCCTTACAAGGCATGGTCTAATTAGCCCCAAAAGGGAAAAAATTCCTTCCCAACTCCAGATGGCAATCAGATAAAATCCCTGGATCAACATTATTAGGCATTACCTAGTAATTGTAGCCATGGATGTCTTTCAACGCAAGGAAGGCATCTAAGCCCCCTTTAAATGCAGGTATAGAGTTTGCCATAACGACTTCCTGTGGCAATGCATTCCACATCTTAATCACTCTTACTGTAAAGAACCCTTTCCTAAATAAATGGCTAAAACCTTTTTTACTCCATGCGCAGATGTCCTCTAGTCCTTTGAGAAGGCCTAGGGACAAAAAGCTCATCCGCCAAGCTATTATATTGCCCTCTGATGTATTTATACATGTTAATTAGATCCCCTCTAAGGCGTCTTTTCTCTAGACTAAATAAACCCAGTTTATCTAACCTTTCTTGGTAAGTGAGACCTTCCATCCCACGTATCAATTTTGTTGCTCGTCTCTGCACCTGCTCTAAAACTGCAATATCTTCTTTGTAATGTGGTGCCCAGAACTTAATTCCATATTCCAGATGTGGCCTTACTAGAGAGTTAAACAGGGGCATTATTATGCTAGCATCTCGAGTTTTTATTTCCCTTTTAATGCATCCCCAAATTTTGTTAGCTTTAGCTGCAGCGGCTTGTCATTGAGTACGATTATTTAACCTCCCCGGCGGTAAGCCCGAGCTGAGCTCGGGCTATGCCGCGCAGAAGGATTTCTCCGGCTCTACTGGGGCGATTCGCCCCATTCAAAGTGCTGTGCGCGCAGCCAGCACTTTGCTAGCCACGCACACAGCTTGATCGCCGCCGCTCTGTGGCGATCGCCCGCACGCAGCGGCGAAAGAAGGGCCCCCCCCCGCCAGAGCCCTGCGCTGCCCGGACCAATGAGTTCCGGGCAGCGCTATGGGCTGGATCGGGTGCGCCTGACGTCAGGATGTCAGCTGACATCCATGACGTCATCCCGATCGTCGCCATGGCGACAGGAGAAGCCAAACAGGGGAACGCGTTATATACGCGCTCCCCTGTTTGCTATTAGTGCCGGCGACGATCGCACTAGAGGGACACATGCGCCCTCTAGTGGTGTTTCATGTAGCTACCACTCTGGTAGCGTTACATGAAACAAAAAAAAAATAAAAAAAAAAAGGATTTTTGCCCATTTGGCAAAATAAATTAACCGCCAGGGAGGTTAACTTGTTGTCGATAAGTACTCCTAAGTCCTTCTCCAAGTTTGATGTCCCCAACTGTATCCCATTTATTTTGTATGGTGCTAGACCATTGGTACGACCAAAATGCATGACTTTATATTTTTCAACATTGAATTTCATCTGCCATTTATGTGCCCATATAGCCATCCTATCCAGATCCTGTTGCAATATGACACTATCTTCCTGAGAGTTGATGATTCTGCCCAATTTTGTATCATCTGCAAAAATAGCAACATTGCTCACTACTGCATCTACTAGGTCATTAATAAATAAATTGAAGAGCATTGGACCCAGTACAGACCCCTGTGGGACCCCACTGCTAACAGTCTCCCATTTTGAGTATGATCCATTGACCACAACTCTTTGTTTTCTGTCCATTAGCCAGTTCCCTATCCATGCACACAGACTCTTCCCAAGTCCTTGCATCCTCAACTTTTGCACCAGACTTTTGTTGGGAACAGTGTCGAAGGCCTTTGCAAAATCCAAGTATATCACATCTACAGCATTCCCAATATCCACATTAGCGTTCACTACCTCATAAAAGCTGAGCATGTTAGTCAAACAGGACCTGTCTTTAGTAAACCCATGTTGATGCTGAGAAATAAGATTATTTTCTACTATGAAGTCATGTATAGTATCTCTTAGTAATCCCTCAAATAGTTTGCATACAACTGATGTTAAGCTTACAGGTCTATAATTTCCTGGATCTGATGTTTTGCCCTTCTTAAATAATGGGAAAACGTGGGCTGTACGCCAATCTCCTGGGACTCTGCCAGTTAAAAGAGAGTCACAAAAGATAAGATAAAGGGGTTTATCTATAACTGAACTTAATTCCCTTAGTACCCGAGGATGCATGCCATCCGGGCCAGGTGCCTTGTCTATTTTTAATTTGTTTAGTCTTGCCTTCACTTCTTCCTGCGTTAAGTATTTAATATTACAGTTGGAAGATTGAGACTCTTCTGCATCTGTAATTTGCAACAGTGCTGTTTCCTTTGTGAAGACAGAAGCAAAAAAAGCATTTAATAACTCTGCCTTACCTTGGTCATCCACCGTTGAGTTCCCACCCTCATCCTTTAGGAGTCCTATACAGTTAACCTTTCTTTTTTTAGAGTTGATGTACTTGTAAAACTTTTTTTGGGTTAGATTTGATATACCTAGCGATTTGATTTTCAGCTTCGATCCTTGCCAGCCTAATTTCTTTTTTACAATTTTTATTGCACTCCTTATAATTGCTTAGTGCAGCCTCGGTCCCCTCCTGTTTTAGAACCTTATAGGCATTATTTTTCCTCTTCATTTTATCTCTAACCTTTCTATTCATCCATAGAGGCCTTTTTTTATTCCTAGACATTTTGTTTCCATATGGGATATACATACTACAATATTGATTGAGAATAAATTTAAATGCTTGCCAGTTCCCTTCAGTGTCCTCCCTTTGTAGTACATTATCCCAGTTCACCAAACTTAGTGCCTGCCTAAGTTGATTGAACTTTGCTTTTCTAAAATTCGTAGTTTTAGTGGTCCTGCTGCCCCGTGGCCTATCAGTCACCAGATCAAACATTATCATGTTGTGATCACTATTTCCCAAATGTTCTTGAACCTGCACATTTGATACATTATCTGGTCTATTAGAAATGATCAGATCCAGTAACGCATTCCCTCTAGTTGGTTCCGTTACCATTTGAGTCAAGTAATTGTCTTGTAGTGCTGCCATGTTCTGGCTGTGTGCATTTTGGGTGCAGGGAGAAGCCAAAAGACATGTCTCCTTGTGCTAGGTAATATTAGATATATTCCCCTACTGATGATTACTTAATTTATTTTCTTTTGGTCATGTAATTTGGGGTCCGGCTATTGCCGGCACACAAATTACAGTAATTTTATTGTAATTTTACTTGTGCCGCCCGTTATAGCTGTAATTAAAATTAGGGTGCGCAGCAGCGCCCAAATCAGGTGCTGTGTGGTGCTGATTAGGTGCCAATACTACCTGATTTGATTTAAAGGAGCTTCAGATCACATGTGGCAAACAGCCATTAATCTTAAAAAAATAAAAAAATTTTACTTTGACGCTGTAAGCAAGGAAAATCACTTTTTATTGGTGAGCCATAAAATTTCAATCCATAATAATTTCAGAAAACCAGTATTAGAGGGTTCTGTAAAAGTGTCAATGAAATAGGGGAGTTGCTTGGCATTACTAAATGGACATTACTATTCTCATATGCACAATCCTTTATTTGTTCAGCCAGTATGAAATCGATAAACAGTGGTTACAATGGCAAGTGACTCGCCTATGAGTGAAGAGTAAAGCCAAACCTCTCAGCTGCTAGCATGCTACAGTTCATGTGTGCTACTAGCACTATTTACCTCAATGTTGAGAAGTTTAGGATAATGATGTGTAAGGTTTCAGCCATTCTGGGCTATACCTACCAACATGTTGTATAAGGGATTAATAACATCAACACGCTGGAGTCATTTTTGGAATTCAGGAGGCAAATTCATTATTGAATCAGCCTCGTTTGTGGGATGAGGTACACAGTTTACTCATGTGAGGCACACTCTTTTTTTATTCCTGTAACTGAGTCGAGGGTTCCAAAGTCTAAAATATGAATGTGTGCTGACCAAAGTCAAATATAATTTCTTGCTTTGTATCACCTGCTAATTTATTGTTTGCTGCAAAGAAAATATCAGAAAAGTCTTGCTATTTCAGACCAGCATTTACTGGAAGGCCAAAGAGACTAATTCAGTCTACATGGCCGAGAAGGGTTCTAAAAATACAATGTTTGCAGAAGCATAAAAATCAATGCTCTAACAGAAAATATCCAAGTTGATCCAAAGCATAATGGAACTAACACAATTGTTGCTGGTCTAGTGAAATTGACAGGCAGCAGGTGGGACTAGCACACTGTGCAGCTATATAGGATCTTGCAGACCTCCATATAGGAGGCATAAATAGCTTAAATCTGACACATTCTCAGTCTCCACTGTACAGAGAAAACAACATGGGAACTATATTACATTTAAGGATGAATACGGCTTTCAAATCCAATTCCAGTGATGGCTTTACAGAATCATCTAAGTTTCTGAAGGATTTCACACACATTTTCACTAATGGGCTTGATACATGAAAGGTCATTATGACTTTACACATACCTATTTCCCTACTTATTAGGTGTCCACAGATTTTACAGTCTTAAGACGATTAGTCATCTGTGCTCAAATGTTATGTTCATATTTTGCAAATGAGAATTCTATTGTGTAAATTACTTGCAGAGTAGCACTTGCATAGGCGTTTCAGACTCATTCATTCATGAATATAATGTAAAAGGAAGGTGCTTGCCCTGAAAAAGTGATTATTGCATTTTTTATGTTTGTAAAAATTTTTCCCACCTGTCATTATGTGCAGCCAGAAACTGAGATCACCTCACCTCTATGGCAGGCATTCCCCACTTGCAAAACGCCGGTATTAACCTCTTGAGGACTGCAGGGCTAAACCCCCCAAGTGACCAGCCCATTGTTTGTAAAATTGGCCACTGCAGCTTTAAGGCCAAGCTGCAGGGCCGCACAATACAGCACACAAGTGATCCCCCCCCCTTTTCTCCCCACCAACAGAGCTCTCTGTTGGTGGGGTGTGATCGCTCCCCCCATGTTTATTTATTTTTTTTATAAACATTTATGTCCGTTTTTTTTTGTTTTTTTTAAATCCTGTTTCTTTAACTATCTCCCCTCCCTCCCTCCCTCTCTCCCCACAGCCAGCCAATTGCAGCGATCGGCTGTCATAGGCTTCTGCCTATGAGAGCCGATCGCTCTCTTGTCCCCCAGGGGGACAGCCGTGTGGCACGGCTGTCCCCAGTACAGCGCTGCTGCTGGTCGCAGCGCTGTACATAGAAATAGATGGCGATCACGCTGTCTAACAGTCTCCTGAGCAGCAATAGCCGCTCGGAGACTGAAGGCGGGGCGGAGCTCCGCCCCCCAAGCAGGAGATGCGCGCGATCTCCTGCATTAGCTGGCCCCAGGACTTTACGCCAATTGGCGTTAGGCGGTCCTGGGGCTGCCGCCGCGGCCACGCCCATCGGCGTGACGCGGGCGGAAAGAGGTTAAGACATGTTTTATTATTTGATCTGAGGAAGCGGACTGTGATTTGCGAAACGTGTTATCATTCAAGTGTCTGTTTTTCATTAAAATGGATCATTTTATTTGGGCTACCCCTTTCTTATTACAGGTAAGCCAATTTTTGTATGTTTTATCTAGTCGACATTACCACTTCCACACAGTGATACCCTATACTAGCCAGCACAGCACAGCTGGCCATGTATGTTAGTTCCTTGAAAACCTAACACCCTTTTCCTGGAGTGCGACCCACATTGTCGAAGACCAAAGTACCCAAGTGAGGATGGGCTTCCCTCACCAGCTGTTACACTAGGTCTTGCAAGTTGCAACATACCTTTGTGAGTATTCTGCACTTACCATTGTTGAATGTCTCATACCCTCACCATACCAGATCAGGGGCACCTGGTGTCCCTGTCTTGTTTTTTGTCCCCTTTGCAAGGTCCTTGGACTCGATTGATGCCACAGCCTCTATGATAAACTATTAGTCAGTAGAGAGCTATGGCTTCGGCTCACAGAGCCTGCACCCTACACTCAGCATATGCACATGACTAAAATGACAATGTCTCATATTGACTAGGATTAACTTCAAA